>NC_072403.2:42830750-43446500 GCF_028858775.2 Pan troglodytes | reverse complement strand
CCTCCAGAGAGCACCACCTTTTCGGCCAACAAGTACCACTTGTGTCTCTCCTGCTGCAAATCAAACTCAGGCCCTCTTGATCTTTTGGGAGGTGGGGGAAGAGGGACAATGAGATAATGAATGGAATTCTCAGCAAAACAGCTTCATCTGACACATCTCTGGGTCTTTCCACTCTCTTTTCAACTCTGAGCCCCTAGCTCTCTTAACCATCCCCCAGTGGCCTCTCTGTTCCTTCCACGTCCCTTTGGTCTCTTTGTTCTCTGGGGCTGGGGAAAGCAGGCCTGACAGCGTTAACCCTGATGGCAGAGTGCAGGACATCAAAGAGGCTGCAAGAGAGGTGATGGATAATAGATAGGTGGAAGCATGAATGATACATATGCAGATAAATGATGGATAATGGGGCCCGCATGATGTATAGGTGGCTGCCAGAGTAATAGATGGGTAGGTACATATAGACTGATGGAGGGAGAGAGTTTCAGAGACAACAGACACAGGGGCAGCTGGAAGGACTGATTCCGGAGTTCTGATAGATGCATCGCTACTAAATAGGCAAGGAGAGGAGAGGCAGGACAGGCACCTAATGAGATAAGACAGAGGGATGTACGCCAAGAGGGGTTCCTGGGCACAAGGGGCTAGAGGAAAAGTAACCATCAATGGATGGACACCCAGAGGCTTCCACTGACCACTGACAGTGTCCCTGGTAGGTGGCAGGATGGAGGGGGTAAGCTGAAGGAGCCCCGGTGAGTGGATGGGTGATGGATGTGTGGAGAGATGAGGAATGGCTGGGCCCATTGATCAGGGTCCTCACTTCCCTGACCTCTCTCTGCCCAGGGCTGGGCTTCCAGGCCCCTGGGTGCAGCCGGGGCGGTGGCGTGCTGCTCTGATGGTGGCCGCGCGGGGGCGCCCACAGCCGGGGCATGGCGCAGAGGGGCGAGGAGGGGGTGCGGGCTGCAGCCTATCCGGCACCCTCCTAGAGTTTGTTTCCATGACAGCGGAGCCCACGTGACCCCTCCCCACTCCCCTTCTCTCTTTCCCTTCCTAAATAAAGTCCCTGGTTGAAAACTGCTCCCCAAGGAGGGGCAGAAAAAAGGCTTCTTGCTGGGCTGCTTTGCCTAGCATCGGAGCAAGTCTTTGAAGCCCGGCCGCCTCCCAGAGCTGCAGGAGCCAGTGTGCGCCTTCTCCGTCACTCCCTCTGCTTGTCCCTCTTGCCCTGTTTTAAATCGTTTCCCTCTCACCACCCACCGCCCCCAATCCTCAGGGTCTTCCCGACGCCAGCTTCTCTCCAGAGCCAGCTGGTATGGAGCGGAGAGACGGGGAGGGAAGCTATTATTCTGGAAAGGGCAAGGCTAACTCCTGGAAGCATGGGGGCTGGGCGGGGTGGCGGGTGCTGGAGCAGATAAGACCCTCTCTCAGAGGAAGCTGCTGCTGCTCCCAGCAGCCCTCCAAGGGACCTGCCCAGCCCAGCTGGGGTGAGGGGCCTGTCGCAGCCTGACACAGCTCGGCAGCTCCTCCCCAGCCCCCGCCATAGGCAGATGCACCCCTCCCTCAGCTCCAGCTCAGCTCCATCTCCCAGGCAGGTGGCGCACAGCTGCAGAGGAGACAGCAGGAGCATAAGCCCCGGCAGCAGCAGCCTCAGGGAGGGCTGGGGTCTGGAGGTGGAGCTGTCACGACAGGAACAAAAGACCTCTTGCCTAAGCCCAAGGTTTCATTGTGTCCACTGGAAGCCAGACACACAGACTCAAGCCCTCCAACGGAGACAGGCGCTGCTGCCTCAGAGATTTGCCTTCACAGTTCTTTTTAGTAACCGCTTATTACCCTACCCCAGGGCCTCTGGAAACAGAAAATCAGATAGCCCAGCCAGAGAGGCACAGAGAGGTGAAGTGACTAGCTCAGCACACCACAGTCTGGCAGCTGCAAGGCTGTAGCCACCATCAGACCCAGGGGATTCTCAGTCCTGAAGAGTTAGGGAAAACAGCAAGGAAGGAGGAACGCAAGGCATGCAGAGAAGGTAGTGTAAGTGTTGTGGGGAGGGGGTGTTTTTTAGGTACCGGATTCCCTTCCAAACAATGGCCAAGTCCCGTCCTCTGCTTCACATACCGGATTCCCCTTGAGATTAAAAACAAACAAACAAAAAATAAAACCTGGCTACTGTGCCTCTGTCTGGAAGAAGTGACACCACTTTAAGAAGCAGTGAAAGTTGTCCAGGATTGGCCAGTGGTTGGAGGGGGCAGAGAGAGAATTCCAAGCAGAAGGGACAGTGTAGCAAAGGCAGAGAGGCACGGAGTGTGAGGGGAGTGGAGACAGCTCTATAGTCCCAGGGCAAAGGTGCAAGAGAAAGAGGCAGGGCTCAGATCATAGAGTCTTGTTCACCATCCAACAAGCTTGCAACAGGGAGCCACTGAAGAGTTTTGAGCAGGGGAGTCACCAGTTCAGATTTGTAATGTGGAGATGTATTGGAGTGGGTGTCAGAGACTGGGATGTCAGTTAGGAAGCTTCTGCCACAGTCCAGGGAGGGGAACACGGGGTGGGATGATGGGGAACCAACCATGTCAGAGTAATAAGGATTGGGTTGGGGGAAAGGGAGAGTCAATAAATATTCTGGACATCCAAGCATCAGCACCCAAAAGGATGAAGACAGAGTGAGCAAAATCACAGTCAAGGCCGACTTCTGGGTACCTGGCCTGGGTGTGGGTGAACTGCAGTGCCACCCTCTGAAAGGTTACATGGGAGGAGGAGCAGGCTTAGGGGAAGAAGTCCAGTTTGGAACACGCTGAGTTTGAGGTACCTGAGGGTGTCCATATCGACTTCCAAGAGGTAATTGAATATTCTGTCCTGAGCTCCACAGGTGAAGGCTGGACTAGCAATGTACACAGTGGCGGAAATCCCAAGGGCTATAGAGGCGACTGCCCAGGAGAGAGAATAGAGCAAGGGCCTAGGTCAGAGAAAGACGAAGAAGGAACTGTCAGAGAGAGAAGGAAGCTGGTGGAGCGTTGTGTCGCGGTGGGGTCGGGATAGAGGGGCTCTTGAAGGAGGGAGGCCGATCAGATACAGCAGAAAGCACCAATGAGAAAAACACAGGTGTTTCCCATGGATTTGGTGCTGGACCCTCTATTAACAATTCCAATCTGGCAGTAAACTCAAGGTATATTCAAACTGAGTGATTCAAAGAGAGTTTAATGAAGGTTTAGGCCAGGTGCAAAGGTGTGGGCAGGGTGCAGGGACATCAACAGGAGATGCTGAAGCCCCAGGGCTTGGAACAGGGGAGCTGGGCCCAAAGGGACATGGACAGAGCCATGGGGAGGGCCTGCTGGATGGGAGCTGTAACCTTGTGTGGAGAGACACAGCAAAGAGCCAGCCCCCTGAAGTCCCGCAGGGAGCACATCAGGAAAATAAAGATCTTGGCTTCACTCTCCTCTCTCTGATCTTCTGTGAGGCTCTCCCTTTGTTGGCCCTCCCTGGCACAGGGAGCCTGGGCCATGCTGGTCACAGAGGTCGGCCTGGGAGCACAGTGCTGGTGGAGGAGGATTCCAAGACAGAGAAGCCTGCCTAGTCATTGGCAGCTTATCAAGAGCCTATTCAGGGCTTGGAGGTCACAGAAGCTTTGCTGTTGAGAACTCAGAATAGGACAGACAGGAGAGGATATGAAGACTTGGATGCCTGGGACCCAGGGAGAGTGTTTTGTTTTGTTTGTTTTGTTAGAGACAGGATCTCATTATGTTGCCCAGGCTGGAGTGCAGTGGCACAATCATAATCATAGCTCACTGTAGCCTCAAATGCGTGGGCCCAAGTGAGCCTCCTGCCTCAGCCTCCCAAGTAGCTGAGATTATAGGTGCAAGCCACTGTGCCTGGCGAGGGAGAACTTTTTTAGGATAGGAAGTATTTGAGTAGATTTTGACACAGGAAAAGGAATGCAGACACACTGGAGGAAAGGGAGGTGAGAGTTGGAGGCCGGCTGAGGAGGAGGCAGGTGGGGGTGTGGGGGCAGTGGAGGGCTCTCTGGGAGGAGGGACAGAAGGGACTTGATCGGGAGGACAGAGGCCCATCCTCTGCTTCCTCCCGAAAAGGCTGCAGAACAGCCTAAAGCCAGGGGGTGGGTCTTTCAGGCCCAGAAAGGGGAGTGTCTCTCTGCCAAGGACCAGGGCAAGGGTCCAAAACAGAGACACACAGCCCAGCCCAGGCCTGAGTGGTGGCTGGAGGGTATGGAGGTGTGAGAAGAGACCCCCATAGTCAGAGAGAAGATTCAGAAGCAGTTTCTGGAATGGACTGGGATCCCACCACTGGGGCCGTCTCAAATCTCCCTTAGCCAAAGTTTGAGGAACTGAAGCTCACATTCAGCCCAGGTAACAATTAGAAAAGCTGCTCTTCTCCCCCCCTTTTTTTTTTTTTTTTTTTGAGAAGGAGTCACGCTCTATCGCCCAGGCTGGAGTGCAGTGGGAGGATCTCGGCTCACTGCAACCTCCACCTCCTGGGTTCAAGTGATTCTCCTGCCTCAGCCTCTAGAGTAGCTAGGACTACAGGCACACGCCACCACACCTGGCTAAACTTTTTGTATTTTTAGTAGAGACAGGGTTTCACCATGTTGGCCAGGCTAGTCTCGAACTCCTGGGCTCAAGTGATCTGCCTGCTTCAGACTCCCAAAGTGCTGGGATTACAGGCGTGAGCCACCACGCCTATCCAGAAGAGCTGCTTTCTAAAGCACGTACTAGAGGAGTCTCTTACCAGGATGATTTAGCAACCACAGCATCTATGGAGAACTTCAGTATGTGCCAGTGACCAAAGCTTTATACAGATTAACTTCAATGTCATGAAAAATCTCATGGAGCAGCTATTATTATTATTAGTCCCATTTTATAGATTAGAAAACTGAGGCTCTACAAGATTGTATGTTTACATGGGGTCCCACAGCCAGTCAGAAGTGCCAGGATTCCCACCCAGGCCTGCCTGACCCCCAGCACCCTCCTAGAACCACCCCAGGTTGGGAGGGGTAGGGGAGAGCTGGCCTGGGACATTCTCACCTAATAGAAGTCCCAGAAAGCCCCAACCCAGGCTTTCTGCAGTTGTTTCTGCTTGAGTGGAATTCCCATTGCGTTGTTTTACCGCCCTCTATAAAAGTTACCATTGAAGGACAAAAGACGCGGTGAAAATCTAAAGGGGATTTCTGCTTCTGTTTCTGAACCAGAAGAAAAAGAAGTAGTGAAACCAGGTGCTTCTTGGCTGATCAGCCTGGGAAGAGAGAATTATTAATAACCAGGACCATTTCAGTTGCCAGTAACAAAAACCCAATTCACATTGGTTTAGGAAATCATAATAGCCGATGTCAGCTGCTCACTATATACTAGGCACTGTTCTGAGCACTAATGTGAATCCATTCATTTAATTCTCAGAAGTATGCTGTGAAATTTACACTATTATCTCACAGAGGAGACAGAGGCACAGGGATTAAATAAGGTGCTCACATCACTTAGCAAGATTGCAGCCCAGGCTGCTGAGCTCCAAACTTTGGCTAAGGGAGATTTGGGACAGCCCCAGTGGTGGGATCCCAGTCCATTCCAGAAACTGCTTCTGAATCTTCTCTCTGACTATGGGGGTCTCTTCTTACACCTCCATACCCTCCAGCCACCACTCAGGCCTGGGCTGGGCTGTGTGTCTCTGTTTTGGACCCTTGCCCTGGTCCTTGGCAGAGAGACACTCCCCTTTCTGGGCCTGAAAGACCCACCCCCTGGTTTTAGGCTGTTCTGCAGCCTTTTCAGGAGGAAGCAGAGGATGGGCCTCTGTCCTCCCGATCAAGTCCCTTCTGTCCCTCCTCCCAGAGACAAGTCCACCACAGCCTTGGAGAGCCAGCAAATAAACACACTGGCCCATGTCATTATTGAGACCAGGTGGCACTGGATCTAAAACATCTTGTTCCTTTCTCTCAGCTCTGCTTCTTTCGGCCTGGCCACTCCTCCCTCCATGGCAAGGACAGCTGCACATCTCACCCCTTCCTGTGTCTATCACCCCAAAGGGAAGGTGCACTCCACTTCCCTGCTTGCTCCAGCAGCAAAATCCTGGGGAAGGTGTCTGAGTGGTCTGGCCCTGGCCACACACCTAACCCAGAACCAGCCACTCTGCCTGGGGCTAGGAGAGAGGGAAATTGTGCCAGGCAGCCAAAAGCAGTAGCCACCCCAGGAACACTCAGGGAAGAGGGTAGCAGCTGCCGGGAAGAAGAGAAGACGTGGAGATTAAAGCTGGGCGGGTGGTTAGGAGGCAAGCGGGACCCAAGATCTGGCCCTTTGTGTTTCTACCTCAAACAGGAGGTAAGACAGCAGCAGAGGGAAACTTTCCTTCTTCACCACTTGCTGGGTGTGGACCAAAAATACCAAGACTTGTATTCACACACACAACCTCTAAACACACATGCTTCTATATGTATTAAATAAATATTGGCACATACACATGCTTAAACACACATCCCTGGACACTTTACACTCCATACAGACACCTACACAATCACAGGCATGTATACTGCATCAGTCAGGATAGGCAAGGCTATGCTTCATTAACAAATAACTCCAAAACCTCTACTGCTTAAAACCAAAGGGCTTGCTTCTTGCTCACGCGACATGCCAGTCACAGCTTCTGCACATCATATCACCCCAAGGCCCAGACTGATGGAGAAGCCACTAGCTCAAAGCTTGCTGGTCATAGTGCCAGAGGGAAAGAAAGACCTCTGGAAGATGTTGCATTGGCAATTACATTCTTCTGCCGGGAAGTGACACTTTCTCTTCTGCCCATTGGCCAGAACTGGTCATATGGCCCCATCCAACCACAAGGGGGCCAGGGAGTGCAATTCGGAAGAGGAGACCCGGAAATATTTAGCAAATAGCACTAGCGACTAGTGAGTAGTGCGCGCGCACGCGTGCGTACACACACACACACACACACACACACTTACTGCTCTTCCCACGGTCTCCTTATTTTATCCTTTTGTGTCCTGGACTCCTAAACAATTCCCTGTCCCTAGTAATCAGGGTGGAGAGTCTCCTGCCAGGAGCCAGAGGTTGTGGAAACTTACATCCCCCTTCATTTCAGTCCTGTCGGCTGCCCTGAGTCTCCCCGTCTCACTCTGGGCCCCATCATCCATCTCCCTCCCTGCCCATTCGTCTGAGCCTCCCCTGCCCCAGCTTCTGCCTCCTGCCAAGAAGAGATAAAAGAGACAGCTGCGTATTTATTCAGCGCTACTTCTACTTCTCACTGCTGCCCCACCACTTGCTTCAAGCTCCCCGCTAGCATCCTCCTCCCTTTCTTCTTTCTACGATTGCCTTAAGAGCTAAGCGTGAGCTAGTGGCACCCAGAGAGGTGGTTGCTATGGGGGAAGGGAGGAATGAGGGGAGGGGGGACCTCAGGGCCCTTGGGGGTGAGAGGAGAAGGCAGACATGAACAAAAACTCAGAGAAGGCGTGAGATGTAGAATAACACTCACAAGCGGACAGAGACAGAAAAGAAACACAAAATGTGGCAGAGAGAAGCAGAGACGCAGCGAGGGACAGAGGCAGATGGAAAGAGACACAGATTGACAGAGACAGAAATAAGTGGAACAGAGACACAGAGACTGGGCCAGAGGAATGAATGCAGAAAGAGAAAAGATGGAAGGTAGAAGTGGGGATGTGTTTAGGGCGTGTGTGTATGTTGCTGTACAGCTCTGGTTTTTAAGCCACGCTTTCACTGAAATGGATTCATGAAGGCAGGTGCTGTGCTATCTTTAAAGATAGGGAGAGGATGTGGCACTTTTGAAGCCAGTGGTGCAGGTTTAAGGCCAGGCCATAAGCTCAGGGCGCTGGCAGGGTTTCCCTGGAGATCTCTGGTGCCAAGTGGTCAGCTCCACAGCATTAGCTCTGTGGTCGGAGGAGGCTGCAGGTCTAAGCTGTGAATGCTTCCTCAGTGGCCTCAGCCACACTTCTGCTCCAGCTCCAGCTCTGCCTGCAGCAAAGGGACCCTAGGAGAAAGGGGAGAGGGGCGGAAGCAGTCCCTGCCCTGTGCAGGGGATGAAGGGGGCCCAGGCTGAAAACGGAGGTAGATTCCTATCTTTAAGGAGCCCTGAGTCTGAGCAGAGGTTTGAGCCTCATTCATTCCTTCAACACATGGTCCTGGTACCCTACTCTGTGCCAGGCCCCAAGACACAGTGGAAGACAAAAGCCATGTGCCCTGTAGGTTTTAGCCTAATGGAGGAGACAGACCACAAACAAACCACAATTATATAACAACAAACCAGGTTCGGTGCTACAAAGTGAAAGGGCATCATCGTGGGAGAATCTTGGCGGTGGGGGCTTCTTTACACTCAGGAAAGTCTCTCCAAGTAGGTGATACTGTGGCCAAGACCTTCCAGATGAGAAGGAGCCAGGTAAGAGGAAAAGTGGGGGGTGGCATGGGGTGGGGAGTGGGGACACCAGCCCAGGTGGCAAAAACAGCCCAATTCATAAAGCGACACCCAGCTTGGGCACTACTCCAAGGTGAGCCCGCGGCGTCGGAGTGGGTCAGCCGGCTGTTCAGGAGCTGGCAGGGCAAGCCTCCATGGACTGTGGGTTTGATTTTAGGGACAATGGTGAGAGACATGAGTGGTGTCCACGCACTCATGCTGGGCACCTACAGTGTGCCGGCCCGAGCAGGGGGCGGGAGGCTAGCTCAGTTGTTGGGACAGAAGTAAGAAGACCTCGGGGCAGAGGAAACCAACGAATCTGATCAGGTCACTCCTTGGGTTAACTCCCTCAGCAGCTCCCACCGCCCTCAGGATAAAGGCCAGACCCCTCAGCAGGGAGGCAAGGCCCTCTCACCCTGTCTGTTCCCCATCTCCTCCCTCTGGCCCTTCCATGTGTGGGACTCAATGCTCCCTCCAGGGCCTTGCAGTGGCTGTGCCGTCTGTCTGAAACACCCTCCCCACCGCTGTCTCCTCCATTTACTGAACACCTAGCCATCCTTCAAGACTTAGCTCCACGCTCCCTCTTCTTAGTGAGGTTTTTGCTGAGCCCGGCCCCTCCCCAGTGAAACTGGCCATTCTCCTTTGGGCCTCACAGTACCACATGTACCAGAATACTTCACTGCCCTTGTCTGTCTGTTTCCTGCATGAGGTCCCTTAGAGCAGAGGCTATGCTGCTGGCTTAGAATCTTCAGGTGAATCACTCACCTGTGCTGCTCAGGTAGCTGATTAGAGGCAGAAGAGTTGTTCCAATGTCCACCCCCTCAACACCGCCTCAGGATAATTGAAGCTGAGCCCTCGCCTTGTCAAAAGAAGAGTACAGGGACCAGAGTCTGGGAGATTAGCCTAAGAAATGTTTTGAGGCAATTAATGCCACTCAGAGTTCAGAAGGAAGGGCAGGGTCATGGTTTGGTGGCAGAGGATCGGGAGCTTCAAGTTGGGAGAGGGTGGGCTCAGGGGTAGAGAGTGTGCTGAGGACTCAGGGTGATGAGGCAGGGACTGGGAGAGAAGGTCAGGGGAGGAAAGCTGCTGCCCACTCTGCCATCAGGTACCAATGACTCAGGGCAGAGTCCATCTGGGGAGGGCCAGCGTGAGAGTCGGGCTAATCCCAGGAAGGTGAATCTGCCACGGAGAGATTTTTATCCAATTTGCCATGGTCTCCCTCCAGGGACTTCATGTTCTGCTAAGACAGAGGCAAAGAGAAAGCTCACCCCTGGAGATGACCTCTTTGAGTCTCTGGCTGTGCTTCTGTTCCGAGGAAGACATAGGCATCTGTGCCACAGCATCCCTTGGGGAGGACCTGGAGCGGGCTGCAGGGAACAGAGCTGAGAAGTCGGGGAGAAGTGGGGAAAGGTCAGGGGAAGCAAGGCAGAGGTTAAGGGAGGCCTTGGGAGAAGGCAGGATCACAGAAACCATGGAAATGCAGGAGGCCCCAGCCCAGAACCACGGGGAGGCTGCACAAGGAGGCCCACAGAGCCCCCGGAAGACAAAAGCCAGGGTCAGGGAGGATGTGGGGCCGAGGCTAACTGCACTGACGGATGGTAGCTTCTCTTTCCCCGGGTGCTTCTGAGGGAGAGGGGGATTTCTAAAGTCCCATGTGGCTTGGGTCCCCATACACTAATCCACAGAGGATCGTATGACTAAGCAAGACTTCCTGGGCCACCAGAGCGTCCTGTCAGCATCCATTGAGGTGGGGACTGCGCTTGGCACCTGGAAAGAAGGCCCCAGTCTGCCCTGAGCCTGATGGCCAAGATGGCCGCATCTGGCCCACCGTGGAGTCAGGGCAAGGGCCTAGGTCAGAGGGAACGGGACGCCCTCCCTCCAGATCATGAGGCCTGGACAGCCGGACAGGGATCAAGACAGTTGCCAGGGAGGGATGGAAAAAAGAAGAGGTAAAGCCACTGCTGTAAGAGGCTAGCCCCATCGCAGTGGCTCAGCCTGTGAAAGTTCATTTCCTGCTCAGTCACAGTCCAGCGCCAGCACTGCTGTCAGGGTGGCCTCCCCTGGCTCCCTCCCTCCTCTGGCTCTGCCCACTTGAAGACCTCTGACTTCTCCTTGTGCAGCCGCCAGACAGGGAAAGACCAATTCTTGATCCTTCCATCTGAAAGCAGCACACCACGCCTTGCACACAGTCCATAGGGGAGAACTAGAAATTCGGCCCCACCTATACACAAAGGGGTCTGAAAAATGGGGTTCCTGGCTAGGCAGCTACTTCTCAGCCAGACACTCCACACCGAGGAAAGAGGAGCCTGGATTTGTAATGGACTGTGGGCCAGATCTGCCTCCGGTACCAGCATCCACTGGATACCTCTTCTGGGCTGGGCTTCTCATCTTTGCAGCCACTGTTGAAAATGAAAGACAGCTATTTTTTATGTTTTGTGTTTTTGGGGATGGAGTTTCGCTCTTGTCACCCAGGCTGGAGTACAGTGGCACAGTCTCAGTTTACTGCAACCTCCGCCTCCCAGGTTCAAGCGATTCTCCTGCGTCAGCCTCCCGAGTAGCTGGGATTACAGGCACTCGCCACCACACCCAGCTAATTTTTGTATTGTTAGTAGAGACGGGGTTTCACCATGTTAGCCAGGATGGTCTCGATCTCTTGACCTCGTGATCCACCCGCCTCG
This sequence comes from Pan troglodytes, assembly GCF_028858775.2. Lineage (NCBI taxonomy): Eukaryota > Metazoa > Chordata > Mammalia > Primates > Hominidae > Pan > Pan troglodytes. The sequence goes on along the minus strand of NC_072403.2, from coordinate 43,435,428 downwards.
GCCTCCCAAAGTGCTGGGATTACAGGTGTGAGCCACCGTGCCCAGCCGGGGCTTTTCTTGATGTTAAAAGTTCTCAAGAGGAGAAGATGAGATTTCCAGGACTTTCCAGGGTCCCATACTCATTTGAGAGTGCTGAGATTACAGGTGTGAGCCACCACGCCAGGCCTAGACCCATTTTACATGTGAGAAATGGAAGAAGCTCAGAGATGTCCAGACTCAGCCGGCGGTGGCACAGCTGGCTGTGAAGCCGGGTGCTGGCAGGCCAAGGCCATGTCACTTCCTCTTCCCAGCTCACCGGGTTGTTTCTCTAGAAAATGCCCGAGAGATGGAGACAGACAAAAAGGAGGAAGTAGGGGCGTGGTGAGGGAGAGAAAGAAAAGACAGGGGAGAGAGGACAAGCCAGAGAGAGGCACCAATGGAAACAGAAAATCTCAGAGCCTCACAGTAGTGAAGCTTGAGATGAGAAAGAACGGTGACTCCATGTCCCCACCCACCCCACCTTCTCCTGCAAAAATGACTTGTCTCCCAGGGAGGGCCACTGGGCATCCCCGTTCCAGACCCCTGCTGGCTTCAGGGCCAACCCTAGGTCACCTCCCCTGAGCTCCCCCTGCTTGGACTCACCTCTTTGTGGGAAGGTCTGGCTTTAAATGTGCCCCAGATACCCAAGTTCAAATCCAGCCTCTGCACTTACTACTGACAGACCTTGAGTGATTGAGGGGCTCAGTGAAGATGCGGTGGGTGAATGAAAGCACTTGGTAAACCTCAGCAAGAGATGGTTCTGGGTTGCCTGTTCTCAGGGGCGAGATGGGGAGCAGCTCAGGGAGCATGAAGGGGATGGTGGCGTGAAGCCCTGCTGGCTTCCTGCCCTAGACGGTGCCCCGAGGGAGGGACGGGAAGATATAAATAAGACATGTAAAGGCCTCTGTGCTTCCCAGCTGCCCTAAGTCAGGAGTGGCTGTCCTGACACGGAGGGTGGCTTGGGAAATGAAAAGTGAATGGGTTGCTAAAATGTTTTACTTCCCTGGTGTCGTTGGTGGGGCTTTAATGAGGAGCCATGCATCACTTGGCCCCCTCGCCCCGGCAGATGATAAAGGGCCACCGCTCCCCGCGGGCCTCAGAACAACCCACCACTGCCTGGCTTGTAAATTGTTATGGCCCAATGAAGAGCTTGCCCTTAAATGTCACTCACCCAGGAATTAAGGTGAAGACAGGCACAGGGACTTGCCAGTGGCACGGCCCAAGGTGGGGGCTGGCAGGAGTGGGCCCTGCAGGATGGGGTGAGGGGCGGACTCCTCGGGAAGGGCAGTTGGATACCAGGTCTGGGGTTAATGAAAAGTGCCCCCTGCCCCCTAAGTGATCATTATCTCCAGTAATTATCCTTGCTCCTGGGGGGAAGCAGGGAGGGGCACCCTGAAGAGCTGTCATTAGAATGGATTGGCTAAAGAATCCAGACCTGGCGCACTGGCCTGGGGTCCTCAGCCTCTCTCTCCCTCTCTCTTCCCCATTCCATCTCCCCCCCCCACCCCACCTGTCTTCCTCCCCACCTCCACCTCTCTCCCCGCTCCCTGCCAGTCTTTCTCTCTCAACCCAGTTGCCTGCACGGTTCACAGGTTTCTCTTTGCCCTGTGGACCCCAGGGCAGATTGAGAAGGAATCTTAATGAGTCTAACTCAGGCTGGCATCACGCAGGCTGCCCCGCTGTCTAGCTTCACTTTCTAACTTTGGGGGCACGGAAAGGTCGGCTTCCACCTCTTCCCTGGAGGCCCTTCTCTAGAAGAAGGTAGAACTTCAGGTGCCTTCCAGGAAGAAGGTGAGCTTCAGGTGCTTCCCAAGCGTGACCCTCTTCCCTGTCCTGTAACCTTTTAGCATTGTGGAATAAATCTCACGTCCAGAAAAGGGCATGAAACAAATGTTTCATTAACACATTATTTCAAAGCAGAGTAGCCACCACCTCAGTCACAGACCAGAACCTCGCCAGCACCCAGCAGCTTGCGGATCCCTTCCCATTGACCTTCTCTTCCCCAGAGGTCCCAGGCAGTCGCTTCCTACCTTTCTCTGTTTGTGTGTTCCCTCAACAACGTGGTTCAGTTTTCCCTGTTTCTGAACTTTATATAAATAGAGTCCTGCAGGATGCGGTGGCTCACGCCTGTAATCCCAACACTTTAGGGGGCCAAGGTGGGTGGATCACGAGGTCAGGAGTTTGAGACCAGCCTCACCAACACAGTGAAACCCCGTCTCTACTAAAAATACAAAAATTAGCCAGGTGTGGTGGTGTGCACCTGTAGTCCCAGCTACTCGTGAGGTTGAGGCAGGAGAATTGCTTGAACCCAGGAGGCGGAGGTTGCAGTGAGCCAAGATTGCACCATTGAACTCCAGCCTGGGAGACAGAGCGAGACTCCATCTCAAAAAAAAAAAAAAAAAAAAAAAATAGAGTCCCATGTTACGCATTCTTTCGTATCTGGCTTCTTTCAGCCAGCCTGGCGGTGTTTGTGTGACTCATTTCTGTGGCTCGGGTAGTCGCAGTTCATTCATTCTCATTGTCCTAGAGAGCTTGTCACTGTCTGCATGCTACAGCCCTGCCACCCATCTCCCCAGCCCACATGTCACCAGCTGCAGCATCTTCAAGTTTTGGGACTCCTGTGCAGGAGGGATGTGACTGATCCTTCCTGCCAGGAAATTCCCCTTAGGTCTAACCTCTTTCTCCCTCACCCACACTTTGCTGGTTTGCTGCCTCTGATGAAGTCAGGGGAGAGGGAAGATACAGCAAAAATAACACATCAATAGCATTTGCAAGGCATTTTTCAAGTATGAAGCACTTCTTAATACACTAATTAAGTGAGATGGTCATTATCATCCTGTTCTAAGCATTTTATATTTTTAACTCATTTAACTCTCAGAACCACCTTTGAAGTAGGTGCTATTATTATCCCTATTTTATAGACATGGGAACTGAGAAGTTAAAGAATTTGTCCAAGGTAGGGTTGCCAGATAAAATACAGAATGAGCAGTTACATTTGAATTTCAGATAAGCAAGGAATTTTTTAAAGCATAAATATATCCCAAACATTGCATATTAAATTCAAATGGGCATCTTATATTTTTGACTTCCTGAATCTAGCAACCCTAGTCCAAGGTCACAGTGCAAGTAACAGTAAAGCCAAGATTCAGACCCCAGATCCTACCCCACAGCCTTGTGCCCTTAGCCACTGCTCTCCTGTTACAGTGGGACCACACTAAGGCCCTGGCATCCAGGGAGAAAAGCAGATGCATTTGAAACTGTTGAGTAAATCAAACAAGCAAGGCTAGGAAACAGATTTGCTATGGAGGCTAAAGGAGAGGGAGGAATTAAGAAAGGAGCTCAGGCCGGGCACAGTGGCTCATGCCTGTAATCCCAGCACTTTGGGAGGCCGAGGTGGGTGGATCACCCGAAGTTGGGAGTTTGAGACCACCCTGACCAACATGGAGAAACCCCATCTCTACTAAAAATACAAAAATTAGCCAGGCATGGTGGCGCATGCCTGTAATCCCAGCTACTCGGGAGGCTGAGGCAGGAGAATCACTTGAACCTGGGAGGTGGAAGTTGCCGTGAGCCGAGATCGTGCCATTGCACTCCAGCCTGGGCAACAAGAGCGAAACTCTGTTAGAAAGGAAGGAAGGAAGGGAGGGAGGGAGGGAGGGAAGAGAGGTCAGTTTCTGGCTCCAGTAGGCAAGATTCAGACAGGAGGCTTCTTGCTAGGAATCGCCCAGCTCAGAGGAGACAAGGCATCTCCCAAGGCTGGGTCACCTGGGGGCTGGTGGCCAACCCCTCCAATCCTCATTCTCCATCTGGTCTGAAGGGATTTGGCTCAGCCCTGCCTGGCTCAGATACTTCAATCCTTCCATTTCTCACATGGCCCCAATCTCCAGCCTCAAAATTCATAAACAAACCACCTCATCCAACTGCTAGGCTCTCACCAGGGCCTGCCCTCTGCCCTCCGTGGGCCCTGTGCCAGGGCGAATTGCCCTCTTTGGATGGGATGCAACCGAAAAGCTTCCCAACTGTAAAAATCACAAAATATTTGGGATGGTGTCAGAGGCTGCAAATGTGGATACGTGCTTTTATTTTGCATAGAATAATGCATTTAATTACTTCTTCCAGGGGAAGCCTGTTTGGAAGATAGTGAAGGCAATGCTAATAATAGCACTTTGCACCGAGGGCCTCAAACGTAGAGGAAGAGCCATGAGAGCATTTCATTTCTGTTCCTGAGAACTTGAAAGCTCCTGCAAACACTTGCGCCTTCTTCCTCAAGAGGCAGAGGGAAATGTGAAGAAAATGCTGCGGGTTTTCGCTTTTAACTCACTGTTTTGATCCTCTGCAGCCGCTAGGATATCGGACTCCCAGAGAGACTGGGCGGGGTAGAGGGTGGTTATTGTCTGGTGGAAAGAGTGTGGAACTGGGGGACACACCTTTTCTTCTCCTTCCTTCTACCATACCCCAAAGGGCAGGGCCAGAGGGAGCCCCCCAAAAATGCCTGCCCTGGCTGAGGCTGTTTTATGCACAGAGCACTGCACAGTGAATCAGGATAATCTATTTTGCCAATTTGGTAAATTATGCTCCTTCTCTGGCCTTGGTCCTGCCCTAGGGTGTTAGGCAAATTACTTAACTGCCCTGAGCCTCGTGTTCCTCATCTGTAAAATGGGCTCATAACAATACCTGCATAGAGGCATGCTATGAGGGTTAGATGAGTTAGATCATATGAATGGGCTTAGAACAGCGTCTGACCCATAGGAAGAGCTCCATAACAATAACAATTATTAGTTTCTGAGCAATGAGGAGTTTGAACCAGATCAGGGACCAAGGAGATAAGGGTGAGAAGGGTGTAAGGAGACCTGGTGTGAGGCTTTAGGGAGCGGAGCCAGCTGTGGAACCCAGAGACAGCAGCCTGTGTAAACAAATTCAAATGTAAATTCTAAAAATGCTCTGCAAGCCAAACACAATGGGTCTGTGGAGTGTGCAGAGCTCTGGGACCAGCAGTTTCAACGGGCTGAGCTTTATGGCTCCTTCTACCATGACAAATCTCTGTTATTTAAGTTCAGGCTCTACCACTCAAATATGGAACCGGCAGTGCCTTAGAGCCCTTCAAGTCCAACCAACCCCTTCACCCATTTTACAGGTGAGGAAACTGAGACCCATAGAGGGGAAGTGGCTGTTCCCCATGCAGGGCACTGTCCCACACGGCCTCCTAGCTTGCTGCTGTGTGCTCTTGGGGAAGTGGCTCCAGGCTGAGTTTTGCCTTTGCTTTGCACCCCTCCAGGCTGGGTTTTGCCTTTCCCAGAGAAGGAAGACCTTGGATTGGATGCCAACAAAATGTGGTGAAATAAGGATGAGTTTAGGAGCCAGAGAGGCCTGGATTTAAATCGTGGCTAAAACCTGGGCAGGATCTCTAGCCCCCAAGCCTTATCCCCATCGCCTCTATAGGGCTTGGTCTGTGGAGATATCAATACTTTAAGTTGCTTTACTTGGAGAAAGTCATTTATTCCTGGGAAGTGAGTCCTATTATTATCCCCAATTTACTGATAAGGCAACTGAGGCCCACAAAGGTCAAGTAACTTGCCCAAGGTCATGCATCTTGCAGGGTTGTCTATGGGAAGTATTCAGTGTCCGTTGTGTAGCCCAGTGCCCAGCACATAGCGTGCCAGGCACTCAGTGAGCATCAGCCCCATTGCCAATCCAGTCAGTGACTTCTAGGATGATGTCATCACAGCCAACACTCCCAGGAACCAGGAGACCTTTCACACACTGCATGGCTGTAGAATTAATAAAGTGTTGTAACCAAAGATTGGAAAAGAGACTAGGGGACTCGGCTCCTGGAGTGGAACTATTAAAAAAGAAAGAAGGCGCTCAGCTCCGCTACAGAGGAGTAAGAATAGGGCCCAGGCCTCCTCTTAGATGCTGGGCAAACACCAGGCGAGGGAGCGTCCCTAACCAGCTCAATGTGTCTGCTGTTGGCCATAAAGATGGGGCTTATTAGCGCTATGGTGCTGGGAGAACCGAGAAGTAACAAAACGGCCTCTTTGGAGGGGGATAAAGAGGCAGGTTTATTACCCTCGGCAACGAGGGATGCTCAGGACCACAACCAGTCTCTCCTGATGAGGAGCCACAGCCCACCCCACTGGGACGCGGGGCCACCCCTACCCCACAGTCTCTGGACCTTTGCTCTCACCCGACTCCCCTGGCAGGAGCCAGAACGAGCTCCCTGACCTGTGCAGTCCTCCACCCTCGCCCATCAAGGCACAGCTGCTCCCTGCTTCCTCCTTGGTTTGACTGCCTGCATTCAAATTACTGGCTGTGGGACCTTGGGCAAGTCATCTCACATATCAGGGTCTCGGTGGCATCATCTGTAAAACAGAGAAATAATAGAGGCCAACTCATGGGGTCGATGCGGGGATCAAGTGAGGGCTTGTAATATGCTTAGCCCAGTGTGTGACGCTGAGGAAACCCTCAGTAAAAGTCGCTTATGATTATTATGAACAGTTTGGCCCTCACTGCACGTTGTGTTATAATTTGATGATTTGATCTCCCCGATGAGACCATGGGCTCTGAACTCTCATTTCCTCATAACAACCCATGACATAGTTATTAATGTCCCCATTTTAAAGATGATGACACTGAAGCTCAAGGAGGGCCCCAAAGTCACACAACTCGTACCAGACAGGAGGCAGGTCCCAAATGTGGACTCTGTGGTCCTTCCACTCTGCTCCGGGACCTCAGCCCGCTCGAGTGGCCTCTGCGGCTCCCAGCTCTGCCGCCTCAGCCTGCACTCTGTGCAGTAAATAGTTAAAGATGCTGCTCCAGGACTCAGGCAGGAGATAATTAAGGGAAAGCAGCCTCAGCTTAGGAGGGCTCAGAAGCCAGAAACCAGGTGTGCAGGCCCCTGGGATGTGGGGAGCCAGGGGGCCAAGAGGGCTCTGAGCTGTGGAAGAGAGCTGCCGCCACTCCCAGCAGAAGCACCAGCCCCAACTGCTTCATCACCAGACGCTGCTGCTGAGAGGGTGTGTGCACAGATACAGGGACACACACAGGTGCAGAGACACAGAGATACACACGCAGAAACAGACCCCCACATACAGAGATGCACACGCACACCCACGCCCACTCACCCTCCTGCAAGGCTGTGTTAGACAGATTGTACCTGCTTCCTAAGGAGAGGGACTGGGTGCTGTGGCCAGAATGGCTGAGGGCTCCTTGTCATATAGGAGAGGTTTGGGCAACTGTGGAAAGTTCAACTCACAGGCCAGCACTGCAGTGGGGAGAGGGGGATCCTAGTGCCCTGTTGAGGATAGAGGGTGAGAAGTCAGAGAATCTTAGGGTTAGTAGATCTGCTCCCCCCTGACCAGCATCCAGAAAATTCTATGACCCTCCCCTCCGTAGAGGTTTCAGACTTTCATGGATATCAGATCCACCTAGGGTGCTGATTAAAAAATTCAGACGCCTGGGCCACCCCATCAGAGATTATTATCCCCACCTGGCAGGAATGGAAACTGAAGCCCAGAGAGGCTAGGTAACTTGCCCAGGACCACATAGCAGGGCTGGTATATGGGCAGTCCAGTGCCCAAGCTCTGAACCACCATGCCAGGCTGTTTCAGGCACCTGCAGACCCAGATGCAGGCATCTGAGGACACACCACAACCAGTCCCTGAGGGGAGCAAGATGGGGAGCAGGGTGCAGAGCTGGACACAAAGCCAGGACCCCAATCTCAGCGCTCTGTTCCCACGTGGGCCAGGAGACTCAAGAGAAAAACCTGAGGCCCAATCCCAGCTGCGTGAACTGGCTCAACAAGGCTGCGGGATGCAGAGGTAAGTGCCTAGTGGTCAGGAACACTGGTTCCAGAGTTAGCTGGAGCTGTGTGACCTTGGACAAGTGACTCAACCTCTCTGAACCTATAGTAGAACAAGGATAAAAACAGTCCCCACCACAGAGGGCTGTTGTGAGGATTAAATAAACTAGTACATGAAAATTAGCTAGATGCTAATGGTGGCATCTGGGTGGGTGGCGATTTAGTCTCCTACAGACTCAGCTGTGGGGTACGGGCTAGGTGAATGGCCAGAGAGCTGTCTGAGGAGGATTGGTCCACTCCTCTTGGCCCATCCCGGGGCAACTCGAAGCCAGTATGACTCATCTTCCCCTCCAGGAGAGGGGCAGAAGGGAGGCTAACCCTGGCTCCAGATGCAGCTGAGCTAGATTTTTCTGCCCTGATCGTGGGCTGCCATCTGTGCAAGGCTGGTTGGACCCACCAGCCTCAGAGGGTGGTTAATTTACAACCTGTGCTGCTCCTTGTCCACACCGGGCCAGAGCAGCCTCAACCCCCAACCCCTCAGTCTCCAGCAGAAGAATATGTGAACACTCCTGAGAACAAGTTCCAGCTCGAGTTCCTTCCTTCCTGCTTCCGTCAACTCCATCCCTCCAAGCCTTGGCCTCCCCTCAGCACCTCATCCAACTGGCAAACTTCCGAGGAGAGGCAGGACAGTGAGCAGGCACTCTGCCCAGACTGCCTGGGTTCAACCTCCAGAGCTTACCAGCTCTGCAACCTTGGGTAAGTCGCTTAGCCTCTCTGTGCCTCTGTTTCCTCATCTATACGATGAAGATAATAATAGAAGCCTCTTTTTCAGGAAGATGAGGTTATGGGTGCTACGGAGCTCTGGTCTGCCAGTTCCTGCTGCAAGTCACCGCTGTTCACTCACCAAGAAACAAGTTGGTCAGGAAGCTGCACTGCAGCTGTGGTGTTTTTTTGTTTTGTTTTGTTTTTTTGAGATGCAGCCTTGCTCTGTTGCCCAGGCCTGAGTGCAGTGGCACAATCTCGGCCCACTGCAACTTCCACCTCCCAGTTTCAAGCGATTCACCTGCCTCAGCCTCCTGAGTAGTTGGAATTACAGGCACCTGCCAACATGCCCAGCTAATTTTTGTATTTTTAGTAGAGATAGGGTTTCGCCATGTTGGCCAGGCTGGTCTTGAACCCCTGACCTCAAGTGATCCGCCCACCTTGGCCTCCCAAAGTGCTGGGATTACAACCACGAGCCCCCGCGCCTGGCCCAGCTGTGGCTTTTAAGGACACCAGAGAAACACTCATGGAGCCAGAGGTGGCAAATCACTGAATTAGAATTACCCTAACCAGCTGCAAAGAAAAATCCCTGGAGGTGTGTGCTGACTTGATCAGAGGCCCCAAGGAAAGAACCTTCTAAAGTGACAAGACCAGTTCTGATGCCTCCCAGGACTTTGAGAATCACCCTAAGAAAAACTTGTGGTGGGCTGGGCGCTGTGACTCACGCCTGTAATCCTAGCACTTTGGAGGCCGAGGCGGGTGGACTACTTGAGCCCAGGAGCTCAAGACCAGCCTGGCCAACATGGTGAAACCCCGTCTCTACAAAAAAAATACAAAAATTAACCAGGCGTGGTGGCGCACACCTGTAGTCCCAGCTACTCAGGAGGCTGAGGTGGGAGAATCGCTTGAACCCAGGAGGTGGAGGTTGCAGTGAGCCGAGATTGTGCCACTGCACTCCGGCCTGGGCAACAGAGCAAGACCTTGTCTCAAAACAAAAAGACAAAACAAAAACAACAACAACAACAAAAACTTGTGGTGAAGGTTCTAAGACACAGGGTGTCTTCCAGATAAGAATCCACAAGTGACTCATTGACTTGCATGGTCCTCTGAGGTTATCAGCTCATTACTTCCATTAGTAATGTGCCCAGGAGTGAAGGCTGAAGTCACCATTGCAGATGCTTAGGTCAACTATTTTAATTCATTGATTACTAGTTGTTAAAAAAAACATAGCAGCCACCTCCTAGTGCTGTTGTTAGGATTAAACAATCCCATGGACAAGGTTTCAAACAGCCCCAGGCACAGGCTATGGGCTCAATGATCATCAGCTGCTGGAGTCCCTGCAACACGGTGGGTGCGGGGGAGGGGTCAGGGTGTCAGGGAAAGGGATTGACTCAAGGCCTCCAGGCCTCACCCCGGGGAGGAGGAGGGACCTGGTGTGTAACTAACCGGTCATGAGGGGAGAAGGGCCATGGGTGGTGAGGGGGAAGGGCAGAGGGTACCCAGAAGAACAGCCAAAGTCAGGACTGACCTCTGGTGGGAAGGAAATGAAAGTTTGCGCTGAGGCTGTCCTGTCTCCCGCTATTCCTCCTTCCATTCTTCCTTCCTTTTCTACCCCAGTCCTGAGGGAGAGACAGACATGGAGAGATCCGTTGTCAGGCTTCACCCTGCTCCCTGGGCAGGCCTCAGGCCACCAACCATTCTTTTAGGGCCTCCAGCCCTCTAGACAGGCTGGCGTAGGACTCCACTGGGACAGGGTGGTCCCTGCTGTAGAAGGCAGGGCTGTGTCCCCCTCAGACTGGGGCTTCCTGAGGATGGGGCTGTGTCCCCCTCAGACTGGGGCTCCCTGAGTCAGGGCTGTGGCTCCCCTCAGACTGCGGCTCCCTGAGGACGGGGCTGAGTCTCCTCCCTGGGAGTCACCTCATTTATCTCCTGGAACAAGACTGACCTCATGGGTGTTCTAGGGAGGGAAAGGATGTTCCATTTACTCAAAAATTCCTTTCTTCTTGCCAATAGGTGGGCCACAGGATAGAGCATTAAAGGGCCTGGTAGAAACTGGAAAGACCTGGTAAGGGCCATGGAGTCCATGCTTGGTGGTGGGGGCTGATGGAGGTTATGTTGCGGACATACTCTCTTCCCTGGTCCTGCCCCTGGCCCCAGCCAGAAGCTTTCTTAAGCTTGCGCCAGTTTCAGGGGGCAGGAAGGAGTGTGGATGGCTCCCCAATGCCCAGCCTTCTTAGGAGCCCCAGAGGGAAGCCCCCGCGGTGTAGGGGTCTGAAAGACCATCTCCACGCAGAAAACACAGGGGTTTATTGAGCTTCAGGGGCTGCCCACTTCGTGTCTGTTGAATAAATAATTGGAAACTCGCAGGCCAGTTCCTCCCCTAGCCTAGACCACTCACCTCTGCCAGCCTCTGTCTTCCCAAACCCCGCAGGGCCAGCCCGTGTTCCCCAGTCAGCCCAGCCGCACATTGTGTCAACCTCTCTGTCCCCTCATTGCATTCAAGCCCGGCCTCCACTCAAGCCCTCAACCTTGTCACTCATTCAGGAATGCCCAGGCTCCACCACCAGAGACCCTGGTTCAATTGGCTGGTGGTGGGGCAGCAGGGCATTGATTCCTTTTCATTCCCCAGGTCATGCTAACATGCATGCTAGCAAAGCTGGGAGTCTAAGCTGTAGGCTCCTCCAGAGGAAGGGGAGCTACCTTTTATCTCTAAATCCTAGCATCTAGCACGTGCCTGGCTCATAATAGGTGCTCAACAAATGTTTGTTAATCAATGACTGCCAAACAGATGGGCCATCCCCTTCCTGGAGGTGCCTGAAGGTACCCAGGACTGGAGTCACTCTTCCTCTCCAGCAGGCAAGGCAGTGATTAAGAGCTTCTCTCTGTTGCCAGACAGAACTGGGTTCAAATTCTACTACTTCCTTGACCTTGGGCAAGTTTAACCTCAGTTTCCTCATCCACCAATGGGGCTGATAATATCCCCTCCCTCAGAGAGTTGTTTTGAGGATGGAGAACACTTCTGTGAAGGCTTGGCTCAGGCAGTCTGTGTTAACCTGGGTCCTGGCAGGAAACAGATGGGTCATTCGAACTGTTCAGGCATTTACCAAAGGGGTCGTTTGCATAGGTGTGGGCTGGGTTGAGGAAAGCAACAAGGAACAGTGTAGAACACCTGGGCCAACCAGGATGGGGAGCTAGCCATCCATAGGAAGGATAGAGAGGAAAGGGGAGGGAGTGGTCAAAGGAACCCAGAGACAAAATTATGCTGTAGACCAGGCGCGGTGGCTCACGCCTGTAATCCCAGCACTTTGGGAGGCTGAGGAGGGTGGATCACTTGAGTTCAGGAGTTCAAGACCAGCCTGGCCAAGCTGGTGAAGCCCTGTCGATACTGAAAATACAAAAATCAGCTGAGCATGGTGGCAGGCACCTGTAACCCCAGCTACTCGGGAGGCTGAGGTGGGAGAATCACTTGAACCTGGAAGCTGGAGGTTGCAGTGAGTCGAGATTGTGCCACTGCACTTTAGCCTGGGCGACACAGTGAGACTCTGTCTCAAAAAAAAAAAAAACTATGCTATAGGCAAGGGGCCATGACAGGTACCATGGACATTGAGGAGGCAGCCAGCGCCATCCCAAAATATCTACCCCAACCTCACTCACCTTCCTCCCTCCAGTCTCCCATCATTGGGTAACACCACCCAGAGAAGGTCCCAGGATGCAATCCTGAGTCAGCCTCCCGGGGCACAGTGCAGGGCAGAAGAGGGGGGAGAGTGGATTTGGAGGAGCAAACAGAAGATCTCCAGCACTGATATCAGCCAGCGCTGATTAAATAGTATTGCTATTATTACTGTTCATTTGGCCCGTGAACCCTCTTGTGATGACTGACCTTGATATTTAACTGTATTGTATGCACACACAGGGTCTCCTTGGCATAGCAGATGGCCTAGGGGCAGGACCAGGTCCTTGCAGCAGGTGCGGCAGGTGCCCCGTGCATACTGGAGGAAGAAAGGACTACGTCTTTGCACCACAGCACACTTCCACGTTCAGCCACAGGCATTCACGCTTTTGACAAGCCATCAAATGGCTTTTCTATAGCAAGCTTCATTAAAATGGAAGCACATTGCTCTAGTATGCAGATGGGGCCACTTTATTACTTTTTAATTTGTTTACGGAAAGCCCATGTTTGGTGTACGCCATCTTTGCAAATAGTAACAAATGGGCATGTTTGCTGCCTCCAAAGCTGTGGTGTCCCTGGATAAATAGACCAAAACCATGTTGGAGCACTGCGCTTGGTTACTCTTAATAGAATCTGACATGCTCTTCAAAATGTGCAGAAGGCTGGAGGGAAGGGGGCCACAGTGTGTGTGGCATGTGGCTTTGGGTGACTCTAGTCCCTCTCTGGGCCCTCTGTTTCAATCTACACAGTAAGTGACCAGGCCCAAATGGAGCCTTTGCAGCTCTCCTATTCCACAACTTCAAGATTTCTCTACCTTTACCATCCTGGAAGCTACAAACCTTCCTGAACCACCCGCCTCCCAACTCCCAAAGGAAGCCCTCTTCACTCAAATGAGATAAAACTTACAAATTACCAAATTCATTTTAAAAATGGGTCAAATTGAATGAAGAATACTTAATGGAGCACAACTATTCAAATGGCAGTTAAACACTCATACAATAGACCCCCAAAGCACCAATATTCTCAAACTGATCAGGATGCTCCAATTCCAGTTTCATTCATTGTTAGCTGTGCATTGTTGCTTAACCTCTCTGTGCCTCAGTTTCCTCACTGGTACAGTGGGGATAATAATGATACCCTCCACCTGGGTTGTTGGGGGGATTTGATTCCTTTTTGTGGTTTATTTTGAGGCAGAGTCTTTCCCTGTCACCCAGGCTGGAGTGCAGTGGTGCGTTCACGGCTCACTGCAGCCTCGAACTCTTGGGCTCAAGGGATCCTCCCACCTCAGCTTTCCAAGTAGCTGGGACTACAGGTGCGCACCACCACTTCTGACTAAATTTTTTAAAGTTTTTTTTTAGAGATTGGGTCTCACTAAGTTGCCCAAGCTGGTCTCAAATTCCTGGCCTCAAGAGATCTTCCTGCCTCCATCTCCCAAAGTGCTAGGATTACAGGCATGAGGCACTGCACCTGGCCAGGATTCGATTCTTCTAACCATTCAGAACAGGGTGTGGCATCAGCAAGTAGTAACTGTTAATTACTGTCATTGTCCTTATGCATGGTAGCAGTAGTACTTCTATTAAAGAGAAAGGACTTGGGACTATCTCTGTTACATAAAGTAGCCCATTCAGCAGAATCTGTCCTGTCCTGACCACACCTAAGGAAGGACACTTGCCCTTCAAGTCACTTTCTATCACACTCCCCCGGTTTCTTTTTTTCAAGGCACTCATCATCATGAAAAAAAAAATCCTTTTTATGTATCTTCCTATTTGTTGTCAGTCTCTCTCCCTCTCGGCATGGGCTCCACGAGGGCAGGGACCTTGTGTCACTCATGGCTATCTCCCCAGTGCCTAGAACAGCATTTGGCAGTTTCTCCATAAATATTTGTCAAACGAATGAATGTCTACATCCACAAAGTGTGTGGTGTTGTGCAGACATGAGCTCTGGGAACTAAGATGCTTGTTACAAGGGCATTGGTCAAAGCCGGGCCCGTGGGGAAGCCACAATACACACAGGCACACCCGACCTCTGAAGTCTGAATTCATGGGACTATCCATTAACTGGATCTTTGTTTTAACTTTTAAGATAAAACAAGATCAGAAAAGAATGCAAGGAACAAAACAATGTCCTAATCCTTTACCTCCTGGGCCTCCCCTCCAGGGACCTGGGATAAGGTGACACCTTGTCCTGAAAAAGGGTTCCCAGGGTGCAGAGGCTCTGTGGTGAGGAGGATATGCCATTTTGGGTGACCAGCATGTTACAGTTTAAAAAGTTATCTTGGAGCCATCATCTCACCTGAGATCTCCTTGTGAGGATGGAAAGCCCCCACACCCTCTAAGTGTTATTGCCCCCATTTTACAGATGTGGAAGCCAGGGGAAGAGGCAGAACTGACTCGCCCTTCTCACAGCCTACCTACAGCGCCTGCCGATAATACCTTATGGCCTCCTCAGAAAGGAATACTAATAACTCCGCTAAGGCAAGGGACAGGATTTGTGCATTTCAAATCAATGTTCAACTGTAGGAGAACGAAACTAAAAGGAATGGGCTATTCTCAGTTAACCAGTGTATACTGTTAGCCAGAAACACACACACACACACACACACACACACACACACACCGCCCCCAACATTCTGGCTGGAAGTATACCTTAAAGGTCATCCCACTGGGTGCCCTCAGAATTTCAGAAAGTATATGTGTCTAATTGATCACTCTAGCAAAGATGCGGGGCCAACATGAGGAAATAAAAAGGCTGCTTCTCCTGAGAAGGGTTCAAAGGCATTCTATTATTATCATTGACAGTAATAACACTCAACACTCAGTAAGCTCGCGCTAACTATGCACCAGGTACTGTTTTAAGCCCTTCAGACCACAGCAGCTTTGTGTTGTATTATTTTCCCCGCTGTTTTTTGTTGTTGTTGTTGTTGAGATGGAATCTCTGTCAGCCAGGCTGGTGTGCAGTGGCGCAATCTCAGCTCCTTGCAACCTCCACCTCCTGGGCTTAAGCAATTCTCCTGCCTCAGCTTCCTGTAGCTGGGACTACAGTATTTTTAGTAGAGACGGGATTTCACTATGTTGCCCAAGCTGGTCTCGAACTGACTTCAGGTGATCCACCCGTCTCAGCCTCTCAAAGTGCTGGGATTACAGGCCTGAACCGCCACGCCCAGCCATTTTTCTCACTTTATAGATGAGGACACGGAGGCACAGAGAAGTGAAGGGACACCCTCAAGATAACAAAGCTGGTAGGTGGCAGAGCCAGGATTCAAATCCAGGCAGACAGACTCCTGGGCTCACACTCTTCACTCTTACAGCCTGTTGTCTCTCCAAGGGAAAAATCTTAGGAAATTTTTTAAAAAGTAAAAATATACGGTATGGTATGGTTTGGCTCTGTGTCCCCACCCAAATCTCATGTTGAAATGTGATCCCGCGTGTTGGAGGTGGGGCCTGGTGGGAGGTGATTGGATCATGGGGGTGGTTTCTAGTGGTTTAGCACCATCCCCCTAGTGCTGGCTCATGAGATCTGGTTGGTTAAAAGTGTGTGGCACTCCCCCTTTGCCCTTTCTCTCCTGCCACCATGTAAAGAGGTGCTTGCTTCCCATGCACCTTCCTGAGGCCTCCCAGCCATGCTTCCTGTACAGTCCACTGAACTGTGAGTCAATGAAACCTCTTCTCTTTATTAACTGCCTAGTGTCAGGTAGTTCTTTATAGCAATGTGAAAACAAACTAATACATAGTAATATTGGTAAGAATCCATCTTATTGCTAAAATTTTAAATCACAAAGATAATTATTAGTAGTGAAAGCTCATGACTGTCCTGTTGGCTGTAAAACCTTCCATGTAATAGCATTACCAGCGAGTGAGGCTCAACATTTTAGCTGGTGGACATGAAGGAAAGAGCGTTTGGGCCACGGTTATAAAACATGTGTCCCAGCATGATTACTCCTGGGTCTTAGAAATGGTGCACTCATCTCACCCCTGCTCTCCTTTTACATATAAAGTATGTGAAGCCCAGAGAGGTTAGGTGACTCACCAGAGGTCACACAGCAAGTTATGGGGGAACTTAACCACTCAATTCAATGAATGCTTAACATCATATCTGCCATTTGATTGAGTTATGTTCTTTGCATTAGAAGCCAGAGAGAAGCCCAATGCCAGATCAGGATGGGCCAAGTTAGCCAGCAAAGGGCTAGAACTAGTTCCTTCCAGGGCTCCAGTCACAGCCCAGGCTATTTTCTGCCTAAGTGCAGCTGCTGCTGTGGGGTAGTCACTTAAGGGTTTTAGCCCTTGGCTCTCCTCAGGAGAGGAAAAAGGAAAGACCAGAGCCTACTGATCCTTTTGTGTGAGGGCCAATGAATACCTCACACCTTTCAGAAACTTCCAAATAACCCTCTGCCTTCCAGTAATTCTAGGAGAATGGAAATTGACTCCCACCTGCCTCTCCTACCACCATTCAAGCTAATGGCTTGGGAAGAGGCCAGAGACCGCTTCTCTGTGTGCCTGCAGCCTCCACCTCCTCCTCCTCCTCCTCCTCCTCCTCCTCCTCACAGGCCCGGGATATTGATCATCTCCATCAGTGATGTCACAGGACTGGGTGGGGAGGAGGCCACTCCCCTGCAGGGGAACCTGAAGACAGAGATCTCCAGCCATGCAGCCGGGAAGTGGGGAGAGCAGAGGAAGGGGGCCCAGGAGCCCCTCCGAGGGTCTGTGCTGGAGGCTTTCCAGTGAGGCGACAGCAGCTTATTACAGCTAATTTCCTTCCCCTTGCTAGAACCAAAAATCCACAGGGTTTTCGCTGCATATTTGTGTATCTGGCACTCTCAGCTCGCCTCCCCTTGGGGACCATAAGAGATGCAGAGGAAAGAAACAACATGGCCTTCCATAATTTCAAAGTCAGTTCCAGAGTTAATAATAAATTAAGAGCTGGGGGCGGGGTGGAGGCCTAGATGTGGCGGGCCCACTCTTGCAGCGTAGACCAGCCCCTCTGGGAACATCTTCTGGAAGTCAGGAGAAAAAGTAGGTGCCCTGGGGACCGAAGACACTGAGGTGGTCCCACTGTGGAAAGCTTCCCCCTGGACCTCAGGTTTCTGTGGTACCCACACCAGGATGGATGGGGATGGAGGTGGGAAGAACTGGAAAGTATTCTCTCCCACTTCTCTCCGGAGCAGGCACTAGCCCCATCGGAGCACCCAGTAGTCCCACAGTCTCTGAGGAGGGGGAGCATAGCTGTTTCAGAGAGAACAGGAAGACTTCTCTACCTGGAAGACGACTAAACCCACTCACCTCTGAGGAGGTTTCCAGACCGGCAGCCATACCAGTTGGAAATCCAACAGTCCCAAATGCCTGTGTGATTTTGTTATTCATTCTTTAGGTCCTAGGAAGACTATCTCCCAGACTAGAAGCTCCCTGGAGACCAGGGCCTCTGACATCTGACTGGAAGCTCAATCACTTCTTGTCAGAGCTAGAGTGTGAGGGGACTGGGAAGCAGCAGGGAGGATACTAGGCAGGTTTTGCCCCAAGAAGGTGGAGTAGGGGGTGAACAAGATCGCTGCCCTGAAATATCTGAAGGGTGGTCCTGTAGGCATGGAGTTCACACCTAGGCCAACAAGAAGAGCTAGGATGAATGAGAGATGACACAAGGGACTCAACTTGGGATCCAGAAAAGGGTGAACTTTCTGGGAGTGGCTCAGCGAGAGGCAGTGAGCCTCCCACTGCAGGGGGAGCTTCTGGGGAGGGGCCCGGAGCACAAGGTGGCAGGTGGACCCGGTGGTTGTTAGGATCCTTACCAAGCCCAAGAGTCAGTCCGTGATGGATAGATGTTCCAGTCTCTTCCGCCCCTACACCTAGAGCTCCCCCTCCTGACCACACAGAGAGGGACCAGAGGCAAATGTGCAGGAGGACACAGGGACCCAATCCCAGCCAGGGTGGCCACCAAACAAATCAATCAGGCAAACAGCCACAGGCAGAGGATGGACACAGCGGTGGCTGGTGTGGGGCTCTGTCCCCCTCTTCCCCACCCCATGGCCTAGAGGACAGTCCCTGTGTCTGCCAGCTGAACAGGCTAATAAATAGGAAAATCTGTCTTCCCTGCTGATGGAGAGAGTGTTCTGTCCTCTCCACCGCAGGGGAGTGAGGCCTCAGCTCATCCTGCATGCTACAGGGGACCCACTCATTCTTCACAAGGAAAATGGGGCAGCACAGAGCCGGGGAGTGACTTGCCCGCAGCCACACAGCTCACACGGCTGGTAAGAGGAAGGGGCGAGGCAGAGCCCAGGACTCCTACCCTACTGCCAGCCAGTATTCTTTCTCCTGCCCTTGCCTGCCCCTGTAGCACCATCTGCTCCTGCAGCAATTGGGATTCCTTTTAAAACATATGTTCATCTCAGGCAGGTCCCAAAGTGGATGGAGAAATGATATGTATGTTCTTTGCTGGCCCCGGAAGAGCTGGCAGAATGAGCTCTTGACATTTCTGGGATACTTCCAGAAGCATTCCCGGGAATGCTTCTGGTCTCCATGCTTCCTCCCCACCACCATATTCTCTCCCCAGCATTGGGGAAGCATGGATTTGTCATTCTTCTCCTCCCTGTGCCCATCTGCTTCCTTCCAGGAACCCCTCCACACCTTGAAGGCCACGCCAGCTCCTCCAGCTCCTGATGGGCTGTTAACAAGAAATTTGGAGGCCAGACCCCTGTGCACACTGCTGAGGAGCCCAGGGCAGTTCAGGACTGAACACAGCCAGATGTGTTCAGCAGGGACCATGACCTCTCCCCGCCTGCGAGTAACAGGAACTAGTCCTGGAACTAATCCACATCTGAACCCAGACCCCAGAAGTCCACCCTCCTTCACCCACCAAAGCAGACAGCTCGGTCCCACAGACTCGGCCCCTCCTCCACTACCCAGACACTGTCTGAGGCTGGAGACTGGACGCAGTGACCTCTGGGGATCCCTTGCTTGAGGTTTCTGGTTCCATCAATCCCAGGGAGCTGGAGAAGGAGAGCGGATTTCCCTCCAGGACTCCCGCGGATACCGACCTGAGCACATCCGCTAAAGTCCTCGCAGCAGCGCGTTCACAGGCTCCAGAGCAGGCCTGCGGGTCCTGTTCCCTCCCCCACCCCTGCCCCTCCTCTCAGACCCAGGGCAATTTCCCTACAAGTGTGCTCACGCTGGGCCCTCTGAGCCACGGCGCCAATTGACTGGATTTCAATCAGAACTCCATCTCCCTTAAGGACCGCTTTGGATAAAAGCAGAAGTAACCTGCAATCTAGATGCTGATGCAAAACCATAATGGGGGAGCCGGAGAGAAGCCGGGCCCAACTCCGGCCCCAGCCCCCAGCCACGGCGAAATCAGGCCTCAGCTGAGGCGCACGCAGCTTCCAGGGCCCGAGGAAGAGGGTAGCCTGAGTTCCCTCCATCTCCGCCACCAGCCGCCACAGGCTAAATCCTGGAGCCTGCCGGTGGGGTTAGCCGGCTGCTAGCCGTTTTAACAGTTGGCCAGGGGCCAGGGACCAGCCTTGCACCCCTGGGCAGGCCCTCTGTGTGGGTCCCTGCGCGCGCGCAACAAGGGCCCTTATAGGCCGGCTAAGGAGGGTCTGGGTGTCCTTAAGAGCCAGGAGGAGCTGCGGGCTCAGCACTTGTTCCCACCTACTAACCCCCAACCTCATCGCCAGCTGCCGCTTCCGCCACTGGGTCCTCTCCGGGCTATATTGCGTTCAGGAAACGGTCACTCCGAGAGAGCCGGGCTGCTCCAATGACCCCCCGCCCCCGCCCCACCGCCTCCAGACCCCGCACCGCGGGCGAAGGCGGGGCTGTAGGGACAGGAGGGACCCCGCGGAGCGCTGTCAGCTCTGGTGCGCAGTACGGACAGCCTCCCTGGTAAATAATGCACGCCTCCCGGGCCAAGCTGCAGCAGGTAGTGTATCAAAGTAATATCGCGCTGCGAATTGCAGTGTAATCGCCGTAATTTAGGGCCCCGTGGGTGAGCCCGTTTCGGAATGGCTGCGCGCCCGGACGGGCAAGGTGACTGGAGCGTCTGCGCCGGCTTTGACCTCTGGATTTCCTCCAAGCTAAGTGAGCCCATAAAAAATGGAGAAGCCCAGGCTGTCTCCCCGCAAATGGGGTGTGGGCAGAGAGATTGTGTTATCTATCCAGACCCAGCGAGATGGATGCACTTGCCGGGAGAAAAGCGATGTCACTGCGAGCACAACCCGGCAGGTTGGGTATCCGCGGGCGGCGCCCATCCTCTCCCAGGTGGCCGAGAAGGCAGGGCGATGTGTCGGCTGCGCCCTGCCAGGAGCTAGGTGTTTTCATTAGGACTTGGGCGGCCCCTGCCGCCGTGAGCTGGCGGATCCGTGCCTCCCACGGGCTGCTCAGCAACCACCTTCCAGGGCCCCCAGGACCGGACTGCGCCGTGGCCGCTCCTCCTCCCTCCTCTTGTGCTGGGAAGTTGGAGTATTAATATTCCTGCCCAGGGCCTCCTGGGGGGCCTGCTGCCCGCCTCCCCTCCCCCAGCTCTACCAGGGAAAGTCATTCTGGGGTGGAGAGATGATAGCAGGAAATGTGTTTGCAGGCTCCCTTCTAACTTCTTGATGGGAGCCAGCTGGAAGCGCAAAAGCTGTGTTGTCCCTCTGTGCTCTGCTCCTGGTGACCTAGAAGGCGATAATCATGAGCCTCTCTCAGGAAAGACAAAGAAATGGAAAAACTTACTAGGGGCTGCAGGCCCGTCACATTGCATTAGCAGAGAGCCTTGCGTCTGCGGCCCTACCTCGGTGCCAGGCAGGGTGTTCCGTGTATCTTTAGAAGCCCCTGCCCCCACCCCATGCCTAATTTCCCGGACCCAGGAGTTACTGGTTCCTCCTCACCCATCTCTAAATCATTTTACGTCTCTCATTGAAGAGCTGGGGCGGACACCCAGCCTTCCTAGTCTGAGAATCTGCTGCTATTCCCCAGCCCTGTTCCACAGCCCCCTCCAGCTTTTCTTTTTGCCTGGGTGGTGGGCTCTGAGCTAGTAGGGACCTTGGAAACCAGCAGTTCTAGTTAAACAAACCAGAGTGCATCCTTCCCGCAGAACATTCTGCAGCAAGAACGAGGGAGATTTATGTGTATGGGGACATGGAAAGATGTCCAGGATATATTGTTAAACAGAAAAGGCAAGTTGCAGAATAGCATGTAAAGTACAGTCTCATTTGTGTTACATTTTAAATAAAGGCTATATATACTCACATGCTTGCATATGCATAGAAAATGTCTGGAAAGATAAAAAGAGACTGTTAGCAATGGTTGTCCCACAGGATAAGGAGAAGCAGAAAGGGACTTTAACCTCTCATCTTACATTATGTACTGTTAAATTTTTTTAACAATTGTATTACTTTCATAATTTAAACATAAATCTTCCCCCTCCCCCCCCCCCAAAAAAAACAGCAATCTCTCAGCCCAACCCCTTATGAAACTGAGGCCCAGAGAAGGAAAAGGACTTTCCCAAGTTGCACAGCACTTACAGCTTGGCCTCAGCACTGGTCCTGCCCTCTCCTCACCCCAGGCACACAGCTCTGCCAGCCAGACCAACCAGACCCATGAGGGAATAATGGACCACCCCCTTCCCAGAGCAGGAACGGCCCCTGACTGGGGTGTGACCCTACTTGAGGGAGCAGTCAGATAAAGGCAGGGGATCCCAAGATGAGAATTAGAGATGGATTTGGAACCTGGCTGGATGGCCTGCACTTGCCCATGACCTTATCCAGCCACTGCCAGCCCAGTCTTCTGACACAGCTGGCTTCTCTTGGTCCAGGCTTGGCCAGGGTAGGGACTGAAGGGTCATACCTAGGGTGACTTACCATCTTAATTTGTCCAGGACTCAGAGGTTTCCCGTGACATGGGACTTTCATTGCTAAAACTGGGCAGTCCCTAGAAAACGGGAACAAGTCGGTCACCTTTGTCTTGCCAGACATGTCCGCAGCAACCTGCTAAGAGTCTGGCAAGGACCCCTCTTGGTAACTCAAGGGCAAAGATTCTAGAAGTTTATCTCTGGGTGAAGACAGCCAGCCCCTGCTCTGATTTTTCTGAAAAATATGAAGCTGCAAGAGTTAATTTACATTTTGTCAGTTGTGCTTTCTCCTTGCATTCGTCCACATACATGCGCGCGCACACACACACACACACACACACACACACACACACACACCGCTCCTAGTCTCCCTTAGTTTACTGAGAGCATGTCCACCGGAGCCCAGCAATACCACACAGAGCCCACTGAGTCTCTTTGAGCAACATAATCCTCAAGAAATTCTAGAGCCTATAATTACACATGAGATGCAGCGCAATTTCTCATCTCTCCCTCCCCACCCCAGGAGACAAAAAGGAAATTTCACACCCTAGTGAGCCCAGCTCATCTTTTCCTCTTTGATGCCAGCCTGGGGTTAAAAAGCAGGGACAGACGACACACGCCTCCTCTGGGGCCTGATTCTTTCGCTGATTTTGAGATTCAAAGCATGCATCTTAAAGATCATAATCTGATTGTGCTATGCCCGCCTTCCCGGCCGATTAATGGCCTCCTGGCTTCCGCACTGCAGCACCCAGTGCTCTGCAGAAAGCCACCTCCCACACCCCAGCCCCACCTGAGTCTGGCAACCCAGAGGAGAAAAGGCTAAGGCTAAGCAGGGGGCGTGTCAAGGAAGGAACAGAGATCTAAGTTCAAGTCCTAGTCCTGTCGCTAGCTAGCTGTGTGACTTTAGATAAATTGCTTGCCCTCTCTGGTCTTTGATTTCCTCACCATGAAATGAAGGTATTGACCTACAAGGTCTCTAAGTCCCATTAGACCCAATAAACCAGACTTCCTTGGTTAAAATCTCGACTCCTTCTTCTAGGTGGGTAAACTTGGGCAAGTTTCTCCACTTTTCTATGTCTCTGTCTTCATTCACCTCATTGTGTTGTAGTAAGAATTAAGTGAGTTAACATTTTTAAAGGGCTTAAAACAGTGCCTGGCACATGCCAAAGAACTTGTGGCAGGGATATCAGTGCTCCGTCTTTATACCCCTGGCACTCACTAGTCCCATGCCTGGCTCTTGGACTCTAAGCACCTGTGGTTCTGTGCCCTGCCTGATAGGTTTCTTTGATTCCACACCCCTACCCCATCACTCCAGTGTCCTTGCCCTGAGCTCCATGCAGGCTGAAAGTGCAAGGAGTGTAAATGGCTCAGAGCAGCCCTCAACCTGATGACTGTAGGGAGTTGGCATATAAATACCCCAGTGGTCCCTCTGAGATAGCTCTGAGGCTTGACAGAGGTTCAGCAGGATTGAGCCCTATACCCAGGAGGCTAACTGCTCATTCACACACTTTTTATTGTCTTCCCTCCTGCCCCTGGCTTCCCCACCCAGTGCTCCTCAGGATCACTCTCCAATAAACTGCTTGCACCCAAATCCTTCCCTCAGTTATTACTCTGTGCTAATGCACTTCACAAATGTACCTTTGTTCTTCTTTTTCTTTTTTTTTTTTTTTCGAGACAGCATCTCACTTTGTCACCCAGGCTGGAGTGCAGTGATGCAATCACAGCTCACTACAGCCTTCAATTCCTGGACTCAAGAGATCCTTCCACCTCAGCCCCTCAAGTAGCTAGAACTAGACATGAGCCACCACGTTTGGCTACAATTTTTTGTAGAGGTGGGGTGTTACTATGTTGCTCAGGTTGTTCTCGAACTCCTGGCCTCAAGTAATCCTCCTGCCTCGGCCTCCAAAGTGCTGGGATTACAGGGATGAACCACTGTGTCTAGCCTACCTTCGCTCTTCACAACCACCTGAGAAGTGAGTGTGATTGTGCCCATGTTACAGATGTGGAAACTGAGGCCAATGGAGTGTAAATGCCTTGCCCAAGACCACACGGCAGGTGAGTGGCCCAGCTGGGATTTGAAGCCATGTCTGTCTGATGCCACAGACTCTACATCTCCATCTGTCTCCCTCTTTTCCCTCTGAGGGGCTGGATCCTGCTTCAGAAATGGAAACCTCATTCCTTCAGAGGTACAGCAGCAGCTCCTTTGCTCCAGGCAGAGAGCAGAGGCACAGGGCTAGGGCCATCTGTGATATTTTCTCCTTTTCCAGTCACACTCATAGAACCCTTGGGTGGCATGGTCCCAGGCAGAGCAGTCAGGCACTTGGTACCACAGCCGCAGTTTACGTGCAAACATGTGGAAACCCTTGAGGGAAAGTGGCCTCCCAACGTGCCAGGGTTGGACCGAGCTGCTGCCTGCCCCAAAGGGGTACAGCACTTCCTGGTCCCCAGCTGAGCCCCCCTCTCAGCCCCTGCAAGTGTGTGCTGATGGCAAGAGCAACAGGCCATATGCCTGAGACTTGGGGAGCCAAGCCTCACATCATCCCCTCAGCATAGAGAGCTCACTTCAGACCTGGCCTTATTACAGTTCCTGGCTTTATACATATCAGTAGCTTTTATTTGCACATGGTTCCAAATCCACAAAAGCCTTCCTCTTTTCCTGTGCCCCAGCTTCCCTCTCTGAAGACAACAGCTGCTGTCACTGATCTGCTATGAGTCCTTCCAGAGATACTCTATGCACAGACAGGCACATAAATGCAGTCATTCCAAACACATTCTTCTTTTTCTCTAGAACAAAGTGTCTTGGAGATCTTTCTGTGTGGGTACAGAAAGAACTTCCTAATTCCTTTTTAAAGCTATATAGTATTCCAGTGTATTTATGTCCCATAATTGGTTTAACTAGTTCTCAGTGAATGGAAATTTGAGTTATTTCCAATCACGTACTAATATAAATTTTGTACATAAGTTATTTTACACACTTGGAAATAAAACTATAGGAAAAATAGCTAGAGATAGAATTATTGGGACAAGAGGAATGCACATTTGTAATTTTAAAAGATATGACAAACGGACCTCCCAAGGTGCTGAATCATTTACACTCCCACCGGTTATGTGCTGCGCTGAGACCCAACTGCATGCCAGGCATGGGTGTGCATCATCGACTTTGGTCTCACTACATTCCTGGGGGGGTAGCACTATTATCCTTATTTGATGAGAAAATTGAGAGTTCAATTTTGCCCAAGAAGAACCAACAAACCTTTTATTATTTCATGACATACTAGGGTCTGTGCTTTACATTTATTATCTTATTTAACCTTCACCATAGCACTATGAGGTGGGTACTTTTACCATCACCACTCATTTTACAGGTGAGCCTAGTGTTGGAGCTCGGAGAGGTTAAGTAGCTTTCCTAGCGTCACACAGCCAGCGGTAAGTGGCAGAGCCAAATGTGAACCTGGGCTCTCCCTGCTCCCACCAGGAGTCTATCCACTGGCTTCCTGCTTCCTGCCTTATGTATGTCCCAAACTCCTCTAGTTTGGGGGTTAGGGGTTGCACAAAGCAGAGTCCCCTGGAGGCATTAGACTGAGAATCAAGGAGTCGGCGATTGCTAGAAGGTAAGAGCTGGAAAGGATCATGAAAGGGGCAGGGAGGGTGGGGCTGGAAATACGAGGGGTGGTTGCCTCGATGTTTGGGAGAGGTGGGGCTGCTGGGATGCTAAATTGTTGTACCTTGCATGGGATATTCCTTCCCCCAACTTGTCCACAGTACCCTATTGAGAAATTCCACATTTCGTTTTGCAGATGCAGAAATAAAGGGAGGATCCCCTTGGAAAAGGCACAGGAGTCCTGCATTGGAGGAAAAGCCAGGATGAGAAATCACTCTGCCCACTCCAGGACCAGCGCTCTGAACTCTGCGTGGGGCTGCCTCCTGCACAACTTGAAACAAAGAGAACCAGACCAAGCAGCCTTAGTGAGTGTTGGCAGGGGAGGAGGGGCTCACTTACCAAGCACCTGCTGTATACACATAACCATTTAAGTTCCATGATAACTCTATCATTTTACAGGAGAGGAGATTGGCACTAAGCCCCCCAGTTGAAGGAGGGTGTTGGAAGGCAGATTTTGGGAGGCCTGAAACCCAAGCAAACGGCTTTATATTGACTACAATATTGACTACAGTGAGCTAACAGGGCTGATTCCAGGTTCTTGAACCAGGACATAACTTACGTGACTTGATCAAATTCATGTTTTAGGATACTCACTCTGGTGGCAATGCTTTGTACATGCCGTTCCCCCTGCTTGGAATGCCTTTCCCAGACTTGCATGCCCCAAGAACTGCGACTCAAAGCTCTCTGTGAAGCATCCCCTGAACTCTGATCCCCGCAAAGGCAGGGGCTGGGTTTTAGCTTTTCATCCCCAAGCTCTGGTCTAGTGTCAGGCACATCGTGGGAGCTTAATAAATGTTTATGGGGCCGGGCGCGGTGGCTCCTGCCTGTAATCCCAGCACTTTGGGAGGCCAAGGTGGGTGGATCACGAGGTCAAGAGATCAAGACCATCCTGGCTAACACGGTGAAACCCCGTCTCTACTAAAAATACAAAAAATTAGCCGGGCTTGGTGGCGGGCACCTGTAGTCCCAGCTACTCGGGAGGCTGAGGCAGGAGAATGGTGTGAACCCCGGAGGCGGAGTTTGCAGTGAGCCGAGATCGCGCCACTGCACTCCAGCCTGGGTGACAGAGCGAGACTGCGTCTCAGTAAATAAATAAATAAATAAATAAATAAATGTTTATGGGATGAAGGAATGGAGTGATGAAGGCCTGACTGAGACAGCGGCAGCAGGAAGGAAAAGGAAATGTGAAGACAAGTTGAAGGCAGACGGACAAGGCCCCTTGACTGGTTAGATGTGATGATAACAGCTTGTACTTTTATAGCAACTGCTGTATACCAGTTTTCATAAGGGAAGTGCTATTAGCACCTGCATTTGACATATGAGGAAACCAGGACTCGGAGAGGGTACACAGCTAGTCAGTGCTTGAGGTCACATAGCTCGCAGGCAGTAGAGCCAAGCTTTGAACCCAGGCAGTCTAGCCCGGGATTCATGCTCTTTACTTCTGGTCTGTTTTGTACAACTTACAAGGACAAGCAGGTGAGTAAAGTCAAAACTATCCATCTTGGAAAACTGGATAATGATGCTCAGAGTTCTGGGTCTTCTGATCTCTAATCTGTTGCACTGTCTGCCAGGTGACCCCCCTCCCATTCATCACCTCCTTAAAGGTTCAGCCCAACACCCACCAGGATCCAAGCTCAGTCTCCACAGAATGTACTGCCTGGACAGAGACCCAGTGTGCAGACTCGGGGGCTGGGGAACATGTGGGAGTGCGGGCAGGAATCTGGGTCCCACCCCTCAGGCTTTTGGCCTGCCCCAGCAGGCTCCAGGCAGGAAGCCAGTCCAGCCTGCCATGCCCTCTCTCTGCTGTGCCTCCTCCCTCACCCAAGTCACACTCCACACGCTCAGGTTCCTTTGTGGTGGGTGTTTTGATTAATTTTATTCTAATTAATTCAGTAATCTCAAGCTGTTTGCAAAATCTTGCACCAAGCACTGCTCTGTGATGGATCTGCAGAAGGGGCTACAGACAAACACCCGATTCGTGTTGTTTCTCCATTGGCACTATATATATCTTACGGCTGGGAGAGAGTGGGCTGGGGGAGAGCAGCAGGACGCCGCCTGCCTGCCGGCTTTTCACTGTCATTCCCCAAATGTCCTCTATTTGCCTGCGGCCAGGGCACGGGGTCTATGGTTGGGGCACAGGGACCCCGAAGGCTTTCCTACAGGCAGGCAGGCTGGGTGGCAGGGCTTTGAGCCCTACTCTGCCTCTTCCTCTTTGTGGAGCCTCGGGTGGTTTGCTTAACCAGCTTCGGCACCCTCACCTAGAAAACGGAGATGAGCCGGGCGCGGTGGCTCATGCCTGTAATCCCAGCACTTTGGGAGGCCGAGGTGGGTGAATCACAAGGTCAGGAGTTCAAGACCAGCCTGGCCAAGATGATGAAACCCTGTCTCTACTAAAAATACAAAAATTAGCCGGACGTGGTGGCAGGCGCCTGTAATCCCAGCTACTTGGGAGGCTGAGGCAGGAGAATCACTTGAACCCAGGAGGTGGAGGTTGCGGTGAGCTGATATTATGCCACTGCACTCCAGCCTGGGCGACAGAGCAAGACTCCATCTCAAAACAAAACAAAAAAAAGGAAACGGAGATGAAACGCCTACCCTGGCCACCTCAGAGGCACTGAGAGCCAGCTGGAGTATGGGGACAGGCTTGGGAAACTGAAAAGACCTTAGGGTACTGCTGATGTCTTTATCCGAGAAGCCGTAGAGGGTGATGGGGAAGAGTCAAACCAGATTTCCTGGGTTGGAATCCTGCCTCAACCTCTTACTAGTGGGGAGCTTTGCAGAGGCTACTTCACCTCTCTGTGCCTCAGTTTCCATGCCTGTAAAATGAGGGTGAAAACAGAACCCATCTCAGAGGGTTCTCATGATTAAATGAATATGAGCAAAGCTTTTAGAACAGTGCTTGGCATGGAGTCAAGCACTATACAGGATAACTATTATTATGGTTATCTTAGTTGTCTTCATCCCTTCAAAATCTTCCCAGTGCATTGTAAATGCCTTCTCTGATTAACCAGAATGCACCTTGCACTCCAGTCTCAAAGCACTCATCCTTCCCTCATTTCTCTGAACATGTTAGTCTTGGCCCATAACTGCTTTCCTCTCCAAGTGGCCAATATCTCTCACCCCAGGTCCATAACTCCCACCATGGTAGGATTAAGGGGGCTTGGTCCATGACGGTTCCAGTAGTCCTATCCAAAGGGGACTCGGAGGCAACAAGATGATTAGAAGGGAGTTCATCTTAAAGCTGAGTCTGCTAAGTACACACAATGATTCTACTTAAAATCCAAATACAGGAAGGTTTTCAAAAATTGAGGCAATGTCAGTTGTGTATATGAAGGGTTATTTTTCTTTTCTGTGGAAGGACATTGGGAGGGACATATGGAAATGGGGGACATCCCTCCCAGTACACTTTTGGCACCTGTACTCATGCCATGAAGAGGAAAACAACTGACCCAACCAACAGGGCAATAGAACAGGGTGGGAGGTGATGCTTTAGGTGGGTAGTCAGGGAAGGCCTCTCTGAAGAGGTGTCAAGCCCTGAGAAAAGGGAGAAAAGCCCATTGTGTGGCAATATGAGTAAAGAGCACTCCAGGAAGAGGGTACAGTGTGCAAAGGCTTGAGGCGGGAATGAACTTGGGGGTATTTGGGAGACAAAGAACAGCAGCTGAGGGGGACAGCAGGATAAATTAGAGTGACGAGGCCACAAGGTCCAGGCCAAGGGCCATCAGCCATAATAAGGAGTTGGATTTCATTCTAAAGATGCTGGGAGACTTTGGAGAGTTTTAAGCCAGAAAGTGACCTGATTTCATTTATGTTTTTAAAAGACCACATTGGCTGCCACTCTAGCATTCATCCATCCATCCTTCCATCTGCTTATTAACAAGATTTCCTGCATACCTACTGTGTGCCAGGGTCTGTGCCGGGCACTTGCAGTTTAGAGTTGAGTAAGATATTGCCCTCCCTCGTGGAGCTCAGCATGGATGAGAAAACGAACTTCTGGTGCTTTCAGAAGCAGGGGTTGAGTGCCTGGCAGAGCTGTGTGCAGGGTGTGCACTGCAGAGGAAGGACTGGGGCCCTGGGATTGGGGACAGGAAGAGCTATTGAGAACAGTGGTTCTCCAAAGTGAGTGGCATCAGAATCTCCTGAAGGGCTTGTTAAAAACAGATTGCTGGCCGGGCGTGGTGGCTCACACCTGTAATCCCAGCACTTTGGGAGGCCAAGGCGGGCAGATCACCTGAGGTCAGGAGTTCAAGACCAGCCTGACCAATATGGTGAAACCCCATCTCTACTAAAAATACAAAAATTAGACGGGCGTGGTGGTGCGCACCTGTAGTCCCAGCTACTCGGGAGGCTGAGACAGGAGAATTGCTTGAACCCCGGAGGCAGAGGTTGCAGTGAGCAGAGATCATGTCACTGTACTCCAGCCTGTGACAGAGCAAGACTCTGTCTCAAAAAAAAACCCAAAAAACAAAAAAAGATTGCTGTGCACAACCTCCCCCCACCTGCCACACAGATTCTGATTCAGTAAACCTGGGGTGGGCCTGAGAATTTGCATTTTTAGCAGGTTTCTAGCTGGTTCTGATGCTGCTGGCCCAGGGACTGCACTTTGAGAACCACTGTGTAGGAGGATCTCAACTTCTATGGACCAGAAAGGGCTATTTCTAGGAATTCATCTCAGCACCCGAGGTGTGGACAGCTCCCCAACTGGCTCTTCATTGTCATCCACCACTCAGGCCTGAGACAGGGAGCCCCCTGAGGACAGCATTTCCCCGCCATCTCCCTCCACCCACCACCCACCGCTTGGTTTCCACTCAGACCCCTGCCTCTCCCTGCTCCCTCCTTGGGAAGCACATCCTCAAACTCTGTCCTGCAACTGAAGGAGCAATTTCACTCTCAGTCACCTTCACTGATTCCTTTCAGGATGCAGAAGACCTCAGTTAACACTGCACCCGCCTCCTGGCCAGCCAACTGCCCCCATCTGTTCCTTTCCCAAAACTGCACCCTGGGCTGGGGGACTTGGGATCCCCCAGCTCTGTTATCTGCATGCCACAGGCCTGATTCATTTCACAGCCACATGGTCAGATGTCTCCTCACCCCCTTCTCTTCCTGCCCCCGCCTTTCTCTGAGCTCTGAATGTCCCCTTTTCACCCAGCCATATTTCCCCAGCCCCCTCCTCTCCTCACTCCTTTGCCCATCCCATCTGTGATAAATTTGGCAGATTACCCCATGAAAGCCTAAATTATCAGTGTTCCTGGTCACTTTGGCCCTTAGTCCCTTAGAAAGACAGTGTTGAAATTGCAAGCATTCATCAGAATCTGAATTTCAAAATTTCTAAAAATTCCCTAATTGAGGTTGTCTAAACTATCCTTCAAGACCAGAATTCTCCTTGGATTTTTCAGCAGGCACTTGAGCCCAATCCCTCCTCCTCCACCAGATTGCAAACTCCCTGAGAACAAGAAGCTCAGCCGCTCAACTCTGAGCCACTCAGTCTAGCACCGCGACCAGCTCCTAGTAAGTACCTAGGAGGTAGCCACTTTATTATGACTATTACCATGATGGCATTGTTGCTGCTGTTATTGCTATCTGCTCTGCTCTCCTCATGCCTTGCTCAATGCCTTGCACACAGTAGGGTCTCAGCAAAGTCTTACAGGTACACAGATGACAAATGTATAGTTGTCATCCTCACCTCACTGCTCTTGCCTCTGACTACCTCATTCGCCTGTAACAGCTTCTCCCTCATTTGCCTTTTTTTTTCTTTTCTTAACTGCTGCTATGTTCTGAGCCAGAGCATTTGAAAGATTTTTGTGCAATAACTCCCCACCCCCACGCCCAGATCTTCGAGGCCTAGGAGATTAGTGTCAGGAGATTTGGTGGGTAATGGGTTCTGGGCAGTAGAAAACAGCCCCCTTTACAGAGATACAATTATACAGGTTATACTTCCCTGAGTTCAGACACAGCCACAGACCTCGGGGAACCTGGTGTCGGCACAGATGGTGCATGGGGCCACATTATATGGAATATTCTCCACTTGCTATAAAACTGTTGACAAATATAGGAAATGAGATGTTTTTCTTTTCCATGTTTTTTTTTTCTTTTCCTTAGCCAAACACTGCGGGCCCTCATGAGTCACAAAAGTTTTGAGATATTACTCAGAAATATAGGAGGAAAACTCCATATTTCCCCCATCAAAGGTTTGGTTTTCTTATTTATTTATTCACATGCCACTGGGTAAATTGAACCCTGAACAATATTAAAAGGAAATAAACATATCTCTCAGCCGCTCACGGACCTAGCACTCACCAGGCAGCGGGATTAGCAACAAGCCTCCCCAGGTGGGACAAAGCTGCAGTATGGAGGGGGGGTGGGGGTCCAGGGGCCTGCAAAGCGGGAGCCCTGCAGCTCCCTACTCCAGGCAAGTCGAAGCTCCCTCTCCCCTGGCCAGCCTCCAAGACCCACAACTGACGCACACATTCACTCTGTGGCCATGGCAGCTCCCAGAAGGTGGAAAGACTCCATTTTTATTTCCACCTTTCCGGTACCTGTGCCTCTCACTGACCCATTCCAACACGCGCACAAGAACACACACACACACACACATACATACACACATACACACACACATCAGCAATGACGAACCAGCCCCAAACCATAGCGGAATGTCATTTCAGAGTCCTATCTGCATGGTTGAAATCAGAAGTTGGGATGCCTGAGACCATTCATATGGCCTGTTTACAGTCACTGAGAATCGATACTTACTTTGGGGGAAGAAAAAAATATACGTTTAAAATATACACACACACACACACACACACACACACACACACATCCCCACACACACACTCAGATACATATCGGTGGGGGATAGATGGATCTTTCTCACCCTGAAAACCATGACAGATGAGTTTTGTTTGGGCCTGTATGCATTTTAAAGGTGCATTTAAACTCACTAAATTAGAATCTGGATCAGTGGCGGTGCCCACCCAACCCTGGCCTCCTCTTCCCCTCAACAGGAAGGCAGCCAACCAGGTTCTCATTCAGAATTTAATCTTGCCTGAGTGGCGTGACCACTTCTGTCTCTGCTCAGTTTCTTTTTTTTTTTTTTTTTTTTGAGACGGACTCTCACTGTGTTGCCCAGGCTAGGGGGCAGTGGCGTGATCTCGGCTCACTGCAACCTCTACCTCCCAGGTTCAGATGATTCTCCTGCCTCAGCCTCCTGAGTAGCTTGGATTACAGACACGCACAATCACTCCCAGCCAATTTTTGTATTTTTAGTAGAGACAGGGTTTTGTCATGTTGGCCAGGCTGGTCTCAAACTCCTGACCTTGGCCTCCCAAAGTGCTGGGAGTACAGGCTTGAGCCACCACCCCCGGCCTCTGCCCGGTTTCTGCGATAAGAAAGCTGGGCCCTCTCCCTAGGGGGACAGGTCTGGACTAGGTGAGTTTACAGGGTGAAGTCAGAGACCCCACTGCCCTGGGGTCTTCAGAGGGCCCATCCCCCAATGCAACTGAGTCAAGTTGGTGGGATCATGACAAGCAGTTCACCCAGGATCCAGGAACACAAAACCTGTTCTGACACCCATTCTCCTGCTCAAGAACATGCAGTGGCTCCCAATTACCCACAACAATGACGTTTCCTCTCAACGGCAGACCATAGGTGGGGACTGCCTGGAGCTCTAGGTGGAACAGATCTCTGAGGCCTTGTGTGGGTTCAGCAGGGAGCGTGCAGTGATCAATGATCCATGTCTGCCATGAATGAAGGAGCAGAGATTGCAGCCGCCCACACCGAATGTCAGTCTTCCCTGGACTACAGAACTAAGTCTAAATGCCTCTACTGCTCTACCAAACTCCTCCACCATCTGACCCCTCATTTCCTCTCCAGAGTCATTACCCACTCCTCTCCAGCAAGGACACCCCCATCACGCCAAGCTCTGCATTGTACTTGGCACACACCACCTCAGACCTACCTCTGTGCCTTGACTGAAGCTGCCATTCCCACGCTCCCCCCATCTTCATCCTCCAGATACGAGTTTAGTTCCTAGCACTTCTTAAGGTCCAGCTCAAATCCTCCTCCTCCGGGAAGCTTTCTTAACTGCTCTGATCCATCCCAGCTCTCAAGGCACTCAGGGGCATTACCACATATTGAAATAGTCAGTGTTCGAAGAGTTTCCTATTTCCAAGTACTCATCTCACCAACCTGATTGGAAACACACCATCACCACCACCAATGAGAATCACATCCGACTTTCTTTTTTCTTTTTTATTTTTCCAAGACAGAGTCTTGCTCTGTCACCCAAGCTGGAGTGCAGTGGCGCAATCTCGGCTCACTGCAACCTCTTCCTCCCAGGTTCAAGAAATTCTCCTGCCTCGGCCTCCCGACTAGCTGGGATTACAGGTGCCTGCCACCATGCCCGGCTAATTTTTGTATTTTTAGTAGAGACAAGATTTCTCCATGTTGGCCAGGCTAGTCTCGAACTCCTGACCTTGTGATCCACTTGCCTCAGCCTCCCAAAGTGCTGAGATTACAGGCATGAGCCACCGCACCCAGCCCTTTCTTTTTTTGTCCTCCACAGCATTTCACACGATGCTTGCCAGGAACCATCCTGGCCACAAGCACTTACTGATGTCCACAGGTTTACCTTAGGTACTTTAAGATCCTTGGGGTCTCAGAAACCAAACTTGTGGGGCCAGAGGTGAAATCAGAAAGGCCCACTGCGGACTGAGAGTCCCCCACACACAAGTTCCATTCCTGACTCATTGTGCAACCTGTGGTTTATGGGCAGGGTCACTTAACTAAATGTCTAGCCCTCAATGTGCCCATCTGCAAAATAGGCAGCCGTGTTCTGCTCCTTCCCCACCCACCACACCAGGGGCAGAATTTTAATCTCTACCCTTCCACTGACTAGCCAGTGGAGCCAGGGACCCGCCCTCCTCAAGCCCCAGCGTCCTCCCCTGTGCAATGTAACGTTCCCAGTAATGGAGCAGGTGTGCGGGGCAGCCCCACTCCCCTGAAGGACAACAGCAGGCCACTGGGGAAAGGTGAGGTGTCGGGAAGTAGCAGAGGCGTGAGCCCCAGCATCTCATTTTTGGTGAGCTTTCCTTCCCCCAGAGCTCTCTTCTTCCCCCTTCTCTTTTTTCTCCCTTTCCCTGGGGCTGGGAAAAGATTTGGGAAGACAAATGTGTTCCACAGGGTGTGGGTGGGGGACCCTCACGCCTCCCCTGGCTGAGGTGGAAAGACATCTCTGAGGTCTGGAAGTCAGTCACAGGACAAGACAAGGGAGGTGGGGAGGGCTCGAGGCCCTGCAGCCTCCCTTTGGACTTCGGAGAGGGCCTGAGGAGGCAGGCAGGCCCCAGGGGGAGAATCAAAGAGGGACAGTGAGAACATGTCAGCCAGGCCAGGAGGGCCCCGGCTCCATTCACCACAGGCCCCACCCAGGCAAGTGCCCACAAATCCTTATTGACCCCACAAGGAAACCACAAGTCCCTCCTTTCCCCCCATTTACTGCAGACTGCAGCTGCTCTGCTTCGCCCTTCCCTGTGGAGCCACCACAGATGGTGATGACAGAAACTACGGGAAATATCTGTGGTTCTGTTAACTGAGGAAAGCAGGGCACAGGGCAAGGTGTGCAGCGAGGGCACTGGAGCGCAAGGGTGCTAGAGGCAATGGTGGGCTCTCCAGCAGACCACCCAGGTCAAACCCAGCTCTGCCTCACATAAGCCGTGCGACCATAGTGAGTCATTTGACCTTTCTGTACCTCAGTTTCCTCGCCTGTAAGACAGAGGTGACTAATGTGGGGACCCAGCTTGCACGAGTTAGTCCTCAGAAGCAATTTGGATCAGGCGCAGTGGCTCACACCTGTAAGGTTCACACCGGCACTTGGGGATGCAGAGGCGGTAGCATCACTTGAGCCCAGGAGTTCGAGACCAGCCTGGGCAACACGGCGAGACCCTCATCTCTACAAAAAATAAAAAAATTGGCTGGGCGCAGTGGCTCACGCCTGTAATCCCAGCACTTTGGGAGGCCGAGGCGGGCAGATCACGAGATCGGAAGATCGAGACCATCTTGGCTAACACGGTGAAACCCCATCTCTACTAAAAATACAAAAAATTAGCCGGGTGTGGTGGCACATGCCTGTAGTACCAGATACTTGGGAGGCTGAGGCAGAAGAATTGCTTGAACCCGGGAGGTAGAGGTTGCAGTGAGCTGAGATCACGCCATTGCACTCCAGCCTGGGCGACAGAGCAAGACTCCGTCTCAAAAAAAAAAAAAAAAAATCAAAAAATTAGCCGGGTGTGGTGGTGCACACCTGTGGTCCCAGCTACTCAAGAGGCTGAGGCAGGAGGATCGCTTGAGCCTTGAGGGTTAAGGTTGCAGTGAGTTGGGATTGCACCACTGCACTCCAGCCTGGGGAACAGAGAAAGATCCTGTTTCAATTTGTTTTTTTTAATGAAGAAAGAAAGTACTGCGAAGAGTGCTTGCTTTTTTTTTTTTTTTTTTTTTTTTTGAGACCAAGTCTCACTCTGTTGCCTAGGCTGGAGTGCAATGGCACAATCTTGACTCACTGCAACCTCCACCTCCCGTGATCAAGCAATTCTCCTGCCTCAGCCTCCCGAGTAGCTGGGATTACAGGTGCCCACCACCATGCCCAGCTAATTTTTGTATTTTTAGTAGAGACAGGGTTTCGTCATGTTGGCCAGCCTGGTCTCGAACTCCTGACCTCCGGTGATCTGCCTGCCTCGGCCTCCCAAATTGCTGGGATTACAGGCGTGAGCCACCTCACCTGGCCGAACAGTGCTTGCTATCACTATAGAAGCCACTGGAATGTGAGCCCCAGGGTACAGACTTCTACCTCTTTTATTCATGGCTTCATCCCTGTATCTAGAACAACATCCAGTGCATAGGAAGCACAAATATTTGTTGAATGAGTGAACTGGGGAGGCGAACACATGGATCAATCAGCAGCCGCCACACACCTACTCCAGTCAAGGAGGCAAACGCATGTGCTGTAACTGTCAATACAGGCCTTTCTTTCTGCAAACATGGAGTGTTTACTATGTGCCAGGTAATGTGCTGTGGGGTGGCTTGGGCACAACATAGGGATGAATGCGGCAAGGGCCCTATGGCAGAGACTACTGGTTGTCCCCATTCCACTCTCCCCTTCTTCCCTATTCCTGGAATTCTTGGCCAGGCACATAGCCATACAGAATAAAGACTAGATTTCTCAGCCTCTCTTGCAGCTAGACATAGCCCTCTCACTAAATTCAGACCAATACAGTGCGAAGTGTCAAGTGCTAGCTTCTGAAACTCCTTAAGGGATGGCTGGCACTCACTCTTCCCCCAGGAGACTGAAAAGTAGATGAAATGGCTGGAATTAAAGCAGCCACATTGGACTGTGAGGAGACGGAAGTCACCCCTCACAGAACAACAAGACAATAGGAGTCTGGGCCTCAGAGGACCATGTCAAACCAAGCCACCAACCAGCCCCAGACTGCAGACTTTCGAAAGAAGAATAAAACTGCTAAATTGCATGAGCCAATATTTGGAGTTGTACTACTCATGACCTACAGCTCATGCTAAAGCTAACTGATACAGACGCATCACTAGAAGCTCACAATTGGCTGGGGGAGGCACACAAAGAAAGAGACCAACC
Organism: Pan troglodytes; assembly: GCF_028858775.2. NCBI lineage: Eukaryota > Metazoa > Chordata > Mammalia > Primates > Hominidae > Pan > Pan troglodytes. The sequence goes on along the minus strand of NC_072403.2, from coordinate 43,398,062 downwards.
CATCCATCAGAGTGTGGTGAGGATGTGTAGACACAGAGTATTGTGGGAGGAAACACAGGGGAGGGAACGGTGGGAGGGGATCTAGGAAGACTTCCTGGAGGGAGTGATATCTACTTCAAGTCCCGAAGAATGGGGAGGCCTTTGGTGGGAGGTGGAGGGAAAGGGAAGACAGTGCTATAACTGAGATAGATACATGCAGAGAGTTGGGGAGTTCAGGGGGGGCGGGGTAAATTTTATCCCAAGGGACTGAGAAAGATTTTTCCAAAGTGAGTGGAACAAAGCTCTGAATGATGAGAAAGACTTAGACAGGTTGGGAGGAAGAACGTTCCTGGGTAAGGAACAGCAAGTGCAAAGGCAAAGAGGCCACGACTGGACATGGCTAGAATGTGGTGTGCTCAGGGAGGGGGTAGGAATGATGGCAGATGTTGGGGAGGACTTGGAACTATACCGGGTGCTTCATATTTTAAGTGTGTAACACGCATTAGCTGGCTTACCCTCACGACCCTCCGAGCTAAGTGCAGTACTATCATAGCCTCCTTACACAGATACAGAAACCAGGCACAGGGAGATTAGGCTGCTTGCTCAAGGATGCACGGCAGTGCCCAGCAGGGCTGGGAGTGGAGCCTGGGCAGTGGGACTCCTCAGCCTGCATGCTCCACTCTCACAAGGCAGCGGGGTTTGAGGGCACCCACCGCCCCTTCCCTCTCCTGACCTGAGCACCCATGTCCACACCCAGCATCCTCCAAGGCCTCCTGTTCATCCATGCTGGCTTGTAGACCTATCAGGAGGTTTTAATATTGGACATGGAGGGAAAGGGAAACATAACAGCACCAGGGAGGCCCAGGGAAGTCCAGAGCAGCCAAAGAGAAAGGCGGATCTGAAAAGGGAAGCCTTGGGTTTACTCAGACATGGCCCTCTTTTCATTTCAGGGATGAGAGTTCCATCAGGAAGCATCACATCACCCATCTTACATGTGTGATAAGGAGGTAGCAACTAATTATACACTAATGTGTTTCTTACATTGTCTCGTTTATAACCCTCACATCAGTCCTGTGAGGCTGACAAGCTGACTCTTACTTTACGGATGAGATGAAGCACAGAAAGGGTAAGTAACTTGCCTGAGATTGCCCAGCTCATAAATGAGGGAGCCAGGATTCACCCCAGGTCTGCCTCATGCCAAGTCCACATTCATAGCCACCTCGCTCTTACAAGTCCTCAGGCAAGGCTCTTTCTACATCCGTGACAGAATTCTGTTCTGACACTGCGGCCTCCTCCCGCTTCTCCTCCCCTCCCCTCCATCCTGCTGCCACAATCTGTAGTCAGCATATGCCTCAGAAAGGCGACAAAGCCACAGACGTGTCCTCAGAGGTTTTAAAAAAAAAAAAAGTAGCATTATTATGCAAGAGCTGAGAGAATTGTTGCTAGAAACACCCCTCGCCTTACTTAATCCTGGCACGTTGGAAAACCCATCCGAAGACATGAATCTGAGCCTCTGGGGCACCGAAGACCTTGGACTGGTTTTCTCCTCCATCCCCTGCCTCTGGAACGAGGCCTCTTAAATACGATCTGAGACAGAGAAGGGCCTCTCCTGAGAAGACATCTGTTACCCTTGCTCTATAGGGAGAGGCCCAAACCAGGAGTGCCCAGTTGCACAACTCCAGGGGTGCCATTCCCACATGGTACCGCGTGCCTGTGTCCTGCAGCTGCTGCAGGCAGCCTCCCTCCTCCCCAACTGCCCTCAGTCCTCCAGTGCCCCATGGCCCAGTCCATCCTCCGGGAGTTTTGCGCTGGCTCTAGGTCTGCCCGCTGCAGGCCTTGTGGCATCTTAAGCTCAAACCTGAGTCTGACGGATGGCTGGATGCTGGGCGGCACAGCGCGTCTGGAGTCCTTCCCGGGAGAAGCCCCAAGTACAGCCCAGTAAATCAATAAACAAATTAATAAGCAAATACTGCTGTCTGCTGAGCTGAACTGGGACTCCCAGGTGAACAGATTTAAAAATCAACAACAGACGGCCACAGGGCATGCCTGGACCGGGCACCATACCTGCGTGGAATTTTCAGAGCCTCCATCCCCCAGCCCATCACTCTCAGGACTAGAAACACGGTGGTGCGGGGGTGGGGGGACTCCTGATTTGGGGCTGGCAGGGAGCAGCACGGGACAGGCTGTTGTCTGGGAAAACCCCCCCGCCAGCTTCGACTCTCCCTCACTTGCTCTAGTCTGCTGCTTCCTGCCAAGAGGAGGGCTTGGTGCACTGCTGGCAGGACCTTTGATCTGGGTACCACAGATCATGATGTGACCAAGGAGCCTCAGTCACGTGGGGCACCAGTTAAGGGGGTTGGCCCTTCCTAGCTGACTCCCGGCCACACTGCAGCAGCTTCTGTTCACTTCTCAGCGGGCTGCAGAGGCAGGGAGGGGGAGGCCAGGTGGCACAGGACTGACCCCAGTGGATGCCACCTCATCACCCTGTTGGTGAGAGAGCAGGCAAGCAGGGCACATGGGCCTGGGGAAGACCACAAGGCCAGGTCCTCCAGGCAGGGAGGCTCTGGCAGAAACCTCTGTGCCAACCCCCTCCTTCCTGTCCCCGAATGCAGAGGCCTGCCCCTCCCCGCCCCAGTGCCCAGGAGGCCAGGGTCAGGAAGCAAACAGAAATGCCTGCACGCCTGCAAATAGACTCCAACCGATCTCAGGAGAATTTCCAGCCAGCAGGCCTGTGGCGCCCTTTGCTGAAAGGGCCTTCTGAATGCCCGAGTCTTCTCTTTTGTGCTCACAAATGCCACCCAATTGCAGCGGCCGCGAAGCTGCATAAATAAGGCAGAGAGAGTGTCTGCCTGGGGCGCTGGCCTCTGGGCTGCCTGCCAGGGCTGTCAGGCCGCCCAGACTTCAATACCAACAGTCTTAAGGGACAAGAAAACAGCTCAGGTAAAGGCTTGGAAGCTCAGAAGGGAAGTGACCCATCTTGTGAGGCGACGGAGATCAGTCTGCTCAGGGCCTTCTGATGCTAGGCTGTCGCTAGGCCCATGACCCGCAGGCTCTCCCCCACCGGGTGGGCACGAATGGTGCCCAGCAGCTGGGGAAGCAGGCCTCTCAAGCGTCACCCTGCTGCATCCCACATCTCATGCTGCTGATGAGCCAGGGTCCACCCTTTCTTTTCCAGCCCACAGGGAGGGGGCTCATCAGGCTGCTAGAGCTCTCAGCAAACACTGCAGAAAGAAGGGAGGATGCTGCCGGGCATGGTGGCTCACGCCTGTAATCCCAGCACTGTGAGAGGCCAAGGCAGGCAGAACACTTGAGCCCAGGAGTTCGAGACCAGTCTGGTCAACAAGGCAAAACCCCGTCTCTACTAAAAATACAAAAATTAGCCGGGCTTGGTGGTGTGCACTATAGTCCCAGCTACCCGGGAGGCTGAGGCAGGAGAATTGCTTGAACCTGGGAGGCAGAGGTTGCAGTGAGCTGAGATCGTGCCATGGCACTCTAGCCTGGGCAACAGAGTGAGACTCTATCTCAAAAAAAAAAAAAAAAAAAAAAAAGCAAGGGAAGATGCCAGCCAGCCCCAAACACCCCAGGACGCTTGGAGAATTCTGGCCATGAAACTCACCTGCTGGGAAACTCTGGTGACCCACCAGGCCCACAGAACATTGTCAAGACCTTTGAGAACATTCTAACGTTCCTCCACAGAGTCTAGCAGTCATTGGTATATGCTGTGTCCCAAAGCACCTTTGAGGAAGGTGTCAGGTGGTGACACTGAGGAAGACAGATATGGTTCCTGCCTTCCCGGAGTTGCAGTGAGGGAATCCGGGCTCTCAGATTCACAAGGCGGAGTGTGGTTTTGCTGGGCCTGGAAGGCTATGGTGCATCTCATGGGCTGGGGCAGCAACTCATTGCAGGTGGTGGGGAGGGAGGGAGAGAAGGAAGCCAGCCTGCTGGGGGTTGTCTGGGCAAACAGAAACCTCTCCCACCTCCAGGCTGGCCGGGAGAAAGGCGCAGCCCCAGGCCCTGACTCTGCCTCCCAGGCTGCCTGCCCTAGGGCACTGCTCATTAATTACCACAGTGCCGCCAAGATAGCCCTGGCCTGGACTCAGTCCCACACCAATTGCCATGTGAGAGGAAAAGAACTGGATTTTGGGGAAAATGACAGAGAAAAAAGAGATCGGCTTCAAGGGAACAGGCCCTGAGTGTAACTTTCTTTCTGGCCCTGGGGAAGACAAGAAACTGCACAATGTGGATTGGAGCACAGGTCCTGGGGCAAGTCCTGGCTCTACTCTACATGCTGTGTGGCTTTGGGTGAGTCACTTGACCTCTCTGTGCTTCAGTGTCCTCATTTGTAAAATGAAAGTAAAGACAATACCAGTGTTCACAAGGCTGTTGTGAGGATTAAATGAGTGAATGCATATTCAGTGCTTAGAGCTGCTCCCAGCACATAGGAAGAGCTATATACGTGTGACTCATGATTACTCTCAGTGAACAAGGTGGCTGGGCCTCCCCAGGGAGGCAGGAACTCTGGGCTGGACCACTTCAGCCTTGTAGGGATGGGCTAAGAGGAGTGAGAAGAAAAGACAGTGAGGGAGGTAGCCCTGGAGCTACAGGCAGCCCCACCTCCTGGATGAACAATGGAAGAAAAGGGAACCCACTGGTCCCAGATCGGTGTGCAGTGTGACACGGCCACATGCACCTTTTACATGTGTATACACTCATATAATCACCATGCAGATCAAGATAATGTTCCCATCACCCCAGAGTGCTCCTTCAGGGCACTGGCCTTTGAACATGGTGTTCCTCAAAGCAGGAAAAATACACCCCCACGGGGCATGAAAGAATCTATTGGGGGGCCGGGCGCGGTGGCTCACGCCTGTAATCCCAGCACTTTGGGAGGCCGAGGCGGGCGGATCACGAGGTCAGGAGATCGAGACCATCCTGGCTAACACGGTGAAACCCCGTCTCTACTAAAAATACAAAAAATTAGCCGGGCGTGGTAGCGGGCGCCTGTAGTCCCAGCTACTCGGGAGGCTGAGGCAGGAGACTGGCGTGAACCCGGGAGGCGGAGCTTGCAGTGAGCCGAGATCGCGCCACTGCACTCCAGCCTGGGTGACAGAGCGAGACTCCGTCTCAAAAAAAAAAAAAAAAAAAAAAGAATCTATTGGGGGCAGAAGAAATGGAATAGAACTTCCACTTCTATCTATTTTACCACATGCTTTTCAACGCCCCTTTTTCTGTATACTTTATAATGCATATATTAGCACAATTGCACATTTAGAATTTACTAATAAATAAGTGTACATTTGCTAGGGATACACGCTGAGTATCTCCTGCTTACCCCTGGTTCTTCACCTCCTCCACCCTGCTCTGAGGCTGCCCTGCATGGTCCCCATCACTCGGGCTCCCTGCCCGCAGGTGTCAGGTAGGATTTGGCTAAGGGGAGGCTCGGGAGATCAGAGGACACTGGCAAAGTGCAGTTGGGGAATTGATTCCACCGCTCCATCCCTGCAGGGCACTGCAGGCAACTCTTTCCTGGAAGCTGCTTACAAGTTGACTCTCTCCTTCCAAATTTGGCTCAGCACCCCCTCCCCTCGTGGTGGTCACAGCCCTGCGGCAGCCAGCCCCTGCTTACTGCACTGTCCCTCCCGGCTCCCCTGCACTCACACCTTTATAAAGAGTCCTTTGTGAAGAAATCTGCTCGTATTACCCTAATTTAAAAGTGGCATCTGTCTCCCGCTGAGACCCTGACCTGATACGCAGCACATCCTCAAAAATATTCTACCCACTGGGGTGTGTGATCCAAGTATTTGGAGATGACTGTTAGTGCACTGGATGGTCCCCATTGGTGGTTCAGGGAGGCTTCCCCTTCCCAAGGGAGAAGTGGAAGGAGCCCCCTTCAGCGTTTGCGCTCAGTTCCATGCTGGGAAGCAGCAAGCACTAAGATGGTTAGCGGAGTTTACTGAGCTCCTGCCTGTACCTCACCAAGGGGTGCCTCCATTCCAGGAGAAGGATGCCCAGGAAGTGGCGGCAGTGCCCTCCTACCCACAGAGCCTGCTGTCTCAGTCCCTGTTTCCTGTCTGGGGATTCGGCTCTTCCTCAAGGGGCCAGCACTGGATTCATGCAGGGTGCTGGTAGCACCGTGATGGCAGCCTCACCCTGAGTAACGTGAGGAGACTTGAATAAAGGGTCTCTACAAAGATGGAGGAAGGGTTTAGGGAAACCAACATGGGGAGCCTCAGAATCTTAGGGCTAGCAAGAGTGGGGAGCCCCCTCTGAGAGTAGCTGCATGAGAGCAGCTGCAAGCAGGGTCAGAGGGACACAGCCACCCTGTGGTGACCTTGCGGGGAGGGAGCTGGGGTAGTAAATTCCCTGTCCTCAGTCTCCTCCCTTCCTCCAAACCCAGCTGCAAGCCAGAGGGCAAGGGAGCCCTTGGATGCAGAGAAGTCAGCATTCCAGGCCAAGAAGGAGGGGGAGCCGGGTGTGGAAAGGGGAGTATGCGTCGGCCGGGACAAAGGGAAGTTTTCCTGGATGCACTGCAAATGACCTCTGTGCCACAAAGGCCTGGCCCCTACCCACAGCGCTGCTCCTTGCCCCTCAGGTGCTCACGGATAACCACATCCCACCTCCACACAACTTCCCTACAGGAATGAGAGCAGAGGGACTGAGCAGTGAGGAAAGGCGGGAGGAGGCTGGAGGAGTGAGCTTCGGGGGATCAAGGCGTGCTTGGAATGTCAGATGAAGAAGCCTGAACTTTCCCCGCAGGCAGAGCCGTGTAAAGCAGACGAGCAGTGTTCTGGCTAAAGCCAGGCCTGAGCAGGTGCCCTCGTGGAGGGGATGCAGGCAGGAGGTGGAAGGAGAGCTCTCTGATTCCTTACTCAGCTCAAAGAGAGGAGGCAGGGAGACAGGAGGCCACTGATACAAACACCGATGCCTCCAGCGAGACATTTAGGAAGAGCCCCCTGAGCCTTTGTTCACTGCCATACACACAGCTCAGCTCAGGCTCTGACTTCCCCTCCGGAGCAGAGGCTTCTGCTGTTGAAGGCTCTGAACTAGCTGGGAAGATGCAGCTAGCAGAGAAGGGGATGAGGGAGCTCTCTCTCCCTCAGCCCCGAGGAACTCAGCGCCGGCTCTGACCCGCTGTGCCTCCGACTGACTGTGCAGCTCTAGGCAGGCTCCTGCCTTTCTCGGGGTGGCAGTGTGCTCATCTGGAAAGCGGCAATAAAGCACCCACTTGCCAGGGTTCTTGGAGGGTGGAATGTGACAGCACAGGTGAAAGCGTGTGTTTCCCATCAGAAGAAACGCGGGGATTGGGGGGGTAGGCAAGTGCCACTTGGTGGGAAGCCCAAAAGAAACGCTAGTCACTGCACATGTCTCATGGAAATGACAGCACCTTTCCCTCTCCCCATGAGGGTTTACTGAGCATCAGTGGGGGCCCTCGCCCTGTGGGCTTCTTGGCGCACAGGAGGAGATGGGGGTCTGCTCTTGTAGGCCGGAAGTGGGGCTGCAGACAAAACACACACACAAAACAATGTGAGAACTCTATGAGGCTGCATTCATCGTTGGGCTGAGTGGAACAGTACAGGTTTCAGTGTATAGGAATCCAAAAAAGGGGGAAATTGGTCGGACGAGGGAGGGAGTTTAGCTAAGCAGGACTGGAGAGGTCAGAATTCCATGACAGGAGTCGCCCAGGTAAAGGCAGGTGCTGGGAGCAGGAACATGGCAGAGGAGGGAGGTGGGCAGGGGGTAGCCCTCTCTCCACCAGCGAGAGCTGGCCGGGAAGGGCTGGATATAAGTCCTGGGGTCCATGCTCTTCCACACCACACCATGTGTGTTGATAACCAAAGACATGGAGACCTCACCCCAGAGGAGCCTCTCAAAGCCCTCGCCCATCTTGCTGACTTTCTTTTGCCTCCTCTGAGCCAAGCCCCATCCCTGAATCAGGCCAGACAGCTGCTTTCATCCTCCAGGCGGCTGAGATCAGCAAGAGAAAGTGACATCTTCCTGTCAGTTCTGGAGTTCCTATAAATTCATTCATTCAGCAAATATTTAGTGAACATTTCCTATTATCCTTCACTACGCTAGGCCCTGGGGATCCATCAGTGAGGAGAAGGAGCTACATTCTAGTAGAGGAAGACAATAAGCAAAACAAATAAGCAAAATATACAGGAAATGCTATCGAGAAAAAGCAAGGGGAATAAGGGAAATTCAGAGGGGATTCAATTTAAAGACAGTAGCCAGGGAGGGCCTCGTGGAGAAGGCAACTTTTGAGTGAAGACTGGAAGGAGGGGATGGAGGGAGCCATGTAGGCTTCAGGAGGGAGGGCATGCCAGGGCCAGGAGTAGGGTGAGAGAGTGAGGCACCTCAGGGACAAATGTTAAGGAGGTGTTCCCTCTACGGTCGTGTTGCAGCCCTGCTCCCCACCACCCTCCCTATTGCAACCAGGCTGACTGTTCTCAAACGCAAATCTGATCACGATGGTGCAAAAGCGCAGAGCTGCCCAAGGGGTTCCCTTGGCCAAGGTATGAAATCAGACTCCTTAGAATGGCCCAAAGACCCAGCTGTCCTCCCAGTCTCCTCTCTCCATTCCCTCCTCCCTGTGCACGCCATGCCTCGTCTTTCTCATGCCTCCACCCTTGCAACCTGGAGCCTGGGCCTGGAACACCCTTCCCCTACCTCTGTGTTCTCCTACCTCTTCTAACTTTTTTTTCTATTAATATTATAAATATTTAGGACCGACATAAAAGGTATAAATAACAATAAAATTAATCCCCATGCACTACCATCTCCACCCAGCTTAAGAAAGAAAACATTACCCATGCAATAGAGCCCCCCCGGGCACCTGCCCCAGGCACATCTATCTCTCCAGTGACTGGGGCCGTCACTATCTTGCTTTTTATATTTACCATTAGTACAGCACAAGTTTGAAAGTTAGCCGTGCTGTGGTTTGAATATTTGTCTCCTCCAAAACTCATGTTGAAAAATTAATTACCATTGTAACGATATTAAGAGGTGGGATCTTTAAGGGGTGATTGGGCCATGAGGGCTCCACCCTCATGTGTGGGTTCATGCCATTATAAAAGGGCAGATTCAACGCCCTCTGGCTCTCTTTTGCCATTCCACTTTTCACCATGCAAAGACTAAGCCTTCCTCGCCTCTGGAGGTCACAGCATTCAAGGCGCCATCTTGAAATCAGAACCACCAAATCTGCTGGCATCTTCATATTGGATTTCCCAGCCTCCAGGACTGCAAGCCAATACATTTCTTTTCTTAAATTCCCCAGTCTGTGGTATTCTGTTATCGCAGCACAAAGGGACTAAGACAAGCAGTATGTAGCACCGTTTTGAATATTTTGAATGTTTTTGAACTTTAAGTGAATGGGATCCTCTGGTTTACATTCCTCTGCAACTTGTCTTTTCATGTAACATTATGTTTGTGAGATTTATCCATGTTGATATGCGTAGATCTAGATCAGAGCTCGGTAAAGTTTTCTGGAAAGGGACAGATTGTTCATATTTTAAGCTTTGTGGGCCCAACAGTCTGTTGCAGCTGCTCAACTCTGTCATTACAGTGCGAAAGCAGATACAGACAATATGTAAATGAATGAATGTGGCCACATTCCAATACAACCTCGTTTACAAAAACAGGCAGCAAGCTGGATTTGGTCCATGGGCCATAGTTTGCCGATCTAGGCCATTTGTTTTCATTGCTGTGTAATATTTCATTGTATGACTACACCACAGTTTATTGATCCATTCTTCTATTCATGGTATGGTTGAATTATCACTCCCAATTCTTTACTCCAGGACTATATAGGACTATACATTCAAACCCTTTGATGTACAGAGTAGATGGAGAATATATCCCCATCCCATTGACTTGGGGTTTGGCCTAATGGAATTTAACTGGGCAAATGCTAAAGAATGTGATGCAAAAGGAGGATTTTTTTGTTGTTCTTGTTGTTTTGAGACGGAGTCTCACTCGGCTTACTGCAACCTCCGCCTCCCGGGTTTAAGCAATTCTCCTGCCTCAGACTCCTGGGTAGCTGGGACTACAGAGGTGTGCCACCACACCTGGCTAATTTTTGTATTTTTAGTAGAGAAGGGGTTTCACTGTGTTGTCCAGGCTGGTCTTGAACTCCTGACCTCGTGATCTGCCTGCTTCAGCCTCCCAAAGTGCTGGGATTACAGGCGTGAGCCACTGCGCCTGGCCACAAATGGAGGTTTTTAATGTGCTTTTATGGTTTAGTTTGGCATCTTGCGGTCCTGCCATTTGCCATAGGAGAGCATGTTCCCAGTAAGCTGTTGTCTCTTCAGCCTGAGTCCCCAAATGAGAGCTACTTGTAGCCAATGTGAACGTGAGTTCACCCCAGCTCACCTGCACTCCTGTGTGCAAGAAATAAATGTTTGTCATTATGAGCCAATGATATTCTTAGGATTGTTTGTTACACAGCTTTATTGCAGCAGCAGCTAATGAATACAATGGACATTTACGTTTTTGATTCTTCGCTGTTGCAACAAAGTTCACGCTCATATACCTCAACTGGTGCACAAATGCATCTTCAACTTTGCTAGTTAATGCCGATTTGCTTTCCAGACTTTTGTACCCACTTGGTTTTGTCAGGTGTCTGCTGATCTGTGGGTGTAAAATTCCATTGCCCATCTAACTCTTACTCATCTTTCACTTCCTGTGGGCCTCCTTCCCTAATGCCCCCATCTGAACTGGGTCCATATACTCATTGCATCCATAGCTCCTTACACTTGCCTTTCTCACAGTCCTGGTATTGTATTTATCTGTTAATCTGTCACCATACAGACAGCCCCTGTCCCCCAGCCCAGGCACTTAGCAAATAATTGTTGAATGAAAGTTTCATGAGAAACTTCAATCAAGCTGGTCAGCTCCTGTCCTAGGGAATGTATACGCTGAGACAACTACCTCATCACAGGCACAGCCCTCATATCAAGGTGTGTCAAAGGACAGAGACTGATTGCTTTTCATGTGGTTATCACACTTGGGCTTTGAATGTGACTTGTTTTTTGCTGAAAATGTAATCATTCCAGGCTGCAATTACAGTAGCTAGAGAGATGTGAGTGAAAGCTAAACCCTAAGGGTCTAAGAAGGTTTTGTGGGCAAATGCCATCTTTAAAAAGCAGGTTACTCACATAATAAATAGCTTGCATTGCTGCACACTGCTGTAAGCACTTTACACATACAAGATAAATATCAGAGGAGGAAACTGAGAAAAGCAACCTGCCCTGGGTGCGCAGCTGGTGAAGGCCTCACTGTAGCCACCATCCTGTTGTTATTTATCACTCCCCCACCCCAAGGTAATTGCGTTAGAGAACAAAGAACTTGACACCTGCCAGAACTACCCCCACCCCCACCACCACCTACCCCCAGCCCCAGCACCACCTACCCCGACCCCCACCACTACCTACCCCCCCACCACCTACCCCCACCCCCCACCACCTACTCCCACCCCCCACCACCTACCCCCACCCCCCACCACCTACCCCCACCCCCACCTACCCCCACCCCACCACCACCTACCCTCACCCCCCACCACCACCTACCTCCACCCCCCACCACCACTTACCCCCACCACCACCACCTACCCCCACCCCCCACCACCACCTACCCCCACCCCTACCACCTACCCCCACCCACCACCACCTACCCCCACCACCACCACCACCTACCCCCACCACCACCACCTACCCCACCACCACCATCACCTACCCCCACCCCCCACCACCTACCCCCACCCCCCAACACCACCTACCCCCACCCCTACCCCCACCCCCCACCACCTACCCCTACCCCCACCCCCACCACCACCTACCCCCACCCCACCACCACCTACCCCCATCCCCATCACCATCTACCCCCACCACCACCACCTACCCCCACCACCACCACCTACCCCCACCACCACCATCACCTACCCCCACCCCCCAACACCTACCCCCACCCCCCAACACCACCTACCCCCACCCCTACCCCCACCCCCCACCACCTACCCCTACCCCCACCCCCCACCACCATCTACCCCCACCTGCACCACCACCTACCCCTAACCCCCACCACCACCTACCTCCAACCTTTGGATGGCATGAGTTTGGTGTATCCAAGGTCACATTTAAAGAACAGAGTTCTGAAAAATCCATGGGAAGACGTCTTTGCTGCCAGTCAGCATGATAGAAAAACATGGGTCTTGGAGCCGGGAGGCAGGTTTTAATCCAAGCTTGGCCACAATCTTAATTTAGATTATTTTGGTTGTAAGGAAAAGAAATCAATAACTTTAATAACTTCAAAACTCCCAAAATGAAGCGGAGAGATGTGTTGTAAGGAATGGGTGGTGCTCTCAAAGGACAATCAAGGGTTGGAACCAAGAATTGGACCATTGATATAACCATGCTGTCATTCTGTCCCCTTCCTCCCTGGGCTAACTATGATCAGCATCTCATCCTAGGGTCAGATTCCTGGGAGTTAAAATCTGATTGGCCCAGCTTTGGTCAGGTGTGTTCCTCTGATCGAATCAGCTGTGACTGGGTAGGTGGGATCACACAAACCTCAGGAAAGGGGGCCTATTGTGAGCTAGGCAGATATTCTCTAGAAGGTGCCTAACGCAGTTACTAATTCACAGTAGACCTTAGGGAAGATACCTTCCTTCCCGGACTCACAGTTCTCATCTGTAAATGAGAGATTTGATCTGTGTCTGGCTCATCATTACATCTACTATGCCTGTTTAATAAATGCTGAATGGACTACAGTGATCTCTATATTAGCTTCTGGTTCTGACCGTCTGTCTTTTAGAATTCTCATATGTAAAGTGTGCGGGTACAAGGAGCTGGCAGCGAGGGAGAAGACGGGGAGAAGGAGGGTGTGCTGACACTGGCCAGGGGTGCCTGGGGACTTCAGCTTAAGCAGTCTTTTTTCTGGGCATCTTTCCAGAGCCAATCTTCTGTCCCCACCAAGCAGCATTCTGGCCAGAATCTGGCTTCTCTAATAAACACTGTCCCTGGAGGGACAGTGCCCTTTATAAGCTATTAAATTGGCCTTCTGACAGTTGCCAACACAATGCCATTTGAGAAGCAAAGTCCAAAGTGGGGGGACTCCGGATTTGATTCTGGTGTCCAGAATCCAGACTCTTCCACTTATTACGTGACGTAGTGGGTCACGGCCCTCTGAGCATCACAGTCTTCGCTGCCCAGACAGATATGAGAATCTGTGTTCTGCCTTATTCATAGAACTGTTTGAGGGATATTGTGTATAAAATTATCCATAATAATTGAACTATATTTGTGGTGTGCTAACTAGATGCCAGGCATAGCGTCATATGCTGAAAAGGGTTATTATGTATAATCCTCACAAGAGCCTTATGAAGTAGCTGCTACTATGATCTCTGTTTCACTGATGAGGAAACTGAGGCTCAGAGGTTAAATAACTTGCCCAAGGTCACACAGTTGATGAAGAGCAGAGTGAGATCCACGCTCTGAACTAGGTTCTAGTACTTTTGTTTGTGGTCCAGTTGTAGACAGACACATTATTATGATTACTTCCCAGGGCCTAAGACCTCTCGGATAAGCTGAACATTGAGACCCACAGAGGTGGGAAACCAAAACTTGGACACCAGAGAAGCAAACTTCTGGGTTTATTCCTTCAGTCTAAAAACTACATGAATCAAAAAATCTGTGGGCTGTAAATGAAGTAACTCAGATCAAATTAGCTCACTCAAAAGAGGGAATTTGTTGGCCTCCACTCTCTGAGGGGCAAAAGTGAGGCTAGGGCACCTGGAATTCAAGTTTCAAACAAGCACCCCCAGGGCAGTCTTCCTCATTGTCTCTCATTGCTGCTGCCCTGTGCTGGCTGCCTGCCCTCTTTCATACTCCATGAGCTTCTTCTCAGGAAGAGAACACTGTTGCCAGCAGTTCCAGGATCACACGTCAGCTGCTCTGCAACCAAAGCTAAGGTGGGATTTCCTTTCCCAGCTACAGGTGAAACAAATCTCAGGAAAGGATTCTTATTGGCCTAGCTCAGATCATGAGTCCTCCCTTCTGAACTAATCACTATGGCTAGGGACATGTGGTTCTATGACTGGCTGCCCCGCTTAGATCATATGCCACCCATGTGAACAGTGGGAGTGGATCTGTTATAAGAAGGTGGGGTGGGAGGGGGAGATGGCAACACCGATGTGAACTCTGGGGGACTCTCTGAAGCCTGGGTCACCTCAATTTGTATCCTTTCCAACTGGCAAGAGCAACCTTGGGTTTCTCCTTCCTCAATCTGTATCTACTAAGAAGTCACCTAATAGGCTGTTAGTTTCTTACTCTCGTTTTCTTCAGAGAGGCTCATATGGTCTTTTATATAGAGGGAGGGGGTGAGTATCCTCTTCTGCAAACTTTTCCATGTCTGGAAAATTGGGGCAATGGAGCCTGCCTTACTTTCCTCACAGAGGTATGTGAGGACCCACAGAGTTAATGGATACAAACACTGCTGTAGAAAGAACAAAGTGCCATATTTACAAACACAGGATCTATTTATTGATTTATTTATGCTCCTTTGTGTTTCAAAAAAGGATTTGAGGTAGCTTAGCAAAATGCACACAATATAGTGGGATAAAAAATAGTAAGGGGATAGAGCGGAGGGAAAACACGGGTAGAAAAATCAAATAAAGCCAGGGAAAATTCTTGTACCTGGAAACTTATGCTCAAAGTCCCTGAACAAGTTTGGTTCTGAGCTTTCTCATGAACAAAGTGGAAAACATGATCAGTTACAAAAGATACAGTAGTCATAGGATAAGAGAATATCAGCATGCCAGGAAAGGCCGCAGAGCTTAGCTCAGCACCAATGTCTGGTAGAAATTTCTTCTCATCAAGAGGATACCGCAGGGTGGGCCAGGCTCGATGGTTCATGCCTGTAATCCCAGTACTTTGGGAGACCGAGGCAGGCAGATCATCTGAGGTCTGGAGTTCGAGACCGGCCTGGCCAACATGGTGAAACCCCGTCTCTACTAAAAATACAAAAATTAGCCAGGCGTGGTGGTGGGTGCCTGTAATCCCAGCTACTCGAGAGGCTGAAGCAGGAGAATCACTGGAACCCAGGAGGCGGAGGTTGCAGTAAGCTGAGATTGCACCAATGCACTCCAGCCTGGGTGACAGAGTGAGACAGGAAAAAAAAAAAAAAAAAAAAAAAAAAGATGCTGCAGGGTGGAGTGGTCTGCATATTCAACAATATATAGAGATCCTTTGGTTTTCATGTCACTGGCTGTCTAATTCAGTTTCATGTGGATTCACTGTCTACAATTTGATTTACGTTAACTAAAAACTGGATACCAACTAAATAGCAAGCACATTCTTTTCCCCTTCCTTCCTTCCTTCCTTTTCTTTCTTTTTGCATGGTAACATGAGGTTGGGTGCAAGGAGTGGTATGTGAGTTTTCCCCAGTGAAATATATGGACAAAAAAGTTCTAGCATCTTGGCTTAGCTGAAATGTATAAAACTCACTAAGACATAAAACTGTTCCAAGCAGGCCATAAAGGCGCTGCTGCCTTTGCCTCAGAACTTGGGCTATAATCTGCTGTCCTGGAACAAAATGCAAACATAAATCAGCTTTCACAGTATTTTTAGCCACCTAAAAAATTCTTCATTTCCTGCCTGAAATGCTTCTGACAGTGAGCAATGCCACTCTCCCTCATTCTTGCTCTGAAAAGCTTCCCTTTGGGCAGCGATGGGGACCCAACACTGGGCCCCACAGCTGAGGCAAGCCCAGAAGGAGGCATGGGATAGAGGAAATGGTCTCCCAGGGTCTCTAGGACAAATAAGCCAGGGATGTGGCTAGCGTATAAAGTGCTTTCATGCAAAGTTGGAAAGGGCGCCCCTCCTTGGCACAGGAAGCCCTGTGGGTTCCCACTTGGGATGCCCTCTCCTGCATCTTTGCCTGATGCAATCTCATCTGTCCTCCTGGACCCAGAGCCTCCACAAAGCCATCCCCAAATACCCACCCCATTCTCTTGTTTCTGCACTCCTAATGCATCAACAGTGAGTACCAGACAGCTGGCATTTAATTATATGATGTCTGGCATGCACTATTTCATGTTGTCAGTCTGTCTCTCTAACTAGATTAAAGAGATCTTGAGGTAATCGTTAGTTCTTACTTTATATGTCTCCCTTACAGCTAACGAGGAAGCTTTATGTCTTCCTCGTTATGTCTTACAAATAACAAGGTCATGAAAAACAGGAACCTAGGGTGACTGTCTCATTCTCCCCACTGTACCCATTGAGCAGACAAAATTAAGAGCCAAAGAGGAGGCTTGACCTGCCCAAGGTCATGCAGTGAGAACTTGGGCTAGCCAGGAACGACTCCAGTTCTCCTGTCTGTCAATGCAGCATTCGACTTTCCTGAAACACTTAGTTCTAAAACCCCCAATAGGAGGTTCAGAACCACAGCTCCCTGGGGTAATAAAGACAGACAGACAGACAGCTGGCCCACAGTAATCCATCTGCTCATGGGCAGAATTTCCAACATGGAGGCAAGTCAAGCTGCTCTAAGGCTCAGCAAACAGCCTCCATGGGAATCCAGGCTGGGTCTCTGTATGTGTCAGGGGGATGAAAGGACCTCGGTGGGGTACCTGGAGCGCTTGCATCCTCCCTGACACCACGCAGGTCACTATTGTCTGTGATGTCTGGGGCAAAGGAAACCCGTAATTGATGGTCTTAGCAGGAAGGACACATAAACAGGTGGAGAGGGCATCTCCTGTTTACAGAGAAACGCTTGTGTTTGCAAGGGGCTGCCTTTTTGCAGTGAACTATGCACCCATGATAGCAGGAAACCACCCAAGTATTTGCCCCAAATTTATAACAACAGATACAATAGTGTCAAAGCTGATAGAAACTGAAAACAAAATAATCACAAAAAATACCCATGGCAACAATTGCTAAACAAAACCCTATAACGACAAGCTGGCAGCAGCCTCATCAGTCCTGCTGAGCCTCTCCTAGGCACTCACAAGCCACAGCACCCGCCACTTAGTACTTCTCACAAACACCCTATGAGTTTGGTATGATGTGCTTGTTTTATAGATGTGGAAGCTGAAGCTTACGGGGCTGAAGTATCTTGCCTCACATCACAGGCTGCTAAGAAGCAGAGCTGGGATTGGCATCCAGGTTGATCTCCCTCTAAAAGCCTCCCCTTTCACTGCAACCCACATAGACTCTCATTCCAATCCCACTTCAAGCATTTCTTCCCATTATCAGACCTGTGGGACAAGGTTTGGTTGGGAAAACACGAGGCTCTTCAGGAAGACAGACAACAGATTGCCCATCATTTCATGGACAAGGGACCGACATGAGGCGCACCCAGATCTCTGTGGCTTTTTCTTGGTGCCAAACAAATGCAGAAGGAGTCACTTCTCAAAGAACACAGTGTTTTTCTTCCTCTTCTCACCTCCCCTGGGCCGGTGCCTGTGATAATTGGGAAGCACAGAGTCTGGTTTTTCCGGGATTGGAACCAATGCTGTGAAGAGTGTTCTGACAATAAATGTTGATTGACAGTTGATGGACAATGTTCTTGAATCAGTTTTTCCTGTGCTGGGTGTTAAGCTGAGAACTGCACTAAACAACTGCTCAACAACCTGCTTCCTGTTCAGATAGAATTTACTACACTCTCTCTCTGTGGGCCTCAGTCAGGCAGCCAGGCGAGATGGTATCTCAGACGCCTTCCAGCTCCATCACTCAATGTCCCTATCAAGAAGAGAACACAGATCTGAAAACATTTTTCCCCCTAACACTGACTTGGGGTTATTATTCACATACAAAAACACAGGCACCAACAGAGATAACTGGTCAGGAAATAAGGAGCTTTGATTCTGGTCTCATACTCTTTGACCTAGTAATTCTACTTCTGTGAATTTATCTTAAAGAAAGAATCCAGAGGACAGAGCTGTGTGCACGAAAAGGTTTGCTTTCGCAATATTTGGAGTTACTGTCAATAAAATGATGTCCAATGCAAGAATGCGAGAGACTCACTTGGTGGCACATGAGGCCACTGCAAATGATAATTTCAAAGACACAGAAAAACATACTTGGCAGTGTTTTTCAAATTGCAGTTCAACCTCCATTAAGGGGTCATGAAATAAACCTAAGAGGTGTCCTGCCACCAACTTGTTTTTGTTTATTTTTTTGAGATGGAGTTTCGCTTTTCACCCATGCTGGAGTGCAGTGGCACGATCTCGGCTCACTGCAACCTCCGCCTTCCAGTTTCAAGTGATTCTCCTGCTTCAGCCTCCCGAGTAGTTGGGTTTACAGGCGCCCACCACCACGCCCAGCTAATTTTTGTATTTTTCGTAGAGACGGGCTTTCACCACGTTGGCCAGGCTGGTCTCAAATTACTGACCTCGTGATCTGCCCAGCCTCCCAAAGTGCTGGGATTGAGAGGTAAAGCCAGCTGGACTTCCTGGGTTGAGTGGGGACTTGGAGAACTTTTCTGTCTAGCTAGACAATTGTAAACGCACCAATCAGCGTTCTGTGTCTAGCTAAAGGATTGTAAATGCGCCAATCAGCACTCTGTAAAAACCCACCAATCAGCGCTCTGTGTCTAGCTAAAGGATTATAATGCACCAATCAGCACTCTGTGTCTACCTAGGGATTGTAAATGCACCAGTCAGTGCTCTGTAAAAACGCACCAATCAGCGCTCTGTGTCTAGCTAAAGGATTGTAAATGCACCAATCTGCACTCTGTAAAAATGCACCAATCAGCACTCTGTGTCTAGCTAAAGGACTGTAAATGCACCAATCACCACTCTGTAAAATGGACCAGTCAGTGCTCTGTAACGGGGACAAATAAGGGAATAAAAGCTGGCCATCCCCCAGTCAACAGTGGCAACCCACTCAGGTCCCCTTCCATGATGTGGGAGCTTTGTTCTTTTGCTCTTCACAATAAATCCTGCTGCTGCTCACTCTCTGGGTCCGTGCTACATTTAAGAGCTGTAACACTCACCGTGAAGTCAGTGAGACCAAGAACCCACCTGAAGGAACCAACTCCGGACACAGGATTACAGGCCTGAGCCACCATGCCTGACTTTGTTTTTTTTTAATTAAATAGGCAAGAATACAAAATAACAGAGTGCATTACAGGAGGTAAAGGTACTTACTGTGAAACTTTGGTTTTGGTTTCATGGGTAACTGGGCCATGATATAAAATACATTTTTTTATCGTAGGGTCACAGTCAAAACATTTCAAAGGCCCTGGGTCTATGGTGTACAGTATAGTACGATTACAACAATATAAAATACTGTGTGTGAGGCCAAGCCTGGGAGGAATAAACAGAAGCAAAGAGGAACTGATAAAGTTGGTAGAATAAAGGATGCTGCTTCTCAGTTATATGTTTTCTGTGATGTTTGTAAGTTGTTCTTACAATAAAACAAACCAAAAAAAAAAAAAAAAAAGAAGTCAAGACACAAAGGAGAAATAACAATAGAGGGCCATTATCAGATTCCATTGGCCGAGAAGCTCAAGGCTCCAGCACCGGCCTTGAAGGATGGACAGACTTTGAATGGGGGGCGTGGCCTAAACCGGGACGGGGTTGTTGCTGAAACACAAAACACACTGAAAGAGAACATGGGGTTAAAAAAGGCTCTCAGTGATGCAAAGCGGCTTAAAACTGGGGAAGAAAGGGGCAGGTCCACTCCCGGGCTGTACATTCTGCCTCCCTGTACCAACTTTTCCACCCTCCACCCATCTAGGCTGAGGTCTCAAGCTAGAGGTTGCCCCTCACAAACATGTCCGCACCAAGCCGGCCGCGCCCCTCAACAAGATGGCGACGGCAGCAGCCCCACCTCCCGCTGCCTCGGTGGCCAATGAGGGAGAAGCACGAAGACTTGAGCATGCGCATATAGCGACTTGGTGGGCGCGTCCAGTGATGACTGGGGGATCCCGGCAAGTAACATGACTAAAAAGAAGCGGGAGAATCTGGGCGTCGCTCTAGAGGTGAGGGGAAAAGTGGGGGTTGGGCCACCTCGTTAGTTGCCTTCTCCTGGCTGCGGGATAAGGGATAGGCTGGGCTATAGGTAGGAGGAGGAGCCAAGCGTAGGAAGAGAGGGCGACGCGGTTTGGGGAGAGGGACGGGAGGGGTGAGAAGGCCCACGGGGTTCCCGGAGGAGAGGGAGCCCGAGGAGGTGCCGGATGGGCGAACCAGACTCTCTGGAGAGGGCATCTCCAGAGAGGAAGAGACATGGAAGTGAAGGGGAGCCCCAAAGACGGCCTGGCATAGAAGTGAGGGAACTCAAAGCGGGGGACGCAGAACAAAAGGGATGGGTACAGAGGTGAGGGAGACCCCAGAGAAATAGGGACCTGTAGAATCTGAGGGGAACTCCCAAAGGGCTAGGACTGAAAGATGAGGGAGCCCATTCTGGTGTATATTATTAATGGTTTAAATATCCTCTAAAAGGGGAAATTTTTCCTCCGGAGTATGGAAGCTTGTACCTTCAAAATTACTTTGGGAATATGTAAAGAGAATTCTGGAATTGGTGATGTCACTGAATGGCTTAAAAATAATTTGCTGCATATAGAAGGGAAAGAAAACATGCATATTGAGCAACTGCTATGTGCTACTTTCATTGCATTGTTAATCCTCACTGCAAGCCTGTGAGGTTTGTACAGATGAAGAAATTGAGGTTCCAGGTGGAACCCAGGCTGAGATGGTGGAAGTGGTGGAGCCTGGGAATCAAGCACAGGTGGTCTTCCTGGAAACTCATCTTGCTTCCCCTGTTTTCCTTCCCTGAGGGCATCCTCCCGGAGGTTGCAGGAGAGGTACAGGGTCATAGTCTTCTTCAGGCTTACTAGTGAGTTCAGTGATTCTCAAACTTTAGCATGCATAGAGTCACAGGGCTTGTTAAAAATGGAGAGTTGAACTCTTCCCACACCCCGAGTAATTCAGTAGGACTTTGATGTGCATTCTTAACAAGGAATCTGCATTTTTTTTTAAGACAGAGTCTCGCTCTGTTGTCCAGGCTGAAGTGCAGTGGCATGATCTTGGCTCACTGTAAACTCTGCCTTCTGGGTTCAAGCGATTCTCGTGCCTCAGCCTCCCGAGTAGCTGGGATTACAGGCACGTGCCACCATGCCTGGCTAATTTTTGTATTTTTGTAGAGACGGGCTTTCACCATGTTGGCCAGGCTGGTCTTGAACTCTTGACCTCAAGTGATCTGCCCGCCCGCCTTCGCCTCCCAAAGTGCTGGGATTACAGGCATGAGCCACCACAGCCGGCCAGAATCTGCATTTTTTTTTTTTTACAAGCCACACACACCCCATGGTGATGTGGGTAGTTTTAGTGGCATCCCTTGAGAAATATTGGCCCACTTGGTAGGAAAAAGGTTGATGGAAATGTGAAGAGGATGGTTTATGAGTGGTGACTGAGATGGTACTTTGTGGCGGGAAGAACATAGACTTTGTAACCTGCATTAGGGTACAATAAGCTGCAGTAACAGAGAAACTCCAAAACTCAGTGGCTTCAAGAACAAGAAAGTGAGTTTTTTTCTAACAGGCTAGAGCAAGGGGCAGGAGATGTCTGCAAATGGTCAGATAGTAACTATTTTAGAAGAGACATGGTCTCTTCTAAAGAGCCAAATGGTCTGGGTTGCAACTACAGTTGATCCTCATTATTCACGGATTCCACATTTGCGAATTTCCCTAATGGCTAAAATGTATTTGTAACCCCAAAATCAGTACTCACAGTGCTTTTGTGGCAAATGCAAAGCAGTGGGAAAAAAATTGAGTCGCTCGCGGTCCATGTTCTCAGCTAAAGTCGAACAGGTGATGATGCCCTGCCTTGTTTCAGCTGTCCTACTGTAAACAAGGGTCCTTATTGTGTTCTATTTAGTGCCCTGTTTTTGTTTTGTTTTGTTTTGTTTTTTTCATTCTCATGTTTTTTATTGGTATTTCGCTGTGTTTTGCTTTTGAGACAGAATCTCACTCTCGCCCAGGCTGGAGTGTAGTGGTGCACTCTTGGCTCTGCAACCTCCACCTCCCATTCAAGTGTTCACCCCCACCTTCCCCTGACACAGCCTCCCTAGTAGCCAGGATTAGACCACCACCACATCCGGCTAATTTTTGTATTTTTGGTAAAGACGGGGGTCTTGCCATGTCGGCCAGGCTGGTCTCGAACTCCTGACCTTAGGTGATCTGCCCACCTCGGCCTCCCAAAGTGCTGGGATTAGAGGTGTGAGCCACTGCCTGATTTTGCTGTTTAAAGTGCCCCCGATCCCCGACCCCCGACCCCAAGCATAGGGCTGAAGTGCTGTCTGGCGTTCCTAAATCCAAGAAGGCTGTGATGTGTTGTAGAAGAAAACAGGTTTTTTAGATAAACTGTTCAGGCATGATATAACTCATGATGTAACAGCACGTATAGTGCTATTGGTTGTGAGTCCAGTGTTAATGAATCAACAATATATATTGAATAAGGTCACTTTAAACAGAATCACACATAAAACAAGGTTGCAAAAATGTTGTGTCCATAGGCTTGCAGGAACCTCACCTGGTTTGGTATTTGCTAATTCAATATTAGAGGCAACTTTATAGGACATAGCTACCAGGAATAACAAGAACCAACTGTATTCAGGCTAAGGTAGGAGTATGTAAATGAAGGAATATGTAAATAAGTGGGTGTGTCAGTGTTCCACTAAAGCTTTATCTGCAAGAACAGTCCTTAGACCATTTGGCCACAGGGCTTAGTTGCCAACTCCTGGTCTAGAGTACCAGGTCTATGGTGGTTCTGTCAGATTCCCTTCCTCTGTGGCTTCACCATCTCTTGGGATCTTGTCACCTTATCAGTGGAACCGGGGCATACCCCACTGATGTGTCCACCAGCAGAGAAAGAGGAGAATGGAGGAAGCACACCCACTGTCCTGGGCCCAAACTGTCCACTTTCCATTGGCAAGAACTAAAACCCCACCTGACTGCAAGGGATCAGGGAAATGCGTTCACCAGTCAGGAGGCCACATAGCCAGCTACTGTTTGCTTACTATGGAGGAAGAGACCAGTGTGTTTTCACAGACAGCCTGTAGTCTCACTACAGATGGCACCTCACCTCACAGTGTGGTTGTGAGGATTAAATGAGACATTGCGTTAAGTGCCCAGCACGTGCCTGGCACCGGATTGGTAATCAATACATGGTAGCTCCAGCCTTTGTATTTCTTTTGCATCCTTCCACCATGGCTAAGTCAAACTCGTTCTTGGGCATTCGTTCACTCATCTATAACATGAAGGACTTGAATTTCACCAGGGGTTACAAACTCCTTGACTATGGCCCAAATACAGATCACAGATGTCTTCTGTTTGGCTGACAGACTTTTAAGTTTTTATTTTATTTTATTTTATTTTTAGACAGGGTCTTGCTCTGTTGCCCAGGCTGTAGTGCAGCGGCATGATCTCAGCTCACTGCAGCCTCCAGCCTCCTGGGTTCAAGCAATTCTCGTGCCTTAGCCTCCCGAGAAGCTGAGACTACAGGCGTGCACCACCACGCCCAGCTAAGTTTTGTATTTTTAGTAGAGATGGGGTTTCACCATGTTGGCCAGCTGGTCTTGAACTCCTGACCTCAAGTGATCCGCCCACCTCGGCCTCCCAAAGTGCTGGGATTACAGGCGTGAGCCACCACACTCGGCCGGATTTTTACGTTTTTAAACTTGGTGGGGCATGTATTCTCCAAGTGCCTTATACTGGGGCAGATTCCATTGTTTTACCCTCTCCATACCACGGTAGATGTTTATATTTGCTATCTTGGTCCCTAAGTTTACTTTTTGCTTGGATATTCGAAGATTTGACATCTGTAACCGTGTGCCTTGGAAAAAGCCTGACATCTGGCTGGCTGTCTCCCCACCTTGCTTCTCAGTTGCCCCCAGCGGGTCTGAGTATTGAATGTGCACTGATGCTCAGTAGCAGTAGATATTGTCCTCTTATTAAAAGTCGTGTGCTCAGAGCCAATGAAGTGGTGATTTAATCAAAAATGTTTGTTAATCTGACGAGTGCAATAAAACCCCCACAAGTGAGTGATCTCAGCACCTGCAAACAGTCTCCACTTGTAATGAAGCAATTACCAAGCAGGCAGCACTCACCCTTAGGGCTGGCTTGGGCCAGCTGTATAAGCAGCCACCTCTTAGGACAACCAGGGCACCCTCTAGCCTCCCCCTCAAAGTGGTTCCTTTTGAGGTCTTTTTATCCAATTCATTTGCCACCATATGAGATCTCAGAGTTAGAAAAAACTGAGTTTTAGCTTCTGAGATTTCATTCTTAAAAAGAAAAGAAAATTATAGTTCAAATGAGAAATCACCCACCCAGTACTGATTTTAATGTTGTGTGGGAGGAAGGAAAGGTTGAATTTCAGTCTAAACTGATAGGAGAATTTTGACTGATGTAAAACCTGTTTGTGTTTTCGGCTCTCTGATGGTAATGAGCTGTTCCTTTGTCATTGCACTTTTCTTTTGTAGCTGGACTGTTCAAACTGGTGTCTTTAGATGTTTCAGTGACCAGTTGGTCTTGAGTTAACAGATGTGTGGTGTCTTAGCCGGTATCCTAAAGTGGATAACTTGGTTGGATCTGACCCCTAGTACAGAAAGTTTATCAGTTTGGAAAGCTTTTGGCTACAAGTTATAGAAAACTGACCTCAATGATTTAAGCAAATGGGAGTAGACTTTTCCCCTTATAGAAATTTGTAGGGGCCGGGTGCAGTGGCTCACGCCTGTAATCCCAGTATTTTGGGAGGCTGAGGCAGGTGCATCATTTGAGGTCAGGAGTTCGAGACCAGCCTGACCAACATGGTGAAACACCATCTCTACTAAAAATACAAAAATTAGCCAGGAGTGGTGGTACACGCCTGTAATCCCAGCTACTCGGGAGGCTGAGGCAGGAGAATTGCTTGAACCCGGGAGGTGGAGGTTGCAGTGAGCCAAGATCGTGCCACTGCACTCCAGTCTGGGCGACAGAGACCCCATCTCAAAAAAAAAAAAAAAAAAAAAAAAAAATTTGTAGGTAGGTGGCTACTGGCATTGGTTCAAAAGCTTAGCTATGTCAGAGCTGGTATTTCTGCATTCTCTTCACTGTTTCCTCATGGTCACAATATAGCTGCCACAGCTCCAGTCTAATATTCAACTTTAACTCAGGAAGGAGGAGGAAGGAACAACACTGTCCCTTTTATCAACAAAGCATAAGCTTCCCCAGGAGTCTCCTAGCTGACTTCTGGAACGTCTCATTGGCCAGAACTGGGTCATGAGCAAGCCTAGCTGCAGTGAGGCTGGGAGAGCATCTGCTGAGGTTTTCCACCTTCTGGAGTAGAGGTGGGCAAAGGAGCAGGGGTGGGGAGTCGGTGTTGTGTTGGCCAGTTGACAGTATCTCCTGTAAGGAATAAATGCTAATGGGAGTCATTGAAAATTCACTGGAATCCTTACCAGAAAAAGAGGGCAGGATCGGCTGGGTGTGGTGGCTCACGCCTGTAATCCCAACACTTTGGGAGGCCCAGGCGGGCGGATCACCTGAGGTCACGAGTTCGAGACCAGCCTGACCAACATGGAGAAACCCCATCTACTAAAAATACAAAATTAGCCAGGCATGGGGGCACATGCCTGTAATCCCAGCTACTCGGGAGGCTGAGGCAGGAGAATCACTTGAACCTGGGAGGTGGAGGTTGCGGTGAGCCGAGGTGGTGCCATCGCACTCTAGCCTGGGCAACAACAGCGAAACTTCGTCTCAAAAAAAAAAAGAGGGCAGGATCACTGACCATGAGAAGTGGTAGGCTGAGGGGAGAGAATGGCCTAGGCCAGGAAGAGCACCGGAAGGCTTGACGCTTGTGGTTATTTGTATGGTGCCAGCCACTGCAGTAGCCTCCGTGGGGCAGGGCAGGCAGAAGCACCAAGTGTGGCTGAAGACGGTCTCCGCTCTGGAGCAGGCTGTGCACAGGGCTCAGGGGAACCTCCCACTTTCCTGAGACAAGGGCTAGGAGCAGGTGAGTGGACTGTCAATAAATATTTGCTGAACTGGCTCGATTGGCAGGAGGAGGCATTGAACCTTCCACCCTGACGTCTGGGCCCAGTTGAGTGGCTGGGTGGTCAGAGGTGAGGAGGTCACAGTAGAGCAGGCGGTTAGACGCCACCTTGCTGGGACCCTGAACCCCAAGCCAGGGGCTGGGAGAAAGGCTCGCAGCACGCAGAGGACTGTTCAGGCGCCGCTGACCATTAAATGAGCCTCACCTGCTGCCAGGCGAGAGCGACAGGTCGCCATTGGGCAGGTGATTTCTCGCGGCAGCCTGCGTCTGGCTCTGCGCCACTTGACGGGGGTCAGGAGACTAAAACCTCATTACCTAGCGCGGCTGGATGGCGGCGTGTGTGGAGTGGCTGTCTGCCAGCATCTTAATTAATGAATTCATAAGGCTCGGGGTGGATGCCAGTTCTTGAAAAGTGCTTTGAGCCTTTCAGCGATGAAGAAGCTTTTGCTAGTTTATCAAAAAATAGATATCGGGGGGAAAGAAGACAAAACAAACCCCACACCACCTTCCGGCCCAGGGACAGCTGGCATCTTCGGGCGCGGACTGACTCGGGCGCTACTTGCAAGGCTGGCTCAGCCTCCGTCTCCTCGCGGGAAGGCGTCGGGACTCGCGTGGGCTGCAGCGGTCCCCTCGCCTTTCTGACCTGGCATGGGGGTGTGTCCAGGCGAGCGACAAGCCCCTAGGCTCTCCCTGCTCTTCCTGAAAATTGTTCATTGATTAAAAACTGGGAAGGTCTGCCGTCTTCAGCTGCACAACCTGCGAGAGAAATCCTCACAGGGCCTGTTGATGTGGGGAGCCATGGGCGGAGGTTTTTCTGCCCCCACAGAGCTCTGTGAGCCGCCTCCACAGAAAAACATCCCTTAAACGATGTGGGGATAATGGGCCCTTTGGGGTTTGAGGCTTGTCACCTGGAAAATTGAGGCCTAAGAACCCCGTGTGACTTGCTGTGGAGCCTGAAGGCTCCAAATGGAAAGCCCCTGCACTCTTGCCAGAGACCATCTGGGCAGGCACTTGGCTCCTTTACCCATTATAATAAATGTCCTGGGGTCTCCTGACGTGTGAAAATGAGTGGATTTTCAAAAATCCAGTTCCCAGGCTGCTGGGGCTGGAGATGAAACAGCTGACACCACTCTCCAGGCTGTGAATTAGCAAGTGAAAGGGAAGGCTTCGGTACTGCTGGGGAAAGAAGGGTTTATCAGGCCCAAGTAACCCACCTTTTTCCTTCTCCAAACTGGATCTGTTTTGTGTGAATTTTGGAGGATGCTTTGACAGTCGAGGTGATCTGGGGCAAAATGCCTGGGATGTTTGTGAAGCTCATTGAGTTGGCCCAGTGTAAGGGCAGACGCTAGGCTCCTGTCTCCTCTGTCTCAACAAACAAATTTCAATGAGGGCTTTCCCCACAGAGTATCTGTTATGTAGACAGAAACTGAGCAGAGCCTTGTACAAGATTATTCCAAGTAGAGAATCTGTTGAAGCCAGATCAGCAAGCTTAGATGGGCTTCAGCTGGGATGTGGAATGACTGTTCTGCAGAACTCTTCTTTGTCATGAATGTTTTCATGAGGGATTTTGGAGAAAGAGCTTGAAGTGGTGGAAAGAGCATAAGCCCTGAAGCAGAAAAACCCAGATTCAGGCTTCAATTCTGCCCCTTCCCAGTTACACGACCTTGGGCAAGGTGCTGAAAACCTCTGCACGGGAGCTTGCACCTCTGTAAGATGGAGATGGGCCCTTCCTTGCAGGGCGGTTGCAGACACAGGAAGCTGCCCACAACCTGCCCAGCTCCGGGGGTAAGGTGTGGAGGTTGTGCCCAGGAGCTAGGAGTCCCTCAGAGCTGATGAGCGCTGCCTTCTCCATGTGGCATGGTGGTTAAGGGCACAGACCTGGCTGCCCAGCTCCCGGACTTAATGCCTGTGTGACCCTGGACAGTTACCTATGTCTGAGTCCCCTCATCTGTCAAATGTGGATGCTGATAATACTGCCCACCTCACAGGGTTCTTGCGAGCATTATGCGAGTTAATCGGTGTAAAGCATGTAGGTCAGTGCCTGGCACACAGCACAGACTACAGAAGTGTTGCTGCTGCCGTCACTGTTGTGGTTCCATTTTGCTGGGACTTTTGGTTTCCAGAGGCTGCTTACACTCATGCTGTCATGCAGACACTGGAGACTCTGTGACTTGGCTCGGCTCAGCTACCCTGGCACCACGCTCTTTATTGGAAGGTCTTAGTGCCCAGTAAGGACCTGGCCAGCCAGGTGCAGTGTATGCCCCATGACCACTGCCTGACCCTGTAGCAAACCTGTCACTCGCTGGCCAGAAGCTCCCAAGAGTAAAGCCGGAGAGACAGCAAACAGCTTCCTAAATCAGAAAGCAGAGTGGCCTGTGTAGCCCAGCACCAGGCCCCGGGGGTGCCTTCTGCCCTTTCCCAGAAAAAGGTCTGGCCCTAGACAGTGGTTCATTAGGGAGTGGGCAGAGAGCCACCTCCCCGGCTGTCTAGATGCTCTGTGGGAACACCATTCAGTAGGAGAATAGAGTGAACGGTAGCCTGTGGCTCGAACTGTCTCGTGCTTGTTGGCAGAAAAGCTGCATATGAGGCCCCCAACAGCAGCTAGCCGTGGAGCTGGCACCCCATCAGCTGACCTGGCCAGGATGCTGGGGCAGTTATCTGTGCATGAGCTGGCACGAAATTCCCTGCCCCCAGTGAGGCCTCCGTGGGGCTCTGATTCTGAGAGGGCCTACACTCCTGAAAAGATGCCTCGCGGGGATTTCAGACGAATTTTACAGTTTCTCTTAACACAGTGGTTTTATGGCATATAGGACCCCAGGGAGACTTCCTTAAAGCTCCCAGAATAAGGTGATATTCCCCAAGTCAGGCTGCAGAGGGGAGTTTGCTTATCTGCCTGGGGGCTGCTGAACTCCAGGCCCGGGTGCTTGGAGCTGCATCTGTCTGATGGGCTCTCAGGGAGGCTGCAGGAAGAGTCCCTGCCCCTGCTGCTGGGCATGAAGAAGCCCTTTCTGCTCTTGGCACCTGCCAGCAGGATTGACGGCCCTACTTGGCTAGGGCCTTGTCCCCAGCACCCCTCAGGCCTACAACACAGCCTCTGCAGCCTTGACTGCTGGGCTGACTTTAGATCTTCTCATTCTTCTGCACAGAACACCCCCTCTGTGGAGGGCCTTTGGTCTCATGGGTCTCCTCGCTGAGCTCACTCCTTCACCCAGCAGGCCTCAATTCCCTGCCCCAGGCTCTGATACTGAGAAGCAGCAGTTCTCATAGTAATTTAGGCAGCATCACTACAGGGCTTTTCTGTTAAAAGAACGGACTTGTTGGGTCCCATTCCCTAAGGCCTCCCCTGGGGCCTTTCCCACCTGTCTACCTGAGGGATGCTCCTTCTCCATTCCCTGCCTCATATGCCTCTTTTTCCTTCCTCCTCCCCTCTTCCTTTGTGCTCTGTGTCTCCCCTGCCTAGGCAGACTCCCCAGCCATCCCCCCAGGCAGTTTTTAGCCACTGCTGGTCTCTGGGTAAAGAACAGACTTTCCCCAGGACACCCTTCACACTTTCCAACCTGTTCCTTGGGCCCCTGGACCGCTCACACAGGGCTTCACACAGCGCCTCCCCAGGGCTCAGGCTGGGCCAGATGCCAGGAAGCAGTGTGCTGGCTGACAGTGGGTTCATACCATCGCCTCTCTTACTTCCTGGGGTCCCCAAAGCCCCTGCAGATCGCAGCCCTGTGCCCCCTGCTGACTCATCTCAGTGACTGGGACACAGTGCTTTTTCCCCATGTAAAAATTGACCTGGTTTTCTGAGTGTAAATATAATGCACAGGTGGTTCTTAATGTTATTGTACAGCAGGGGGCACCTGCTCTCTGCCCCCACACTGTGCCTGACTGAGTGCCGTCTAGGTCTCTGCCTTGGCTGTCTCTACTTTGCCGGTCACAGTCACAGCCATAAGTGCTGCCCCCTGATAGCTCCAGGCAAGTCCTGGCCCCTGAGCCAGGCATGCCTCTTCCTGCCAGCTGGCCCTACTATGCAGCCTGTTGGGCAGGAGTCCTGGGAGCCCCTGTGGCCTTCAGAGTATAACTTTCCCTTCCTACTGGGCTTGGTGGGATCCCTTCCATGGGGCCTCTTCAGGCTGCCTAGAACCATGGTGTGAGTGAGCCCTGGCTCTGGCTGCTGGGCCTCACCTGCTGTTCCACATTTCCTCAGATGCCCACTGATGCCCAGACCGCCCCCAGGCTGTTCCACCTTGGACATGGCTCCAGGCCTCTCACGCTAGGATTCTACCAGGTGCCATGTCTGCAACCTGGCCCTGGCTCCAGAGGCCCACCCCAGCTTTGTCCCAGGGAAGGATCGCAAGGTTCCCACCATGCCATGTCTGGAGTAAGCGGAGCGAGCTGGCCTGTGGCCTGTTGTTGTTCTGACATCTACCCTGGGGGCCCTCCCTGCTGAACCTCTTCATGGACTGGGAATGGCCACATCCAAGGTAGAGGGGCCCTCCTCCCTGCACTGCCAGTCAGCAACTCATGGAGATTCCTCTCCACCTCACACCCCTGCTGTTTTTTTGTTGTTGTTGTTTGCTTGTTTTTGAGATAGAGTCTCGCTCTGTCACCCAGGCTGGAGTGCAGTGGTGCCATCTCGGCTCACTGCAGCCTCCACCCCCTGGGTTCAAGCAATTCTTCTGCCTCAGCCTCCTGAGTAGCTGGGACTACAGGCGTGCGCCACCACGCCTGGCTAATTTTTGTATTTTTAGTGGAGACAGAGTTTCACCATGTTGGCCAGGATGGTCTGGATCTCCTGACCTCGTGATCCGCCCACCTTGGTCTCCCAAAGTGCTGGAATTACAGGCGTGAGCCACCATGCCCAGCCACACCCCTGCTTCTATCACCTTCTCTTACTCTTGCCATGGACCAACCAGGTTTTCTTTTATTCTCCAAAGATCTAGTGCAAACCACTCTCTGATAATAAAGATAGCAAACACTTACTGAACTCTGACCATGTAAAGAATGTTCTGGGCATCTTACCTGTATGGCTCCATGTCATCCTCACAAAACTCTTTGAAATATGAAATGTGGTTATCTTTGTTTTACACGTGAGTCAACTGAGCACAGAACTAAGGGAGTTGCCCGGTCATACCACAAGTGAGTGACAGAGCCAGGGGCACTGATTATAGCCCATGCTCCTTACCACTCACTTACCTGGAACCACCATTCCAGGCTTCTGGGCACTTGAGCTCCCAACTGCTTGCCCAGTTCTGGCCCTTACACTTCTAGAATCTTCTTGACATTTGTCTCCTTATCTGGTCCCAATCCCCACATCTTCTCTCCTGGTCCTGGCTGTCTTGTCTTCCGTTGCCTTTAGCCTGGTGGTGACAGGGAGAGAGCTAACCAACGACTGCACATTTGCCTCGGGTCGTCTGCAAAGTGCATAATCCGTGTGCATGTAGTTGAGAGCTGGCTGAAAATCCAAGTCGGGACTTCCTTTAAGACCCACTTTCTGGGTCCTCTCCCACCTTTCAGGCCCATCCTGCTGTGTCAGCTCTGCTCTGTAGCCACCACTCCTGACCCCAGCCACAACTAAAAGAGGCATCTGGACCTACCTTCCCTCCCTGCCTCTGCAGCCAGGTCCCCTGGAGTCTCTCCACTCATGTTGACAGCTGGCTCCTGCTTCAGCAAATGCTGCAGGGTGTTTGATTGTCAGCTTCCCGAACCAGGCCCAGTGCTGGGGACCCCGCAGGGTCACCTTCTGAGGATGGGTTTGTGGCCTCTGAAGAGCCTCTTGACAGTCTTAGCCTCCCCTCACTCAGCCCACATCAAGCAGCTGGGTTATAAAGAAGGGGAACTTGCTATTTAGAAGGGAATCAGCGAGAGCTGTCAGCAGGACATAAATATTCATAGAGGGAGGTTAGAACTTGAGTCCCTAAAACCTTGATTTGTGTTCGACCGTTTAAGCCTCATTAAAAAGTGGCAAATGAAAGTGGGAATATTCAGTGGAACTGCAGATAAATTGGGCTTGTTCAGATAAAGGCCCCCGACTGCCAGCTCCGCAGGCTCTGCCCAGAGCATGATAGCAGATTGGCTTGGCCACTTGTGGTTTGCCAACCTCAATTTTAAGATTTTGCTTAGCATGAGTTCATGGCCTTGCTCTGGGGGCAATTACCACTTGTTTGGGCACTTGGTAGCCTTCCAGAGGTGTTCAGGGATGGAATTCCCCAACCTGCTCCCTCCCCAGAATGACACGCAAACCAAGGCCTGGCTCAAGGACTGTAAGGAGAAATCTCACCTAGGACTAAGACTTGCACTGGGCAATCTGCAAAGCGTACAATTTATGTGCATGTCTAGTTGCTTCTCCTCCTCCTAGCTTTTTCTAGCTTCTATGGACAAGAGGAACGGAGGTTTCAGGCTCCAGTTGCTACGTGAGACCTAAACCGTCTGTCCTTGCCCCTCAGTCCCACCCAAGCTCAACTCCACTCATTGTGGCTAAAAATACAAAGACTGCAGCAGGCTAGGCCTTGTGGTGGGCACAAAGAGGAGACAGATGGTCACTGTTCCTTCTAGAACAGGAGCTTTAGACTCAGGCCTCTGCCGGGACCAGGCAGGTCACATATATAAGTGGAATGGGCCAATCTGTGGGCTAGACCTGACCTACGGGCTGCCAGTTGGCACCATTTAGAGACCCCTAGAGTTTGGGAAGATAAAGTTTGGACACAAACAGAAGGGCAACAAAGAATATACTCAGCCTCATGAAGGAAGGACTGGTTAATTTCCCAGGAGAAGGAGGGTGGAATGCACCCCGTCCCCTGCCCCCCAACCCCCACCCCCCGCCCCCCAACCCCCACCCCCCTGCCACAGCCAAGGGCAGCAGGGAAGCCTGGTGGAGGAGGTAGGGCATCAAGAATTAAGCTTTATTTGTGCTCTTGAGTGGAATCTGAGTCTCAGGGTACTGAGGGGCTGGGCTGTGTGCTGGGGGTGCTGCTGTAAAGGGGAGGCCACATGGTGGCCTGAGGCACTGGCATGGGGCTGCCGCTCTTCCCTGAGTCTGGCTTCCCAGTGTTCATTTCCCTGCTGCAGAGGTTCTAGGTAGGCCTTTGGCCTCCCCAGGGACAGCCCCATCTCCTGGCTGGGTCTGTTTCCCAGGACAGCCCTCCTTTTGGGTGCCCAGTAGCAGAGAAACGACACAATTAACCAGGCAATTAACTCAAGGCTCTGTGGTCGCTCTCTCCCACAGGGCCCTGCTTATGGGGCTGGAGGTGGCCATGGTGGGGCTGCAGGGCAGGGGGTGGATGGTGTGTCATTGCCAGGCCTCCCTCGGGAAGAAGGAAAAGTGGCTGACATGGAAGTGGCTGAGATGGGTGTTGGCCAGGGAGAGAGACAGAAGGCCCAGAGACTTGGAATGCAACTCTCCTGACACCCAGCCCCAGAATGCCTGCTACCCTCTAACCAGCCATTGTGGGAGGCAGGGATCTTACCTGCAGTCATTGATTACTAACCCTGCAGGGGCTAACTCCAGAAGCGAATGGGGCAGAGAACTGGCTGAGACTGATAAGGAGAGGGGTGCCCCACCCTGACTTCTCAGAAAGTCATTCCATTTGGGGGACCCCCATTCTTCCATTCGTGAAATAGAGGTCTTATTTGCCATGTCTCCTAGGGAAGTGGTGAGAATGAGTGAAGTCAGAGATGGGAAATGGAGCATTAAGGGGCTCCGAGGTACTATTCAGTCAGCTGCTGGGAGGGTCACAGAGCCCCCTGAACCCTTCCACCCACTGACACCCAGGCTCGCCCCAGCCAGAGAGGTGGCCAGCTAAACACCTGGAGACTGAGTCAGACACAGGGAGATGGACTTTCAATGCCAAATGCATGGTGCCAGGACCCAGGTTTGGACAACCCAGTCCAGTATGTTACTAAACATTTCTCCACAACTCAAGTATTTCCCCAAGAACACTTCTTTGAAACTCTAATCAAACAAACGGAAAAAACAGATACCTTAACTATTTTGCTACCTTGATGGTAGGTAAAGTTTTTGCTTAAGAACTAAGTCAGAGAGGAAGAAAGGTGTTTTTGAGCATTTTTCTCAGTAATTTTTGATTCTCACAGAAAAATGTATATTTTTACAACTTGGACTACTAAGTTATTAAGATGAAGTATGTCAATGAGAAAAACACCTCTGTGTTGCCCCTAGATGTCTAATCACCCGGCCCCACATGTGTAGAGTGTTTGGAAGCCAGTTTCTTCACAGCATCTCCGCCACTCTAGGATACGCCCGTGGGGCAGGTGCATGCCGTATTCAGGGTTCTGGTTGCTCCTGTTGTGCACCCAACTGGGGCATTGTGCTGGGGAGACAACAGACCAAGGGGCTGCTCCTCTCCACCCCCAACCTGTGCTTGGCCCAGAGGGCTGGGACAGCTGTGAGACCCTGGGCAACACCCACTACTGTTTACAGTGTGGCTCAGGCCACTGTCCTGTGCAGTTCAGAGCTGAACCACGTGGAGGCAGAGGACAGCAAAACAAAGACACTCCAGGGAAGACAGGCCTGGGTGCCCTGCCCTGCCAAAACGAATGGGGGGAACACCTGTCCAAGAAGACTCCCGGAGGCCCTGCTTCCCAGTCCCAGTGTTTTGAGAGCTAGAAGCCTCGGCAGCCCACCTCTCTGTGGCCTTTGTTTCAGATCGATGGGCTAGAGGAGAAGCTGTCCCAGTGTCGGAGAGACCTGGAGGCCGTGAACTCCAGACTCCACAGCCGGGAGCTGAGCCCAGAGGCCA
This sequence comes from Pan troglodytes, assembly GCF_028858775.2. Lineage (NCBI taxonomy): Eukaryota > Metazoa > Chordata > Mammalia > Primates > Hominidae > Pan > Pan troglodytes. The sequence goes on along the minus strand of NC_072403.2, from coordinate 43,363,316 downwards.
GGTAATGCTCCTGCCCAGCCACCCCACCCTTCCCCATCAGGCCCCCACCCCCTGTATCTATCCTGGGTCCCCCAAAGTAGGCCTGAGGCAGAGGGTTTGGGTCCCTGACATCTTAGCTTCAGTGCACACCCCCCCCCGGCCGCCGAACAAGACCCAAGCCCTGCCAACTGGCATGCCAGCTGCCCCTCGGGTGGGGAAAAGGAAAAGGGTTTGGTCCATGAAACTCCTTTCCCCTCACAGGAGGTCCCTGGAGAAGGAGAAAAACAGCCTAATGAAGAAAGCCTCCAACTACGGTAAGAAAGTTCCTTTCAGTTACCAGCCCCAGCCTCCAGTCCGCAGAACCAGGAAGGGTCAGAAGCCCAAGGGGCCTGACAAGGCAGCAGGGAGCAAGGGGGTTCTTTGGGAGGGAACCAGCCCCCAGAGGCTGCAGACACCCCTGCTAGGTCCAGCAGCCTGCGGGAGAGCAGGTTTGTTGCTTTGTTCTAAGGGAGGATGAGACCGCCTGTGGGTCTGTCTGCTCTTTGGGATGAAGGGATGTGGCCGTGGCCAGGTCTAGGAGACACTCGTTCACCTAGACATCGGAAGTCTGCTCTCCCCACGCCCCAGCCCACCCCACCCCACCCCAACCCGCCACACCCTCCCAGGAAAACCATGCAGTGGAAGTGAGGGGTAAAGGAAGCCGAACCTCCCACTTGGGTACGGCAAGGGCTCCTGTGGGTGAAGCGATGCCGCCACCTTCTGGGCGCTGGGGGCAGAGGCAGGTAGAGGCCAGGCCCGGCGGGGCGCCAGAGGGCGGCTGGCAGGCTGGTGGGCTCCCTGCTAAAGGCTGGGGAGGGCCACGGTCTACAGGTGCTCCTCAGACTTGTCGGTTCTGTTCTCCCCTGGGGGACCAGGCCTGGCCATGAATCAGCCCCAGGAAGGTTCTAATGGCAAGGAGTCCCCCAGAAGCGCTGGTCTGATGAATGCCGTAGGCACAGTGCACACCTACCAGCCCTGCCTGGAGTTCAGCATGTCTGGGCCGGTGCACCCTGGGCCCTGGACTCAGTCTGGCCTGCCCAGAGCAGCTCTGCAGGTGTCTCTTCCCACTGCCCAGCACAGACAGGGATGGGACATTAGTTTCCCTTCAAGTTTAGCGGTTTTCACACAAAACCACACCACCACTCAATTTAGCCCTCACAGAGTACCCCCTACCTGCGTGTCACCTGGAAGGGATACTTTGATACAAGTGTGGCCATAGAGCAGCAGGACTGATTTCCTCTAGAGTCAAGACCAGCTGCCTCATGGACACAAACTGCATCTTAGCGTCCCTAGATTCTGCTCAACCAGGCACCCGGCAGAGGGCAGGGACTCAGGAAACACGCGGCCCCACCTAGCACCTCCTCCACTGTCCGGCCCAAGGAGGCCCCAGGTGCCCTCAGTTTCTGGTTGGCGGATGAGATGCCTGGAAGGATGAGCACCACACAGCCAACCCCATGACAGGCAAGCAGACTCACCTGGCAGTCACACCACCTCCTAGCTTGGCTTTCAGGTGTGGCATTTTTGGTGACTCCTCACCCACCTCACCCTCAACCTCAACCACATTTAAAGAGCCATAGTTGAGCAGCACTGGGCGTTGGGACTTTATCAGGCTGGTTCTATAGCCAAAAGGGTGTCAGGATTTGGGCAGATTAAGAAGGGCAGTCATTTTTATGGGTAAGGAGGTGGCTGGAAGGGTGCGTCTCTGCCCTCAGCAGTGTGTACCCACTCGTTGGAGAGGCAGAGCAGAACAGACGGGCCTAAACTGCCTGTCCTATCCCTATCACCCTCTTTCCTCCCAGAGAAGGAACTGAAGTTTCTTCGGCAAGAGAACCGGAAGAACATGCTGCTCTCTGTGGCCATCTTTATCCTCCTGACGCTCGTCTATGCCTACTGGACCATGTGAGCCTGGCACTTCCCCACAACCAGCACAGGCTTCCACTTGGCCCCTTGGTCAGTATCAAGCAGGCACTTCAAGCCTCAATAGGACCAAGGTGCTGGGGTGTTCCCCTCCCAACCTAGTGTTCAAGCATGGCTTCCTGGCGGCCCAGGCCTTGCCTCCCTGGCCTGCTGGGGGGTTCCAGGTCTCCAGAAGGACATGGTGCTGGCCCCTCCCTTAGCCCAAGGGAGAGGCAATAAAGAACACAAAGCTGTTCCCGTCTGCTGAGTAAATGTCATGGTCTGACTAGCGGAGGGTGGACGGTGGGGGCAGGAAGAGGCAGCAGCAGCAGCAGCAGGGGCGGCACTCAGGAATCAAGGAAGAGGAGATGAGATGTTCAAGGGAAAGCTCTGGATTACAATTCAGAATAGAGGAGAAGGCCCCCAGCTCGAGTGGGAAGGAGACAGTGGGAAGCACTTTCCAAGCCAAATAGTGGGAGTTACTTCCAGGGCTCGGGCACTGCTGGGGTTGAGCAGCAGACATTGTGCCACCTGTCCATCCCCCCACCACACACTGTCATGCCCTCCAGTCAGTGCCATTGCTTGTAATTATGGCAGAAAAAATGCAGTCTGTGCAGCGAAGGGCGGCTTGGGGACTTGAAGTGGTCATGTGGCGATCCCAGGGGAGTGCAGAGTTAATCCATCTTCGACAGGCAGGCAAGGCTGGGGAGGCTGTGAGTGGGCAGGAAGAGTCATGGTAATGACCAGACAGACTTACGGTGACAGTGGCCAGTAAATCAGGTAGGGTTTGTAGTGAGAAGTAGGGGTGGGGCTGATCAGAGGGGGAGTTGTGGCAGGAGCAGCAAACTCAGACATCTCCCTTACCCTTCCACCCCCCAACTCTAACTCCTAGCTTTGGAATAAGGAGGGGAGCAGGTGGGAGGCTACAACAAGGCAGAACAGAGGAAGGGCGTGGATGGCCGAGATGAAACCAGTTAAGTAGGAAAAACAAGGGATGGGGTTGCCCAGGGAGCTAAGGCCATACACGAAGGACTCTTGGGGCCAAAGTGAGGAAGTCCAGCAAAGTGAAGGCGGACTTTGGGGGGCAACCAGCACCAGGGCGATGACTAACTGGTGGAGAAACCAGCCGGGAACAGAGAGGGAGGTGCCTGCAGCATCTGCATCCCCCACCCCCAAGCACAGTCCCGTGCAGGCAGAACCAGCCCTCCTTGGAGGGGAGGCAGGCTAGGGTCAGTGAAACCATCTATCTCTCCCTCCCTCTTTCGCCCAAGTCTAGTGACACTAATTGGTCTGACGCCTCTTGTTAGTCACACAGACTGATCCTGGATTGTCACAGTGCCACCATGGAGTGAGCTGTGTGATTTATGTAAGGGGGGAAGGTGCCTCTCTGCCCTCCCGGGGCTGTGGGTTCATTCATTCTGCAGTCCCTGCTTGTAACAGGAGCTGCACAATTTCCCCCAACTCTTCTTTGAGCCCCCTCTTGAGCAGCAAGCAGCAGCCCTGGGAGCCCGGCAGGGGCCCAAGAGCTTGCACAGGCTCCGATTAAACAAACCCTCTTTTCTCTCCTCTGCTTTGAGTAGAGCTGCCTCCCCTTCACCTCTGGCTCAAGCTGTTTCATCCAAGCCAGTCTCAGATCACAAAGCACTGAGGACAAACAGCAGCAGCCCCAACACAGAGCCACACAGGCATTAAAAATATGTTTATCTTTAATGATCCAAGATTCTGCAAGACACACTGATATACCCAGAATTGGGTGGAAATACAGCATCTCAGCAGTGCTGCTGCCAGCCTGGGGGTGGGGAGCTGGATGCTGGCTGAAGGACCCCCATGGTGAAGTCGATTCCAACCTCACGGGAGCCTCAGTGCCCTATCTCCATGGAAACCAGCCTGGCACTGGGATGGGGCCGTAGGGAGCCTGCATGAACATCTCTGAGAGGTATTTCCCATTAAAAACAACCACAGGTGCCCACCCCCACCCCAAGCTACTGCCCAGCTCCCCCTCCTCTCTGTGTTCTCGGCCAAGATAAAGGAAATGGGAGTGACCACGTAACGACAAACAAAAGCAGATTGTACCTCCTATTAGGGAAGAAAAAGGAAGGGAAAGGGTAGTTAGGGAGCTGCACTTCCAGCTCAGAATTCTGCCAAGACCCTAGAGCGGCTATGGCAGACAGTGATGCATGACTGCCAGAGGGCAGCGCTACCCAAACCCCTGGAGGTACCCTTTGTTACTGCTGGGGCCCCTGCTGCTGTGGGGGAAAGACGGGTCTTCAAGGCTGCTTCCTGCCATCTAGCGCTGCCCAATGTTTGGACCAAAAGGGGATGGCACCTAGGATGGCTCTACAACTCCATACTCAGTACGAAAAGAGGGCTCCCAGGATCTCAATGTGGTATCAGGGATGAGAGGCCCACACTCCCTCCTTCCCACCCTGCTGGACTGTCAGAGCTCTGAGCTAGGAAGAACTCCAGGGAAGGCCAGGATGAGTGGGGGAAGGAGACAAGAAAATGGTCTCCAACTTGGCATCAAAACAGAGTAAGTTCAAAGAAACAAAACCTTGATTTTTTTATAGCAGGTTCTCCTGGCCAGCTCATGACAGCAGGTCTCCACCCACTCAGGGATGGCCCAATAAAAAGTTGGGCAAAGCAAGGGCATGGCTACCCTCAGGGCAGTGCATGGAACTCAGAAAAGTGAGTCTACAGGATGCAGGAGAGAACAGCAGAGCCCACAGCTCTGCCACTCTGATATGTCCTCCATCAGTCCCACGTGCCCTAGGCACTGACCTCATACCTGCCTCAGGAGCAGCTTCCTTCAGGCTGAGTCCTGGCAGGGGAAAGTTCCCAGGCAGGTGTCCCAGAAGGAACATGAGTGTTCTCTGCAGGGCCCTGCCTGAGCTCTTCAGGGGATGGAGAGGAGGCCACCCACTCCTCATGCCAGGTGCAATGCTCCCCAGTCCCTTTTCAAGAGGGGGAAGAAGCCAGCGCTGTGGGCCCCAGGTGGCCCCATCTCAGGAATGACAGGGCATTCTGCAGGGGTGGCACACTCTGAGGCTCTTAGGCCCTGTGCATCTGGATGAAGGAGAGGACGTCCTCCTTGGACAGCTTGTCCTGGTCCTGGGGCTTCTGGGAGTCATGCACACGAATGCCATCCCCCCACTCCCAGAAGAGCCGGCCATAGTAGCAAATGCTGGGGAGGAGAGGGATGGGAAAGAGGTCAGGACTGCACCCAGATGGCACAGGGTCATGTGTTCTTAAGGGTGTGGGGCGGAGGGGTCTGTCAATGACTTTAGTTGAGGTTCTTCCCCCGGCAGGCAAAAGGTACCCGGTAGGCCCTAACTCCCCTGCCTCCCAGAACCAACTTTTCCCAACAAACAGCTGTTGCTGCTAATTGCATCCAACTGGATTCCTACAGTGACTGATATTCCTGGCTTATCTGTCTGTGCTTCTCTAATATACAGTATTAGTAGTGTGGTGACAGAAAATGTCAGTGGCTAATTACAGGCACATTAGGGCTGCTGGGGAAGCCTATGACCAACAGTCTGACTAATGGACACCGGGTCCTAATGAGGGACAGCTGGGACCTTGAGTGCCAAGGGGCAGGGCTGTGGGCCCTCAGCAGGTTCCCACCATCAGGCCAGTGTTGGAACGTCACCGAAACGTGGCTGCTCCATGGGGTGGATACGCTGCCCAGATGGGCCTTCACAGCCAGGCCCGTAACCATTAGCAGGTCCAGGCATCGTGCTTCCCTCACCAGCTCTACCCAGGTCCAGCCACACCTGCAGGGGGCTGCCATCCCCACAAGTATTCTCAGGCCTGTGCTCAGGGGAACCCCTGCATGGGCAACAGTCTCAGGACCCAGGGTGTGCCCCAAGACAGCTGGCTGGCATCCTGCAGGAGTATTTGAGGCTGCTAAGGAGGGCAGGCTTGGAGGAGAGCTACTTACTGAAATGGGGCAATGGAGTCTGCAGGGAGGTCAAAAGTAGAGTCCTTGGTTTTCTTGTTGTAGAAGAACTTCTTCTTGAAGCTTTTGCTGAATCCCATAGTCCAGGGCTCTGATGGGAGGAAGAGGGGATGAAGCCCAGAAGGGACACAAAGCACTTGTGGAGGACAGGCGTGTACCTTCCTCCACTCCTGGTGGTCCTATTCCTGCCTCCCACCAAAAGCAAGCAGGGAATAGCCCGTGAGGCAGCAGCCTTCATCACCAGCCCAAAGGGGCTCCAGGAGAATGACTACGCGATGACTTCTTCTCAACGACCCCACCCCAGTCCTGCCAACCCTCCATCAGGGTAACATCTCTAGGACTCTGACAGATGTAGGACTCTGTTAGCCAGAGCGCTCTGAAGAAAGGGGGATGCAAATGGACAGAAACCAAGCTTGACTTTCTGGATCTGCTGCTGTCTACTGAGAAGGCCCTTTTCCTGCCATGAGAACAACACGTGTGTGTGTACAAGTTGAGCTCCTCTCCCTATTGCCTAACCAACTCCCAGGGCCCACGGAAGAACAGAAGAGGCTCAGGGAACACTGTCCCCTAACATATGCCTCAGAGAAATGCCAGCCTGGCTGCTACCCACCTTAGCTGGGAGCCCTTCGCTCTGGCTCAAGTAGGGTCTGGACCCATCACCTGGCGAGGAGAGGGGAGAGGGGAGGGGATGGCGGGAACAGTCCCTCCTCACCCACCATTCACTGTCCTGACGATGTAGAGGCCCATGGGTACAAAGTGCCGGTCATCACGCCCTGTGTAGCTGAGCTTTGGGGTGCCACTGGAGCCCTTGATGATCTTCATCTCCAACCTGATTTCCCCGAGAAGGTACGTGCATGAGAGAGAAAAGGCCCTGGCTGATAAAATTAGTCTCTGACTAATAAAATCACCCCAACTGCAGTATCTGATCCTGGTTTGACTTAAGATGAAACTGAGGCACACAGCCGAGTGGGTGGCCATGCTGAGTTTAGAATTCAGGCCCTGAATTCCCACTCAGGCAGAGGAGGCAGGGGAGTAACAAATGACCCTGCTGTGTCACTGCTGCTTGAGGGATTTCAGGGTGACACCAGTAAGGGTGAGATCTGACACCACGGGTGCCCATGGCAACACTGCAGCCACTGAAGAGTTAATGTAACCTCTACATAAGCACACCCAGAAGGAGACTGAGATCTGTGAGCACCCGCACACCACTAAGAATATAAGGACGCATTTATGCCCCTTCTACCCCTCCAGGCTCAATTTCTCTCTCAGCAGCGGGAGCTGGGATTTATGGTATTTCAAGCAGCTTGCTGCTCTGCCCCTCGCAGGGCCCATCGTAACTATGACAGCATCAATGAGCCCGTATTTCTGCCTGACACAGCCCGCCTGGCTCCCTCCTGATAGGATGCTGAAGCAGCTGTCAGCTGGGGGACTCTTGACTGCAAGCAGTGCTGCAGCGAGGCAGATGAGGTGAGGGGACTGCTGGAGGCAGCTCACCACCCCCCGCCCCCGACCCATCTCTATGAAACGGAGGATGACTATAGGACACGGCCGCACCCCCACCTCCTCTTGAATCTGAGCTTCACCGGTCAAGTCACTCACCTGACAAAAATCTTCTCCATCTCTTCCAGTCTGTACACCTCCTTCACCCTGCGGGTAGAGGGACAGAGACAAGACAAAGGCTTCCTGGGGGACATTCTCATCCAGGAGGCAGCTGGGAGGCAGGAGACTGCACTTGACCTTGGCTTCTGCCCCAGGCCCTCCCTGAAACCACCCAGCCCACCGGCAGCGAGGACACCAAGCCTGCCAACATGGCTGTTCTACACAGACAAGCCGTGGGTTTCAGAGCTGCCAAGCACCTCCTCAGGCCTGCGTCAGGGCAACTGGGGAGTGAAACTGGATACTGAAGACAGGAGGGAGAAAGAGGAAGAAAAGTCTGGCAGACAAAGATGTCTCTGTCAGCATTCCCACCCCCAAGTCATCTTCACCATCACCAGAGGGCAGAAAACAAAGGAGTAGGCTCTTGCCCAGGTCTGTCCACATGGATTTTAGGCCTTCCATAACAAGTTACTGCTAAACAGTCCTAATAGTCCTATTACCCACAGCAGGTGGGGAAACCCTAACAAGAATGCAGGGCTCTTGTTTGATGCCCATGCTCAGCTCTTGGGGGCCCTGAACATGTCTTTGGAACTGCTAGTGGGGAACGTTCCCAGAAATCCAGCAACCAAACCACAAGCAATGAAGGCAGGGTTCCCCCTGGGAGCTGTCTTTCAGGACCTAGCAGACAGGACACTTTAAAGTGCAGAAAGAAATTCCTTTGAAACTTTCACATGCCATCTATAAAGTGCATTCTCAATACTGGATTTAATTTTAACTAAGTAAATTTATGTTAAAAAGAACAAAAACAATGTGGATAAAGTGTAAATAGATACCTCAGTCTCCAGCCGCATGAAGCTCCCGAGAGCAGGGCTAAGCAGTGCCCTTTGGCAATAACCTCAGACCTCAGCCTACCCTGGAAAAGTGTGTCCTCCATCTGTCTCCTCCTGACTCTGTTCTCTTCCTCCTTTCTCTCTCAGGGTCCTGGAACTTTCCCACTATCTAACATTACAACAACCCTGGCCTCCTTCTCCCTCAGCACTGGGGGTCCCATTCCCTCAAACAATCCTCCTCCTTTTCATGTTCAAAATTCCTATTCCCTCAGCACCCATTTCTTACCTGAAAAAAAATTAAAAGGCCAGGTAATGTGCTAACAATGCTCAAGTGGGAACGGGTATTCATGAGGTGGGCTGGCACTCCCAGAAGCACGTGCATCCTAAACAAGGATGCCTTAACCCCTCAGAATGAAGTTCACCCACTGCCAGGCAGGATGGGGAGATGCTCTGGGGCAAGTCACCTACCTAGCACCCCCAAACAAACTTCATGGCAAGAATGGTCTTGTCTCTAACACCCACTTGCCTAGTGCCCTCCACTGAGCCCTCCTGTCCCTCACTGGACGGGAGCAGCAGGTACTGGCCAGAAAGAAGCATGGAGGGTAGGGACCACATGCTCACCTGATGGGATTCATGTCGGGCCGACTGGGCTTGGAAACAGCTTTCACAAATTTCTCGGCAAGCTGAATTCTACAATCCAAACAGTCTCTCTCAGAGGCAAGCCAAGGATGCCTCCACCAGCACCCCTACCCCCAGGGCATTTTCACAGCTCCAGTAGGAGAACCTTCTGAATCTGCGGCAAGACTGCTCTAAGAGGCAGCACCCATGTCCCCCAGGAAGCCCGCCCTGCCCTTCTCCACCGACGTCTTTATTCATGCCCCGCCCCTGTGGATTCTGACCTCTAATTTCACTATGTTGGTTGGTTTTCCTGAAGTGTGCCTTCAGCTGTGCTCAGTCACTTCCACTAGAACTTCAAGTATCATCTTTATTGTATGTGTCTGCCCTGTCACCCCAAAGCATGGACACTACAGTGCACCCACTCAGATGAGCAACTTAAATGGGACCACTCAAGCACAGGATATTTCTTCCAAGGAGTACCCCCTCTACCCGCAAGGTCACCCTCTTGCTCAACCTTAACATAAATACCTCAACCTGAGCAGCTGTGGCAAAATGGAGTGTGCTAGTATCTCTGATAACCAGGGCCCAAGCCCTAGCAAACTCTGAAGTGGCAACTCCAATTCTCACCCTGACTTTGGGACCAGTCAGTGGGTGGGAGGGGGAAACTCTCAGGATGTCAACAAGCAGAGAAGGCCTAGATGAGGGGCCACACCTCGGGAGGCCGCTGTCCTCCCAAGCTGCCCTGGCCTACCCCCACCCTCCCTACCCTGGGGCCCAGGTCAGACCGCTGGTTAAAGTGCTGCTCCCGAACGTCGGTGCCATTCAGCACAAGGACATCGAGGATGTGGATGGCACTGATCTTCCTCTGGGCCTTCCCCTGGAGGATAAGTAGGTACACTGCCCACTCTGCCAGGTGTCAGCCTTCAGCCCCCACTACCCACCATGGCATGCTGGCTCCATTCTGCCTACAGCTGGGGGAAGGGTAGGGGTCTAAATGCAGGATATTTTTCTTGTCTCCCTCCCAGCTGCTCCTCAGCATCAGACTGGCCTCGGCTTCTGAGCAGGGTAAGATCCAAGGCATTGGGTGATAAGGCCCCTCGAACCTCAAACCCAGTGAGGCTGCTGCCATGGCACTCCAGCCAGGATCTGGCTTACCCCCCTTGCCAGCTGCTCCTACTGACTGTTCTGAATGTCACCATATAGATTTCATACTCATGGCTCCTGAGAAACAAGTCTCTTGTTTCCCAAGGGATCTCTGGTCAAAAACTAAATCAGCTGCTAAAAAATACCCAGTAGACTCACCAGGGCCCTCAATGCACAGAGACAATCGAGGTCTCCTCTGACGCACGGAGACTGCGCTCCTCCTTACCTGAACCACTGTGGCTTAGAGCAACTGCTCAGGGAGGAGTCATTATAAACCCTTACCCCAGTCCTGGGCCCTGTCAGCCACCACACAATGTAACCAAGTTAACTCAGGGCAAAAGGCCAGGTTCAGCAGCCCCCTAGTCCCCTAGCTGCAGGGCCAACACCTGAGCAGAACCATCTCTGACCTCCCCTTTCAGCTCATGCACAATTTCCACAGATAGCAGAGTGTCCCGGGGCAGCTCTGTCTTCAGGTCTAGCTTGATCCAGCGGTCTGACTGGCGGCCATCCCACGTGTAGATCTGGGATTTCTACAGGCAGAGAGAAACAGCCAGGTAAGGAAGGCATGGAGATCGAGGGATAAGAGGCTTACTTCTCAAAAGAGCTTTTAGTTGGCAGCTACAAACTGATGGGACTGGGAAATGTCAGAAGAAAATGTCTATGAGAGATTAAATCCATTATACTTTAGTGATAGTGATAGTAGTGTTCTCCAGTGCCTCAGCAGAAGAGAAGCAGAGATCTGGCTCAGCCTTGGAACGGGTGCAGGGCACCACTCAAAAGACCTAAGTCCATAATTAGCGGCCCTCAAAAAAGATCCAGTTTCGTATATGTCTAAGGTGGGTTTAGTGAAGAGTCCAGAGAGCAGAGAAGGAGAGAGTAAGTAAAATGAGAAAAAGACAAAGTGTGAGAGGGTACAAAAGAAGTAACTGAGGAAGACAGGATCAAATTATATAGAAACACAAGTCAAGAGTTGAAAGAAAAAGCAATGACTTTACCCAGTTAAGTAAGATAAAGAGCTTGCCAAGGCTTTCCCTCACCTCACTTTAGACTCCAGGGGGCCCAGGGTAGGGACAGGGAGTATCTTTGCAAGACGGGGGATGGCATGGGGTGGTGGTGGTGTTGCAAAGGAATGGCTGCCTGGGCTCAAGCCAGATTAGCCTGCTGACCACTCTGCTAGCCTGGGAAGCTCTGTATCACAAGAAAAGTAGCAGTGTTCCCTTTAGCAATGCACAGAATTGAAGAAACAAATGAAAGAATGAATGAATGACACTTGGCAAACTCAGAGGAAGAAAGGAAACGAAGTTTCAAGAAATACCTTCACTAGGGTCAAAGCAACAGCTACTTAATGCCAAGAGAACATGTACCAAGTGTGGCAGGCAGCTGTCCAGATTCCACAAAGGGCAAATCCACCATCCCAAGCTGGGCAGGAAGCCAGCTGCAGACTTACCCCCAGGCCGATGAGGAACTTCTGCTCACTGCCAGATACCATGCAGCGGTAGTCAAACACAGGGCGGATCTTCTCCAGGGTTTTAGAGGTGAGCAGTGTGGGCTTGTAGCTGAAGATGTCAATCTCAGTGCCCTGCAGCCACGAGTCAGAGAAAACACTGCCGGGTTGGGGGAAGGGACAGTATGGGTGCCTATCTGGGCTGGGGGCAGGCTCGACAAGGCAAGAGACAGGAAGCATTGGCTCTCTGAAATATGCTCCCCTGCACCCCCTTCTCTACCTAACTGTGCACTAAATGGGATCTATTTCCATCTGCTTGGAATGTTCCTGTAGGACCTATTAGGAGAGGCTGGAAAAGGAAAGAACACTGAGTCCCCAAGTACAGATCAATTTACCAGACCTATAAGAAAATGTCACCAGAATATAAAAGCTGCCCCTTCAATAAAACTCAAAGCAAGGATTCTCCAGCAGTTGGTTTGAGAACAGTTTAGTGATCTCTTTACCCCATTTAGAAAAATGTACACATACTATTCTTTTGAGGGCATCTTGAACCTCAGTCTCTACTCCCTGACCCCCACAAAACCAGCACAATTGCCCATGATCTGGGACAGATTTAAATGAGGCCCAAGTAAAAGCTGGAGGTTGAGTGGTAGAAGAAACAGGGCAAAAGAACTCTGAGGACCAGCTCACCAGAAATAAGACAAAGAACCTGGGGTTAGGCCAACCCTGCTGCGGGCTTCCCTGGCAGCTCCCTTCACCCTGTGCCCAGCTCCCTTGCCTAAGATCATCCCACACTCTATGTCTCCTTTGTAGGCAAATCCCACAGGACCCTGAACTTGCCAGGGTGACACAGCCAGAACCACCCTTTGGGTGGCAGGAATGCTGAGCCCAAGCACTGAACATGAGAATCTTCCGTTGGCCTGACTGTGCTCTTGGGGAATTCAACACCCTATACCAAAGGTTCCCACCTGTGGCAGCCTTAGCTCCGCCCCTTAGAGCCTATGGTGGGCACCTGCACAAGCCCTCTGGAGACCATGCATCTGGGGCCTCAGTGATACCATCCCCATCTAGAGACAGATCTCTAACTTTTTATGTCCACCACAGATACCAGTCTTACCTGGATTAGCTCAAAGAACTTCGATTTAGGGTCGGAGGAAGAAGGAGCCACACGAGCCTGGTCTGGGATCTGAAATAAGACAGCAAAGAGCTTTGACTTTCAAATGCCCTTTTGACCAAGACCGTGTATGAGTATATGCAGGTGGAGGATAGGGTCAGACTGGGGAGGAGGAATGGCACACAACAAAGGAGGCTAGGCTGACAGGGATGGAGGTGGATAATTCACTCACTGCTCCCTTTCAGATCCTGTGGCAATGGACCCCAAAGGCTACTTCCTTTTCTCTGGGGCTCTCTGTTGTCAGTGCTGCTACATGGGGCCACCAGTTGCAAAACTGACACCGGCCCACCTCCCCACACCCCACCCCTTAGTCCTTTCTGACCCAGCTGCAGGGCCAAACCAGCAGTGAAAGGGCCAAGGACGTAACTACCAACAATGCCGAGATGTCAACCTCTGGGATGCTGTGAGGGTAGCAGATATTTTTGGATGCGGAGAGACCCTAAGGTGACAGGATTGGGAGTCAACCCCATTCTTCTCTATGGCTTCCCTGCCCTGAAGCAGCAATGGGCTGGGGGAGATACTCACCCCCCAGAGTCGGAGGCACTCCTTCCGTATCTCTGCCTGTCGAGGCTCACTCAGTGTCCTGGGAATATGAAGCCAGTTAGTGATTAAAATCTCTAAGAGGCACAGGAGTGCCCCCTGTGCACCCCTCATATCCCATAGAGAGGAGGCCTGAATGAATGAACATGTGAGTGTACACACAGACACTATGCTGCCACTGGCCCAGCGTGATTACAACACATGCAAGGCTCTCCTTTTGAAGACAGGAGCTCAAACATACACGAAATGGGATTACCTGCCCTTCTCACCACAATGGGAAAGGAGAAAGTGCCCTCCAGACGACCTGGATGCCAGGGTCCTCCCCGACACCCTTTTCAATCACCCATCAGCATGTTCTAGCTCCTCTTCTGCTGACACAGGCCACACTAAACCCATCCCAATGGATGTCACCATGCCCCACAAAGCTGAATTAGCTTATGTTCACCCCCTACCCGAGGTTTCTCTGATCAGTCCTACCTCTCCTCTCTTGATCACTCTTTACTCTGTATCCCCTGAACATTATGTATTCTACTTGTGCCATGCCACTCTACACCCTCTGATGCACTGTTAATAACCTTTCCTGTATCCTTTTCCTGGGTTACTCTTATCTGCCCAAAGACAATGTAAAGTATTTGGGGACAAGGCTCATGTCATATGCTTCTCTGGCATCCTTCAGAGACCATAGCAGAGTATGAGAAAAAAGTAGGTGTTTTAAAATGTCGTTGAAATGAAAAAAACAAACAGCTTGTGGGGAGGAAAAGCAAGATCTTCCCTTGAAATAGGTGGTTTCTGAAAAGTGGGCAACACTCACGTGTCTTGAACAAAGGCATGGATTTTCGCCAGAGCTTTGATCTGCAGACTACAGTGGCTAGAAGAAAAAAAAATTATTTGATCTCAGGATTACCAAAAAAGACAGGTAACTGACATCAGGACAGAGAGGTTAAACGGGAGCAGTGGCCATCTATATTTGGTGAAGGAGCTGGAGAGTTGAGAAAGAAACCCACACCCCTACCCCACAGTGCAGTTATGTGGGGCTTACTGAAGGATGAGGGTAGAACAGGAAAACCGAGTCACTCAGTTCTTAGATCCCAAGTCCTACTAAAAGGAAGCTTCTAATCCCACCCTTAAATAATCTGAAAGTAGTGGTGAGCTCATTCAAAGCCCAGATTCAGTTCAACTATAGACTAAGCTTACTCGACCTATGTATACTAACAGCCACCCTTTCTACTTTAGTCTTCACTGTTCTTTACACACAATGTCTGGCATTTAATAAAAAAATTATGAGGCATACGATGAAGCAAGAAAATGCTACCCATTGACAAGAGGGAAAACAGGCCAACAGAACAAGACCCGGAGATGGCCCAAATGTTGGAATTCTCAGATGGGGCCTTTAAGGTAACTGTGATAAACATGTTAAAAGATCTACTGGAAAGGGTGAATGACGGCCAGGCGCGGTGGCTCACACCTGTAATCCCAGCACTTTGGGAGGCTGAGGCGGGTGGATCACGAGGTCAGGAGATCAAGACCATCCTGGCTAACACGGTGAAACCCCGTCTCTACTAAAAATACAAAAAATTAGCCGGGCGTGGTGGCGGGCGCCTGTAGTCCCAGCTACTCAGGAGGCTGAGGCAGGAGAATGGCATGAACCCAGGAGGTGGAGCTTGCAGTGAGCCGAGATCGCGCCACTGCACTCCAGCCTGGGCAACAGTGCAAGACTCCATCTCAAAAAAAAAAAAAAAGGGTGAATGACATATATAAAAAGGTGAAGATTTTCAGCAAAGATATAGAAACTATATTTTTAAAAGGCAAATAGAAATTCTAGAAATGAAAATATGTTAGAGATGAATAATTATTTTGCTGGGATTGGCAGACTGAACATAGTAGAGGAAAGAATCAGTGAACCTGAGGACAGACATGTCAACAGAAACCCAAACTGAAACATAAAAGAGGAAAAAAAGTGAAAAAAAAAAAAAAAAAAAAGATCATCTAGGTATTGGGGACAATAGCAAACTGCTTAACATAAACATAATTGGAGTTCCAGAAGCAGAGGAAAGAATAAAACAATATATTAGGCCAGGTGCGGTGGCTCACACCTGTAATCCCAGCACTTTGGAAAGTTAAGGTTGGCGGATCACCTGAGGTCAGGAGTTCGAGACCAGACTGACCAACATGGCAAAACTGTCTCTACTAAAAATACAAAAACTAGCCAGGCATGGTGGTGGACACCTGTAATCCCAACTACTCAGGAGGCTGAGGCAGGTGAATCACTTGAACCCCAGAGGCGGAGGTGGCAGCGAGCCAAGATCACACCATTGCACTCCAGCCTGGGCAACAGAGCGAGACTCCATCTCAAAAAAAAAAAAAAAAAATGGATAAAACAACATATTGACAAACTAATGGCCAAGAAATTTCCTGAAGAGTTGAATGAAATCAATCCACAGATCCAAGGTCAATGAACCCCAAGCAGAATAAATACAAAGAAAACCACATATAAATATATCAAGATTGAGATACTAAAAATAACAGATAAAATATTAAAAGCAGCCAGAGGGGAAAAAGACACATGACATACAGAAAAACAACAGGTATAATGGCTGACTTTTCATCAGAAACAAGGGAAGCAGAGAGCCATGGAATCATATCTTTAAAGTGCTAAGAGAAAAAACATCAACCTCAAATTCCATACCCAGTGAAAATATCCTTCAAAAATGAAAGGGAAATAGTTTTTTGTTTTGTTTTTTGTTTTTGTTTTTTTTTTAAACAGAGTCTGACTCTATCACCCAGGCTGGAGTGCAGTGGCACGATCTCGGCTCACTGCAGCCTCCATCTCCTGGGTTCAAGCAATTCTTTTGCCAGAAGGGAGTTTCGCCATGTTGGCCAGGCCAGTCTCAAGCTCCTGGCCTGAGGTGATCCACCTGCCTTGGCCTCCCAAAGTGCTGGGATTACAGGCGTGAGCCACCATGCCCAGTCTAAATACATTATTATTTTTTTTTTTTTTTGAGACGGAGTCTTACTCTCTCACCTAGGCTAGAGTGCAATGGCACAATCCCGGCTAACTGCAACCTCTGCCTCCCAGGTTCAAGTGATTCTTCTGCCTCAGCCTCCCGAGTAGCTGGGATTACAGGTACCCGCCATCATGCCGGCCTAATTTTTGTACTTTTGTAGAGACGGGGTTTCACCATGTTGGTCAGGCTGGTCTCGAACTCCTGACCTCAGGTGATCCACCTGCCTCAGCCTCCCAAAGTCCTGGGATTACAGGCGTGAGCCACCATGCCTGGCCCAAATACATTTTTAAATAGACAAAAGCAGGGAATTAGTCTCCAGCAGACTTGTACTACAAAGACAGGCTAAAAGAAATTCTTTAGGGTGAAGCGAAATAATTCCAAATAGAAATCTGGTTCTACAGGAAGGAATGAAGAACACCAGAAAGGTAAGTATGTCAGTAAATACCAAGGACCTTTTTAAAAAAATTAGATATATATGTGCATGCATGTGCATCTTTAAAAGACTATAAACGGTTTAAAGTAAAAATAGTAACAATATAAAGTAGAGTTTATATAAAAACAAAAACACAAAGACAAAAGAACAATAGCATGTATCGTGTTGTAAGGTTCTTACACTGTTCATACAACAATGAAATAGTTTTGGAAGGCAGACGGATTACTTAAAGGTGCATATAGTAATCTCTACAGCAACAATTGAAACATAGCAAAAAAAAAAGGCATCTAAAAAACCTCAAGGAGATAAAAGGAATACTAAAAAATACTGAATTATTTTAAAAATACTGAATTAGTTATTAAAAAATACTGAATTAGCTCCCCCCCCCACAAAACAGAGGGAAGAAAGGAAGAGAGGAACAAAGAGCAGACAGGATAAATAGAAATCAAACAACCAAGATTGGGGATTTAAAGCTAAACATTAATAATTACACTCAATGTAAATGCACCAATCACCCCAATTAAAATGCAGAGACTTTTATCCAGATCAGACTGGACAAAAAGGTAAGACTCAACCACATGTTGTCTATAAGAAACATATTTAATCATAAAGACAAAGGTAGAAGGACAAAAAAAGACCAATAAACACTTAGCTAAAGAAAGCTTATGTGGCTATACTAATGTCAGATAAAGCAGACTTTCAGACAAGGAGTATTACTGGAAATAAACAGGGTATTTCATAACAATAAAAGGTCAATTCATCAAGAAAACAAAACTATCTTAAATGTGCATGTGCCTAATAACAAAGATCCCAAATAGCTGAAGAACTGACAAAACTAACAGAAGACACGGACAGCTCAATAATCATAGTTAAAGACTTTAACAACCCTCTTAGCAGTTAACAGAATAAGTACTCAAAATATCAGTTAAGATTCAGAAAATTTGAAAAACACTATGAACCAACTTGACCAAATTAACATTTATAGAACATTATGCCAAGCAACACCAAGATAGAGCATATGATGGGCCATAAAATAAGCTTCATTAAGTTTCAAAGGATCAAAATCATACAGAATACATTCTCTGAGAATGGTGTGACTAAATCTAATAGATATCTTGAAAATCCTAAATTATCTGAATATTAAATACAACATATACATAATCTATGAATCAAAGAACAAATCATAAGGAAAAAATTTAAAATATATGAGCCATAGGTTAATTAAAAGACACATTATCAAAATGTAGGAGATTCAGCTAAAGCATCCTTTTTTTTGAGACACGGTCTCGTTCTGTCACCCAGGCTGGAGGGCAGTGGTGCGATCTTGGCTCACTGCAACCTCTACCTTCTCAGTTCAAGCGATCCTCCTGCCTCAGCCTCCTGAGTAGCTACCACAGGTGTAAGCCACCATGCCCAGCTAATTTTTGTACGTTTTGTAGAGACAGGGCTTCACCATGTTGCCCAGGCTGGTCTCAAACTCCTGAGCACAAGTAATCAACTGCCTCAGCCTCCCAAAGGGCTGGGATTACAGGTGTGAGCCACCGTGCCTGGCCCTAAAGGATCCTTAAAGGAAAATTTATAACATTAAAAATTATATATATATACACGTATGTGCAGAAATAGAAAAACCCATCCTAAAATTTATATGGAATCTCAAGGGACACCAAATAGCCAAAATAATCTTGAAAATGATGAGCAAAGTTGGAGAACTCACACTTTCTAATTTTAAAACTTCCTACAAAGCTACAGTAATAAAAACTGTCTACTACTGGCATAAAGACAGACACATAAACCAATGGAAGAGATAGCCCAGAAATAAACTCTTACATATATATGGTTAAATGACAGATGCCAAGACCAATCAATGGGGAAAGGGCAGTGTTTTCAACTAATGGTGCTGGGAAAACTGGATATTCACATGCAGAAGGACCCTTACCTAATACTCTATACAAAAATTAACTTAAAATGAATCAAAGATCTAAATGTAACAGATAAAACTGTAAAATTCGGCCGGGTGCAGTGGTTCACACCCGTAATTCCAGCACTTTGGGAGGCCGAGGCAGGAGGATCACGAAGTCAAGAGATTGAGACCATCCTGGCCAAGAGATCGAGACCATCCTGGCCAACATGGTGAAACTCCATCTCTACCAAAAATACAAAAATTAGCTGGGCGTGGTGGCACGCACCTGTAATCCCAGCTACTCGGGAGGCTGAGATGGGAGAATTGCTTGAACCCGGGAGGCAGAGGTTGCAGTGAGCCGAGATTGTGCCACTGTACTCCAGCCTGGTAACAGAGCAAGACTCCATTTCAAAAAAAAAAAAAAACTGTAAAACTCTTTAAAAACATAGAGGAAAGATTAATGACATTGCATTTAACAATGATTTCCTGCATATAACACCAAAAGCACAAGGAATAAAAGAAAAAAATTGGTAAATTGGATTACATCAAAACTTTAAACTTCAGTGCATCAAAGGACACAATCAATGCAGTAGGGAAAAAAAAACCTACAGAATCACAGATATTTTCAAATCACATATCTGACAAGTGATTAATATCCAGAAATATATAAAGAACTCCTACAATTCAACAACAACAACAAACAAACAAAAAAACAATTAAAAACAGCCAAAGGTCAGCCAGACATGGTGGCTCATGCCTGAAATCCCAGTACTTTGGGAGGCCTAGGTGGGCAGATCACCTGAGGTCATGAGTTCAAGACCAGCCTGGCCAACATGCTGTAACCTGTCTCTACTAAAAATACAAAAATTAGCTGGGGGTGGTGGTGGGTGCCTGTAATCCTAGCTACTCCAGCTACTCACAGGACTTGTATCCAGAATGTAAAATAATTCCTGCAACTTAATAAAGAGGCAAATCAATTTTTTTAAATGTTCAAAAGACTTGAAGAAGCACTTCATAAAATAAGATATACAAATAGCCAATAAGCACATAAAAAGGGGTTCAATATAATTAGTTGTCACAGAAATACATATTGAAACCACAATGATATAACACTACATTGCACCAAATGGTTAAAATAAAAGACTGATAATACCAAATGCTGACAAAGACGTAATCAGAACTTCACACTTTGCTGAAAGGAGAATAAAACAATATATATAAATTGTTCTATTGTTTTTATATATAATATACTTTTTGTTTTTTTGAGACAGTCTCACTCATTGCCCAGGCTGGAGTACGATGGCACGATCTCGGCTCACCGCAACCTCGCCTCCCGGGTTCAAGCGATTCTCCTGCCTCAGCCTCCCCAGTAGCTGGGATTACAGACATGTGCCACCATGCCCAGCTAATTTTGTATTTTTAGTAGAGATGGGGTTTCACCATGTTGGCCAGGCTGGTCTCGAACTCCCGACCTCAGGTGATCCACCCGCCTTGGCCTCCCAAAGTGCTGGATTACAGGCGTGAGCCACCGCGCCCGGCCATAATATACATATTATATGTATACTATATACATATACATTGTTTTATTGTTTGTCTATACACACACACACACACACACACACACACACACACAGTGTTTTAGAAAACTATGTGGTATTTTAAAATAAACATACATCTCCTCTATGATCCAGAATTTCCCACTCAGGTATTTACCCAAGGGAAATTACAACATTTGTCCACCAAAAACTTTGTACAAGAATGTCTGTATCAGCTTTATTCGTAACAGCCCCAAACTGGAAATATCTCAAGTGGCCATTGACAAAAGAATCCTCATACAATGGAATGGAATACTAGTCAGCAAGAAAAAGAAACCAACTAACATAATATGAATGAATCTCAAAAACATGAGGAGGAAAAAATCCCAGACACAAAATACAAAAGTAAAACTAACTTGTGGTGATAAAACTCAGAAGAGGGGTTACTTTGGGGCTGCCTGAGTAGGGGCATAAGAAAATTTCCTTAGGTGATGGAAACGTTTTTTATCTTTTTTTTTTTTTTTGAGATGGAGTCTTCCTCTGTCGCCCAGGATGGAGTGCAGTGGCGCGATCTCGGCTCACTGCAAGCTCCGCCTCCTGGGTTCACGCCATTCTCCTGCCTCAGCCTCCCAAGTGGCTGGGACTACAGGCGCCCGCCACCACGCCTGGCTAATTTTTTTTGAATTTTTAGTAGAGATGGGGTTTCACCGTGTTAGCCAGGATGGTCTCGATCTCTGGATCTCGTGATCCATCTGCCTCAGCCTCCCAAAGTGCTGGGATTACAGGTGTGAGCCACTACGCCCGGCCACATTTTTTATCTTAATAGGGATGTAGGCTACAAGGATATATGCATTTGTAAACTGATTATACACTTAAGATTTGCATTTCACTTACAGAATTATACCTCAACTTTTTTAGAAAAAGAAAAGCGGCTGGTTATAGAGTTGCTTAAACACTCTGTGTTATTGGAACCCCTGAAAAGAATTCCAGTTCTGCCATGCATCTATGCACAATTTGTTCAGCCAAAAGACATGTTCCATAACCCAGAAGTGTTACAAAGCCCTAGCCAGGCGGGTCTCTGGGCCTGTTTGCTTCCTCATCTATAACATGCTGAAGTTTACTGTCTGCTCCACCTTGGTGCCTACCATTGCTATCAAAATGAGGGCGCTTATATGGCAGTACTGTGGAAAGTTAAAACACCAGGCAATACTGGAAAAATAGGAGAGAATAGGATAAAGACTTCCTCCCCTTCTATGATTCTCCAGGGCCACCTCTATCTTCAAACTTCTCTGGGGGACTTAAGGTTGGACCCTTAACTAAGGCCTTTCCAACACCTGTTTAGCCCCCTAAGAGAGCATTTTCTATTGAATCACTACTACTATACAACCCTCCAGCCTATCTCCAAACACTTTTTTCTAAGGCCTGCCCACTGAGAAAACTAAGCCAAATGTCACAACTTTAAATTATTACCACTAACAGGGAGTGGGGAAAACAAAGAAGATACAGAAAACAGCATTTGGATCACCAGCTGGGGAACTCATGAAGAAATGGCAAAAGTTTGGGCACTTCCAAAGCATGTTGTACACATGCTTTCCATCCATCTCCTGCCTCCAAACAGGGACTTCACCAGGCAACAAGCATGATGGCCTTTTACAAACAGCAGCAATTAAAGGGAAATTACTCCTGCCTCCAGGGACACAGGCTGCTCTGTCAGCTTTCACTGTTATACACAGGCTCCTGCAGGCAGGCCTATACTAGCCAGGCACCTACCTGCCACCCTTGGGACAGGGCATGGCAGCAGGATGGGGGTCCCTGAGGGTAACTAACCAAAGTCCCAGGGAGCCCTGAAACCAGCAGACCAAACCCAGTTGCCAATTTGTCAGGGTTGACAAAGTGATACCAAGAGCCAACCATTCAGTCTTTCACTCTCTGGTCTTCCTTAGGACCTCAGTGTTACCAGCAAAAACCAGCTCGTTGGCTTACCTCTCATTGGACCGTATCATGTAGTCAGTAAATTCATGGTCTCCCTTGATCACCTCCAGGGGGACCACCAAGTTGACGTCGGAATCCGTGTTCCGCAGCTGATTGAGTTTAATATTCACTGCGAAGAGGTAATCCCGAACATCATCTATGCCCACCTTCAGGCCCTTGCACACCACATACCTGGCAGAAGATACTCTGTCACTCCACCGAGCAAGGGCTTCCTCCCCATACATTCCTTTTCCCCCAACCCCTTGTGGAATCAGAAAGCTTAATGGCTTCCCTGTTCAACCTTAGGCCTACGCACAAAGAACAACACAGACCCTTTGTGGTGCTAAAGTTCCCCTCAAATCCTTCTCTGTTGAGCTCTATTTCTACTCTCTATCGCAGTAGTTCCTAACTTCCCTGTGACAGACGGGCTGTGTCACAATCACCTGGGGAGTCTGTTAAATTACAGACCTAATGAATCAAACTCTCCCAGGAGAAGGCCCAGAAATATGTGTTTGTAACAAAGCCACTGGGCAATTCTGATTGGTTGCATTTTCTCTCACCTTGTGTGTGGGCAGTGTCACACTGGGACCCCAGTAGTGCCTCTGGATAGCGGCTCCTTGCCCCTTCCCAGCCCAAGACCCCTGAAGTGTCCGTACTATTGGTCACTTTCTCCTTGGCCAAGCTGAGAATCCCTCACATAAGCATGGAGCATAAGGCTTGGAAGAAGGAGGCAGAGGCTGAACTGGCATATCACAAGACCAAAAGATCCAGGAATCCTGAATCCTGTTGGCTCCCATCACTTCTTTAAAGTCAAGGTTTTAAACGTAGCTTAAGAGGTCATGCCAGAGAGATGCACCATGATTTGCTGTTCTGACATTTAGCCAATTAATCTGGCTAATATAGAGAGAAAGGCTTCACCTCTCTGAGTTGGCAGGACGGCTGGTAATAGGCTTGAAGAGACAAACTCGTTCAAAGCAGCAGTACAGCAGGTAGACAAGCCCCACACTAAACGGTGTGAACAGGTCAAAGGTTTTACAGATGAAGTGGCCTCCTAGATTAGAGAGAAAACACCAAAAGCAGCCAATGGGTCTATTCCAAGAGATGGGTGAAGTAGTCTTGGGAGTAAATATGACAAAGTCAAGGAAACCAGCACCTGGGTCTGTTAAAACTCAGAGACAATTTAAGGGGGAGAACCATCTTTGGAGGGGACTTTGAGGATTCCACAGCCCTTTCTTCCCTAAATTACTCATTTAGCTACCTGTCCTCTAATATAAGCAGATTTTTTTAACTTCCCCACCAACCCCTTGTACATGTTCTTGTCCAATAGGGCCTCTAAGTGGGTCCTGGGGTGAGGAGACAGCTGAGGAAGTGTCACCTGTCCGGACAATGGACAGCGCCATGAGGAACTGACACAGAAGCAGCTGCTTGCTGAGGATCTCCTGCAGGTTCTCCTGCCCCTCCACCGAGAAACCCTGAAATGAGAGCACAAGGAATGGGGTGGGAAAGAGAAAAGAGAAGGACTAAGAATAACATCACTACCTCATCTTCATCGAGAGTTCTTGAAGTGTTTTCACTGATCACCATCTGATTGATGAAGAAGCAGCTCAGTGTTGAGTTATTTTAGAAGGTCACTGGGCTTGTTAGATGGAGTAAGCACAGGACCCAGGCCTACTACTGGACCAGCTCCACTTTCCTGCTCTGTCATTCTCAGGGGATGGAACCAAGCCTGCTTTTCCAAGGAGATGGTTTAGAATGTGTTTTAACTCATGGGAATCCAGGGAAGAGTAAGGCAGAACAGAGGCAAAATATTGTCTAGTCAGAGGTCAACCACAACATAGGAAACAGAATGCTCTGGTGAGTCCTAACAAGACCAGGGAGTGAGTGCAGTGAGAACACTCTGCTTCGGCTTCCCACTCTGGTGAAGGAGAAAAGTTAACTTTCCTAGTCACAATAATCTCTCTCTGTTGACTCAGGTTTTACTTACAATACCCCCTTTCCTGTCCTAAGACCACGGTGCCTCTTGTCTCCAGCTGGCAGACTCTCTGGCCAGGGTATTTACCGAAAGAATGTGTGATGCTATTTCTAGAGTGGTCTCCCTCCTTGTGAGATCCCAGCAGGAGACAGAGTCAGGCTTACATAAAAGTAAAGGAGGCCAGGGGACATCAGGTGGCACAGTGTTGTTAAATGGGTACAGTTTCTGTTTTGCAAAATGAAAACTTCTGAAAATCTGTTGCACAACAGTGTGAATAGACTTAACACTACTGTTAACACTTAAAAATGATTAAGATGATCAAATTTGTGTTTTTTACAATAAAATAAAGAAAAAAGGACGCTGCCCTCTATTAAACACGCCCCAGGTGTCCCTGACTCAGTTCTACAAAAGTGATAGCTAAAGGACTCAGGATAAGAAATGTTTAGGAGTGTCTTCCAGACTTAAAGATGCTTCTCAAAATGCTGCCTGATTATGGGGTCAATTAAAAAAAAAAAAAGCCCAGGTCACCCCTTTACACTGCTGAAGTGCTGAAGCAGAAAGCCCTTGAGCTTCCAACTCTATAGCTGCCGCACAGCAACAGCTGCCTCATTAGCGCTATCAGACTCCCACATCTGCTCAGCCAGAGCAGCCCCTCCCTCACAGCCAGCCCCAAGCCTGTCATCTGTTGTTCCCTGCTGTGCACAGTGCTTTGGTGAGCCTAGGCATCTTTGGATATCATGCTGACATCCTGCCCACCTACCTTCACTAGCCACACAGCTACTGCTTAAGAGGCCACCCAAAGAGTCCCAGAGGCTTTTCTCAACTCTAGCTATACGATCCTGGAGCAGCTGCCAAATTGTCTGTCCTTCCTCTAGAGTAAGTGGTGGCTCACTCCAGAAAGGAATGCCTGCATTGTCAGATTACTGGGTGAGAGCTTCTGCTGAACAAACCTGCAATGGGCTTCCCTCTGTGCCTCAAGCAGCTGCCCGTAGACAAGGCCTCTTGAACATTCACTTTAACCCAGCCCTGACAAGAGCCTCCTGTGGATTCCCCTGTGCTGCCGTCTTTGGTTAGGTGGCCATCTGTCAGCCTATGAGAGGCTTACAGGTGACCATGTATAGACAGCCTCCACCAGGAGCAACACCAAGATCACCCTGCTCCAGGCAAAGGTATCCACAACATCAGTCTCTACACAATTATCATTTAAAAAATGTATAAAAAGAATAAAAATGCATTCTCTACAATCTGAACTGTGAAATACCATCTTTGGGAGCAGCTAAAGAACCAGATAAAACAAACAATTCTCAAACCTCTAAAATAACAAATCCTTAATGCATCAGTCTATGGAAAAAAGGTAACCTACCCCATCAGCCATCAGAAAATGGACACCCTTGCGATCTGTGTTATCCAGGACAAAATTCCGAAAAGCAGAGATGTTCTCTGGGCGGGTGATATCTCCATCTCCATCAATCCCACCCTCACCTGTCAGAATACAAGAGTCATAGTGAGTTCATCTGCCCTATACATGTCAGGAGCTGGGACACGAGTGCTCTGGGTCAGTGAAGACAGGCATCAGGTGTCTCAAGAACTAGGGCCCATCCTGCAAGGCTCCCTTACAGTGATGGACCAGGAGGAACAACAGTACTCTGCTATAATGAAACACAGTCCCAAAGGAGTTGACCAGTCAAAAGTCATCAACTCGTGGAACTTTCTCTTTAAGACCCAAGTTGTGTTTAAGGCACCTACATTTAGGCATCAATTTTGTAATAAGGACTGTTCAGAAAGGACTTAGGATTTGCTGTCAAATTACAATCAACATAGAGCAGAGGGACTGCTGTGGGTTGCCGAGCTGTCTGCAACCCAGTGCATTCTGCACCTGGCACAGAGGGCGAGAGATGGGCATTGGGTTTATATTTGTTAATAACCCTGCCAGTTCTCAGCCAGAGATCAGGCAGTTTCATTATCTCCTGCCACCACAAAAGCAGAGTGTTCCTGAAAGGAGGAATTAATAGGGCCTTGATGAGAATCTGCTGAGGGAGTGTTTGACCTGTATTCTGCAGGCCCAGGGTAAAAAGGGAACCAAGATTCTGACATGAACTGTGAAGCCCAGGGTAAGAGACCTAGGAAAGAAAATATGGCATGTGGATAACAACTGCTTCTGACCTGAAGTCCCCATAGAGGGGCTGTCCCTCATACCTCCTAGTACCCTCCTCAATGTCCCTACCATAGTAGGGTTCGAAGAGTTCACTGGAAGCAGAGTAGAAGTCCTCCAGCTTGAAGTCATTAGGGCCCTTCAAAGTCATTCCAAAGCCCTTTGCATGCCACTTCTTCCTCCACAGCACATACTCTGAGAAGCCACCTGGGCCTGCGCAGACATCAGCAAAGTACAGAAGCTCAGCTTCCCGGTCCTTCACCAGTGGCTTCTGCAAAGGCAAGTGGAGGACAGGAGAGGAAGGAAAACAAGACAGCTCAATGGGCAACAAGAAGGAGAATGCAGGGAGAGTAAAATAAGCCTTTCGCCAAGTACAATCCAGAGCTCCCACCAGAGCTACAGCACCCAGGAAATGTATCTTCTGGTGATTAACACCCTTTAGTGTTGCCTCACCCACCCTCAAAATACCCACAATGCCTATCACATCACCAGGCCTAGCTCAGACTCCTCATAAAAACATCTTCATGGAGCCAGGCGCGGTGGCTCAAGCCTGTAATCCCAGCACTTTGGGAGGCCAGAGAGGCAGATAGCCTGAGGTCAGGGGTTTGAGACCAGCCTGGCCAACATGGTAAAACCCTGTCTCTACTAAAAATACAAAAAATTAGCCAGGTGTGGTGGCACACACCTGTAAACCCAGCTACTCGGGAGGCTGAAGCATGAGAATTGCTTGAACCCGGGAGGCAGAGGTTGCAGTGAGCTGAGATCGCGCCACTGCACTTGAGCCTGGGCGACAGACCGAGACCCCGTCTCAACAAAAACAACAAAAAACATTTATGGGTATCTGACTACATTTTTTATCTCTCAGAGTGTTTTCCTCACCATATCCTGCCTTTCAAGAGTCCTACTGAACAGAATATGCCCCACATATACAGATAGGGAAAAAGAGGCACCAAGATACAAAGTCACAAAGTAATCTGTTCACAGCCAGTCTGCAACAAAGCTAAATCAGGGTCCAGTTGGCCTAGCCACTAGACTCAGGTCTTCCTGTCCAACCAAAGGCTGGGGGGCTCTAACACCCTCTCCCAGCCACAGGAACCTCCCTTTTCCCATCATAGCCTCTGTCTTCCTTTCTCCCCTTCCTCCTTGGCTCTCCCAACCACCTTTTAAAAAGTCCCAAATAACTTTCTATTTTGGAATAATTTTAGATTTACAGAAAAGTTGCCAAGATAGTACCCCTCACCCAGTTTCCAGTTTTGTTAACACCTTACACCATGGTATGTTTGGCAAAACTAAGAAACCAACATTGATACCTTACTATTAACTAAACTCTAGACTTCATTTAGATTTTCACTAATGTTCTTTTTCTGTTTGGGATCCAATCCAAGACACCACACTGCATTTGGTCTCTCTCCTTTTTGCACTCCCTTTTTTCTTCTCCTGCCCAGCGCTGGGTGTGGGGTTGGGGCAGGGCACAGTCAGAAGCTGACAAGACAGAGAGGGAAGGAAATACTGTTGTGCAGCAACAGCAGCTTCCAGGCAACGCTCGGAGCACCCAGCCAACTCAGGACTGACTAATCATCATTTGAATTTTGGCATAATTACATTTGTGGCCCCTTGAGTAGCTTTCGCTCTCTCTCCCCAGGTTTTTTTTTTTTTTTTTTTTTTGGCAATGAGGTCTCACTCAGCCCATGCTGGAGTACAGTGGTACAATAATAGCTCACTGAAACCTTGAACTCCTGAGCTCAGGCAATCCTCTTTCTTCAACCTCCTGAGTAGCTGGGACCCCTGACACACACCACCACGCTCAACAATTTTTTTTTTTTTTTTTTTTTTTTTTTTTTTTTTTTTTTTTTAGAGACAGGATCTTGGTATATTGCCCAGGCTGGCCTCAAACTCCTGGACTGAAGCAATCCTCCCACTTCAGCCTCCCACAGTGTTGGAATTACAAGTGTAAGTCACCATGCCCAGCCTAGCTTTATCTCTTAACCTCACATTTATGCTGAACCCAGTACTGGACCATATTGTATGTTTATACTTCTCTTACACAAATGCTAGGTATGCTCTTACCCACACCTGAGCCCTAGACAGTGAAATTCTACCCATCCTCCACAGCAGACAGGATGAACCATTTGCACTGGTGACAACAACAAAAGGTTGAGTTCTACAAGTGAGTAACTGCAAAAGACTATAGCTGGCCTCAGACCATGATGAACACTCAAGCCAAAAGGGGCTTAGGGACCTCAGTCTTCCCTCTCTACAGGTTCAGCATGGCTGAGTGCTGGTCTAGAGTTCTGCAGCTGCTAGATAACGATCAGAAAGCTTTAGGGGAAACAGTCCCAAGAAAGAAATAGACATACTAATGTTTACAACCCAATCACTTCTAGGTGAGGTGGGCCTTTCTTCTGATGATAGCTATCTGGCTTTATCAAAATAGTGAAAAAGTCTCTGGAGAAAGTGACTTTAGCTAAAAATAAATGTCATCATCCCGTGACAAGCCCACTCCAGGCATGCTGGGTCTTAATTGTTCTTTCCCCACTTCCTTACTAAGCCGCCCCAGCATTCTTTGTTCCTGAGCCATCGATTATTCATCTTTTTGGATTATATTCATTTGCACACAAAAAAGACCTAATGGTATTTGCCAAGAACGTTATGTAGCATCTTCGAGTCAGCATGGTGGTAATGAGGCAGGGGTCACAAGTTTTAGCCCTACACATACTGCAAAGAGGGAAAAGCAAGGTTCCTTGCCACTGGCCGTGCCCTCTAAGTGAACCACTGGTCCAAAGGAAGACTGGGAGAAGGATGCGGAATGATCGATGCGAACACCTCACCCCTGCAAAGGGGGCATGAATATGACCTCGTTCTGTGATTTCAAGATGTATGGCCCTTATAGGTCATGGCCAGGAAGTCTTTTCACAGGAAGGACAGCTGGGGTTCTTAGCCCTGCTACTTACTGACTGTGCAGTCAAGGACAAGCACACAATTTAAGTCATTAAGCTTGAGCTTGCTCAGTTATAAATTGGGACTGATACAGGTATTTCTCCAGGCCGTTGTAGGACTAAATAAAGTATCCTATATTGAAGAGCTTTACAAACTGTAAAGTATTAAACAATTAATGCAAGATGATATTGTACTCAATCAGATCAACTTCCTCAGAGTCAAAACTCTTATCCTTTTCCATGTTTTTCTCTTTCCAGTGGCGAGTACAGCAGCACTGCACACTCAATGGAAATTAGACAAATGATGTCTAATTTCCTCAGCTAGGACTGAAACTTAGAGATCTATCTTCAGTTGTCTTCTGCAATGCTTCACAGACAATGTATTCTTGTCTCAACAACATTCCCAGGCACTCGAACCCCTGACATAATGTAACAGTTTATAATATGCTTCCATATACTCCAAGGATCTAAATTTCCCTCGTCCTTTGTCTCTTCCAGTTCTTGCTTATAGCTTCTTTATTTTCCTCCCCTTGCCCCCTTTCTCCTTTACCATAACCTGCAGCACCACAGACCTACTTAAAAACTTCAGAGTTGGCTGGGCGCGGTAGCTCACGCCTGCAATCCCAACACTTTGGGAGGCCAAGGCAGGCGGATCACCTTAGGTCGGGAGTTTAATACCAGCCTGACGTGGAGAAACCCCGTCTCCACTAAAAATACAAAATTAGCCAGACGTGGTGGCACACGCCTGTAATCCCAGTACTTGGGAGGCTGAGGCAGGAGAATCACGTGAACCCGAGAGGCGGAGGTTGAGGTGAGCTGAGATCGCGCCATCGCACTCCAGCCTGGGCAACAACAGCGAAACTCCGTCTCAAAAAAAAAAAAAAAAAACTTCAGTCTGCTCTCTCCATCACTTGTCATCACCTCTTAACCTCTTCACATTCCAAGCTTCAAATTCTCCTGCTCTTAGTCTATAATTTGCCTGATCCAAGAGCCACTATGACCCTAGCAAACATGGGTGTGTGCCTGGGCCTTCAGCCACTCCCTCTTCTGCTGGGGACTGCTCTAGTGTCTCTGCTGGCCTGAAAACCACACCAAGCCTGTGGGGCTTGGCTGTAACTCTGGTCCTCAGGGGAAAACGGAAATGAAAAGAGAAAATAAAACACCAGGGGCTCGAGAGAAATCACTTTTTTTATAGTGAAGCATAGAGAAACATCTCTGAAAGGGCAATTCTCCATGGCCACTAACAATCAATTCAGGTCAAGAAGCTGCCTGAAGCATTACAAACACGGCTGCCTTTTCCTATGTAACTAAAATCTCTACCCTCAACCTGAATGGTACAACCCTGGTGCCTACTTCACTTTCATGACAGCAAAAGGCAATAACCAGATACCAGCTGCTGGAGGCATTTGTATACAAAAGCCAAAAAAGACACTGTGACTTCCCATCAGCTTCACAGAGCTCCTCTGCCAGGCAGGGGTTTAAAGGAAATCATTTGGAGCTCAGAAAATTAAATCAACATTATATCAACCTAATTTTCTCAAGATGCTAATTCCAAGAGCCCTTTTGTGCTGCCTGCTGGTACTGGAGAATGGGAAGGGAGACCTGGGAGTGAAAAATGAGTAATGGCTGGAGGGGCTACATGCCAGTTTTGCCAGCAAGGAGGAAGCAGTTAGGTAGGTGGAGCTGAAACATTAAAGAACTTGGAAAACAAGTTTCTTTAGCCAGTGGATAATCAGGGGGTCTAGTGGAATGAGGGTGAGTGAAGCAGAAACAGGTTTGGGGATAGCTGGCTCCTGGCCCTATCACTGTCAAAGAAAAGTAACTTTCTAGGACCGGGTAAAAATGCTTTGAAACCCTGAAGGGAATTCTAGAATGAAATTTCCTTTTTTTCTTTCTCTATCACTATGGAGAGTCTATGTTCAGAGAAATGAGATGCAGCAGAGTAGAAACTCATTTTGCTTTACCACTTCTTGAAAAGGGCCAAAGCCTTATAATTATGATCCCACGCAAAGCTTGTTCAGAGAGGCAGAGAAGGAAAGTGGCCCAGTCTAAAATTACAGTCTTAGTGCTGGGACAAATCTTAAGAGCCTTTTGGTTCTACCCTAGCCCTCTGGCAGGTTAGTACGGCTCATTTCAGAATGAGGCAGCTGAGGCCCAAAGAAGGTATAAACTTAAGTAATCCATCCTGCTTCATAAATGCTATGTCATGTCCCTCCTCACCACATTCCAACAACACAGGCTAGATTTTCAGATACAACACTGATTTTAAATAGATCAATGAAAATGCCCACTGAAATGCCCACATTTCATCCAACACTCAAACCATATTTCCCAGTACTCCCCTCTCATTACCAGAAACAGCACCCAAATCAGGTGATGTCACCAAGTTTCAATTCGGAAAATAAGCTTGCTATATAAAAACAGTATTCACCCTTCCACTCTACCTTCTGTAGGGTTAGTGGCTCGGATTCCAGGACTGAAGCCCTGAAGACAACTGCTTCACTCCTGGGACCACAGAAGCACTGTGGGACCCTATCTGAGGAGCTCAAAGCAAAGTATCTCCATCACACAGTCAGAATACTCTCCTAGCATTGAACAAATGGCAATGGCTGAGCCACTGAAACTTAAGCCCTCTTAGCACCATGAATTCAGAAGCAGAATCTTGTTCTCACCCCATAAGAGTCCCGCGGATTTGTGAACATGCGATCAAATACAAAATCCATGTTAGCCATCTTCATTGCTGCCCTGCAATAAAGCAAGACAGAAAAGTACTAGATGTACTAGGCTCAATTGAAAAGGTAGAGCAGGGAGCATCAGGGGAGGGGAGGGAAATGTCAGCAAACCTGTTTAGAAAGAAGACTCCTCGGATCATCTCATAGGGATTGGCCCGAGTCCGAGCTCGCCGCATCTCTTCCCCATCCAAGACATCAAACACGCTCTGCCCAGAGAATCAGAACCTCAAGGTGAATTCCAGGATAGGAAAGGGACCTTAAGACCCTGCAGTGCCCAACTCACAGCCCTCCAAGGAACAAGATTCCTGTGGCATCTCAGCTCTGAAATGTCTCACTGTGTGACCCTACACAGGCTGCTCAATAACTCTCTCAACTACCTTGCCGGTAAATTGGTTAAAAAAAAAAATGTAAACAGGTGCCTGGCACATGGCAAGTGGTTAAAAAACGGCACCCGCTGCTACACACAGAGCCACCTCTGGGCATTGCTAATCCTCATAGTAAATCTGTTTCTCCATCCCATACCAGCAGCTACTCTCCAAGGGATCAAAGTTCTGGTATGAAGGCTTACCTGACTAGACCTCACTTAGAGAGAGGAGAAACAAATAAACAAGACTAGGGTTTTCTGATGGCACCTACCACACAGTAGCGATCCCTTCTCTCAAACTCCCCTGACCAATTTCCTCTCTAGATAAAGAAATCCTCACATTACCTGAGTTCCAGTCACCTTATGGATATTCCCAACCCTATGCATGCCAAAAAATAAAATCTGTGAGGCTACTCTGAGGCCTGCCTTTTTCACCAACCCATTTCCTCCTCAGAGTTTCCCTGGCTCATTCTGCCCACACACAATGTGATTCTCAATTAAGACAAAAAGTGTCAAGGGGAGGCTAACATTTACCCAGGTACTTCACACCCACTATTTCATTTAGCTCACACAACAACCCTGAGAAAAGAGTATTTTCTCCTCATTTTATAGATGAGGAAACTCAAACTCAGAGAGAGTAAAACCACCGGGCCAAGGTCACACAGCAAAGAGTTGCAGATCTTGGATTTGAATCCTGGTCTATCTGATGCTAAGGAATGACTCCAAACCTTTACTACACCAGGCCCTCTCAGGATTACAATGAACAGACCCACTGAGATTAGGCAGATCCTTTCTTGGCTGCTGACCACAGGGACAGCACAACACCCACAGGGCAGAACAGTCACCCAGGAAAAAGACAATTTGCAGATATGAACCAAGCTATGCATCTGATCTCCAGCAAAAATCTTAACTTTAGCTTCCCACAACCCACTCAAAGGAGAAATGGAAAAGTCCAGCAAATCACCTCCCACAAGGTTTTCATTATCTGGTTCTAGCCACAAGACCTTACCTTACACTGCAACACACTGTGAAGCAGCTCTTCCCCACAAAACTCTGTTTCATCTTCAATAATCATCTTTCTCTACAGGGAGAAAAAAGCAGTAAGTAATGACCACGTGTGACTGCAATTGTCGGGGATGAATGAAGAAATTAGGGTTCCAAGTAAGTAGAGCAAGAAGGGACTTGGTTCTCTGCCAAGAAACATCAGTCCCTGAAGGGTGGGAAAGAGAAAATCCTAAATCCCTCTGGCTATTCTCCAGATGGCTGTGAGATGAAGCACCCCCTCACCCCCACCCCAGGAGCTCTGAGTAGAGCACCATATGGACACAAGACTCATGAATGCTGAGGCTGGGAACACCAAACAGGAAGGAGACATTCAAGCTGTCTAACCCTGGAGCATGGAGGCAGAAGGATGGGGAATGCCTCAAATGACAAAAGCTTGTCCTTCCACCAGGAAGCCTCTCTGTGATGAGTACAAATACATGATACCAGGCACTGACCTGGTAGCATTTCAGAAAACAGGGACACTAAGGGGTCTCACAGGGATATCAAGTGCAACCCCAAAATGAGTGAAGCCACCTCTAAACCAGTAAAACTCAATCTCTTTGGTCTCAGGTTTTACACTCATAAAAATTATTGAGGATCCTAAAGAATTTTTGTTTATGCGGGATAGATAATAGACAGGTAATCTATTATCTAGAATTCAAATAATTATATTATTAGAAATTAAAACAGATTTTAAAAATATTTTTAAATTCAGTTTAAAAGGCTAATGTTAACATAAATATTTTTCAGACATATATTTTCAGAAAAATAACATTTCCAAAAAAAAAAATGAGTGAGGAGAGTGGTACTGTTTTCCATTTTTGCAAATTTCTTCAGCATCTGTCTTAACAGAAGGCCAGATTTTCCTCTTTGCTTTTTCATTCAATCTGTTGTAATATCACATCATAGCCTCTGGAAAACTCCACTGAATACTTGTGAGAGAATGAGGGTGAAAAGTGCAAGTAACTTTTCAATATCATTATGAAAATAGCTTTGCCCTTGTGGACCCCCTGAGGGGGTCTTAGAGATCCCCGGGAGCACATATACTTTGAGAACTGCCCTCTAGACCATATTGATTTGGTAGCCATCTACTTTATTCTCACAATTTTCCAGAAGAAGATTAAACAAATTCCCTCTGTAACAATTCCCTCATTACTTTCTGAGGGCAGGGACAATGTCTTTTCATCTAGCAGTGATCAGAATACACAGATATGTATGATAAGCCACTTCAAAAGGCATCCATGAAGAAGACAGAGGTTATACATTTTATCTGCCTTACAATTTAAATAACTCAGAGAAAAGAAAAAACCCTGTCATATCTCCAAGGGGCATACTTGTAAAGCTCATGACACTCCCTCTTGACACAGTTTTATTCCTACCAACATGAATGGTCAGATTCACATTTTTCTTAAACTGCAAGTGTATGTACATACCAGACTCGAGCAAGTGAAAAGTCAAGAGAATGCCAAGAAGTCAGGGTACGTTTTCCTGAAAGCCTACCTTTCCCACCACCATCCAATCGCTCATTTCCTGAGTGTCAGGAATTTCAGTGGTACATTCTGGAAACCATGACACCTGCTCACAAGCACTGGGCTGCAAACAAAAGAGAGGCTAGTAAGACAGATATGACAGACCCTCAAAGCTAAACCCCAACTCATCAGGACTTCCCCAAAACAATCAAAAGGGACTGAGACAG
The DNA here is from genome assembly GCF_028858775.2 of Pan troglodytes. Lineage (NCBI taxonomy): Eukaryota > Metazoa > Chordata > Mammalia > Primates > Hominidae > Pan > Pan troglodytes. The sequence continues at coordinate 43,328,362 of NC_072403.2, read as the reverse complement.
ACCGAGAAGGGTGCAGGTTACTGAAGCCAAATGCAGTGGTCAGACATGAGACGTGAGAGCCAGAATTCTAAAGTTTAACTTCTAAAGCCAGCTCCAATTCTGGTTAGAATCCTTAGAAACTTCTCAAACCTAAGGTTTCTTTCATTTGTTCCATTATTATTTAATGAATACCTACTATGTGTTAAGCACTCAGAATGCAGAGTTAAATAAGACATGGCCCTTGGCAAAAGGGGTTTGCAATCAGAGCAGTGGAGACACAGAGAAGTAAACAGGCAGTTATCGCATACAATGTAGGTCTATGACAAGATAAGTATATCAGAAAGACTTAATGGCAATGAGTCTCATCTCCTGATTCCTTTCAAAGTGTTATTCACAAAACAATCCAGAAACTGGTAAATAGGATTCCTAGCCCATTCATTCTAAGGGAGAACAAAAACTGACATCTCTAATGGGTGCTTCCTCTTAATTTTTCAATTACTTTCCTATCAGGCCAAAACGGTGCATTAGGATCATCTGCAGTGCTTCTAAAGAGTACTGATGCAGCTGGGTGTGGTGGCTCACGCCTGTAATCCCAGCACTTTGGGAGGCTGAGGTGGGCAGATCACTTGAGGTCAGGAGTTCAAGACCAGCCTGGCCAACATGGTGAAACCCCGTCTCTACTAAAAATACAAAAATTAGCTGGGCATGGCAGTGCACATCTGTAAACCCAGCTACTTGGGAGGCTGAGGCGGGAGAATCCCTTGAATCCGGAAGGTAGAGGTTGCAGTGAGCCGAGATTGCGCCACTGCACTCCAGCCTGGGTGACAGAACAAAACTCCGTCTTGAAAACAAAATAACATAACATAACATAACATAACATAACATAACATAACATAACAAAACATAAAATAGTACTGATGCCTGGAGCTGGGCCCAGTAGCTCACACCTGTAATTCCAATGCTTTGGGAGGCCAAGGTAGAAGGACTGCTTGAGGCCAGGAGTTTAAGACCAGTCTGGGCAACACAGCAAGACTCTGTCTCTACTAAAAAAAAGTCTAAAAAATTAGCCAGGTATGGTGGCACAGGCCTGTAGTTGTAGATACTCAGAAGGCTGAGGTGAGAGGATATCTTGCGCCCAGGATTTCAAAGTTGCAGTTAACTGTGTTTGTGCCACTGCATTGCAGCCTGGGCAACAGCACAAGACCTTGTCTCAAATAAAATAAAAAATAAAAAATAGTACTGATGCCTGAGACCCATCTCCAGAGTATAAGATTCTGCTGGTCTGAAGTGAGGCCTGGGGATAAGTTTTCAGAAGTCCCCAGATGATTCTACTGTGCAGGCAGCGCTAAGTGCCACCAGGATAGAGAAACATGGATTATAAAACCTAAACAGGTGGCTAACCTGCATGGCAGCTTCACATATTGGCTCCCAAGCAAGTGTGGAGAAGAGATTCACCATTGCAAATTGAAGCAATGTGATTAAAAGTAATATTACATGCTCTGAAAGGCATAAAATGGTATCACAATGCAAGGTCTTGAGGGCAAGCCAACCAGCATCAACAGAGACAAAAGTTGAAAAGAAAAATTACTGAAGCCTTTTGTCCATGAATCTGGCAGTGAATCATGGCTTCTTCTCCTGGTCAAATCTATCATGTTTAAGCATAAAGGTGATAGAGTTGGTTATAAATTATAAACTCTAGAGAACAAGAAGCTCATATAAACTTGGAAAGAAAAAGCAGACTCAATGTCCCTATGGAAGTCTGATTATTATAACTACCTACAGAGTGGACTTTATCCAGAGGGTAATACCCTGTCCTCCACATTCCTAGGCTGCAGTAGCCACTGAGCATTTATCCGTGGTAACCCCATGATTGGATATCCACCCCTGGACACCCAGACTCACCTACTGTAAAGAAGTGGCTGCCAACTGACACTTGACCTCTTTTTTTTTTTTTTTTTTTTTTGAGACGGAATCTCTCACTGTTGCCCAGGCTGGAGTGTAGGGGCGCAATCTCAGCTCACTGCAAGCTCCGCCTCCCAGGTTCATGCCATTTTCCTGCCTCAGCCTCCCGAGTAGCTGGGACTACAGGTGCCCGCCATCACGCCCGGCTAATTTTTTGTATTTTTTAGTAGAGACGGGATTTCACCGTGTTAGCCAAGATGGTCTTGATCTCCTGACCTTGAGATCCACCTGCCTTGGCATCCCAAAGTGCTGGGGTTACAGGCGTGAGCCACCATGCCTGGCCCCACTTGACCTAACTTTTACTTACAAACTTTTACTTACTTATAGGGCTTTTTTTTTTTTTTGAGACAAAGTCTCAGTCTGTTGCCCAGGCTGGAAGGCTAGAGTGCAATGGCACGATCTCTGCTCACTGCAACCTCTGCTTCCCAGGTTCAAGTGATTCTCCTGCCTTAGCCTCTCTAGCAGCTGGAATTACAGGTGTGAGTCCCACACCTGGCTAGTTTTTGTATTTTTAGCAGAGATGGGGTTTCGTCATGTTGGTCAGGCTGGTCTTGAACTCCTGACCTCAGGTGATCCACCCGCCTCGGCCTCCCAAAGTGCTGGGATTATAGGCGTAAGCCACCATGCCCGGCCTATAGGGTGATTTCAGATTTTGAGTTTAGTAAAGTTAGTTCAACTTCTGCCCCACTGAAAGGATGTGGACTCTTGTTTTAACACGAATGAAGACATAGAAACCATCAGGTACTTCTGAGATGAAAGCCCACAACCAGCAACCAGCAGCAGGTATCTACCCTGTTCCTCATTGCCAGTCTGCTGGTCTCAACGCCCACAACTACAAGGCAACAGCGAGACCGGCCCCAGAACCCATGAGCCCCTCACTCGTCAGAATCTTACTCAGAAGACTTATTAGGCTTTTATCACATGCAGATTCACGGGACTTCTTTCCTGAACTGGAACATTAGGGAGACAAATAAAATATCAATTTTCCAGAGTTCAGAGCCACATCTGAAGCTGAACTACAGCAACTATGCAGAAAGCTAGATGTTTGAGTTCCATTTTCTCTAGTTTCAACTCTGTAATGGTAATATCTCAATGTTATTTTTAGGTGTTTTTATTTTACCCACTACAGATCCTTTGCGGAATAAGATAGGACATAAATAAATGAATAAAATAAAATCTCACATTATCTGTGCCATGAAAAGGGATAATGAGAGTTTCCTTTGGTCTTCAGGGTGAAAACAAACTGGTACCCTAGTAAGCAGACTAAACCCACAGTAGAAAAGCAATGTGGCATAAAAAAGCACCTATTTAGAACCTGGATGGCACAAACCTGGGGAGGTACAAGGATCTTCTTAGAAGGCACCTACTCCAGTTACTCACACAGTGAGAGAGTGGGTGCTCCCTTGGCCTGCCTGAACACTTTCAGCAGAGAGCACACTGCCTCACAAGGTATCCTAGTCCACTAGTGGAGAGCTGTAACTATTTATTAAAGTTTTTATGGAGCCAAACTCTGCCTTTCAAGCATCTTCTACCCATTGGTCTTAGACAGTCCTATAATGCAACAGGAAATCCACATCCCACCATATCTCCCCTAGCCTTCTGTTTTCCATTCTGGATATCCCCAGTACTTTCCACGTAAAAAACTAATTCCACTTTGCTCATACTGCCTCTGGAGATTTCTAGTTTGTTGATATGGCTTCTTAAAGCCATGCATCCAAAAACACAAGTGGCTTTTCCATCTCCTCCTCACTTTAACACTTACCTCTGGCTCATCTCGCCAGTCCACGTTCAGCTCCTGGTCAAAGCCCCGGAGTGTCAGACCCAAGCCTCTTCGACCTTTCTGACTGGAAGCCTCAACGATGTCCTTCCGACCCTGGCTGTATTTACCCAATCCTTCACCTTCCCTGAAGCCCATCTTGGCCTGAAAAAGAGAAGTAATGGAGCACAATTAATTAGGTTCAACAGACATTTATTTAGCCCCATCACATGCCAAACAGTGTGCTAAATCCTAAGAAAAATAGATGATTAAAGTCTAAAGTTTGTCTTAGCCTAATGAAGAAAAGCAGCATAAATAAATAACTGCAGTATAACTGTGGGCCCAGTGGCTGGCTGTTCTGGAGGTTAAAGTCTAGGGCAACCAGAAATTGGATAAATGAGAAGGGACCTCATAGCCTAATTAAAAGCACCCAGAGTACTTCATGAATCTCTCATTGGACATTTGCTAATTTGTCTGATTAAGTGAGAAACAGACCTAGAGTAGACTTGATAAAGAGAACATAATTTAAAATGGAACCGCTTCAAGCTGTAACTTCTACCTTACCCTTATCCAGTCAAACAGCCTTACTAGGCAAGGATAAGTGGCTTTGCAGGAGCCCACTTAGGAGATTAAAAACTTGCCTCATGTAAAAGTGAGGTATGGGACCGGGCGCGGTGGCTCAAGCCTGTAATCCCAGCACTTTGGGAGGCCGAGAAGGGCGGATCACGAGGTCAGGAGATAGAGACCATCCTGGCTAACACGGTGAAATCCTGTCTCTACTAAAAATACAAAAAAATTAGCTGGGCATGGTGGCAGGCGCCTGTAGTCCCAGCTACTCAGGAGGCTGAGGCAGGACAATGGCATGAACCCAGGAGGTGAAGCTTGCAGTGAACCGAGATCACACCACTGCACTCCAGCCTGGGCGACAGAGCAAGACTCCATCTCAAAAAAAAAAAAGTGAGGTATGGGAGGACTATAATACTCTGGGACAGAAACAGTTTTTTAAATGCCACAACTATCTGTAAGTTCTCACTAAACTTTAGAGTTACTGGGCCCAGGTATATACCCAAAGATTAGAGACTTGAATCCCAAACCCCACAGACTCCTGCCTAATACAAAAAAAAACTGCAATCCTAAGAAGATCTAAATTTCCCTGGAGGGTCTATATTCCCTCTGAAAGGGGTATTACCAGCTAAAGAGCTGGATGGAATTCCTATGGTAGCCACAAATACTTCTCCCAGGTCAAACAGGCTGACTGAGTCACAAGCCTTCCCATCTTTAACTTCCCCAAATCTTGTAGCCTGCAAACTAGAATCCTGACCTATGGCTTTAGCAGTGACAATTCTCATTCTTAAATGAATCTAAGAGAAAATGGAGGGGTCAACTATAATATTTCTTTCTTTTTTTTTATTTTTTGAGACAGAGTCTCACTTTGTTAATTAGGCTGGAGTGCAGTGGCGTGATCTCAGCTCACTGCAAGCTCCACCTCTCAGGTTCAAGCGATTCTCCTGACTCAGCCTCCCGAGGAGCTGGGATTACAGGCACCTGCCACCATGCCTGGCTAATTTTTTGTATTTTTAGTAGAGACGGGGTTTCACCATGTTGGCCAGGCTGGTCTCGAACTCCTGACCTCAAGTGAGCCACCTGCCTCAGCCTCCCAAAGTGCTGGGATTACAGACGTGAGCCACTGCGCCTGGCCCAACTATAATGTTTCTAAAGCAAGACAGAAGGTAAACTTGGATCTCTCTAATGTTTGCACATACACTAAGGAATATGAGCAGGTCTTCCTAGTCACCATTCTTCTTGTGATACATCAATTAGGTATAAAAGTTAGGAAAGATAATTGGGCCTTCTTTCAGAAAAAGAATAAATGGAATACTTCCATTTATTTTAGGCATCTGGGAGTGAACAGGATTTTAGTCATTTCTTTTGACACCACTCACTAGAGCAAAAATTCACAGCATGAAGCTTCTTTACCCACTGACAGACATCCATGTTTAGGGAAGTATATTCACACATGTTAGTAATAAGAATTCATTACTATGGATATGAAAAGGTGATCCAGTCCAGATAGAACAGCAGAAACAGGCCTAAGCAGTTGCTGCCTATAGATGATACAAATGTGATAGATACTTCTATCAAGAAGTGGGTCACACTCTGCTAAATTTCAGTAGCTGAAAAGCAAAGGAAAAACCTATGGCCAAACTTTCCTTCTTTTCATACAAATACAAATTGCCCTTCTTTCACTCTGCTGGTGGGGCTTGAGAAACCCAACCCAAGCGCTGACATACCATAAGCTTCTGGGAGACGCTATTATACATGGAATAGCGAGAAGAAGTTCCTTCCACAAGAGAGTCTGCTTTGAATGCATCGTCAAAAGAGTCAGAGCTGTGTTGTTTCCCCTCAGTCTCACTATCAGACCCACTAAGGCTTGTAGTAGATGCTGAAAAAGAAAAAGGAAAATGTTTAGGTAGGTTTATGGCACAAAATAGCCTCCAGACATCCAAGTTTCATTTATTCAACTACTGTTCAGTATACACAATGCACATATAAAGTTCATTAAATGACCCAAGGTCAAATCTATTTTCTACCTCTTACTAGCTAGGTAATCTTGGGCAAGTCACTACTGAAAGTTCCTAATGGACTTGACACAATGGGAGCTCAAAAATAACAGTTTTCCTTCCCTACCCTTTCAATTTCCTCCACTATAAAACTGAGATAGTAATACCTGCCTCACAGGATTGTTTAAAGATTAAATGAAATAACGTATTTGAAAATGCATTGTTGGCTGGGCATGGTGGCTCACGCGTAATCCCAGTACTCCAGGAGGACGCTGAGGTGGGCAGATCACTTGAGGTCAGGAGTTTAAGATCAGCCTGGCCAACATGGTGAAACCCTATCTCTAATAAAAATACAAAAATTAGCTGGGTGTGGTAGTGCGTGCCTGTAATCCAAGCTACTTGGGAGGCTGAGGCAGGAGAATTGCTTGAACCCGGGAGGCAGAAGTTGCAGTGAGCCGAAATTGCGCCACTGCACGCCAGTCTGGGCAAAAAGAGTGAGACTCCATCTCAAAAAAAAAAAAAGAAAGTACATTGTCAAATATAAAGTGTATTTACTGAAGATATGATTGTTATTTCTGCTGCTGGTGGTTATTATTTGAACATCAATATCCAAACACTGATGCCTGATTCCATTTTCAACGATTCCATTATAAGGCTAACATTTTTATTTCTTATAATTGCAAAAAGCGCTTTTGGAAGGAACGATATACAAGAAGACCAATAAAAGTGATTATTCACACATTCAGGGGTTAGCATTTGGAGACAGAATACCAAAACAATTACTTGGAACTAGTGAAAGCGAAAGTGAAACTTGATTTACATTTTTATACCACGAAAGTTTACACTGGCTATCTTTTTGTATTTTTTGACTTATGAACCATGTGAATATATTATCTATTAAAATTTAAAATAAATACGAAAATACTGACTTAGCAATGTGGCATAATTCCTTTGAAGAAGAAGGGACACCACTCAGAAAGGGTGTTGATTCAAAACTTGGCTGCTTGTGAGAAGTACTGAAGGAAAGTCACAGACGGCAGTGTGTAAAACATTTTTTAATAGACCCGAGGTGGTCACTATTCAGGTATTTCTAACTTGAAGAATACATTATAATTCTGAAGCCAATCTTAAGTGATCCATCCATTTCCCTACCAGAACCAAAACCTGCTAAGGGTTGACATTCAAGAAGAACAAAGCTTTCCCCAGCACTCCAGGCCTAACTGATTATCCCTTCCACTGTGCTCCAGTAACACCAGTGTCATTGGCACAGCACTCATCACATTGCCTTAGAGCCAGTTATTGTTTGCCACTTGCTGTCCCCACTGGACAGGGTCACTCCTGGAGGGCAGGAACTATGTCACAGTCTGTACCCAACACCTGGACTGAGGCTTTCCATTTAATAGAAATTAAATGATTACTGTAGTAAATGTAAAGATGTGTCAGCCAAGTATCACTTTCCTAAGGACCTACAGAGTATATGACTCCTTAAGACATTTCCTCTTACAAATAGTGCAAGCTGCTCAGGCCTCAGAAGTTTAAGGATGAGAATGGGATCTCTATATCTTAACAGAGAACGGAGCCCTCCTGGGCTATGATTTAGCTTCCCCACCAGTAGGTTGAATTAGGACATCTGTCATAGTTCAGAACACTGATACTGTTTAAAAGATCAGACTACTATACTGGTTCAGCACCTATTCTATAAAAGATCATGCTACATATAATGGGGTACTGTGCAAAAGTAACAACCCTTAGAGAGCTTAAAAATCTAATAGATAAGGTTAATATGCATTTTCAAGGATACAACATTTTACAAAAGAAAGAAAAGACAGGTGAACATGTGTGAAAGAATAAACTTAAAACCAAAATTCTGGCTTCTAATAAGGTAGCAAGGATAAATTTTGGTTGAGAATGTCCCTGTATGAGAGGCACAAAATCTGCCCTTCCCTTTATGGTGGCTGTCCAATTCTCTTAATCGAGTTGACTTGCTTACATGAACCAATCTGGCAAACGTCACAGAGTGCCAGAGTGTGCCACTCAGAAAACCCAGACCACTAAGAATGAGTAACCATGGAAACTGAGAGGTGAACTGATATTTCTTTTGTTTTGCATTTTCCTGCATTTTCTGCATTTGTGAGACACAAGAATGTATTAGTTTGAAAATCAAGGCCCAGGCACGGTAGCTCACGCCTGTAATCCCAACATTTGGGAGGCCGAGGCGGGTGGATCACCTGAGGTCAGGAGTTCAAGACCAGCCTGACCCAAATGGAGAAACCCTGTCTCTACTAAAAATACAAAATTAGCCAGGCGTGGTGGCACATGCCTGTAATCTCAGCTACTCGGGAGGCTGAGGTAGGAGATTCACTTGAACCCAGGAGGTGGAGATTGCAGTGAGCCGAGATCGAGCCATTGCACTCCAGCCTGGGCAACAAGAGCTAAACTCTGTCTCAAAAAAAAAGAAAAAGAAAATTAGGGTAAAAAAAGCTATAAATAAATAGATTAGCACTCCAAGCCTTGGGAAGAGGTTGGTTCCTTTCCAGAGAAATCTTCCAAGAGCAGCAAATCTGAGGGGAAAGGCCTTCTAAATGGCTCAAGACTGTTCTAGGGCCTCTCATCTATTCTCCTATGCAGAGGAGAGAGATGCACTCTGCAACAGAGTGCCCACATGCTAAAGAACTGCACTTCCAAAGGTATGGATTCTCTTCACTCAGTTGCTTTCATGGCTTCAACCTGTACTACTTAATACAGAAACAGGTGGTATCAGGAATGTGGGCAGCTCCCTAAGCACAGCCCTAAAGTTCCTCTTGGGCAGCCCAGGGATCCAGGGCCCTGACTAATCACAAGCTACAATGCTAAATCAGTTGCTACTCCTTTCACCAGCAATCTGGACATTCATAGGTCTACCTATGAAAAAGTCTGAAAACCCGGTATCCTTCTCAAAGGAGGGTATGCCCTTGCTCCAGCTCTAAAGAGTTGCCAGGCTGTTAGATTTGCCTGAGGGCCCAACAATGAGCACGGAGATAGTACAAATAACATTCCTGGGCACACAGGGTTCCTGCCACCCTAAGATCTCAAAGAGAGATCTTTTGTTTCCTTCTGTCTTCAGAATATCTCTGGGCAAAAATGACAGGGAGAACCAAATTTGAGTGGAAGGCTCACTAAGCAAATCAGTGGTGACTCTGGTGTAAAATTCCAGTACCAGACTTTGGCACAAAGATTTTTCCCTCCTACTCTTCCTCCCAAGGTGTTACCTAATGTACATTATCCTTTCCAGGTTCTAAGAGTGAGGTTAATGGGAGTAAAATATCACCCTACTAGGCAATTCCTTGTAAGATCAAGAAGTGTGCTAGATAAGCAAATAAGTCTTATTTTTTTCTTTTATTCACGTGGTATAGGAGACCACTTCTTAGCTTGACATGCTTTAAGCCAAAGTTCCCTAGATTATTCCTGATGCCCACAGACTGCCACAGCCACTACTTATTCTTACTCAGGGGCCTTTGAGGCTACTCTTTTCATATGAAAGGGAGACAATTGTCACGGCTGCAGCAGGAACTAAACAGGAGGCTTAGCTTCTCAAGACCGATAAAGAATTTAGCAAACATTGAGCAGATAATTTTGTAATGAGGTTGTAAATTAATAGGAGTAATAAGGTCAGTCTGTTAAACTCATTAGTTTCAATAAGAATTTGCCAACGCTGGATGGCATTCCCATTTACCTCCTGGGGAGCTCCCCTCCTAAAACCTACCAGAGAGCCCAAAACAGTATGTACGGTTTTAAGATTTCTTCTCCACTTGATAGAAATCACTATTAAGTCATTACAAGGAAGAAAGATTCAACTTTACAGAGGAAACAGAGGTCTCCTGGCTGTTGGCAAAATTTTTCACATGGCAATACAGCAATGGGACAAACATGCCAAGATTAAAATTGGCAGTGACAAGCTGGGCACAGTGGCATGTGCCTGTAGTCCCACCAGCTACTTGGGAGGCTGAGGTAGGAAGATCACCTGAGCTCAAGAGTTCATGGCCAGTGTGGGCAACATAGTGAAACCCTGTCACTAAAAAAAGAAAAAGAATACATATACTATGTTTAAAAAATGACAGTGACAACAAAGAGGGGCAGCTCCAACCGCTAATGGCCAAGGTGGGCAGCACACAGATACAGAAAAATAAATTATGAATTTTAATAAACATCACATCCTGCTTAACAACTGTGGTGAAATAAACTCATTCCTACTTAAAGACTCAATTTCTCCTTCATGCCAGACAAATGGTAACTTGTTAGAGCAATTTAAACAGATACCGATAAAGGAAGCTTTTGATTAAGGTCATGAATCTGGGCTGACAGGAAAGCGATGGTGTTTCAGGGCAAATAGCCTATTTAGGAAAGAATTAAACCTGGTGGAGAGGAAGGCGCCTTTAATGTGATACTGGTGAAGGAGCCTGGCAACTTCCAAAGCAACTGGCTGCAGCAGGGCTAGGAGCCTACACTAGATGCACAGCTAAGGAGAGAAGGAATTTTCTTAGGGTCTAGACCATAGTTTTCCCGTGAAAAACAACCAAAAAGAACAAAATGACCTCATCTGCCTCTCCTTACTTCAAAAAGTTATTTCACGGCAAATTTGTAAGAATGTATTTACACTTGAAAATACCTTCAAACTCCTTTGAAAATACTCAAAAGATCACAATGCAACAGTGGCCATTACAACAACATCCCTTTTCTTCTTTACTCTGGCCAGACGTCAGTCTTTGACCTGGCAATGCAGCTACCATGTGAATAATGTAAAATAAACACACTGATTAAACTAAATAGCTCTAATAATGAGTCATTACATTGATTTAGCAGAGGAGGAAAAAATAAGGTCCACACAGACAGAAATAGTAACTACTGTTTTGTTTTTCTAATTGTCCTCCCTAAAGAGCATTTTTCAATCATCTACCTGAACATTATGTTCAGGTAGAAGTGGCTGCAGTAAATGGAAACACCTCTGCTTTAATAGAATGATTTGAATAGGAAAGCTGCATATACATTTCAGGGGATATGTAGACAGCAAACCACCAGGGTATACTGTCCGGGGAACACCTAAGAGAATTAGATACAGAACATAGGTGATATAAATGCTAAGTACTTAATGAAATGATCTTCTGCAGACTGGAGGAGACAGGCAAAATGAAAACTGTGACGCATTTTAAGCTTCTTGGAAAAGATACTATTGTTGCGTTTTATCAGTTCTATTCAGTAACTATTTACTGAGCTTTTGCTCCAGGCTAGGCATGGTGGGAAAGAAGGCACAGGGAGCAGTCTTGCTGATAAAGATACTGCCCTCAGTTTCTGTGTCAATGCAGAGCTGCCCCTTCCTAAAATAAATTAACCTAGGGAAATCTAGAAATGTTGGTTTGCCTCTGCCTCCCATCTCATTTTCTGCAAATGAAAGGACCAAGTGGCCTCTTGCCAGACACATACAAGGAACTGGACACCTCTGGATTTCCATTCTTTTTTTTTCTTTTTGAGATAGGGTCTTGCTCTGATGCCCAGGCTGGAGTGCAGTGGCATAATCTTGGCTCAGTGCAACATCTACCTCCTAGGCTCAAGTGATCCTCCCACCTCAGTCTCCCGAGTAGCTGGGTCTACAGGTGCATGCCACCATGCCCAGCTAATATCTGTATTTTTTGCAGAGGTGGGTTTTCACCATGTTCCCCAGGCTGGTCTCGAACTCCTGGGCTCAAGCAATCCGCCCACCTCGACCTCCGAAAGTATTAGAATTACAGGCATAAGCCACCATGCCCAGCCTGGATTTCCATTCTACACACACAACAGCAATAGTCAATCCTGACTGAGTCATATAGTACCACTTCCAGAGAAGGGGGAAGAGTAATCTCAATTCAGTCACAAAAGCTTGAAATTTAAATCAGAACGGTTTCCTTGAAGGATCCTTACCCTTATACACTTACCTTCTTTTACCTGGGACTTGTCCTTTCCTTACTTCAAAGAGATGTTACTTGAGAGCAAATGTCCCCCAAGATCCACTTAGAACCAGATATCACTTGTTCCCCAGACATACTCTCTCTTTTTCCCTTACAGGCCATCTCTCCCAATACCCCTACCCAAGGAGATTGTATCTTCACCAAGCTGCTCAAATTCCAGGTGAGAGGTAAAATTCCCTTTCCTCAAGAATCTCCAGAACCATCGCGTGCAGTAAGTTTTTGCCTTCCTACTCAGGAACTTCAATTCCTACCTACCCTGGAATCTACTGTGACTTTAAAGCAGAGGTGTCCAATCTTTTGGCGTCCTTGGGCCACACTGGAAGAATTGTCTTGGGCCACACATAAAATACACTAACAACAGCTGATGAGCTTTTTTTTTTTTTTTTTTTTTTGAGACGGACTCTTGCTCCGTGTAGTGCAGTGGCACAATCTCGGCTCACTGCAAGCTCTGCCTCCCGGGTTCACGCCATTCTCCTGCCTCAGCCTCCCGAGTAGCTGGGAGTACAGGCACCTGCCACCACGCCCGGCTACTTTTTTCTGTTTTTTAGTAGAGATGGGGTTTCACTGTGTTAGCCAGGATGGTCTCGATCTCCTGACCTCGTGATCCGCCCACCTTAGCCTCCCAAAGTGCCGGGATTACAACTGTGAGCCACCGCGCCTGGCCAGCTGATGAGCTTTAAAAAAAAAAAAAAAAAAAATCCCCCAAAAATCTCATAATGTTTTAAGAAAGTTTACAAATTTATGTTGGGTCCCATTCAAAGCAATCCTGGGCCGCAAGTTGGACAAGCTTGCTTTAAAGGCGTGAACACCTCCACATACAAAGCTGCAACTGACTCTCTTATCTAGCCTGGACTACAGCGACATCGATGCTCCATTCGCTGTACCACCTGTCAAGCTTCTCTCTGGACCAGCTTCTCAGTAGCAGCTGATGAGTAACTGCCCTTCAATAAGCTTATCACTTGTGAATAAACTGTATTTCCTACTACCTTCAAAGGGTGCTTCACACCCTTTCAGTCACCAATCTGTTATGAAATTTCATTCCAGTTTCCCAGTGATCCAACAGAGGATCCAATATGCAAGCCTGCTGGTGTGCTGGGTTGAATATGGTATCCTCCCCAAAGCCTGTAAATGTGACCTAATTTGGAAATAGGGTCTTTCCAGATTACATCAAATGTAATACTAGATTACAGTGGGCCCTATCCAATGACCGATGTCCTTATAAGAAGAGGGAAATTTGGATACAGACACACACAGAGGAAAGGTAGAGGCAGAGATTGGAGTTATGCTACCACAAGCCAAGGAACACCAAGGAATGCTAGCAGCCAGCAGAAGCTAGAAGTGCTAAGGAAGGTCTTCCCAAGAGCCTTTGAGGGAACATGGCCCCACCAACACTTTGATTTTGGACTACTAGCCTCCAGAGCTGTGAGAGAATAAATGTCTGTTGTTTTGGGTCACCCAGTTTGTAGTAATTTGTTACAGTAGCCCTAAGAAACTAATACAGCTGGCAAGTCAAGGTAAATGCAAATTTACCTTGAGGTATTTGAGGCAAGCTCCCAGACATTTTACCATTCCTCAGAAAGCATCTATGGAAACTGTGAATAACCCTAAAAGACAGGCAAAGCAAAATGCTAGTTTCAACCAGATTAGTGAAATCTTCGACGCTTAATGCAAACAGTGAACACAGCAATGCTCCAGTAGTTGGATATTTCTGACCACAACCGCTGAAGGAATTGAGAAAACGGTATGCATGCAAAAAAAATGAAAATTAGGCTCGATGGCCGCAGCAAAGAGGCCCTCCCTTACAAAAGAGCCCCAGGATAATTAACAGCTATTAAGGGCACACAGCACTCAATGCTCACCACTACTTCTAACTGGTTTAAGGCAGCAAGAGTGCCACCTACTGAAGGACAACCAACAGAAAGCAACTTCTAGAAAAATTACCATTTTTTATTTAAAACAAGTTTCCCCACTCTTAGTAGGAGAATGGCAGAAGGGAAAAGAGTCTATAGCCAACATCTCTCTGTAGAGTATTCCTAATTTTCCTCAAGGGACCAAGGGGCAGTGGACTATAGTCTGCTCCACCTAGATTAGACACTGTGTGTTCAAATAACCAGATGGCCAGTGGCCTCAGACCACACAAGCACACGTACCTTTTGCTCCATGACTGACAGAGGAGGGAGGTTCATCATCGGACGTGGAGCTGAGGCTCAGGGCAAGCTCTGCAACTCTTTTTTTCTGTTTCTTGATGGGGGCAGTGCATTCTGGGTCAGTTCTCCTCTTCATCGTTAACTGTAACCATAAATCCAGTCAGTCAGCTGCCCTTGGGTCACAGCCACTGGGATCACAGCAGGGATTCCAAAGTGTAAATCATCAATGGGATGAGATTTGGCAACTCTACACATCTTCCAGTGCCAGCACTTGAATAGCCTCTTCCTCAGAATGAGGTCTAGGAAGGATGCTAGACAAGTGTTGGTTTTCAATAATAGCTGTTTTACTGGAAAATGTGGTGCTCACAGACTGAGAGAGCCCTGGGCCACTGGTGTCAGATAACAGAAAGTCATGGATCAACTCCACAAGCCACTGGGGGAAAAAGCCTTGGTACCTGTAGTTATTCTACACTTTTGATGCAATATTGGCCATGCATGACAATGTACACTGAAAATGAACTATAAAACCTAATAAATATTAACCAATATTCCCAAGGTGAAGGGACCATCCCAGAATGACTGTTTCATCAGCATTATTTTACCAAAACAATTAAGAAATTACATAATATCATAAAAATACTGGTTTTGGTTTACTTCATAATGTTTGAAAACATGAAAGAATTGGGAAAGTTTTTAAGCAGAGTAGGGAATGGAAGCAGTGAATGACTTAAGACCGAGGAAACACAAGAGCGGGAAAGTTATTGGGACTGGAGGTAGCTATACCACAGAACTCAGTTACGAAAACAACAATTTTAAGGACAGAAATCCACCTCCACAAAAAAGAGTGGAAACCGGCTGGGGGCGGTGGCTCACGCCTGTAATCCCAGCACTTTGGGAGAAAGAGGTGGGCGGATCACCTGAGGTCAGGAGTTCAAGACCAGCCTGGCCAACATGGTGAAACCCCATCTCTAGTAAAAAAAACACAAAAATTAGCCGGGTGGTGGCACATGCCTGTAGTCCCAGCTACTCAGGAGAACCGCTTGAATTGCTGAGGCGGAGGTTGCAGTGAGCCGAGATCACACCACTGCACTCCACCCTGGGCGACAGAGCAAGACTCCGTCTCAAAAAAAAAAAAAAAGAAAGAAACAGGCACCATGCCACCATCAATCATCCATCCCCATGGTTAGGTACATGAGAGATAAGCACGAGAAAAAAATAAGATGGAATGAAGTGATTATGAAACCCTGAAATCTTAACGAATTATCAAGTTAAAGAGCAAGCAAAAGAAGTAGTGAATACAGTGTGGCTTACACACAACTGATTGGCTGTAGAGAACTCAGAAAAGAGGACTCAATACAGGGTGGGCGACAAGCTGGGAAACAATCCTTAGGGAAGGCGAGGTACAGCAAGAAAGTATTGAAACCCAAAAGTGTCACTGATGCTCCCAACCTCGTAAAACCCTGGATCACATGTTTCAGTTCTCTCCAACTCAAGGAAGAGCCAATCAACCCAATGCACAACCGCCACCTTCCTGAGAAAGCAGCCTCTTACTAGATACAGGCAGGGGCTGTCCCAGGGAAGAACCGGAGACACTGAGCAAACAGAAAGCAAGACCAAGCTAAGCCACATTTCACTTTAAGCCGTAGTCTTAAATACCCCCAAAAGGCCCCCAGGGTGAGCTAAAGGAAGGCTCATCACAGAGCTTGCTTCTAGCCATTGCAAGCGCTAAAAGCTTTTAATTCTTAAGTGACTCGGGGGGAGACTGGAAGTACAGCAAACTCAAAGCGAACTGTTGAACAGTTGTGTGAAAGGCAGGAGAGGCGGATGCTCCTCCCCAAACCACATCACCTTAGATTTGGGCCTTCCAAATCATCTCATCCAACCCTATCATCTTCCACGGGAGAAGACTGCGGCCACAGAGGTGAAGGCCACACAGCTAACCAGTGCCCTGCTCAAGTGACCCACACATGCCAGCAGAATGCTCTGGCAGGGAACTTCTAAGCGGAAGGCAAGCGGCCTGGTTCTACCTGCTGCTTCCGCACAGAAGGGGTTCAAATCCCCTCTGCAGTCTTCTCTCCCTGGGCCTCGGTTTGGCACTGCCACCCCTAATCACAGAGAGAAGAGATAAGCTCCCATGTCTCCCGGCCAGTCCCTTCATTTGAAGATAACATGAGCGTGTGAATGTGTGCGCAGAGACATGTGTCAGCGGCAGCTCGGGCTCCAGGGAGCCGGCGTTGGGGGTGGGAGGAGGAGGGAAGACATAAGGGGCCAGAAGGCGAGGAGACCCATGACCGCGGGCGGGGGGCCCAGGCGGCGGTGGAGGGGAGAAGGATGCTGAGCCCGCGCGCCCGCCCGCTTGCTCCCCCCGGGCCGCGCGTCGGCACTCACGCTGAGGGGAGAGAGCGAGCTGCCGGGGAGCGGAGGGGGGGTCAGGCCGACACTGTCGCCGCCGCTGCCAGAGCCGCCGCCTCCTCCCTCAGTTTCGTTTCCCCACAAGCCAGCCCAGGTCCGCCAGCCGCACCGTCGCGCTCGGGTCCAGTACTGCGGGCAGCGCAGCCTGATGACGTCACGGACAGCGCCGCGCCTCGGTCCTCCCCCGGCCGGGTCCCGGCCCCGGGAAAGGCAGCTGAGGTTCTGGCCCGCTCCACCTCTCAACCTGGGAGGTCCAGGGGCGCCTGCGCGGAAAAGCCGCCCGGAAAAGGCTGCAAAAGCAAAAGTAACTATTTCCTCCTTTGGCTCTGAGGAAGAGAAACCAATACAAAAATTGTAAGTGCTAGGTGCCCTCACACGACCTCATCTTACTTAATCTTATCATTATCTTCATTTTACAGACTAAGAACAAGTTCAGAGAGGTAGATGGTAAACTGGTTGAGCGAACGCAGTGTTCTTGTTCCCTGCTGTATCCCCAACATCCAGCCTATGGGACATCGCAACAGATTTTGAACGAAGGACGGGAGGAAAGAAGGAATGCCGCCTGTAGCATCTTACCATATGGGCACAGTTGGCTCTCCATCTCAAACCTCTCTTCTGATTTTCAGGCCAATATGGCCAAACGTCTGTTGGACATCCTCACTTAGTCACCTCAAACCCCATGAATTCAAATTTCACCTTATGTTCTTCCATCAGCTCACTTTTTTCCTGGTGAAGGGCGCTGCCATCCATCCTGTTGGTCCAGCTAGAAATCTGAGGAATCTCCCTCTTCTTCATACCCCAAAGTTTCTCATACACTTAATTGCGCTTACCTCCTAATTGTCTTTCAAATCCATCCATTCACCCCCATCCCCATTGCCACAATTCATGCACTTACCCCCTCTCGGCAGAATTTCTCCAGTAACTCCAAACTCCCGTGACTGTCTCCAGTTGTGATCCCTCTAATGCGTTCTTCACAAAACCAAAGTGATTTTTATAATTTTCAACACCTGTGAAAAGAAGGGAATTTAAAATTGATTAATTAAACCTGATCCTGTCACAACCCAACAATGATTAAAATCCATCAATGATGTCCCATTGCTCTTAGAATAAAGCTAATGTCCTTAAAATGGCTCTGAGACCCTCCAGCATGACCCCTTCTTCAGGTATGCCTTGTACTGCTATCCCTTAGTTCTCCCCATGCTGACTCTTCTCAGTTTATCAAATATGCCGTGTCTCCGCCGGGCGCGGTGGCTCACACCTGTAATCCCAGCACGTGGGGAGGCTGAGGCGGATGGATCACCTGAGGTCAGGAGTTCGAGACCAGCCTGGCCAACATGGTGAAATCCCGTCTCTACTGAAGATACAAAAAAAAGTAGCTGGGTGTGGTGGTGCGCACCTATAGTCCCAGCTACTCAGTAGGGTAAGTCAGGAAAATCGCTTGAACCTGGGAAGCAGAGGTTGCAGTGAGCAGAGATTGCACCACTGCACTCCAGCCTGGGCGACAGAGCCAGACTCCATCTCAAAAACAGAACACAACAAAACAAAACATGCCATGTCTCTTAAGAGTTCAGCCCCCTGCCTGGATCATGCTTCTCCTCTTTGCTGGGCTAATGTCCATTTATCCCTCAGGAATCACTTTAGTGTCCCTATCTCGAAATATTTCCTGATGTCACAAATCTAGGTTGGGAGACCCACCTCTGAGCTCCTAAAGCACTCTGTCCTTCCACTATCAAAGCACTTACCACGGTGTTGTATAATGGCCTGTGGACTCATCTGCCTCCCCAGCTCAGCTGTAAACTCTGTACAGGAAAGATTGTCTGTCTGTATTAAATTCACAAGATTTAACAGAGGCTGGTGGTCAGTGCTCAATAGATATTTACTGAATCTGTGGAAGTGTGGAATATGAATGAAGGTTGAGTGATATGTTCAAGATTACAGAGCTAGGAAGCAGCAAACAGGTATTTACCTAGTTCTCTATGTTCTAAAGCTTAGTGTCCTTCTTTCCACCTCACTGAGGCTTCTTAACATGCATTATGACATGAACACTTTTGGTAATCTTGTAGAGCTTATGGACCCATTCTCAAAATAATAATTTGAAGGGTATAAAATAAGGTATAGGAAATGAGTTATATTGAAAAAGTTAATATTTAGCAAATTTAATGATTTAATTTTTATGTAAAGCATTAAATAATGAGAGAATGCATTCAAAATATAGTCAAGTTAAAGTTAAATTTTATTTTTTAATGTATATGAGTATACCCAATGAATAGTGCTGGAAAAAACAGATAAATATATAGGGAAACACGAACTTTGAATCTTTTTTTTTTTTTTTTTTTTTTGAGACGGAGTCTTGCTCTGTCACCCAGGCTGGAGTGCAGTGGCACAATCTCCGCTCACTGCAAGCACCACCTCCAGGTTCACGCCATTCTCCTGCCTCAGCCTCCCGAGTAGCTGGGACTACAGGCGCCCGCCACCACGCCCGGCTAATTTTTTGTATTTTTAATAGAGATGGGGTTTCACCGTGTTAGCCAGGATGGTCTTGATCTCCTGACCTCGTGATCCGCCCACCTCAGCCTCCCAAAGGACTGGGATTACAGGCGTGAGCCAATGTGCTCGGCCCACTTTGATTCTTACTTTATGCCAAATGCAAATTAAGATACATCATAGACCTAAGCATAAAATCTAAAATGATAAAGCTTTTAACAGAAAACATAGGAAAATATTTTTGCAGACTTAGGGTAGACAAAGATTTTTTTTTACATGGGACCCAGGGAGCATTAATCGAAAGAAAAATAATGATAAAATGGAGTTCATCAAAATAAAAGGCTTCTACTCAACAAAAGACACCATTAAGACATTGAATAATCAAACCACAGAATGAGAGGAAAAGATTCACAATACATATATCTGACAAATGACTTATCTCTTATATATATATATACACACACACATATATATAAAATACCCAAGAATAAAAAGAAAAACAGAAATTTCCAATTCCTGTCAAAATGGAAACAGCACATTTCGTTCTGTTTCTCCCACTGAATGTAATTTAAAACCTTAGACAGAATGCATGGAACAACTATCTGAGGATTCTGAAAAGTAAATGGTAAAGTATAAAGTAAATGGCAGGAATATGGAGAAAGGAAACCAGAAGTCAAAGAACTGTCAAATCAAGAGTGAGTTTCCCAATTTTTTTCCCCTTCGTTTTCTCCCAACTTGTACTAAAAGGCAACCGAAAATGCACATATTTTGCACAACAATGCGAATATAGTTAACACTGCTGAACTGTACACTGTTAAATTACATTTGGCTTAAATCTGCCTCCATACATAACATAATCTAATAATATGTAAACAAACTGTAACCTAACTTGAGAGTATATTCTTTTTTTTTTTTTTTTTTTTTTTTTGAGACAGAGTCTTGATCTGTCATCCAGGCCGGAGTGCAGTGGCACAATCTCAGTTCACTGCAACCTCCACTTCCCAGGTTCAAGCAATTCTCCTGCCTCAGCCTCCCAAGTAGCTGGGACTATAGGCACATGCCACCACGCCTGGCTAATTTATGTATTTTTAGTAGAGACTGGGTTTTACCATATTGGCCAGGCTGGTCTTGAACTCCTGACTTCGTGATCCACCTGCCTTGGCCTCCCGAGAGTATATTCTTGTAACAAGTATCTGACTCTGGGCTAATCATAGCAGGTAAACTTTCAGTCAGTCATGGGGATGCAAACTGCCAAAACATGTCCAAATAAGGCAAATGCCAAACTGTAACCAATCAGATTATTTTTGTATGTCACTTCCTTTTTCTATCTATAAATACTGCATGCCTCCATTGGTAGGTAAAGCTCTCTGAAACTTTACTGGTTTGGGAGGCTTCCCAATTCATGAATTGATTCTTTTCTCAAATAATCTCTGCTAAACTTTATTTATGTAAAGTTTTTCTTTCAACAACACTTAAAAATGGTTAAGATGGTAAATTTTATGTTGTGTTTTTTACCATAATTTAAAGAATAGCCATTATAACCATAACCTAAAACACAGGAGTAAGACTCTTAAAAAATGAATAGAAAGATAGTGAGTTTCTGCAGAAAGAACCGAATGGAAATTTTAGAATTAAAAAGTACAGTAACAAAAACAAAAATTTCACTAGATAGGTTCAATAGCAGAATGATGATGATGGGGGTGGAGGAAGCCACTAAACTTGAAGATAGATCAATGAAAAGTATCAAACGTGAAAAACAAATGGGAAAAAAAAGTGAATACAGCCTCAGGGACCCAGGGAACAATACCAAACGATCCAATGCTTATGTCATCAGAGTCCCTACAAAGAAAAGGAGGTAGAAAAAAAATATTTGGTGCTAAAAAATATTTGAAGAAATAATGGTTAAACACTTCCAAACAATGGCAAAAGGCATGAATTTACAGACTCAAAAAGCTCAGAATTTCCCAAACAGTAAATGCCCAAAGAAATCCACTCCCAAATGCATCATAACCAAACTGCTGGAAACTAAAGCCAAATAAACTATCTTAAAAACAGCCAGAGAAAGTTGTCAGAATCAAAATGGACTCACTCATGTTTAAAACTCTGACAGGCCAGGCACAGTGGCTCATGCCTGTAATCCCAGCACTTTGGGAGGCCAAGGCAGGTGGATTACCTGAGGTTGGGAGCTCAAGACATGCCTGGCCAACATGGTGAAATGCCGTCTCTACTAAAAATACAAAAATTAGCCAGGCGCAGTGGCACACATCTGTAATCCCAGCTACTCAGGAGGCTGAGGCAGGAGAATCGCTTGAATCCGGGAGGTGGAGGTTGGAGTAAGCGGAGATCACACCACTGCACTCCAGTCTGGGTGACAGAGTGAGACTCCATCTCAAAAAAACAAAACAAAACTCTGACAAACAGAGCCAGGGAACCCACGAAGGGAGGGTTCTCATGCATAAATGCCTGATAACAAGAACTATCACAAAAGGCTCTGCAAAAATCACAATCTTCCACAAAAGTCATCACAACCTAACAACAACAACACAACATACTTCTGCAAGGACATCTGCCTAACTGCCTGTCCAAACTTGCAATGACACCACCCTTGTTATTAAGGATCCTTGTAGTGAAGGATAATTGTCTCAAAACATTTATGTAATCCTCCTCATTTTTCCTAAAAAATTTTTGGTCTTCCTTTACCTGTCTGAATACATACATTATTTACTGTGGCAGCTGTACTCCCATTGCAATGCTTATTCCTGAATAAACACAACCTCTTTTTTAGAGAGTTTCTGTCTCTCTCTCTCTCTCTCTCTCGCTCGTTCTCTCTCTCTCTCTCTCTCTCTCTGTTGCTTAGGTTGACAAAACTATGTATCACATTTAGGGGAAAAACAATTAGAATGACTATGGATCTTACATCAGAAACCATGGAGGCCAAAAAAGTAGTGACACAAAACATTTCAAGTCCAGAAAGAAAAGAACAGTCAACGTGGAATTCTATATCCAGTAGAAATATCCTTCAAGAATGAAAGCAAACTAAAGAGATTCTCAGATGAAGAAAAACTAAGAGAATTCATCACCAGCCACACTTTGTAAAATAAAGCCTAAAGGAAGTTATTCAGCCTGAAAAGAAATGATAGCAGAGTAAAACTGGAAATGTCAGGAATGAAGGAAAAGCAATAAAAGTGGTAAATAGCTAGGTAGATACATAATAGGCTATTTTTCTCCTTTTAAGCTCTTACAAATATACCTGATGATTAAAAGCAAAACATATAACATTGTCTGATAAAGTTGCCAGTGTGTGTAAATGTAACACATATGATAACTACCACATAAATGGGGAAGGGTGAAGGGATCTATAAGGCAGGAAGCTTTCTACAGTCCACTGAAAGTGGTAAAATATTAATTCTAAATACACTGTGAAAGTTATGCTGGAATTGTCCTTTTTGGAAAGGCGAAGTAAGGACCTCTGAAATATAATCTTCCATAAAAATAATGAGAATACTAGCAAAATTGTCAAAATTGGGTGGAGAGGATTCTGGGAAGATGGCAGAGTAGGAAGCACCGGGAATATGGCTTCTCACCTAGACAAAAATTGTGCTGGCGGAATCTGTCTGATGTAACTATTATGGGACTCTGGAGTCTAATAAGGGCTGCAACATCCAGAAGAAGGCAAGGATGGTAAATTGTGGTTAATTTTAGTTCATTTCAGCTCTTAGCACAGCAGCAGTTACTCATCCACCACCACTCAGCCATATGGCAGACAGCGGTGCACATGTTCCTGCAGCAGCTTACAAACAGCTTGTGGGAGCCAGGGTAGGCAAAGAGGACTTTGTCCTCTGATTATGGGGGATCCATGCCCTGATCTCTCATTCCCGCTTCTTATCACAGAGGTATAAACAAAGCAGGGAAAGCCATTTTTGTTGCAACTTTCCCTATTTGTTTCAAGCCTCTTGCCCTCCGGTTGAAGTGACTCCTGGAGATTTAAAGGGCTGGTGACCTTTTTATTCCCTCCTTTCATTTTTGCTTTTTCTCCTTTTGGGAGCCAGACATTAAAGACTAGGACATTAAAAAACGACTACGTATATGGAGCAAATTAGAAAGTGACTGAGCCTGCCCAGGGAAAGTTTTAAAAAAGATCTGAGGAAAATTGGCCAGGTGTGGTGGTGCATGCTTGTAATCCCAGCTACTTGGGAAGCTGAGGTGGGAGGATCACTTGAACCTGGGAGACAGAGGTTGCAGTGAGCCAAGATTGCGTTACTGCACTCCAGCCTGGGTGACAGAGTGAGACTGCATCTCAGAAAAAAAAAAAAAAAAAAAAAGACCTGAGGAGACCTTAACTCTATACCTCAGGCTCATCCTTGGCACAGAGACAACCTGCACTACTCAAAAAATAAAAATTGAAAAATAAAAACAAATACAAAAAACAGCAAGTCCTGGGGAAGGTGAAGAATTGGCTTTCTGGAGTTACCATCTTAGATGCATATGTCCAATTTCCAACAAAAATTCATAAGGCATACAAAGAAACAGAAAAGTGTGTCACATTCAAAAGAAAAAATAAATCAACAGAAAATGTCCCTGAAAAAGACGTGATGGCAGATCTACTAGACAAAGACTTAAAAAAAAGTCTTAAGATGCTCAAAGAACTAAAGGAAGATGTGGAGAAAGTGAAGAAAACAATGTATAAACAAATTGGAAATATCAACAAAGAGATGAAAACCCTAAAAAGAAACAAGAAAAAATTCTGGAGCTGAAAAGTACAATAATCAAAATAAAATATACTCACTAGAAGTATTCAAAGTTGGATTTGAGCAGCTAGAAGAAAAAAGTAGTGAACCTGAAGATAGGACAATGTTAATTATTGAGTCTAAGGAACAAAAATAAAAAAGACAACAAAAGAAACAGAGTCTAAGGGGCCTCTGGGACACCACGGAGCAGACCAACATATGCATTGTGGGAGTGTCAGAGGGGCAGAGAGAATATTTGAAGAAATAATGACTGAAAGCTTCCCAAAATTGATGAATATAAAGATTCAAATTTGATGAATATAAAGATTCAAGAAGCTTAACAAACTCCAAATAAAACGAACTCAAAGATATGCATATCAAGACACATTACAATCAACTTTAGAAAGACAAAGAGAGAATCTTGAAAGCAGCAAGAAAGAAGCAATCTTCACATACAAATGACCACCAATAAATTAACAGTAGAGTTTTCATCAAAAACTCTGGAGGCCAGAAAGCAGTGGGCCAATATATTCAAGAATATATTGCTAAAACGTGGTGGCTCACGCCTGTAATCCCAGCACTTTGGGAGCCCAAGGTGGATCACAAAGTCAGGAGTTCAAGACCAGCCTGGCCAACATGGTACAACCCCGTCTCTACTAAAAATACAAAAAAATTAGCCAGGCGTGGCACGTGCCTGTAATCCCAGCTACTCAGGAGGCTGAGGCATGAGAATTGCTTGAACTCGGGAGGTGGAGGTTACAGTGGACTGAGATCGCACCACTGCACCCCAGCCTGGGTGACAGAGCAAGACTTTGTCTCGGGGGGGAAAAAAAAGAAAGAATTTATTGCTAAAAGAAAAAAAAAATCAATCAAGAATTCTATATCCAGAAAAACTGTCCCTCAAAAGTGAGGGAAAAATTTCCCAGCACTTTGGGAGGCCAAGGCGGGCGGATCATGAAGTCAGGAGTTCGAGACCAGCCTGGCCAACATGGTGAAATCCCATCTCTACTAAAAGTACAAAAATTAGCTGGGTGGTGGGTGCCTGTAATCCCAGCTACTCTGGAGGCTGAGGCAGGAGAATTGCTTGAACCTGGGAGGCAGAGGTTGCAGTGAGCTGAGATTGCGCCACTGCACTCCAGCCTGGGTGACAAGAGCAAAACTCCATCTCAAGAAAAAAAAAAAAAAAAGTGAGGGAAAAATTAAGACATTCCCAGATAAACAAAAGCTGAGAGAGTTTGTTACCACTGAATCTGCCCTTCAAGAAATGCTCAAGGAAGTCCCACAGGGTGAAATAAAAGGACACCAGAAAATAACTTGATGCCATATGAAAAAAATAAAGATAACAATAAAGGTAAATACATGGACAATTATAAAAGCTAGCATTATTGCAACTAAGGTTTGTAATGCCACTTTTCATTTTTTATATGATGTGAGAGATGGCTACATTAAAAAAAACAATTATTAGCCTAAAACCCAGTATTATTTTAACTTTGGTTTGCAACTCTGTATTTTGTTTTCTGTATAATTTAGGAGACTAATGTATTTTTAAAATATTAGTGATACAGGAATTAAGACAAAGGTACTAGGCCGGGCGCGGTGGCTCACACCTGTAATCCCAGCACTTTGGGAGGCCGAGGTGGGCGGATCACGAGGTCAGGAGATCCAGACCATCCTGGCTAACACGGTGAAACCCCGTCTCTACTAAAAATACAAAAAAAAAAAATTAGCCAGGCGAGGTGGCGGGCGCCTGTAGTCCCACCCACTCGGGAGGCTGAGGCAGGAGAATGGCATGAACCCAGGAGGCGCAGCTTGCAGTGAGCTGAGATCGCACCACTGCACTCCAGCCTGGGCGACAAAGCGAGACTCCATCTCAAAAAAAAAAAAGAAAGAAAAAGGTACTTAGGCAGATAGTGAGGGTACGGGAGTCCTCAGTAAGGTTTTCCTTTTAATGAAAAGCAGCCCCCAAATCATTTTCTTTTCTAACAAACAGCAGCCTGTAAAATCGAGCTGCAGACATAGAAAACCAAGCTAGAAGCTTGCACGGGTGAATGCCGGCAGTTGTGCCAATAAAAAAAAGGCTACCTGTGACTAGGCATGATCAAAATGGTGGGTCCGTCTTCTCTTCTCTTTGCCAGCAACGTGTACAGTAAGGAGCAGACAAGATGGCACTGTCCAAGTGGAAAGTCCATTTACATAATAAGATTAGGGTGGGGCAACCAGCCTTCCCCACATGCTATGTAAATGTCACACCTGGTTGAACCAATCTGTGAGCCCTATGTAAATCAGACACTGCCTCCTCAAGCCTGCCTATAAAAATCTGCTGCATTCTGCCGCAGGCCACCTTTTCCCTTTTGGACACCTCTCTCTCACAAAAGACAGACCTGCTCTCCTCTCTCCTTTCTCCTGCCTATTAAACTTTCCACTCCTTAACCCACATCATGAGTGCGTGACAGTGTTGTTAATCTTCTCAGCGTGAGATGACAAACCCCACCCAGGTATTTACCCCAGACAAGGAGGCCACTTCATTAGTTTATGTTTAGGGGCACACAATGTATAAAGATATGTAATTTTGTGACATCTACAACGAAAAGAGGTGAACACAGTGTTGTATGTAATGAAGCAGAGTTTTTGTATATTATTGAAGTTAAGCTGCTGTAAATTCAATCCTGTGTTAGAGTACTAACACAAGATTATCATGTTAAATGTAATCCTAATGCTAACCACGAAGAAAATGGCTAGAGAATATACACAGAAAGATATGAGAAAGGAATTTAAACATTTTACTCCCCCAAAATACAAAAAGGACAGTAATGCAAGAAATGAGGGACAGAAAAGCTATAAGGCATACAAAAACATGTAACATAATGGGCTGGGCATGGTGGCTCACACCTGTAATCCCAACATTTTGGGAGGGTGAAGCGAGTGGATCACTTAAGATCAGAAGTTTGAGACCAGCTTGGCCAACGTGGCGAAACTCTACTAAAAATACAAAAATTAGAAGAAAAAAAAGATACAAAAATTAGCCAGGCATGGTGTCACGTGCCTGTGGTCCCAGCTACTCAGGAGGCTGAGGTGGGAGGATTGCTTGAACCCAGGAGGTGGAAGTTGCCGTGAGCCCAGATCATGCCACTGCACTCCAGCCTGCATGACAGAGCAAGACTGTCTCAAAAAAAAAAAATTAATTAATTGAATTGAATTGAATAAAAAAGAAAACATATAACAAAATGAGAGAAGTCCCTCCTTATCAATAATTACTTTAAGTGTAAATAAAATTTCCCAATCAAAAGACGAAGATTGGCAGAATGAAAAAAAAAATCCGCATGATCCTTTATATGCTGTCTACAAGCCACCCGTTTTAGATCCAAAAACACAAATAGATTGAAAGCGAAAAGATGGAAAAATATATTCCATGCAAATAGTAATCAAAAGAGAGTAGAGTGGCTAGACTAATATCAGACAAAATAGATTTTAAATCAAAAAGGGTTGTAAGAGACAAAGAATGATATTACATATTAAAGGTTCAATACAGCAAGAAGATATAACAATAACAAACATTTACACACCTAATGACAGGTCATCAAAATATACGATGCAGGCCAGGCGCGGTGGCTCACGCCTATAATCCCAGCACTTTGGGAGGCCGAGATGGGTGGATCACCTGAGGTCAGGAGTTCGACACCAGACTGGCCAACATGGCGAAACCCCATCTCTACTAAAAATACAATAGCTGGGTGTGGTGGCATGTGCCTGTAGTCCCAGTTACTCAGGAGGCTGAAGCAGGAGAATCACTTGAACCCATTGAACCCAGAAGGCAGAGGTTGCAATGAACCAAGATTGCACCACTGCACTCCAGCCTGGGTGACAGAGCAAGCCTCCAACTCAAAAAAATAAAAAATTTAAAAATATATATATATATACACACACATATATATGTATATACAAATATGTATATGTATATACATATTTATATATAAAATGCAAAAACTGACAGAATTGAAGGGAGAAATAGGCAGTTCTACAACTATAGTTGGAGGTCTCAATACCCGCCCATGCAATGATGGATAGAACAACCAGATAAAAGGTAAGAAAATGCAGGAATTAAACAGTATAGTAAACCAATCAGGTCAAATAGACATGTACAGAACACTGTACTCAACAATGACATACTGCACATTTTTCTCAAATACACATGAAACATTTTCCAGGATAGACCATATGTTAGGCCACAAATTAAGTACCAATAGATTTTAAAAGATAGGGATCACACAAAGTATCTTCTCCAATCACAGTGGGATGGAGTCAGAAATCAATAACAGAAGTAAAACTGGAAATTTCACAAATTTGTGGACATTAAACAACATACTCTTAAACAACTAATGGACAAAGAAAAAAACATAAAGGAAATTAGAAAATACTTAGAAGTAAATTAAAATTAAAAACACAATACACCAAAACTTATGAGATGCAGCAAAAGCAGTGCTAAGGGAGAAATTTATAGCTATACATGCTTATATTAAAACAGTAAGAAAGATCTAAAATCAGCAACCTAACTTTACAGCTTAAGAACCTAGGGGCCGGCACCGTGGCTCACGCCTGTAATCCTAGCATTTTGGGAGGCCGAGGCAGGCCGACCACTTGAGGTCAGGAGTTTGAGACCAGCCTGGCCAACATGGTGAAACCCTGTCTCTACTAAAATACAAAAATCAGCTGGGTGTGGTGGCATGTGCCTGTAATTCCAGCTACTCAGGAGGCTGAGGCAGGAGAATTGCTTGAAACTGGGAGGCGGAGGTTGCAGTGAGCCGAGGTCCTGCCATTGCGCTCCAGCCTGGGGGACAAGAGTGAAATTCTGTCTCTTAAAAAAAAAAAAAAGAAAGAAAGAAAGAAAAAGAAAAAAAAGAGAGAAAGAAGCTAGGGGAAAAAGAACAAACTAAACTCAAAGCTGGTCTAAGGGAGGAAATAATAAGATTAGAGCAGAGATAAGGGAGATAAGGAAAATACAGACTAGAAAAACAATAGAGAAAATAGGCCGGTCATGTTGGTGCCTGCCTGTAATCCCAGCTACTTGGGAGGCTGAGGCAAGACCATCACTTGAACCCGGGAGGCAGAGGTTGCAGTGAGCCGGGATCGTGCCACTGCACTGTCACCTGGGCAACGGAGCAAGACTCTGTCTCAAAAAAAAAAAAAAAGAAAGAAAGAAAGAAAAAAGAAAAAGAAAAACTATAGAGAAAATCAATGAAGTCAAAAGATATTTCTTTTAAAAAATTGACAAATCCTGGCTGGGCGCGGTGGCTCACGCCTGTAATCCCAGCACTTTGGGAGGCCGAGGCAGGCGGATCACGAGGTCAGGAGATCGAGACCATCCTGGCTAACACGGTGAAACCCCGTCTCTACTAAAAATACAAAAAATTAGCCGGGCGTGGTGGCGGACGCCCGTAGTCCCAGCTGCTCGGGAGGCTGAGGCAGGACAATGGCGTAAACCCGGGAGGCGGAGCTTGCAGTGAGCCGAGATCGCGCCACTGCACTCCAGCCTGGGCGACAGAGCAAGACTCTGTCTCAAAAAAAAAAAAAAGAAGAAGAAGAAGAAGAAGAAGAAAGAAAAGAGTTGTGGAGATGGATGGTGGTGATGTCTACCCAACATTATGAATATATTTCATAACATTGAACTGTACACCTAAAAATCTTTAAGAGGAAAGTTTCATGTTATGTGATTTTTGTTTTGCTTTGTTTATTTTGTTTTTTAAGAGACAGGATCTCACTCTGTTGCCCAGGCTGGAGTGCAGTGACACAATCATGGCTCACTGCAGCCTTAACTTGGTAGGTTCAAGAAATATTCCTGCCTTGGGGCCGGGCATGGTGGCTCACGCCTGTAATCCCAGCACTTTGGGAGGCCAAGGTGAGCGGATCACAAGGTCAGGAGTTTGAGACTAGCCTGGCCAACATAGTGAAACCCCGTCTCTACTAAAAATACAAAAATTAGCTGGGTGTGGTGGCAGGCGCCTGTAGTCCCAGCTACTCAGGAGGC
The DNA here is from genome assembly GCF_028858775.2 of Pan troglodytes. Taxonomy (NCBI): domain Eukaryota; kingdom Metazoa; phylum Chordata; class Mammalia; order Primates; family Hominidae; genus Pan; species Pan troglodytes. The sequence continues at coordinate 43,298,334 of NC_072403.2, read as the reverse complement.
TGAGGCGCGAGAATCGCTTGAACCCGAGAGGCAGAGGTTGCAGTGAGCTGAGACCATGCCATTGCACTCCAGCCTGGGTGACAGAGTGAGATTCCATCTCAAAAAAAAAAAAAGGAAATATTCCTGCCTTGGCCTCTCGAAGTGCTGAGATCACAGGCGTGAGCCACCATATCTGGCCCTGTTATGTGTATTTTACAGCAATAAAAAAAAAAGAAAAAAAATCTAGCCTCAAGCAATAATATCTGTGAAAAAAAAACTGTCAAAATCAACTTTTTTTTTTTTTTTTTTGAGATGGAGTTTTGCTCTTGTTGCCCAGGCTAGAGTACAATGGCGCAATCTCGGCTCACTGCAAACTCCGCCTCCTGGGTTCAAGCGATTCTCCTGCCTCAGCCTCCCGAGTAGCTAGGATTACAGGCAAGTGCCACCACGCCCAGCTAATTTTGTATTTTTATTAGAGACGGGGTTTCTCCATGTTGGTCAAGCTGGTCTTGAACTCCCGACCTCAGGTGATCTGCCCACCTCGGCCTCCCAAAGTGCTGGGATTACAGGCGCGAGCCACTGCGCCCGGCCCAAAATCAACTTTTTCAGAACTCTGAAAATATCAAAGACTTGCAAAATTTGAAGAGTGTTTATTCAACAATAATGGCTTAATCTCGGTAATACAGAGCTTTGTGATATTTCAACTTGTAGTTCCAATCCTTTTTGGCAGCTCCATGCTCACCTTGAAAAACAACAGCCTTGCAACTATGATAGCTGTGAAAACCAGCAATGTAGCCACCACTAGAGAGGACAAAAACAGGCTTTAACTTCCCAAAGGCCCCACCCCCAGAGAATTTGTCAGTATTCCACCTGTCTGGAAACTCTCTGAGAAGCTCTATTCTTAGAGCTTGTCTTATTTTACCTAACTCAGGGCTCACTCTATGCAAACAGTCCTGTCTGCAGAGCATTGTCGAAAATAATTAGCAGCAATTGTTTCACAGTGCAGCTGCCTGAGGCAGTATTACAAATTGGTGCTAACAAAAATATTAAAAAGAAAAACCTGGGGAATGAGATGTCCATAGAAGGCTCAGAAAAGCCCTGAATATTCCACGAGAGCTAGAAGGCCACATGCATGTGCAGGGCTACACAAATGCCCAGGAGAGATCTGAGAAGGCCCTAATCTCTCACCTTTGACTTTGAGGCTCTATACAATAAAAGCATAAAGTGAAGGTTAAGACACGGTTGTATACTGCCTGCCAGAGCATTGAAGCCATACACCAACACACACAGAGAGACCTTCAAAAAGGCTGGGAGATTTATTGGTTCATGGAATTTATGGAAATCTGTCCAGTCGTTAGGCAACCACTAAGCTTACCAAGTAGAGATTCAGTAGACAAACATGAAAAAGTACACAGACTGCAGAATTAGTCCAGGAAAGTGACCGAAAAAAAAAACAAAAAAAAACAAAAAAAAAAAAACCCAGCAACAAAACAAACCTGGGTGATCTGATTTCCACAGGTGCCATGTTATTTTAAATGTTCGGTTTTCAACAAAAAATTAAGAGACACACAAAGAAATGGTAAAGTATGGCCCACAGATGGGCGGAAAAGCAGTTAATAGAAAGTGTACCTGAAGAAGCACAAACACTGGACATATTAGACAAAGACTTTAAGTCAGCTATTATCATATGTTAAAAGAATTAAAGGAAACTATGTCTAAAGAATTAAAAAGAAAAGATGAGGACAATGTCCCACCAAATAGAGAAAATAAAGAGATAAAAATTACTTTTTAAAAAAGAACCAAATAAGACTTAATTGTCTTCTCCAAAAATTTATATGTCAAAGCCCTAACCTATATCATGACTGTATTTGGAGATGGGGTTTTAGGACGTATTTAAAGTTAAATGAGGTCCTAAGGATGGGCTCCTAATTTGATAGAATTGATCATCTTATGAGAAGAGGAAGATCACTCACTATCTCCCTCTCCCCTTCCCATTCCTCCGTCCCCCTCTTCCTCCAGGTGCACACAATGAAGGAAAGCCATGGCCCACAGAGAGAAGATGGCCATCTGTAAGCCAGGAAGAAAACTTCCACCAGAACCTGACCATGCTGGCTGCAGAATTCTGAGAAAATACATTTCTTTTGTTTAAGCCACCCAGTCTATGGTATTTTGTTAGGACAGCCCTGGCTGACTAAGACAGCACTCAACAGCAGAGTTGAATTGTCAAAAGAAAGAATCATAAAACTTGAAGTCAAATGAGATTACCCAGACCAAGGCACAGAAAAAAACAATAGTGATGAATAAAAATGAACAAAGCCTCAGACACCTATGGGACACCAGCAAGTGTACCAACAAACACATAATGGGAGCCTCAGACATAGAGGATAGAGAGAGGAGCAGAAATAATATTTGAAGAAATAAGGGCCAAAAACTTCCCAAATTTACTGAGAAGCATTAATCTGCACAACCAAAAAGCTCAATGACCTCCAAGTAGGATAAACTCACAGATGCACACTATATATCATAGTCAAAGTGTCAAAAAAAACAATGAGAGAATCTTGAAAGCAGCAAAAGAAGCAACTCATCACATATAATGGATCCTCAATAAGATTAACAGCTGATTTCTCATTAGAAACCATGGAGGCCAGAAGGCATATTCAAAATATTGAAAGAAAAAGACTCGCAACCAATAATTTTTTTTATCACTCTCACTAAATTTGTTTAGCTTATTAATACTTTCAAACAACTACCTTTTTTTTTTGAGATGGAGTCTCACTCTGTTGTCAGGCTGGAGTGCAGTGGCGCGATCTCGGCTTACTGCAACCTCCACCTCTCGGGTTCAAGTGATTCTCCTGCTGCAGCCTCCCATGTAGCTGGGATTACATGCACGTGCCACTACACCCGGCTAATTTTTGTATTTTTAGTAGAGACGGGGTTTCACCATGTTGGCAAGGATGGTCTCGATCTCTTGACCTCATGATCCTCCTGCCTCAGCCTCCCAAAGTGCTGGGATTACAGGTGTGAGCCACTGTGCCCAGTCACAACTACCTATTTTTAAAGAGATGGTGTCTCACTATGTTGCTCAGGCTGGCCTTCACCTCCTGGGTTCAAGTGATCCTCCCACCTGAGCCTCCCAAGTAGCTGGGATTACAGGCATACGCCACTATGCCCAGGTTCAGCCAAGAATTCCATACCCAGGAAAACTATCTTGCAAACATGAAATAGAGGCCGGGCGCTGTGGCTCATGCCTATAATCCCAGCACTTTGGGAGGCCAAGGGGGGGCGGATCACAAGATCAGGAGTTCAAGACCAGCCTGGACAATATAGTGAAACTCCATCTCTACTAAAAATACAAAAATTAGCCAGGTGTGTTGGCTCATGCCTGTAGTCCCAGCTACTTAGGAGGTTAGGGCAGGAGAATCGCTTGAACCTTTGAGGCAGAGGTTGCAGTGAGCCAAGATCATGCCATTGCACTCCAGCCTGGGCAACAAGAGTGAAACTCCATCTCAAAAACAAACCAAAAAAAAAACAAAAAAAAGTGAAAGAGAAATGAAGACATTTCCAGATAAACAAAAACAAAAAAGAGAATTTGCTGTTAGCAGACCTTCCTTACAAAAAATATAGAAAAGAGTCCTTCATGCTAAAATGAAAGAATACCAGACAGTAAATTGAATACACACACACACACACACACACACACACACACACACACACACACAAAAGCAGATGTTCCTCAACTCAAGATGGGGTTAGACCCCAATAGACTCATCGTAAGTTTAAAATATCATAAGTCAAAAATGCATTTAATACCCCAATAAACCCACTGTAAAGTCAAAAAATTGTCCATTAAACCATCGTATGTTGTCAACTAGCTGCCTCAAATCTATTTTGGGAATAGGAACTGGAAAGAAATTATACTCAGAGTTCTCTGTTTCATATTCTCTTCCATTTTCATCCTTTCCTCCTGAGCAGAAAATCAAGTGAGAAGCAACTTGAGAAGATGGATTTTTTTCTTCTTTTAAAAATAAAAAAAAAACAAATACCAAAAATAGTCAAAATTCACTGAAACAATTAAAATTGAGTATTTAAAATTTTCAAATAATCCAAAAGAAGGCAAGAAAGGGAAAACAGAAGTACAAAAAACAAACAAAAAAAAAAACAGAAAACAAATAATAAAATGGTAGACCTAAGTCCAAACATATCAATAGTTGCATTAAATGTCAATAATCTAAAAAAAAAATTAAAAGACAGATATTATAGAAGAACTTTTTAAAAATCAAGAACCAATTACATGCTGTGTACAAGAAACTCACTTTAAATATAAGGGTATAAACTGGGTCTGGTGGCTCACTCCTGTAATCCTACCACTTTGGGAGGCCAAGGCAGGCAGATTGAGCTCAGGAGTTTGAGACCAGCCTGGGCAACATGGCGAAAACCTGTCTCTACTAAAAATACAAAAAAATTAGCCAAGCATGGTGACATGTGCCTGTAGTCCCAGCTGTCTGGGAGGCTGAGGCATGAGAATTACTTGAACCCTGAAGATAGAGATTGCAGTGAGCCAAGATCATGCCACTGCTCTCCAGCTTAGGAGACAGAAAGAAACTCTGTCTCAAAAAACAAACAGACTATATATATATATATAAAATATACACACACACACATACATATATACACATATGTACATATATACACACATATATACTATTTATTTATATTATATATTATATATATATGGGTATAGGTAGATAGAAGGATATTAAATGATACAACATGCAAACACTGATCAAAAGAAAACTAGGCTGGGCTCAGTGGCTCAAGCCTATAATCCCAGCACTTTGGGAGGCTGAGGCGGGCAGATCACCTAAGGTCAGGAGTTCAAGACCAGCCTGGCCAGCATGGTGAAACCCCATCTCTACTAAAAATACAAAACTTAGCCGGGCATGGTGGCATGCACCTGTAATCGCAGCTACTCAGGAGGCTGAGGCAGGAAAATCGCTTGAACCTGGGAGGCGGAGGTTGCAGTGAGCCAAGATCGTGCCACTGCACTCCAGTCTGGGTGACAGAGCAAGACTCGGCATCAAAAAAAAAAAAAAAAAAAAAAAAAAGAAAGCGGTTGTGGTTATAATAATATTAATCAAAGTAGACTTCAGAGTGAGAAAAATTACCAGACATTAAAGAGAGGCATTGTATAATGATAAAAGTAAAATCAAGAAGGCATAACAATCCTAAATACGTATGCACATAACAACAGAGCTTCGCAATAAATGAAGCAGTCTGGGTGTGGTGGCTCACACCTATAATCCCAGAACTTTGAGAGGCCGAGGCAGGCAGATCGCTTGAGCTCAGGAGTTCAAGACCAGCCTAAGCAATATGGTGAAACCCTGTCTCTACAAAAGCTGGATGTGGTGGCATGTGTCTGTATTCCCAGCTGCTTGGGAGGCTGAGATGGGAAGATCGCTTGAGCCTGGGAAGTCAAGGATGCAGTGAGCCAAGATTGTGCCACTGCACTCCAGTATGGGCAACGGAGCAGGACACTGTCTCAGAAATAAATAAATAAATAAAATGAATGAAGCAAAGACTGATAGAAATGAAAGGAAAAATTAACAACTCCACAATTATTGTTGGAGATTTCAATATTCATCTCTCAGTAATCAGTGGAATATTAGATAGAAATCAGCAAGGATTTATAAAAACTGAATAAAATCATCAACCAGCTGGATCTAATTGACACAGAACACTCCATCAAATAACAGCTGCAGAATACACATTCTTTTCAAGTACATGTGTGTACCAAGATAGACCATATCCTGGATCATAAAACACATGTGAACAGATTTACAAGAATTGAAATCATACAAAGTAAGTTATCTGACTATAATGGCATTAAAGGAGAAATTAATAACACAAAGATAACGAAAAAATCTTCAAATACTCGGAAATTAAGTGATTTAATTCAATAGTTAATTTAAATAGTTATTCAAAATACTTCATAGGTCATAAAGATATCTCAAGGAAAATTAGAAAATTAGAAAATGTTTTGGTCTGGATGCAGTGGCTCACACCTGTAATTCCAGCACTTTGGGATGCCAAGGTGGACGGATCACCTGAGGTTAGGAGTTTGAGACCAGCCTGGCCAACATGGAGAAACCCTGTCTCTACTGAAAATACAAAAATTAGCCGGGCATGGTGGCACATACCTGTAGTCCCAGCTACTCAGGAGGCTGAGGCCTGAGATCACTTGAACCTGGGAGGCGGAGGTTGCAGTGAGCTGAGATCACACCACTACTCCAGCCTGGGCAACAGAGTGAGACTCCATCTTAAAAAAAGAAAAAAGAAAGAAAATGCTTTGAAGAAAATGAAAATAAAAATGCAACATATCAACATTTGCAGGATGCAGCTAAATAATGCTTAGAGGGAAATTTTATAGTATTTAATTGTATTTAAGAAAAGAAGAGCCAGGCGTGGTGGCTCATGCCTGTAATCCCAGCACTTTGGGAGGCTGAGGCAGGCAGATCACCTGAGATCAGGAGTTTGAGACCAGCCTGGCCAGCATGGCGAAATCCCATCTCTACTAAAAATACAAAAATTAGCTGGGCGTGGTGGTGCATGCCAGCTATTGGGGAGGCTGAGGCAGGAGAACTGCTTGAATCTGGGAGGCAGAGGTTGCAGTGAGCCGAGATCATGCCACTGCACTCCAGCCTGGGTGACAGAGCAAGACTCCATCTCAAAAAAAAAACTTAAGAAAAGAAGAAAGGTCCCAATTCAACAATCAAAGTGTCTACCTCTAGAAATTAGAAAAACAAGAGCTAATAAACCCAAAGCAATGAGAGGAAGAAAATAATAAAAATATAAAGATAAATTAATAAAATTCAAAACAGTAAAATGAGGGAAAAATAAAGAAACCAAAAATCCGGTTATTTGAAAAGATTAATAAGATTAATAAACTTCTTGTCAGACTGACAGAGGAAAATAAAAGAGGATACATATTACCCATAGCAGGAATGAAAGAGGGGATATCTCTACAGACACTACAGTCATTAGAAAGTTTGGCCGGGCACGGTAACTCACACTTGTAATCCCAGCACTTTGGGAGGCTGAGGTGGGCAGATCACCTGAGGTTGGGAATTCAAGACCAGCCTGACCAATATGGAGAAACCCCGTCTCTACTAAAAATACAAAATTAGCTGGGTGTGGTGGTGCATGCCAGTAATCCCAGCTACTCGGGAGGCTGAGGCAGGAGAATCGTTTGAACCCAGGAGGCAGAGGTTGTGGTGAGCCGAGACCACGCCATTGCACTCCAGCCTGGGCAACAAGAGTGAAACTCCATCTCAAAAAAAAAGAAAAGAAAAGAAAATTAATGAGAAATACTGTAAACGTCTTTACACACATAAGTGGACCCATTGATAAGGGCCAACTTCTTAAAAATTGCAAACTACTGAAACTCATCCAAGAAGAAATAGATTACCTGAACAATCCTATATCTATTAAAGAAATTGAATTCATTATTTTAAATACCATCTTCAAAAATTGAGGTCCAGATAGCTTTGCTGGTGGAGTCCACCAAACATATAAAGAAGAAATGATACCAAGTCTACAGAATCTCTTCTACAAAATAGATTAAGAAGGAACAATTTGGCCAGGCACAGTGGCTCACGCCTGTAATCCCAGCACTTTGGGAGGCCGAGGCCAGTGGATCATGAGGTCAGGAGATCGAGACCATCTTGGCTAACCCGGTGAAACCCCGTTTCTACTAAAAATACAAAAAATTAGCCGGGCATAGTGGCGGGTGCCTGTAGTCCCAGCTACTCGGGAGGCTGAGGCAGGAGAATGGCATGAACCCGGGAGGTGGAGCTTGCAGTGAGCCCAGATCGCGCCACTGCACTCCAGCCTGGGCGACAGAGCAAGACTCCGTCTCAAAAAAAAAAAAAAAGAAGAGGAACAATTTGGCCAGGCACAGTGGCTCACACCTATAATTACAGCACTTTGGGAGGCCAAGGTGGGCAGATCATGAGGTCAAGAGTTTGAGGCCAGCCTGGCCAACATAGTATAACCCCATCTCTGCTAAAAATACAAAAATTAGCCAGGCATGTTGGCGCGCACCTGTAGTCCCAGCTATTTGGGAGGCTGAGGCAGGAGAATTGCTTGAACCTGGGAGGTGGAAGTTGCGGTGAGCCAAGATCGTGCCACTGCACTCCAGCCTGGGCAACAGAGTAAGACTTCACCTCAAAAAAACAAACAAACAAACAAACAAACAAAAAAAGAAATATTTTCCACCATATCTTTTGAGGCTCAGCATCACCCTGATACAACAAGCAGATAAAGACAGTAGAAAGAAAATCACAGACCAATATCCTTCATGAATAAAAAAACAAATATCCTAAACAAAATACTAACAAATCAAATCCAGCAATATATAAAAAGAATTATACACCATGGCCCACTTGCAAGACTGTTTAAATATTCAAAGATCAATCAATATAATCTATCACATTAACATACTTAAGTATCAAAACTTCATATTAATTGCTGCGGAGAAAGCATTTAACAAAATTAAACAGCCACTAATTATTAAAAATTAGTAATAAAAGGGAACTGTTATAACCTGATAATGAAGGATATATGTGTATATTCATATTGGTGTGCATATATATATAGCTAACATCCTATTCAAATCCTAGTGGATGTCCTAGACAGTGAAATAAAGGCAGGGGAAAAGGGCATACAATTGGCAAGGAAAAAAGAAAAGTGTCCTTTTCAACACATTACATGATGAATTCACAGAAAAATCGCAAAGAATCTACCAAAAAAGCTCCTAGAATTAATAAGTGAGTTTTCAAAGTTTGCAGAATCCAAAGTCAATAGATAAAGATGAATATTTCTATACGCGGCCAGGCACAGTGGCTCATGCCTGTAATCCCAGCACTTTGGGAGGCTGAGGCAGGTGGCTCACCTGAGGTGAGGAGTTCGAGGCCAGCCTAGCCAACATGGTGAAACTCTGTCTCTACTAAAAATACAAAAATTTGCCGGGCATGGTGGTGTGCACCTGTAATCCCAGCTACTCAGAAAGGTGAGACAGGAGCATTGCTTGAACCCAGGAGTCAGAGATTACAGTGAGCCAAGATCGCCCCACTGTGCTCCAGCCTGGGTGACACAGCAAGACTACATCCCCCCCCCAAAAAAAAAGAATATATATATGTATATTATATGTTATATATATTATATATTTATATATTATATTTTAAATATACTTATAAAATATAAAATACATATTTCTATATGCTTGCAATTACAATTGGAAATTAAACAAAAATTTAAATTATTTACAATAGCTTAAAGAAAATGAAATATTCTAACAAAACTTGTGCAGGATATGTCTGCTAAACAATATGAAATGCCAATGAACCAAATCGAGATAGACCTATATAGAGAGATATAAAACATTCATGGATTAAAAAACTCAATATAGTTAAGATGTCAATTATCTCTAAATGATCTATTGATTTAATACAACTCCAGTAAAAATTCCAATAGGAATTTTTGTAGAAATAGATACATGGATTTTAAAATTTATGTGGAAAGGCAAAGGAACATGGATAGCCAGCAATAATTTTGAAAAAGAAGAATAAAGCTGGAGGATTCATACTACCCAATTTTAAGACTCGCTATAAAGCTACAGTAATCAAGGCAGTGTGGTGCTATAAAGTAATAGAAACACAATCAGTAGGACAGAGAATAGAGTTCAGAAATTGGCCACAAAAACACTGCCAGTCGCTTTTCCCACCTTGAGACACACAAAAATACAAACCAATTGCTTTTTAAAAATTTTTTACCAAAAACAGGTATATTTCTGATCAAACTAATTGCTTTTTGACAAAAGTGCAAAGGAATAGGATATTATTCAGCCATAAAAAGAATGAAAGCCTCTCATTTGCAGTAACATGGATGAAACTGGAGGCTATTATGTTAAGTGAAATAAGCCAGGCACAGAAAGACAAATATGTTATCACCCATATGTGGGAGCTAAAGCGGTAGATCTCATGAAAATAGAGAGTAGACTGGTGGTTTCCAGAAGCCAAGAAGGGGAGGGAAAGGAGGGATGAAGAGAAAAAAAAGAATATAAATGTAATTATTACCACTGGACTGTACACTTAAAGTTGACAAAGATGGTAAATTTTACATGAATATTTTACCTCAACAAAAAAATAAAATTTTTTAAAATACAAAGACTTAGTTGTGGAGAAAGAGTTGCCTTTTAACAAATGGTGTTAGAACACCAACTGAATATCCATATACAAAAAATAAGCTCTATCCTTATAGAGTTTGAAACTCTGTACAAAAATTAAACCAAAATAGATCATAGATCTAAACAAAAATCATAAAACTATAATGCTTTGAGGAGAAAACCTTAATGACCTTGGGTTAGGCAAAGACTACTTAAATATGACACAAAAATCATGATTCATAAAAAAATTGATAAATTTGGCTGCATCAAAATGGAAAACTATTGCTCTGAAAAAGATGCTGTTAAGAAAATGAAAAGAAGCTGCAGAGTGGGAGAAAATATCTGCAAATTGTTTATCCCACAATGAATTTGTATCCAGAATATACAAAGAACTCTCAATATTCAACCATAAGAAAACAATTCAATTTTTTAAATGGGTCAAAGATTTGAACAGATAGTTCACCAAGGAAAGTATGTGGATGACAAAGAAGTGCTTGAAATTTGCTATTATGGAAATGAAAGCTAAAACAATGGTTAGTTATACACTTATTAGAATGATTACAATTTTTTTAAAAAAACCTGACAATACTAAGTGCAGGAGAAGATGTAAAGCAACTGGAAGTGTTTATTTTATTTTATTTTATTTTATTTTTATTTTTTTTTAGACGGAGTTTCGTTCTTGTTGCCCAGGCTGGAGTGCAATGGCGCAATCTCGTCTCACTGCAACATCCGCCTCCCGGGTTCAAGCGATTCTCCTGCCTCTGCCTCCCTAGTAGCTAGAATTACAGAAATGTGCCACCATGCCCAGCTAATTTTGTATTTTTAGTAGAGACAGGGTTTCTCCATGTTGGTCAGGCTGGTCTGGAACTCCCGACCTCAGGTGATCCGCCCGCCTTGGCCTCCCAAAGTACTGGGATTACAGGCATGAGCCATCTCGCCCGGCCGTTAATTTTTTTTGAAATGGAGTTTTACTCTGTTGCCCAGGCTGGAGTACAATGGCGTGATCTCGGCTCACTGCAACCTCTGCCTCCTGGGTTCAAGTGATTCTCCTGTCTCAGCCTTGCAAGTACCTGAAATTACAGGCACCCGCCACCATGCCCAGCTAATTTTTGTACTTTAGTAGAGATGGGGTTTCACCATGTTGGTCAGGCTGGTCTTGAACTCCTGAACTCAGATGATCCACCCACCTCGGCCTCCCAAAGTGCTGGTATTACAGGCATGAGCCACTGCTCCCAGTCACAACTGGAAGTCTTATACATTACGTGGGAATACAAAATGGTACTGGCAGTCTGGATAACAGTTTGGCAGTTTTTTATAATAAAACTTAAACACATGCTTACTAAATGACCCAGCAGTTCCACTGAACTATTTAATAACTAGAATCTTATGCTCACAGATAAATGAATCTTATGCTCACAGAACAACCACAAACAAATGATTTTAGCGGCTCTTTTCAAAATTGTCAAAATCTGGAAACCAAATGTTGTTCAACAGGAGAATAAATAAACTGTATATAGCTATACAATGGAATACTATGGAAGTAATAAAAATGAACAAACTGTTGACATAAGCAATGGCATGAAAAAAGTTTAAAATGCTAACTGGAAGAAGCCAGGCTCCAATTGTTACATACTGTATGATCCCATCTACATGACCTTCTGGAGAAGGCAAAACTACAGGACAAAGAATACATCAGCGGTTGCTAGGGGTTAGAGATGGGGAGGGGGGAGTTTGACCACAAAACAAAGGGGAATCTATGAGGGATTTTTTAGGGTGATGAAACTGTTTTACATCTTGATTGTGGTGGTGGTTACACAGCTCTACATATGTATTAAAACTTATAGAACTGTATACCAAAAAGCCAATTTAATTGTATTCTATTAGTTATCAAGAAAATGCAAATTAAAACCACCACAATGAAATACCACTTCCCACTCACTCGAATAGCTAAAATTAAACATACAGACAAAACCAAATGCTGACAGGGTATGGAGCAACCGTAACTCTCACACATTACTGTGGGAGTGTAAAATGGCACAACTATTTTGGAAATCAGTGTGGCAGTTTCTTATGAAGTTAAATATACACCTACTCTATGACCCAGCAATTTCACCTCCAGATATTTACAATAGAATGAAAACATATGCACACAAAAAGGCTTGCACATGAATGTTCACAGCAGTTTTATTCATAATCACCTCAAAAATAAAATGCTGTGAAAAAAAACCACGCACAGAAGAGTATACACGCTATGATTTTATTTATATGAAGTTCAAGAAGAGTCAGAACTAATCTATGGTGATACTTGAGCAGTAGTTGGCTCTGGGACCGAGGAATTACTGAAAAGAAGTATGAGGGAATTTGGTGGGATGCTGGAAATATTTTATACTTTGATTGATGTGGTGGTTACTCAGGTACATACATTGCCAACACTTACGGAACTGTTCACTTAAGATCTGTGAATTTGGCTGGGCGTGGTGGCTCACACCTGTAAACCCAGCACTTTGGGAGGCCGAGGCAGGTGAATCATGAAGTCAGAAGTTTGAGACCAGCCTGGTCAATATGGTGAAACCTCATCTCTACTAAAAATACAAAAATTAGACGAGTGTGGCAGTGCGTGCCTGTAGTCCCAGTTACTTGGGAGGCTGAGACAGAAGAATTGCTCGAACCCGGGAGGCAGAGGTTGCAGTGAGCCAAGATCGTGCCACTGTACTCCAGCCTGGGCGACAAAGTGAGATTCCATTTCAAAAAACAAAACAAAACAAAAAAAACTGTGACTTCACAGTATGTAAAATTTAACACAATAAAAACACTTAACATATATATGTGCATGTGTGTGTATGTATGTATGGTAAAATTTATAAAGGAAAGAGCTTTAATCAACTCAGTTCCACGTTGCTGTGGAGGCCTTAGGGAACTTACAATCATGGCAGAAGGCAAAGGAGAAGCAGGTACCTTCTTCAAAGGGTAGCAGAACAGAGTGAGTGCAAGCAGGGGAAACACCAGATGCTTATAAAACCATTGGATCTCATGAGACTCATTCATTTATCGTGAGAACAGCACGGAGGAAACTGCTCCCATGACTCAATTACTTCTACCTGGTCTGGCCCTTGACACATAGGGATTATGGGGATGATTACACAATTCGAAGTGAGATTTGAGTACGGACACAGAGCCAAATCATATCAGTATATATGTGAAAAGGCTGTTACTTAGCTTAAATAAGAAAATTAAATTGTAAGATGATGTTTGACAATGAATGTTTTGTTACACATTAAATCAATCTTCAAATGTCGTAAGTGTTGAAAAATCCCCATTTGTGGATTCAAAAACTATTGTTGCAAACAGAATTAAAGTTTCTGGACCTTGTTAAAAATCAAGGCAAAGATGATCCTTTCTTAAGGAATTCAATAATTTTTCAAGGATTTTTGAGTCAAACTTCAACTCTATTTTTTATCCTAAGATCATTAATTCATCTTCAGTTAGGTCAACATCTTAACATCTTTGATTCAGTTTGTGTAAGAAAGAAATAGATTGCAGGTCTCTGGGTCAACTTAGAAGCCATCAAGATAGACATAGCCTTTGGAAGACATCTGAAGTGTTCAAGAAATTTACAGATTTCTGTTTTCAAAGAAAACGACAGAGAATTGTGTATTACAACTCCATCTTAGAACAGCATATCCTCCAGCTTCTTTCTTATTGACCACTTAGCCAAGAATGTTTTTAATTTTTTCAGTAGCATCTATAGTGTTGATTTCATAACATTGAATTGAAGGTTCAACTCATTCATATGGTTTAAAGTATCTGCCAGGTAAGCCAACACATTGATAAAATTCCTTTTCTCATAATGTCCCAAGAGTGGGTTTTCTTTTCTTTTGCTCTTGTTTTATTTCAGTTAAAGTAAAACTTCAGTCCTTAGTTTGAAAAAGTGCTTCAAGGCATATTCTCATGAAGGTCAGTAAACCTCTGTGTGGAGAGAAGCAATTCATATTTTGCTCTCACATCTTAATGGAAAATTTTTAACATGTTTGACTCGGAGACCTGCCTCTGATAAAGTTGATGACGTTTATGGCTGTTGACACACCTTATTTTTCAGGATCGTTGAAAGAAGCTTTCTTGTCAGTACATGCCTCTGTAAAAAAAAATAATAATAATGATGATGCCTATGTGAAGAGTTTGCTTTCTCATTAAAGTAGGAAAACTAGATGAAATATCAAGCATTGCAGGAGCTCCATCTGTGCAGAGTATGAAAGTTTTCGTTCCGAAGTTTTATTTGGCAAAAAATCCTTTCACCATTTCCAAAATGAACAGGTTTTGTAGTTTCCAAAAGGACTCACAAAATAAGAATTCTTATTTGATGGCATCAGCATGCATACAGAAACAAAAAGAGGGAGCTGGCTACATTGAGAGATGTCAGCCAGGAGACATGTCTTACTTAGATGCCCTTTCAAGCTGGGCAGATGTGATATACTCTTTCAATTTTTCTGATGTCATACTTCAATTCACATTAATTGTTATAGACACACACACCACTCTGCCTTTTGTGTCCCATAACGTTCAATAATGGAAGTTAAAAAATATAACATATGATCTTCATCATTTGTCATTTTCTGTGACATTTCATTTTAAATTGGGTTTGTGAAAAATATGCAAAGTAGGCCAGGCGTGCTGGCTCATGCCTGTAATCCTAGCACTTTGGGAGGTCAAGGCAGGCGGATTGCTTGAACTCAGGAGTTTGAGACCAGCCTGGCCAACATGGTGAAGCCCCGTCTCTACCAAAAATTCAAAAAATTAGCCGGGGGCCAGGCGCAGTGGCTCAAGCCTGTAATCCTAGCACTTTGGGAGGCCAAGGCGGGTGGATCACCTGAGGTCAGGAGTTTGAGACCAGCCTGATCAACACAGTGAAACCCCATCTCTACTAAAAATGCAAAAATTAGCTGGGCATAGTGGCACACGTCTGTCGTCTCAGCTACTTGGGAGGCTCAGGGAGGAGAATCACTTGAACCCGGGAGGTGGTGGTTGCAGTAAGCCGAGATTGTGCCACTGCACTCCAGCCTGGGCAACAGAGTGAGACGTCTCAAAAAAAAAATTAGCCAGGCATGGTGGCGTGCGCCTGTGGTCCCAGGGAGGCTGAGGGCAGAGGATCATTTGAACCTAGGAGATGGAGGTTGCAGTGAGCCAAGATAGCACCACTGCACTCCAGCCTGGGCAACAGAGTTAGATTCTGTGAAAGGAAGAAAGGAAGAAAAGAAAGAAGGAAAGAAGGAAAGAAAGAAAGAAAGAAAGAAAGAAAGAAAGAAAGAAAGAAAGAAAGAAAGAAAGAAAGGAAGGAAGGAAGGAAGGAAGGAGAGAAAGAAAGAAAGACAGAAAGCAAGCGAGCAAGCAGGCAGGCCAGCTAAAATAAAAACTTTGATCCAATTTACTTGGTTTAACTTTTTTATTTTGAAATACTTCCAGACTTACAGAAAATTTGCAAGAATAATACAGGGAATTTCCATATACCTTTGACTTGGATTCTCCAGTTGCTAACATTTTACCACATTTACTCTGTCATGTTCTCTCATATATGTCTCTTTATGTATACATAGTTTTCTGTATTATTATTTTATATACACACATACTTATCTCTTTATATAAGTAAATATTGTTTTTATGAACCATTGAAAGTAAATTACAATGAGGCATAATGCCTCATTATCCCTAAATGCTTCAGTGTTCATGTCACAGAAACAAGGATAGTCTGTTACTTAACTACAGTATAATTATAAAAATCAGGAGGTTAACATTGATATGACACTTGAATCTATATTCATATTTCACCAGTTGTCCCATGGTGTCCTTTGTAGTAAACAAGAATTTTTTTTTTTTTGAGACGGAGTTTCACTCTTGTTGCCCAGGCTGGAGTACAGTGGCATGGCTTGGCTCACTGCAACCTCTGCCTCCTGAGTTCAAATGATTCTCCTGCCTCAGCCTCCCGAGTAGCTGGGATTACAGGAGCCTGCCACCACGCCTGGCTAATTTTGTATTTTTAGTATAGACAGGGTTTCACCATGTTGGCCAGGCTGGTCTGGAACTCCTGACTTCAAGTGATCCGCCCGCCTCAGCCTCCCAAAGAGCTGGGATTACAGGTGTAAGCCACTGCACCCAGCCGTAAATAAGATTTTTTTTCCCCAAGGATCATTTCAGGATCATATATCAAATTATATGTAATGCCTCTTTAGTCCCCTTTAATCTGGAACAGTTGCTAAATTTATCTTCGTCTTTCATAATCTTGACATTTTAAAAAAGTTATCTAGTCGAAAGTCTCCACCAGGTGCATTGGTTCATGCCTGTAATCCCAACACTCTGAGAGGCTGAGGTGGGAAGATTGCTTGAGTTTGAGAACAGCCTAGGCAACATGGCGAGACTCCATCTCCACAAAAGAAAATAAAAAATTACCCAGGCATGGTGGCATGTGCCTGTAACCCCAGGCACTTGGGATGAGGCGGAAGGGTCGCTTGAGCTTGGGAGGCGGATGTTGCAGTGAACCTTGATTGCACCACTACACTCCATCCTGGGTGACAGAGCAAGACCCTGTAATAACAACAATAAAAGGAAAGTCTCTCAATTGTATTTGTCTAAGTTTCTTCATGATTAAGTTGGAGTCATGTACTTTTGGCAATAATACATTGAAATGATAGTGTCCCTTCTATCAGGAAGGACATGATGTCAGTTTGCACCATTACTAGTGAAGTTAACTTTGAACACCTTGGCCAGGCACGGTGGCTCATGCCTGTAATCCCAGCACTTTGGGAGGCCAAGGCGGGTGGATCATGAGGTCAGGAGATTGAGACCATCCTGGCTAACACAGTGAAACCCTGTCTCTACTAAAAATACAAAAAATTAGCCGGGCATGGTGGCGGGCGCCTGTAGTCCCAGCTACTCGGGAGGCTGAGGCAGGAGAATGGCGTGAACCCGGGAGGCAGAGCTTGCAGTGAGCCGAAATCAAGCCACTACAGTCCAGCCTGGATGACAGAGCAAGACTCCATCTCAAAAAAAAGAGAAATCCCCATCAAAATACCGAAGTGATTTTTCACAGAATTAGAAAAAACTATCCTAAAGTTCATATGGAACCAAAAAGAGCCTGAATCGTCAAAGAATCCTAAGCAAAAAGAACAAAGTTGAAGGCATCACGGTATCTGACCTCAAATTATACTGCAAGACTATAGTAACCAAACCAGCTTAAAAACAGATATAAAAACAGATATAAAAACAGTATAAAAATAGACAGATCGATGGAAGAAAATAGAAAACCCAGAAATAAAGCCACATATCTACAGCCAACTGACATTTGATAAAGTCAACAAAAACATACACTGGGAAAAGGACATACTTTTCAATAAATGGTGCTGGGAAAATTGGATAGCCATATACGGAAGAATGAAACTGGGTCCCATCTCTCACAGCATACAAAAATTAACTCAACATGGATTAAAGACTTAAGTTTAAAACCTGAAACTATAAAAATACTAGCAGAAAACCTAGGGAAAACTCTTCTGGACATTGGCAAAGAATTCATGACTAAGACCTCAAAAACACAAGCAACAAAAACAAAAATAGGTAAGTGAGGCTTAATTAAGCTAAAAAGAAATAATCACACAGCAAAAGAAATAATCAACAGAGTGAACAACCTGCAGAATGGGAGAAAATATTTCCAAATTATTCATGTGACAGGGGACTAATATCCAGAATTTACAATAAACTCCAACAACTCAACAACAAAAACATAAATAACCCCATTAAAAATTGGGCAAAGGACATAATAGACATTTTTCAAAAGAAGACAGAGAAATGGCCAACGCGCATATGGAAAAATGCTCAACATCACTAGTGATCAGAGAAATGCAAATTAAAACCAAGAGATGTCATCTTACATCAGTCAGAATGGCCATTATTAAGAAGTTTTTAAATAACAGATATTGACAAGGATACAGAGAAAAGAGAACGCTTTTACACTGTTGGCGGGAATGTAAATCAGTAAAACCTCTAAGGAACACAGTATAGAGATTTCCCAAAGAACTAAAAATAGAACTACCATTCAATCCAGCAATCCCACTACTGGGTATCTACTCAAAGGAAAAGCAATCATTATATCAAGAAGATATGCCAGGCACAGTGGCTCATGCCTGTAATCCCAGCACTTTGGGAGGCCTAGGTGGGCGGATTATCCGAGGTCAGGAGTTCCAGACCAGCCTGGCCAACACGGTGAAACCCCATCTCTACTGAAAATACAAAAAAATTAGCCAGGCATGGTGGTGGGCACCTGTAGTCCCAGCTACTTGGGAGGCTGAGGCATGAGAATCACTTGAACTCAGGAGGCAGAGGTTGCAGTGAGCCACTGCACTCCAGCCTCAGTGACAGAACGAGACTCCATCTCAAAAAAAACAAAAAAACAAAACAAAAAAAACCCTGCACTCATTGTTTATCACAGCACTATTTACAATAGCAAAGATATGGAATCAACCTAAGTGTCCAACAGTGGATGATTGGATCAGGAAAATGTGGTATATACACACAATGGAATACTACTTATTCATAAAAAAATAAAATCGTGTCTTTTATAGCAACATGGATGGAACTGGAGGCCCTTATCTTAAGTGAAACAACTCAGAAGCAGAAAGTCAAATATTGCATGTTCTCATTTATAAGTGGAAGCTAAATAGTATGCGCACATGGACATAGAGTGTGAAGGGACAGGCATTTAAGACTTGGAAGGGTAAGGAGCAGAAGGGGGAAGGTGATGATGAGAAATTACCTAATGAGTACAAGATACATTATTTGGGTGATGGATGCTAAAAGTCAAGACTTCACCACTAGGCAATGTATCCATGTAACAAAATTGCACTTGTGCCCCTTAAATTTATACAAGAGAATGTAGTTTAGGTGCTGTGCTAGGGGGCAAAAAGGACAAATATAGGTGAGATAGTTGCAGGAAAAGGGAAGATATCAAAGAAGATTTTTGCAACATTTCATGACAATGTGAGGTGGGAAATTAAAGGAAAAATTGAAAGAGACACAAGCTTTTCTGTATTAGGCTGACTTGACCCAGAGGCGGCAACAAGCACAGGCCAGACCCAGGAAAAGTCTTAATAATATTATCTAACGTGCTCTGCAGACTCTCCCAGCACTCCCTCAACATAGGGAGAAGAAAAACAAATTTTCCTTTGTTTTATGGCATGAGTTTATAGATTCTTGTTCTCTGTAACTAGTAACTTCAAGTATTCTGTTTTATCTAATGAGTACAATGAAGGTCATGAGAAGCCTGAGCAGGCCTGAACTACAGCTGCCTGGGCACCATAGTGAAGGTTATGAGATAAGCCAGTGCAAGGCTCTTTAGAGCAAAACCTAGATAACAGACATCTGGGTTGCACAGCAATGGTCATGTGCAATCCTAAGTTATGAACCTGTTACAATTTAATTAACTGTCTTTGTCCTGCCTGTGTATCCCTGTTTTCATGCCACTGTAAGCTTGCCCACTCCCTTTTGTGAAGTGTGTATAAAAGTCAAGTGCTGTCTTTGTTCTGTGCCCAGTCTTTGGACATTAAGTCTGCTGGGTCTGATTGCACTCAATAATAAAGACATCCTCCTGTATACACCCCAAGGTCTCTCTCTGGTCCTCCTAATTCCACAACAAATGCATAATTTGTTCCTGCTGTTGCAGCTGAAAATTAAAGAGAAAAGAGAGTGGGAGATTAAGAGGTATAAGAAGAACATATTATTGAAAATGAAGAGTTCCTATGGACATTTTGTTTAATACTTGTTCTTATTTTTAATATCTGTAAGACAAATATAGCCACAAGAGCAGTATGTATATACATATATATGTATGTGTACACACACACCACACACACACACACACACACACACAGTTGGTCCTCCATATCCATGGGTTCTGCATCCATAGATACAACTGAGTGAGGACCAAAAATATTCAGAAAAAAAATTCTACAAAGTTCCAAAAAGTAAAACTTGAATATGCCATGTGTCAAGTACTATGTTGAATCCACACAAATGAAGTGATGTGTAGGATTGTTTAGGTATTATAAGTACTCTAGAGATTATTTAAAGCATACAGGAGGATGTGCATAGGTCATATACAAATAGTACGTCATTTTATATCAGGGACTTGAGCATCTGTGGATTCTGGAACCCATGGGGCGTCCTGAAACCATCAATCCCCCACAGATACCAAAAGATGATTGTGCGTGTGTGTGTGTGTGTGTGTGTGTGTGTGTGTGTGTGTTTACACTGTTCTTTGACCCTGCAGGTAGCTTCCCCAGACCCTGGACCTCCCTACTTTCTACTTATCAACTCCCTCCTGTTTTCATTTTCCACCTTAACCAGCCCTGAATCCAAGTTCCATCACTTTAACCCCTATTCATCTCCATGGTACCCCATTAGCAAATCCCAACCCTGGGTCCATCCAGCTGCATTTTCTCCAGATGTAGGGTCTGCCAGGGAAAACCACACAAAAGTGCCTACTGGTGTCATAGACACCCATGGCCCCCTCATCACCATGCCCCCACACAGCCCAGCAATCCTTCTGTTTCCCTAGTGAGCCCTCCCCTGTTCTCTGCAGTAGCTATTTTAGACCATCTCCTCCTTCCAACCTTCCATCCAAACACCTCTCTCCCTTCACACTTGTCAGAAGATCCCTTTTCAACTTCACAGCATAAATAGAAACCATCAGTAAGAAAATTCCTCAACTTCCCTCTTCCATATTTTCAGACTTGTCTTTCCATCTCTATTCTATTTTTTCTCTTCTCCTCCTGAAATATAATAAGTGCTTATTTTTCACTCACTCCCTAATGCAGGGCAAATGGTTGTTTTGCCTCTACTATGCCACTAAAACTGCTCTTCCAACAGCCTCCTGGTTGCTAAACCTGTTGCTACTTTTTAAATATCTTATCTTACTTGACCAAACAGCAACCTTTGACCCAGTCAACAATTCTCTACTTCTTGAAGCACTGCTTTGGTATATTGGTCAGGGTTCTCCAGAAAAACAGAACCAACAGGAGAAGGAAGGAAGGAAGGAAGGAAGGAAGGAAGGAAGGAAGGAAGGAAGGAAGGAAGGAAGGAAGGAGGGAGGGAGGGAGGGAGGGAGGGAGGGAGGGAGGGAGGGAGGGAAAGAGGGGGAGAGAGAGAGAGAGAAGGGAAGGAGGGAGGGAGGGAGGAATATCAGTTATATGGAATGAGCTCACACAGTTATGGAGGTTGACAAATCTGAAGATCTTCAGTCAGCAAACTAGAGACCCAGGAGAGCTGACGGTGTATGTAGATCTAGTCCAAAGACCTGAGGCTTGAGACCCAGACAGAACTGATGTTTCAGTTCAAGTCAAAAGGCAGGAAAAAAACTGATGTCCCAGCTCAAGGCAGTCCGGCAGGAAGCAATTCTGTCTTACTTGCCAGAGAGTCAGCCATTTGATTCTGCTCAGGCCTTCAACTGATTGGATGGGGCCGACCCACATTAGGGAGGGCAATCTGCTTTATTCGGTATAGCTTCAAATGTTAGTCCTATCCAGAAATACCCTTATATACCTAGAATGATGTTTGACCAAATGCCTGGACACCCCATGGCCCAATCATGTCTACACAGAAAGTTATTTATCACATTTGCCCTCTCAGCTACATCACCATTTCTATCTCCTACCTCTTGCCTCCTACCCTTTTTCAGTTTCTGCAAGCTGCTCCCTTGAATGTCTGTTATCCTCAATGTTCTGTCTTGGGTAATTTTTCCCTCGCCCACTCTCCTTAGGAATTTCACCCTCTCTCAGGACCCCAGTGACCATCTATACATCCATGAGTCTCACATTTGTATCACCAAGCCAGCTCTCACCTCTGCACTCTCAACTCTGCTGAGAAGCCACAAAATCCTTATGATTGACACCTTCTCCTCCACCCAAGGGCAGCAGCTCCTTCATGTCCTCATATGGGCAGTGATTTCATAAATTCACTTATTGGGGCATTTCTTTCTGTCAGTGTCAACCACAAGGGTTACTTCAGTACATTTCACATGTGAATTTTCCTACAACTGTGAGAGGAAGGTCTTGAAGCAACAGCTCTCCTGCCCCAGCACTTATGCTCTCCCAGTTAGTGGATACTTATCTTGACAACCAATTCAGTGGATGCTGGAACGGGTGTGGGTGTAATAGCATATGGCACACTTAACAACATGTGACGATTTGCTTTCGGGCGTTGTGAAAGAGTAAATTCTCAAATCTACACAATCTAGGACAATTTTAATAATTTCCAGCCATGGCTATGAAAGTTGATGTCCAGAAGACTATGAGGAAAAATGTAAATTTGTGTGAATAGCAGAGGGGAGCATACAAGTCAGCATACATAGGGAGCCTGTAGACATTCCATGAAATTTTCTCTTTTTTTGAGATGGAGTCTCGTTCTGTCACCCAGGCTGGAGTGCAGTAGCGCAATCTCGGCTCACTGCAACCTCCATCTCCCGGGTTCAATCAATTATCCTGCCTCAGCCTCCCAAGTAGCTGGCATTACAGGCATGTGCCACCACACCTGGCTAATTTTTGTACTTTTAGTACAGACGGGGCTTCATCATGTTGGCCAGGCTGGTCTCGAACTCCTGACTTTAAATGATCTGCCCACCTCGGCCTCCCAAAGTGCTGGGATTACAGGCATGAGCCACCGCACTGGGCAAAATTTTCTTTTTGACATCCCAAAACAGAACTCATGCTTGCTCAACATCTCTAGTGTCTTCCCCAGACGTGTTCCTCTCCCTGAGTTATTTCAGTGAACACTATCACTGAGATTGTTGTCCAAGGCAGAAACCCATGGTCATCTTTCCCTCCAGGCTCTCCCTCACCCCCACATTCAATCAATCATAAATCTTGATCTCTCATTGCCTTCATTTCTCATCTATAAAATGCAAGACCCTGTCTCTACTAAAAAAAAAAAAAAAGAGTTCCTCATCTACAGTACTGGTAACTGCTCAACCAAAGTTATTGTGCTGCTACTAGCTAACATGATTATTTATCTCCCCAAACTCTATGTAATCTAGTCACAAAGAATGCCTTTCACTTCAAGAGGCCATGCTGTCTCTCACCTCCACACCCTCCCACTTCCTTGTCTGCTCCCCAGCCCTATCCTCTCCCCACTCTTACTCTGCTGACCCCTAGTCATCCTTCAAATCTTAGCTAAGATGCCACATGCTCCTGGAAGCCTTCCATGCTCCTCAGTCTGGGCTAGTTGTCCCCTCTCGGTGCTTTCTTGGCTCCCAGTACTATGCCTACAAACACTTGTTACTCTGTGAGTTCTCCACAGGACAAGCTCCAGAAGGTCATGTATTGTGCCTGTCTTTTTCAGGGCTGTAACCCTAGTAGCTAACACAGTGTCTGGCACGCTAGGTATTTGGTAACTATTTGTGCAACGAATGAATGTGAGCACTTCTTCCCCAGGGGTTCAGAAGCTAAGTTCCCCTTAGAAGGGACTGGGCAACTCCAGAAGAGCAGGGGAAAGTGAGTAGTCCAGCCGGGCGCGGTGGCTCACGCCTGTGATCCCAGCACTTTGGGAGGCCGAGGCGGGCAGATCACGAGGTCAGGAGATCGAGACCATCCTGGCTAACACCGTGAAACCCTGTCTCTACTAAAAATACAAAAAATTAGCTGGGTGTGGTGGTGGGTGCCTGTAGTCCCAGCTACTCGGGAGGCTGAGGCAGGAGAATGGCGTGAACCCAGGAGGCGGAGCTTGCAGTGAGCTGAGATCGTGCCACTGCACTCCAGTCTGGGCAACAGAGCAAGACTCCGTCTCAAAAAAAAATAGAAAGAAAATGAGTAGTCCTACCCTTCACATTCAGGCATGGGAAGAGGAGGTAGGGGAGACTCTTTCTGTCCCTTGAATTTCAGGACCTGACCTGTGGCAGAAGGGTAAGGAGATTTTCCAAATGGGAAGAGGATAGCCACAGCTGCTCTGTGAGGACTGCACACTTAGAAACAAATTACATGACTAGAGGCATTCACTGGGAAACTGGCCTGCTCTCCAGGTTAACCCTCAAGCCACACGCTATGATCTTTGAGTCAAGGGCAGCTGCCAGCTTCCAGGTCATAGCATGCTTGGGAGGGATTTTCCCAAAAATCAGGAAAGACGCTACCCATGACAATCTGTGCCTTTGCTGGAAGAAGCCAGAGCTGCCTTGCATGGTGGGAACCTCCTGGGTAGAAACCATGTGTCCCAGGGGAGGAAGGGCTAATATCCAGACTCACGTGGCTCAGGGTGAAATGTAGTTCACATCATTCAGCACTGTCTCCAGCCCTGGAGAAATGCCTGGTGCCCCAACCACAATGCCTTTTTTCTCTGTTAAAAGAATTTTTGTAGGAGGCTGGAGGTGGTGGTTCATGCCTGTAATCCCAGCACTATGGGAGGTCAAAGCGGGAGGACTGCTTAAGGTCAGGAGTTCAAGACCAGCCTGGGCAGCATAGCAAGATTCTGTCTCCACAAAAACATTTTAAAAATTAGCTGGATGTGTTGGCATGTGCATGTAGTCCTAGCTACTTGGGACGCTGAGGTGGGAGGATCACTTGAGGCCCAGAGTTCAAGACCAGCTTGGGCAACATAGTGAGATCTTGTCTCTACAAAAAATTTTAAAAATTAGCTGGGCGTGGTGGCACATGTCTTTAGTCCTAGCTGTTCAGGAAGCTGCGGCGGGAGGATTGCGTGAGCTCAGGAGTTCGAGGCTGCAGTGAGCTATGATGGTGCCACTATACTCCAGCCTGGGTGACAGAGTGAGACTCTGTCTCTTAGAGTAAAAAAGCTTGAGGCTGGGCACGGTGGCTCATGCCTGTAATCCCAGCACTTTGGGAGGCTGAGGCAGGCAGATCACGAGGTCAGGAGTTCAAGACCAGCCTGGCCAATATGGTGAAACCCCGTCTCTACTAAAAATATAAAAATTAGCCAGGTGTGGTGGCACGTGCCTGTAGTCCCAGCTACTCGGGAGGCTGAGGCAGAAGAATTGCTTGAACCCAGGAGGCAGAGGTTGCAGTGAGCCAAGATCGCGCCACTGCACTCCAGCCTGGGCGATAGAGCGAGACTCCGTCTCAAAAAAAGTAAAAAAAAAAAATTAAAAAAAAATTAAATTAAAAAGCTTGTAGAAGGCAGGCTTGAGGAAGTACAATGGAGCACACTGACTGACTGGCTGTGCTGAGGACTGAGGCTATGCTGGTTGCAATGACATCCCTTGCCTCCACCCCTTCCACCAAGTGTGTATCTTATCTACATTGACAGCTATGAGGAAGGAAATGGGGGCTATTTACAGGGGGCGCCATGACATCTACCTTCTCCCTGGCCTCTGGGATAAGTTCTGGGTTCCAGTGGTTACGGTACTGATGGTCAGCAGCAACTTGGTTGAGAAACTGAGAATTCTAAAGGTGTTGGTGATACCCAAGGTGCCAAAATGTGGCCTCAAGTTTTTGGAAGAGCCGTTCTCCTGCCTCTGTAGTGACGCTGCTACCATGCTGGGCAATTCCAGAGCACCAGGAAGGAGAAGCATTCCTAGACTGAATGGTGGCTTTCTCACAAGAACAGGGAAGACCTGGGGTGAGCAGGCTTCAGGAGTCAACCATGTGGGGAGATGCCAGTGATGCTCTGGTGAATGTTTAACCGCCTATCCAGGGGTGGGGAAAGCTCCAACTTACAGCGTTTGCCAATTTCCATGGTGTGAATACTACCACCATGGCTGATTTCAAACTACCAACATGACCTCACTGAATGTAGAGTTGGGAAGAGACGCACACCATCAGCTGCAGAGCCAGGGCGGCACTGGGAGAGGCCCAGGGAAGACGGGCAGGAATTGAGATCAGGAGAGCACCCTCACAGCCAGGCTGAAACTCACAAAGGCTCATGGGCCAGAAAACTTGTCCAGCCCCATCCACCACTAGGTTAAGTTTGGTGCCAATATTTGCATCAGAAACATTCATCTGTGCTTACCTTGGCTGAAGTACCTGAGGCTTCCACAGAGGTCTCCTGGGTGCCTGCCTACACAGGACAGTGGTATGTGGTGCTTCAGGGCCTATTCTCCATGCTAAAAGGCCAAACTTGCCCTGAAACCTGCCATAGAGATGCCCTTGAAGGCCCCTGGGTAGAGCTGGGTAGAGGCCCAGGACAGCTTGATCTCTAAGGAGCTGGTCCCTACATCCTGAGGGCTGGTGGGTGGTGGTAAAAGCAGCAGACTGCAAAGGCTTGGGCTACCCAGGTCCTAGAGATGTGAAACGCCAGTTCTGGATCTTGGGATGGGCCAGCGTAGCCTGCTGGATCTCCTGCGTGGAGGTTGAGGAATGTGAGGAAACACCCAACATTGCTACCTCAGTAGGTAGCAGTGCGTAACCCCCTCCCACAGCATCTCATAAAACCTTTGAAACGCTTTTGACACCTTTCTAGAACATCAGCTCACAATGGTTGTGTTTTGCTCATTGCCATACCAAACACCTAGAGCAGTGCCTAGTAAGAAAATGGGCATTTGATAACTATTGCTGAATTGAATTTATTGAATACATGCAGAGTACAAACGGCCCCAAATCACGGCAGGTTGAAGTATTCACAGAGCCTGAAGGAAAGTGGACAGCAGAAATAGTGGCTCTGGAAATTGGATGAGGTGGGCATCTGGAATGTAGTAAAGCAGCAGCAAGCAGGAGATACTGCTTGGCGACTAGATGAGCTCAGGTAGCCCATCGCTGGTACATTGTTTGGGGATGCTGTAGACAAAGGAATGACAGCATTGGAGTATTTATTGAATGCCTATCCCAGGCTGAGCCCTTTCCTAGGATTCATATGCTTTTCTCAACGGAAGAATCAAGAAGATAGTTCATTATTTCTCCTTAATACAAGGCCCCATCATCTTCCCAGGAACCCCACACTCCTACTGCCTCAACTCCCATTTGTTGGAGAAGCTGAAAAAGCTGACCAGGTAGGAAGTTTCTTTCTCTGAATGAAGCTAACTAGGGTTCAGAACAAGCCCTTGACCTATTGTGACCAATGGCAGATCCTGTTCCAATCAGGCCCCACACCTATGAACAAGTCTGTATCTCAGAGCAAGAGACAGATAACAATTCCAGGATTCTCCTGATCTTCTTAGATTAGGACCACAATACAAAGTAGACATTCCTTCTTACTTTCTATGTCAAATTTAGCTAATCATTGGATTCATCAGAAGCCTAGGGGGTTCAGTGTCGAGATAAACATACCTAGGACACCCCATGTTTCTGGGTTATCCTTAGATACGATGAGGTGGAGAGATACCAGTCACAGAGAGAGGCTGTAAAGAGCAAGCAGGCAGTTGGAGAGAGCTACCAATCCCAGACACTCCAGCAGTTATGGTGACTGCCTGGATGGTCACTCACAGAGGAGGAAAAAGTAGTGAGAGAGCTGGAGACAAGGGGGAAATGCAGGTCTTTCTGTACAACAGCAGCTTCCAATCAGAGAAACAGATGATGGGTATCCAGCTATCCAATCCACAAAGGACAAAGTCCCCTGTTTGGCACAGTCTGATTGTTGGGATGAAACATGCCTAGAGGTAGAGTGAGCCCTTTCTAGGTTAACATAACCAGATATGGGACACCTGCCATTCACTGCAAAGTGCTTCATATAGCTGGCTGCATTCATCTGCTTAATAAAACCAGATAATGAAACAAACCCCCTTTTCCAGTTCCCCAGAGCCCTGCTGTAAAGAATGTGCCTTTAATTAGAGCCAGACTGCACAGCACTGGGGCTCAGCTGTACTATAGTTTGATGCTGCAAGGCAGAAAAGTTACCGTGTATTTTCCAGGCAAGTAAAATGCAGATGATGTTTAATATCAGATATCTCTCCAAGGAAAGAACATTCTGTAGCTCAGACAAATAATGCAAGTTTGGGTTAATTTTTGGTTTGTCTTTTAAACATAGTACATTCAGGCTTTTGTTTGTGATCAGGGCAATAATGACAGATATAATTATTTAGAGATGAAGAAACCAAAACCAAGACACAAGGAGGCTGAGTAACTTGCCCAAGGCTCACACAGTTACTAACAGCAGGGCCAAGATTCAAACTCCGCTAGTCTGGCTTTTAATGTTGTTGTATTGATTTATTATTCTTTTTAGTCTGTCTTTAAGAGCTCACTTTCCTAGATGTTGTGGAACACTTGAGAGGGATGTGGTACTCTGAAAGGAGGGGCTGCAAATCACTCTATGTCCAGCAGCTGTGGGATGGAATGGTCAGTCTGTGAGGTCAGTCTCTGTACATAGTCTTCAGGCTCAAGTCAAGATGTCTCTTCTTGGCCAGGTGCAATGGCTCATGCCTGTAATCTCAGCACTTTGGGAGGCCAAGGTGGTAGGATTGCTTTAGCCCAGAATTTCAAGACCAGCCTAGGCAACATAGTCTCTATTAAAAAATAATAAAGTAATTTTTAAAAAGGTATTTCTTTTTAAAATATCTTCTCTCTAAAGATGTATGCACAAGGGTGTTAACTGCAGCATTGTTTTAAGAGTAAAAAGGTTTGAACCAACCTAGATTTCTATCAAAAGTAAGCCAGAAAAGTAAATGATGGTGCAAATACACAATGAAATAACAGGCAGCTGTAATAAAGAAACTATGTACTGACATGGAACTGTTGCCAACATATATCTGAAAAAAGCAAGGTTCAGAATAGCGTACAGTTTACCATTTGTGCAAAGCAAGGAAAAAGACCACATGTGTTTTTGCTTGTATAGACAGAGATCTCTGGAAGAATATACAAGCAACTGTAATACTTGTTGCCTCTGAGTGGGAAGTAGTCGCCGTGGGGAAAGGGTGAGAGGCATTTCATTCTACGCCATTTTGTACCTTTAATTTCAAACTATGTGAACATATTGCCTACTCAAAAAGTGTATGTCTGTACTCTCTTAAAAATGAATTACAATATGTAAACTAAAGACAGAACATATAAAAATTGACATATACCCATGCAATCTATAAACAAAACACATGTTTGGGGAAACAAGAAGTTATTAAATCAAGGTGGTAACAATCTTTTCCTTTTGTTCTCTATTTTTCCAGAATTCTTATGATGTGGTTATAGTAAGTACTTTTAAAGCATTTTTTCCACGTTTAACTTACTTCCTCCATGACTCTACCAGTATTTTGATCAGTAATCATGGGCAGAAGAATGGAAATGAAGACTAAGGACTCCAGAATCCCAAAATTCACAGTATATTCAACAAAGAAAAAATCCCTACCATCCTTAAAAAGTTGGCAAGTCAATAGTTTCCAACCCTTTATGAAAATACATGGGGTATAGGCTGGGCATGGTGGCTCACGCCTGTAATTCCAGCATTTTAGAGGCCTAGGCAGGTGGATCACTTAAGGTCAGGAATTTGAGACCAGCCTGGCCAACATGGTGAAACCCTGTCTCTACAGAAAAACAAAAATTAGCTGGGTGTGATGGCATATGCCTGTAGTCCCAGCTACTTGGGAGGTTGAGGTGGGAGGATGGCTTGAGTCTGGGAGGTGGAGGTTGCAGTGAGCTGAGATTGCACTACTGTACTCCAGCTTGGGCAACAGAGTCAGATCTTGTTTCAAAAATTAAAATTAAAATTAAAAATAAAGGAGAGGTGGAGAAAAGAGAGAAAACTTCTAATGTAAAAGAAAAATAAAGAAAAAAGCACATCAAGTTGTCATAAAATCATTGCCTGTGTGTTCATGACGTCAGATAAAATAGATTTGGAAACATTCAAATGCCAGCTGAAGGAAAGGAGTTCCTCCCACCCCTGAAACAAGGTAAACAGTGACCCACCTCTGTAATAAAAAGGAAACACGACAGTCAGGGGGTTAACAGAGCTCATCTGTTGCCATGATCTGCAGCTTGGCCTCTTAGGCTGACATTCACTTGAAGTCTATCATCTGATACAGTCACTTTCTTGGTTGTAATCTATGAGCTGCTGGTGTTTACTTGTGAGACTGTCTGGGAGCAGGAAGGGAAGGAAGGTAAATACACCAAAGCCCAGCTGAGCAACTGACAGGTTTTACATTTTATTTCCAGGAAATGAGATAGTATTTTCACAAAGAAGAGGTAAGCCATCCTCTCAAAATAGACACTGCCTTCAGAGGCAGCCATGGGGTACACCCAACCTATCCAAAACAACTGTCAACGGAGGTGTTTCCGAGGTATCAAAACAGTAACAACAACAACAAATTAAAAAAAAAACAGAAGAGAACTCAAATAACTCTTTCGACATGTAGTGAGGCAGAGTCTACGAAGTACCCTGAAGCAGTTGGGTGCCGTGAATCCTGGTGGTGCTTCAGCCAATGATGGCAGCAGGGCTGGCCACCGTGGAAGGCAAGTGACTGAGGGCTTCCTAACTCAAGTCTCTGTCCCACAAGACTTCTCAGTTGACCTTCAGAGCAGCGGAGTCACGGCTAGAGGGAATCCTCCAGACCATCTCAGGCTCGCACTGCCTGGCAGTCTTTCAAATGCCCTTAGAGCACGGTCTTCAGAACAATCTCTTTGCTTTGGAGAAAAAGAAGAGAAATAAATAAATGAGGAGCCTGTATTTCCCTTCCGTGGACTCCCTGCTTCCAGCCTCGCCACCCTGTCTCTTCCTCACACAGCAGCCATAGCGAACTGAGAAAACAGAAGTCAGATCATGTCACTCTCTGCTCAAAGCCCACTCCTCATTCCTCTCACAGTGAGTTAAAGTCAAAGTCCTTTCAAAGGCCTACAAGGCCCTACAAAATCTGCGTCTTGCTCAAGCTTCCTCTCCTACCCACTCCCCAGCACTAGCCTCCTTGCTGCCCCTCCCACATACCAGCATGCTCCCCCTTACCATTCCCTCTTTCCCTACATGGCAGCATGGCCGCCTCCTTCAGAGGAGTTCCTGCTCAGAGGTGCCTTCCTTGATTACCCTATCAAGAATTGCCAAGGCTTTCACCATCACCCCTTCTCCCCTTCTTGCTTGATTTTTCTCCATTGCATGAATTACATCTAACTTAGATTTTCACTTTTTACATTCTCAGCATCTAGAACAGTGCCTAGCACAAATCTGGCCCTCAATATATCTGTTAAAGATGTTAAAGAAAGGAATGAATTATATACAGGAATAGGCAGGGAGAGGCGGGAATTCTTCCTGTGTTCAGAGAGGGAGGGGACAAGAAAGGCTGTTTACTTACTAGCCTCCAGGCTTTTCCAATAGTCCGCTACCTTGTGGGAATCCTGGCCTATGCCAAAGGCACAATAAAGTCACCAACCAAATTGTCCCCTTTCTCTGAGACTGAATTCTGGAATGCTTTGGTAGGGGGATTGAAAGGACTACAGAAGTTATTCGTCTCCCACTTCTGGGTAGCCTTTGAGGTGGTGGGCCTTGGGGCTGGGCATGCCCTCAGCCTTGGAGAGAGAGAACCAAGTGGGGTTCCCTCCCTCTTAGCTAACAGCCTCAACTATTAGCTCACAGAAGAATACAGAAGCCACAAGAAAGAAATTCTCTGGACACCCCTCAAGCAAACTTCCTTGCCCCACCCCCCCACGATACTCTTCTTTCTATAAAACAAAGAATGCACCCTTCTCCTCTTAAAGACTAATTGCTTTCTGAGCTCTGTACTCCCTGTCTTCCCCTGCTTTCCAACGAGTCATGCCCTACCTGCTATCTTGGCTTTCCAGCATGCCCTTCTGTACAGGCTCCTTTCAATCTGCAATTGAACATGCTCGAATCTCTTGTCTTTAAAAAACAACAAAAACCCCATTTCACCCTACTTCCTCCTCCAAATACAGCCTTCTTTTGGTGGTGGTCCTCCCCATCTTAGTCACAGCCAAATTTTGTGAAGAAGTTATCTATTCTTTCTGTACTTCCTCACCTCATACTCACTCCCCAATCACTGTAAACTGACTTCTGACTCCACCATCCCCCATAACTTGTACTAGATAAAGTCACCGATATCCCACATGCCTGCACACTCAATGGGCAATTTTTCATCCTTATCTTGTTTAATGTCTCAGCAGCATTTCAAACGCTGACTTCTCACTTTATAACTCTTCATAAACACATATTTACTGAAGAGCTACCAGGTGCCAAACACTCTCCAATGCCCTGAAAATACTACAAGGAGAAAGATAAAATTCCTGCCCTCAAGGAGTTCAGAAATCTAGAGGCAAGAGTACACTAACAAATATTGTTTCAATCTGGTAAATGCTTTCAAAGAAATAATAGGGCAATGTAATGAGGGGGATCTACCCTAGACAAGAGTGTGGCCAGGAAGGCTCAAAGGACACCATGTAATGTCTTTTTTTTTTTTTTTTTTTAAAAAAGAGATGGGGTCTGGCTCTTTTGCCCAGGCTGGAGTACAGTGGCACAGTCACAGCTTACTGAAGACTTAAACTCCTGGGTTCAAGGGATGCTCCAGCCTCAGCCTCCTGAGTAGGTGGGATCACAGGCATGTGCCACCATGCCTAATTTTTTTTTTTTGAGATGGGGGTCTCACTATGTTGCCCAGGCTGGTCTTGAACTCCTGGCTTCAAGTGATCCTCTCACCTCAGCCTCCTAAGTAGCTGTGAGGACAGGCATGTGCCAGCTCTGCCTGCCCCACATCCCTCTTTTTCCATCTCTCTCTTTGGCCATTCATCAGTCTGCCCTGCAGGCCCCTCTTCTACTACTCATCCCCTAATGTTGGTGTTTCTCATGGCTAAGAACTTGCCCTTTGGCTCTTAATACCACAGAGAGGGTAACGGTGGTTCATCCACTTCCATGGCTCATGATCCCCAAACCTAGAATCTCAACTTGGCCTGTCCTTCAGGCTCCAGATCCACACATTCAAATAACCACTGAATAGCTCCATTGATGTCCTCAGGTGCCTTAAACTTTCCAGTTGAAAACTAAATTTGTCTGCTCCAACTACTCCTATTTTAGTAAATGCATCATGATCAACTCAGGTGCACCAATAGAAAGAAACCTAGACATGATCTGAGCTCCCTTGCAGTCCCCACAGCACATCAGTCCCACAGACCTGTGGATTCTACCTCCATAACTACCTCTTGAATCTATCCACTCTGGCCATCCCTACTGCTACTTCTCTAACCTAGCCACCATCATCACTGGCCATGATTACTGCCTTTATTCTTGTTCCCATCACCATGTCGTCTCTTCACTACAGCCAGACTAACCTATCCAGAAAAACACAAACATCAACAGTCAGATCTCCACTTCATATCTTCTGATAGTTTCCCCCTGCCCCTAGACTAACTCTGCAACATGTCTATAACACCCTGCATGACCCAGTCCTGCCGACTTTTCCAGGCTGAATGCTCGATATTCTCTCTAGCACTCTGTACTTCTCTCAGCCCCTAAAAACCCCTTGCTTTTGCTTCTTGTCCTTTCACCTAAAATACACTCCATGTCCTTCACTGACTCAGGGAAGCCTTTCCTTGACTTAGCACCCTTTATTTCTCATATTGTAGGACTTTACTATAAGGAGCCTAGGGCCTGCACTTAGAGCAAAAGTTCCATGAGGGGAGAGGCTGCACATGCCCTCTTTGCTTTTATCCCCAAGCACTTAGCATTTAGTAGGTGCTAAGAAAAAGGAAAGACCCAGGACTGGGCATGGTGGCTCATGCCTATAACCCCAGCACTGTGGGAAGCTGAGGTGGGCTGATCCTATGAGCCCAGGTGTTCAAGACCAGCCCAGGCGACATAATGAAACCCCATCTCTACAGAAAATACAAAAAATTAGCCAGGCATGGTGGCGCACGCCTGTAGCCCCAGCTACTAGGGAGGCTGAGATGGGAGGATGCTTGAGGCCAGGAGGCGGAGGTTTGCAGTGAGCTGAGATCATGCCACTGCACTCAGCCTGGGAGACAGAAAAAAAGGAAAGACCCAGAAGAAAGGAAGCAAGGAAGAGATATTTCTTTGGGGTTGGTTCTGGTTCAAGTTTAATGAGACAAGGGTAAAAGCAGTCCAAACTCTCCAGGATACAGAAAGTAACTGAAGTAGAAGCCCTAGCCAGGAAAAGGAGCATGTCTAGTTATATCAGATTTCTTAAGAACCATAGCAGTAGGCAGTTGGACAGAATATATATCCAGCTGATAAGGTATAATCAGCCATTCTCTATGATTAGTTCATAGAATATCAACTTATTTGAGCTTGCTCTAAAAATACTCAGTGTTCATCTAGGGTTAACCAAGAAACTCAAAGAAAAGCTGCTTTGGTTAATGACGCTACTCTATATTTGCACGGGTTGTCTCCTACAATAGACATTCCTGGAAGTAGGTATGAAAAATCATAAAATTACACGTTAGGAGGGAAGGAGGATCCATTTTTTAGAGGGCCAAAATAACTGTGTTATCACTAAAAATCAAAAGAGGGCAGGAGAAAATTTTACTGTGGGAAATAGCAATGAACAATCTGAAGTGTCTCCTGCTGAACACCAGAGATGGCCAGAACTGCTCATGTTCCATCTCCAGGCCCTTTTCCCAGCCTGATGGACAAGCTAGGCTGGTGCGCTGATAGCTGGGCTGCAGCCTCCAGCAGCGATGGGATCCCACCATGGCCAGCAAGCACTGATTTTCACTTTCAGTACAACATGGTGCAGGGCTCATTGGAGTCACTGACTCTCCTGCATTGGACTCCTCAGGGTGTATTTAAAGCTATTGTAGCCCAGCAGTCAAAGTCAGCCCTGGATCTCTCAACTCTGGCATGCATGGTTCCCTCAAACTCAATCTTCCATATATTTAGGGTGTACTGAAAGATGATTAATAGCATCTAGGAAGGCCACTCTCCTAAGCTGTGAAAACTTTTCCGGGTGCCTGCAGGGCGGTAGTAGCTTTTGGTGAAAGGGAGAAGACACTCTACCACAGAGCACAAAGTCACAGAACAGCCTTTTGACCTCCAGATGGAAGGACCATTCGGAAATCACAAGGATTACAGAGACAATAAAGAATTCAAGGTTCTAGGACTTCCTGGGTTGCTACTCCATACAGTCCAATTAATCCCACAGCAGACTTCTACTAAGTTTCACTAGGTGAATAGTTCCTGTGATGCCCTTCTCATTTCAAACTGTGTATTCTGAGGTGCCAATAAGAGTGATAGGGGAAAAAAATTAGGCCAGGCGCAGTGGCTCACACCTGTAATCCTGGCACTTTGGGAGGCTGAGGCGGGTGGATTGCTCGAGCTCAGGAGTTCAAGATCAGCCTGGGCAACATGGTGAAATCCCATCTCTACAAAAAATACAAAAAATTAGCTGGGTGTGGTGGCACATGCCTGTGGTCCCAGCTACTTGGGAGGCTGAGGTAAGAGGATTACCTGAGCCCAGAAGGCCAAGGCTACAGTGAGCCGTGATCATGCCACCGCACGCCAGCCTTTTTCAAAAAAAAAAAAAAAAAAAAAAGACAAAGGAAAGAAATTAAACAGAGGAAAAACTACATTTTGATGATAAGGAAGGATACTAGGACACAAAAGAAGAAAAGGAAAAAAGAAAAAGAAGGGAGATGAATAGGGAAGTGGTGATAGAGAAATTAAAAAGCTTCTAGTAACAATAATGTTACTATCCCATTACAATTTTGTTCTATCCCATTACAATTTTGCAAAGCATACTTTTTCTTTTCTTCTTCTTTTTTGTTTTTTTTGAGACAAAGTCTCACTCTGCCCAGGCTGGAGTTCAGTGGCATGATCTCGGCTCACTGCAACCTCAGCCTCCCAGGTTCAAGCAATACTCCTGCCTCAGCCTCCTGAGTAGCTGGGATTACAGGTGTGCACCACCACGCCCGGCTAATTTTTGTATTTTTAGTAGAGATGGGGTTTCACCATGTTGGTCAGGCTGGTCTCAAACTCCTGACCTCATGATCCGTGCCCCCTCAGCCTCCCAAAGTGCTGGGATTACAGCCGTGAGCCACAGCGCCCGCCCTGCATACATTGTTTAAAGTAAAAAAATCTTAAGAGCCAGGCGCGGTGGCTCACGCCTGTAATCCCAGCACTTTGGGAGGCAGAGGTGGGCGGATCACCTGAGGTCGGGAGTTCAAGACCAGCCTGACCAACATGGAGAAACCCCATCTCTACTAAAAATACAAAATTAGCCAGGCATGATGGCACATGCTTGTAATCCCAGCTACTTGGGAGGGTGAGGCAGAAGAATTGCTTGAACCCGGGAGGCGGACATTGTGGTGAGCCGAGATTGCGCCATTGCACTCCAGCCTGGGCAACAAGAGCGAAACGCCGTCTCAAAAAAAAAAAAAATCTTAAGAATACAGTGTTATATACTATCTGAGTACAAGCATGTGGACACTCCCGCCTCATCCTGACCTTGCCAAGATCCATTTCCCCTTAGACAAACACTGTCTTATACAAGGCAGGCAGAAATGCTGACTTCATGCAAATGACCCTGATTCTCCAGGGACAGGACTGAGTAGGTTACAACTACCAGCTAACAAGTATTCTCTCTGGAAGAGAGAGGATTACTGCTGCCACTCCCTCAAACATCCCTTTAAAAGGCTGTCTTTCAGCAAAGAAGGATGGGCAATATCAGGGAAAGCCTTACAGGTGGGCTGATGGATACTCTTCAGAGCCTGGGCTTTGCCAGTTTCTCCTGCCCTGTGTTAGGTCCACCCTCTACTTAGCCTATAAGAAGCTGGCAAGAGATACAGGCCATGTGGTCTGACCTGGATCCATCTTCCCAGACACCCCCAACCTCTGGAGGGGTCTTTGTGTCACAGATTCACACAATAGTTCACAAATGCTTCTCCCCACCTCAGCACACGTGAAGGCCATGGCACACTCTCACTAGTAGCCACAATTCACTATTACAGCAGCAAGGGGTCAGGCGCAGTGGCTCATGTCTGTAATCCCAGCACTTTGGGGGGCTGAGGGGGGTACATCACCTGAGGTCAGGAGTTGGGAGACCAGCCTGGCCAACACAGTAAAACCCCGTCTATACTAAAAATGCAAACATGAGCTGGGCGTGGTGGCGTGCACCTGTAATCCCAGCTACCCAGGAGGCTGAGGGAGGAGAATCACTTAAACCCGGGAGGGGGAAGTTGCAGTGAGCCAAAATTGCGCCATTAAACTTCAGCCTTTCAGCCTGCGCAACAAAGCAAGACGCCGTCTCAAAAAAAAAAAAAAAAAATAGTAGCAAGGGAGCTAAGGAATGTAGTTTGAAAAAGCCCCTTGGTTGAAAATCACTGTTCTAAAGGACCAAGGAGATTTTATTTCTACATTGCTTGTTTTTTTCTGAGTACAACCCAAAGAAACCGCTAGGAAAAGCAAAACACAAGAGTTTTAACACTCTTGTCAACCAACATCGAATGAGAACGGAAGAAACGGGAGGGGAGCAGCTGACAGAAGACTGCTCTCTCACCTCACCAGCTCCAGAGGGAGATACTCTATAGGGGATTTCAAAAAAAACTTTTCCATTCAGAAAAAATCTCATGTCAATATCCCAGAGAGCCACAGTGACTCATGATACAAGACTTATTGAATGTCTGTTATCTGTCCTAGCTCCAGAGCATCCATCTCCAACTCAGGACCCAGCATCCTAACATTCCCATCCTCTTCCTCTCCTCTGGTCTCACACAAGTGATCAATGGCTAATCAGTCATGAGACTCTACTCCTCCCACTGACATATGAAACTTCAATAACTAGCCCAGGAGGCCTAGAAGTGAGGCTGTTCTTGGTGAAATCAGAATACAGGCATGTCTGCATGGGCAACACCCTGTGGCCACAGGCAGGCAGGTCTCCTCTGAATTTATAAGAGCAATTCCTGCTCCAGAGCCTGCAGTGATAGGACTCTGACAATTACAGGCTTGCCAGTCCTAGTTTCCAGATCCTAAATTTGGTCCTTTTTAAAAATTCCCATCCAACAGGGATTCAACCAGCTTTCAATTGGCCCTGGAAT
This sequence comes from Pan troglodytes, assembly GCF_028858775.2. NCBI lineage: Eukaryota > Metazoa > Chordata > Mammalia > Primates > Hominidae > Pan > Pan troglodytes. The sequence continues at coordinate 43,260,255 of NC_072403.2, read as the reverse complement.
ATGGAAGGAAGGTTGGTATTTAAACTGAGAATTTTCTCTAAACCCAGTGAAGCTGTTGATAGCTCTGGCATGTCTTTCCCTAAATCAGGTCTCAGAAAACCTGTCTGTCTCTAGAGAAAACTTCAAAGCTGCATTCAGTGTGATAACTACAGAAACCAAGATGGGTGCCAGAACTGCTCCCAGCCAATGCATGTAACAGGGAAGCTGACTTATTTTACTGTGTAGCCCCCTAGTGTCACCAAAAAAGTGAGAGACACCCTCTTTAGCCTTTGGAGAGAAAAGGGGGATCTGTTATTACTCTGCAGAATTAACTCTGTGTAATAGGAGTCAGGCGTAAACTTAGGACACAGGGCCCAGGGCCCTTCTTTCCCTTTTTTTTTTTTTTTTTTTTTGAGACAGAGTCCCGCTCTGTCATCCAGGCTGGAGTGCAGTGGTGCGATCTTGGCTCACTGCAACCTCTGCCTCCCAGGTTCAAACGATTCTCTTGCCTCAGCCTCCTGAGTAGCTGCGACTACTGGTGTGCGCCACCACGCCCGGCTAATTTTTGTATTTTTAGTAGAGACGGGCTTTCACCATGTTGGCCAGGCTGGTCTCGAACTCCTGACCTCGTGATCTGCCCACCTTGGCCTCCCAAAGTGCTGGGATTACAGGCATGAGCCACCGTGCCCAGCCTTTTCTTTCCCTGATGTTTTGTGAAGCCATTTGCCATGCTTAGATTGCAGGGAAGGAACTTAGGTGGTAGACTGTGCAAAGAAAGCCCATGGGTGTCCCTAGGTCCACCCCCCAACCCCGTCCCCCGACTCAGCTGATCTTGGCCAAATCTGGATTCCCAGATCACTGCTCCTCTCAAAAAGGGAAAGAGGGAAGAAAAAAAATTCACAAAGCCTCCGTAGATACTTTCTAAGCCTTGACATCATGTGAATATTATGTCTTGTGTGGGCCACACTGGGAACTGGGGCAGGACAGGTCACTGCTTCTCATGCCTCTGTGTTTTGCTTGTGCTACTGCCTCTGCTTAGAAAGCTAACCTCCTAGGGAACCTTTAAGGTTCATTCAAATGTCATTTCCTTGATGAAGCTTTTTCCCATACCTGCACCTCCCCAGGCCAAATCAGGTGCGTCCCTTCCTTTGAAGTTTCATAGCACCCTGATAAGGAACTCATCACACTATCTACTTGCCTTTCTATCTCCTGCGCCACACTGTTTGTGCCGTAAGGGCTGAAATAATGTCTTATTTATCTTTTTCTCCTGATGCCTAGTGTAGTATTCCTGTAAATGCTTATGGAGTGATGGGAGGTGAAAAGGAAGAACAATGGGATTCTGTCAGATCAAGTAGCTCTTGGAAGTGAAAATCTGTAGGGGATTAAATTTAGGCACAAAACCCAGTAGCATACAGCTGTTAGTAAAGTGGTAAAACTTCAGTTCCAAAGAACCAGCTTTCAAAGTCTACTCTGCCCTCCCACAGGTCAGAATGTCTTCCTTGGGCATAAGAGGCTCAGACACACGTCCTGCTCAGCCTCTGTGACAAGCCTGCTGCCTCCATTCTGGCTGACCAGCAGAGGACCAGTTTCAAACCACAGGTGCTTGCAAGTCAGCATCAGATTCCTGGCCCTACTATCCTATTTATAACTCACTGTATACTTAACTCAAGGTTTTTTCAACACCTGGACAGCAACTGAAGTGTCTTGACAACAGCACCATCTAGTGACTGGTACAGCAAAACGTCAGACTGTGTGTATTTTTTAAAATCACATCTTCATTTTATCCCCCCACAACCAAGGCACACATACTTAGCCTCCCACTTCCCTGCTGCTCAAGTAACAGTTGCGGTTAATTCTATCTCAACTCTTCCTCTCATGCATTATCTTTAACTCCCTTTACTCCTCCCCATTTATTCCATCTCTTCCCTAGTTCAAGAATTGTTTATCTGACTCTTTCTCTTTCCAAAAATATTTGTTGAAGTTTGGAAGTAAATAAGTCCTTTCTTGAGGGGTAGGAATTCTCACACCCACTCACCTTTTCGTTCCCTAATGAGAACAATTCGTCGTTCTTTCACTTCTGAGCTCAGATTATTTACCATCTTATTAATGCAATTGTCCAGAACCAAAGAGTATGTTTTAGACTTAATGTCTTTCCGACAAATGGGGCATTCTATCTTCCGCTTCATCCATTCATTGATACAGTACGAGCAGAAACTGTGGGCACAGTTCAAGGTGACAGCCTACAATAGGAATGTGGACACACGTATCAGAACTTTCATGCTTACTTTCTCAGGATGCTTGTGATCTCAAAGTTAGGACAGGAGTGAATTTCAAAGGCCAAATGGAAAATTAACAACAATCCCATCTTAAGGGCTTATAAAGAGTATCAGAATCATTCTTGGGGTTGGGCCGGGCATGATGGCTCATGCCTGTAATCCCGGCACTTCGGAAGGCCAAGGTGGGTGGGTCACCTGAGGTCAGGAGTTTGAGACCAGCCTGGGCAACATGGTAAAACCTCGTCTCTACTAAAAATACGAATATTAGCCAGTCACAGTGGTGCACACCTGTAATCCCAGCTACTTGGGTGGCTGAGGCACGAGAATTGCTTGAACCCAGGAGATGGAGGTTGCAGTGAGACAAAATCACACCACTGCACTCCGGCCAGGGTGACAGAGGCAGAAATCGTTTTTAGGGTTGGGAAATTTTTTTTTTTTTTTTTTGAGATGGAGTCTCACTCTGTCCCCCAGGCTGGAGTGCAGTGGCGCGATCTCGGCTCACTGTAGGCTCCGCCTCCTGGGTTCACGCCATTCTCCTGCCTCAGCCTCCCGAGTAGCTGGGACTACAGGCACCCGCCACCACACCCGGCTAATTTTTTGTATTTTTAGTAGAGACGGGGTTTCACCGTGTTAGCCAGGATGGTCTCGATCTCCTGACCTCGTGATCTGCCCGCCTCGGCCTCCCAAAGTGCTGGGATTACAGGTGTGAGCCACCACGCCTGGCCTGGGTTGGGAAATTTTAAGCTTTATGTTTGACAATTCTTTTCTTAAAGTTAAGGTCACAGACTCAGGTTCCAGGCAGACTGATTTGTCTTTTTCAGACCACCAACTTAGACCACACTCCCAATGTGGGCTGGCCACCTTGCAAACAAAATGTTATTGGATATGAGTAGGACTATTAAGTGCGTGAATGCTTACACCTGTAATCCCAGCACTTGGGGAGCTGAAGAAGGTGGACTGCTTGAGCCCAGGAATTTGAGACCAGTCTGAGAAACATGATGAAACCCTATCTCTACAAAAAAAGGAAAAAAAAATAGCCAGGCATGGTGGCACAGTCTGTAGTCCCAGCTACTCAGGAGGCTGGGGTGGGAGGATCACTGGAGCCTGGGAGCTAGAGGCTGCAGTGAGCCATGATGGCGTTACTGCACTCCAGCCTGGGCGACAGAGTGAGACACTGTCTGGAAAAAACAAACAAACAAACAAAAACAAACAATAAAAAGTATTATTTTCCACCAATCTGATGCTTTTATAAAACAAATTTTTTAAAAAGAAAAACAAATTTATGTCTTGCTAATTAACATATGAAAGGGAACACATACTAAATATTAAGTATACAGAATTATATAAGATATCATCTCTAAAACTAAAAAAGTAAAATAATATAGAAGGCAACTAAAAATGCTGGGCAAAAAAGAAACTAAAAAAGTAAAAATGTAGTGGGTTCATTGACAACACCTGAATATCTAAGTAATGTGCCAATGAAGAGAGAAAGCAAAAGGAAGCCTGTATTTGTGGGGCTCCTCTGAGTAATCCCTCTGGTCAATTTCTGCCTGAGCCCTTTTCACTCAGAAGAATACAAACCTTTTTCTTTGTTACTCTTGTTTATGTACATCTCCTAAGATACAACTTTTTCTGAGGCTCAAAAATGCTCATTCCTGCTCTTAGGATAACAGTGCAAAATAACACAGATATTACGTATTTTTCAAATGCCAAGTTGAGCACAGAAGCTAGGAAACATTGTGTTTATTACATGAGACAAGCTCTCATAAACAGTACTGAAAACCTATCTGATAAAAATGAAGCATCTGGCCAGGCTCATTGTAATCCCAGCACTTTGGGAGGCCGAGGCAGGCAGATCACCTGAGGTCAGGAGTTCGAGACCAGCCTGGCCAACATGATGAAATCCCATCTCTACTAAAAATACAAAAAAATTAGCCGGGTGTGGTGGCGGGTGCCTGTGGTCCCAGCTACTCGGGAGGCTGAGGCAGGATTACATGAACCCAGGAGGAGGAGGCTGCAGTGAGCCGAGATTGCGCCACTGCACTCCAGCCTGGGCGACACAGTGAAACTCTGTCTCAAAAATAAACAAATAAATAAATAAATAAAATAAAACATATTTCTGAGACGAATTTTAAGAGGTGACCAGTAGAGTAGATAAGACAGTATTCTGTAAACAAAACACAAGTCAAGTTGTTTATGTCTTATATGTATCTGCAGATGCTCCAGGTTGGCTAACTCATCATTTATTTCAACCCCCGTTCCTTGTTTTCCTCTTATAGAGTCCATAAGCCCTGTCAAAACAACATAGAACTTCTCCAAAGTAGAGAATCAGATGACTAGAAATTATGGGAGAAGTTACGATCTGAAGTCTAAACAGACCCAGAGCAAAAGAAACAGTTCTGCCCAGGAGAGATTTTTCAAGAGGCTAACAGACCCAACTTCCCTAAAGATCACCTGAGAAAAGAAAGCTGTGTGTATATGTGTTTTTCTTTTTTTTTTTTTTTTTTGAGACGGAGTCTCACTCTGTCACCCATGCTGGAGTGCAGTGGTGCGATATCGGCTCACTGCAAGCTCTGCCTCCTGGGTTCAAGCAATTCTCCTGCCTCAGCCTCCCGAGTAGCTGGGATTACAGGTGTATGCCACCATGCTTGGCTAATTTTTGTATTTTTAGTAAAGACGGGGTTTTGCCATGTTGACCAGGCTGATCTTGAACTCTTGACCTCAGGTGATCCGCCCACCTTGGCCTCCCAAAGTGCTCGGATTATAGGCATGAGCCATTGCACCCGGCCTACATTTTTCTTTCTCTTTTTCTTTTTTTTCATGCCTTGCTCTGTCACCCAGGCTGGAGTGCAGTGGCATGATCTCGGCTCACTGTAGCCTCCGCCTCCCAAATTGAAGTGATTCTCCTGCCTCAGCCTTCCGACTAGCTGGGACTACATGCACACACCACCATGTCTGGCTAATTTTTGTAGTTTTAGTAGAGATGGTGTTTCACCATGTTGGCCAGTCTGGTCTCGAGCTCCTAACCTCAGGTGATCCTCTTGCCTCGGCCTTCCAAAGTGCTGGGATTACAGGTGTGAGCCACTGCACCTAGCCTTCTTTTTAAAGGAGTCTGAATAGCACTGTCATTTAGCAACTTGAATTTAACATTTGTGGTCTAAGGTGAACTGGTCACAAACGGCAGCATTTGTCAAATAAATAAATAAGCCAGTGCAAAAATATGATAGGCTAACAAATGGTAGAGGTTTCATTTCCATAAGGAGCCTCAGAGTCCCTGAAATATATTCAACTTGGGCCGTAAATTCCCAAAGTGACCACATTTTAATGACGTTTACCCCCTCGTTTAAAAGGTTGCACTATAAGCATATTCTCGGCATTGTGCCCATTCAGAGTAAAGAAAGAATAGCTTTTATTGAGCAGCTTTATTCTGATACTTCCAAAATCTAATTTGGCCCTGTTTTCTCCTCAACAACAAAGAGATAAAGGCTTCATTGCAGCTAAAAATGTTAATCATACCAAATAAACATTTAAGAACAGATGAAATGCCAAAAAAGGACAGTGAAGGGAAAGAAGATTATAAAAACAAATAAGAGGTGGTCATCTCTAGAGGTGACTTTGAAATCAAATAGTTATAAGTTCCCGGAAGAAAATCTCTTCAGAATGTTCCCCTATAGTAGAAGCAGCCTGTGTAGCCCAGGCTTCATTCAGGGTTGGGAGAATAAGAAGGGGTTGGCTGGGTGTGGTGACTCACACCTGTAATCCCAGCACTTTGGGAGGCTGAGGTGGGCAGATCACCTGAGGTCCGGAGTTCGAGACCAGCCTAGCCAACATGGCAAAACCCCATGTCTACTAAAAATACAAAAGCTTAGACAGGCATGGTGGCATGTGCCTGTAAGGGACCCAGCTACTTGGGAGGCTGAGGCACAAGAACTGCTTGAGCCCAGGAAGTGGAGGTTGCAGTGAGCCGAGATCGCGGCACTGCACTCCAGCCTGGGTTGACAGAGTGAGACTCTGTCTCAAAAAAAAAAAATAAATAAAAAGTAAAATTAAAAAAAAAAGAAGGGGTGAGCAACTGTTCATAATTACCTCAATGAAGTATTCTGAACAAATAATACATTGGAGCTCATTCTCTAGCACATCATTCATGTGGCTAAGAACTTCTTCCTTCTGTGCTTGCACCTTCTCCTTCTCTTCCTGCAAGACACACAATCCTACCTGTCATTCAGAGAACCAACAAAAATGCAAAATGGGAAAGGGAGCAGGGTCAATTATTTAGAAGAGGATTCAGTCTTAATGAGTGATTCATTCTGGTGCAGCAACATTAAGAATAGAACACTTTCCCTAAGGCTTATTGTTTCTCAATAATTGTTTTCTAATACAGAGCACTAACCTCCTTTCTTTCCTCTTCCTACTTGCTATGGTCTGAATGTTTGTGCTTCCTCCCAAATTCCCATGTTGAAACTTATTTTCAAACGTGATGGTATTAAGAGGTGGGGCCTTTGGGAGGTGACTAGGTCATGAGGGCTCCATGCTCATAAATGGGGTTAGTGGCCTTAAAGGGGCCCAAGGAGAGCTCATTTGCCCCTTCCGCCATGTAGGGATAGACATGGCAAGACTCCATCTATGAATCAGAAGACAGCCCTCACCAGACACCAAATATGCCAGCATCTTGATCTTGGATTTCCCAACCTCCAGTACTGTGAGAAATAAATTTCTGTTGTTTTTAAGCTAAGCAGTTTATGGGTCTTTTTTGTAGTAGCCTGAATGGACTAAAACACCACTTTTTCAGTATTTGCATTGCAGTTTCTGTCTCCTTCCCCAAAATTAATCAAATGAGAAAAATGCAGGTGACATACTAACCACACCAACCACCCAAGACCAGATGGGACATTAAGTAGTTTATAGCAAGCTGTAGTTCAGACATTACATAAGATTATCCCAAACAATTAAAAACTCACTGGACAAGAAAAGAGGCAGGAATAGTCCAGAGGCAGGAAACTTGAATTAGTTATAAAGTTGCTGTGTTCTTTGCAGCTGCCTTTTCTATAAAGTAAGGTACACCGCTGGAGGCAGAAGGCTGGAGAGAGGCCTCTTGAATTACCTTCAGGCTCCATGCTCTATGATACCTGCCACTTCCCACTCCTGCAGAGGCCTGCAGTACCATCTCCCCGGCTTTCCCCAAGAAGTCAGACTGCGTGTGGACACACTTTTTAAGGAGGCTCCTAGGTATGCTCTCTTGAAGCAGACATTTATTTTAGCACTTCATCCCCAAAACAAAAAGCATTAAGAGCCCCTGAGGGGGAGAGGATAGGCCATTTGAGGTATATTTGAGTGTCTGGCTCATTTTTAATTGTTTTATTTTCTTTTCCACTCAAAGCAAAGACTGGCAGACTGCTTAGGGCAGTGAAGAAGGTCTGGACCCATTTCTAACTATAGTCAAATTCCCTGAGAACTTATGAATCACTGGGTTTAAAAAGATGTGGCAGTTTCTTGGAGGTTGGAGAGGAAGGTATTATGTGATTTAAACAGGAAATCAAACCAACTAAAACAAGTCCCTCCTTCAGTTCTAGGTTGGTACATGGAGGGGGTGGGATGAGAGATGCAGTCAGACTCAGGTATTAATTTCAAGTCAGAGGTTGCAAATTGGTGGCCTGTGGACTGGATCCACCCTGCAGACTTGTTTAGTTTGGCCTTCATATTAAAGAAAACACACACAAAAAGCTGAAGTTGTTGCCAATATTTAAAATTTGGGATATTTCACTTAAACATTTGGACTTTCATCTGCTGTGGAAAAATCAGAAGATCTGACAACACTGGGCCTGCACTTCTGGATGGCAACAATTGGCTGAGCAGAGAAGAGTTGCCTCCTGGGATGGGGGTGTGGGCAAGTACCCCATCCAATAAGCCATAGCCCGCACAGCTACCTACTGTGTTCTTACATTCAGGCCACTTCACTCACTTTGATTACCAGTCTGGCCCTGGTGGGCATTTAAGTTTATAACCCCTAATTCAAGAGTTCTCCTGATTTGACATGGGAAGAAATTGCATTAAGTAATTCACTTTACTTTATGTAATTCAAATTACATAGTTCAGGAGGAACTATTTCTTGACTACAATATTCCTCAGTCTGTATCAGTGACACACCCTGAAGGAGTACCCACCATAGACAAAGGACTAGAATGCAGGATGCAAGTGCCTTATTCCCAGCATTTTGCTTCTGAACAAGGGAAGGATATAGATGTTGTCTGACAGGCAGAACCTGCTATAGGCCTCTATAATTTTATAGATTACTTCCCCAGAGGCAAGGAGCAGCCATAACTTCTCTCTTTATTCTCCATAGCAACCCCTGCACTGTTGAAAATGCTGAGTTGCATGCACTAACCAAATTCTAAACTTCCATCTTCTTTCCAGTACCTTGGTCTGCTCTAATTCTTTGTTCTTGGCTTGAATGATTGCTTCAAAGTCCTTCTTGCTGCGATTTAGCTCTTCCATTAGAGCCCAATGCTGCAAAAACATAGCAGACACATACTCAGGATGAACTACAATGCATCCTTCCTTTTAGCCACAAACATGCCTGTTCTCTCCCTCTAGTTAGTGACTTTGTGGTTCAGGGATCGATAAATTGGCAATTTCAAAATAATACCTTTATTCCATTGGGCTATCTTATCTACCTGCTGCTTTTTTCAGGGGAGAGGGCAGTTAGGGAAGGCGGCCACCAAATGGACTAGGGCCTCTAAAACTAACCCAACATTGGTGGCCATCCAAGTCAACTGAAGAACTTTCACTGTGTCCCAGAGTCTACTTCTATAGGTTTGGCTTGGAGCCCAGAAATGTGCTTTTTTTTTTTTCTTTTTTTTTAAAGCCACCCAAGTGATTCTGCGAACAGTATTTAAGAACTAGTAAGTAATTAAAAGCTATTCAGAACTGGAAGCAGCTTTTATGAAATAATCAGGAGGAAATGGGAATCAGCAGAATTAGATAGTCATTTTTATTGAAATAAAAAAGATTTTTAACCTATTTGTTCTACAAATCACGTATTACATGCTCATAAGACAATGCTGCCTGAACCCTGCCAGTGTCTTCTGGAAGAAGGCACACCCAGGAGCTAACAGCTCATTCATTGTGACTAAATGCCTATGCTGAATGTCAAGAGGTTCCACATATATGAAACATAATTTATGAGTACTCTCATGCTTAAGTATAGCTTATACTTTAGAATCTCACCTCAAATTCTTTTTAAAAGAAGGTGGAGTAAAGGTAAGTATTTTTGAAAAGATATTATTCAAGAACCAAATTTTAAAATGTGTGATCTCCTGACAAAAAAAAGCAGTTATGTCAAAAGGCCTAGGTCTTCAACTTGACTCACTAATTAGATATGTGTATTTTAACTTTCTCATCTATAAAATGGGAAAATATGGCTGGGCGTGGTAGCTCATAATACCTGTAATCCCAGCACTTTGGGAGGCTGAGCCGGGTGGATCGCTTGAGCTCAGGAGTTTGAGACCAGCCTGGGCAACATGGTGAAACCTCATCTCTACCAAAAACACAAAAAAATTGTCGGGCATTGTGGCGCGCGCCTATGGTTCCAGCTACTCAGGAGGCTGAAGTGGGAGGATCACTTGAGCCCAGGAGGTGGAGGCTGCAGTGAGCTGAGATTGCACCACTGCACTCCAGCCTGGGTGACAGAACGAGACACTGTCTCAAAATAAAAATAAAAGGAAATGGGAAAATAGGTGCCCCCTCCTCCCTCAGTGTTCATAAGAAAATAACAGGTATGAAAAGCATTCAGAGAAGTTTTTTGAGCTGTATATAAACACATCTTTTTATTTTCTTTTCCACTCAAAGCAAAGACTGGCAGACTGCTTAGGGCAGTGAAGAAGGTCTGGACCCATTTCTAACTATAGTCAAATTCCCTGAGAACTTATGAATCACTCGGTTTAAAAAGATGTGGTAGTTTCTTGGAGATTGGAGAGGAAGGTATTATGTGATTTAAACAGGAAATCAGTTACAAAAGACCATTATAAAAACAGTTTTTATAATGGTCTGGTAAAGAACAGCTTTCAAAAGTATCAGCATAGTGGAACAAAAAACCACCACTGCATGAGAGTGGCATGTCCCCCAGGCATGATGGTATAGAACCATGACCTAAAAGTATCGCTTTTTTTTTTTTTTTTTTTTTTGAGACGGAGTCTTGTTGCCCAGGCTGGAGAGCAATGGCACGATCTCAGCTCACTACAACCTCCACATCCCAGGTTCAAGCGATTCTCCTGCCTCAGCCTCCTGAATAGCTGGGATTACAGGCATGCGCCACCACGCCTGGCTAATTTTGTATTTTTAGTAGAGACAGGGTTTCTCCATGTTGGTCAGGCTGGTCTTGAACTCCCTACCTCTGGTGATCCGCCTGCCTGGGCCTCCCAAAGTGCCAGGATTACAGGCGTGAGCCACTGTGCCCGGTCTAAAAGTATCACATGCAAAATGATAAGAGTGTTTTCCTGTCTCAGGAGAGGGTGCAGGGTACTCAGTGATCCCTCAGGGATTTCCAACTAGCAGAACCACATTCTTTTTCAATTTCAAAACAATGTCTGAATATTAACTTAATAATGTTCCAAATGGGAAACATGCCTACTCTCCCACCCTAGAAAATAAACAAGCTCAAAAAATAAAATTCTAAAAAGATTGAATTAATTTTCATCTAATTCTTTCCAAAGCTGTTTGTGCAACCCTCAAGGAGATCAAGGCAGGCACCCTGTCGTGCTTACAATACTGTATGACTGTTAGCACTGTAAGGTTGGGAAGTAGGTTTACGATAAAAGGATAAATTCCCCTGAACAAATTCCTATGCGATTTGCTCACTCTCTCCAATGAGATTTGAACCATCCTGACTAAATGGCACTAAACTACTAATCATAATACATACAAGGTAGAAGACATAGTAGGTTTTAAAGATGCAAAAGAGCACACAAAAAAATAATCAAATGAGAGTAGTCAGGTTAAATTAAATAAATTACAGGCAATCTTTTAGGAGAATTTTAGTCCTGTTGAGCTTTACCTTTTCAATAAATTGATATATGTTGTTGATTGTTAAACTGCACATTCTCAACCTGGCCTAAAATGCTTAACTGGAACATTCCCGAATTGTTTCTGGTTGGCTACAGCTCAGGAACATTGCGGTAACAGAGGCCTTCACGGGCCCTGGTGGCCAAGTCATACCTCACATTTTCCCTCTGCTGCCCTCACCTTTCTAGAAGTGGAGCCATTTCCCCAGAGAGCCTCTTAACTGCTAAAGCTCCATTCCATCTTCACCAGAGCAATTTCTGCTCAGACAAAGATGTAAGTTTTCATGCTGAGGTCTGGCATGTTTGTAAGGCTCCAAATCTCTGATCTGATGGTGTGAGCAGCTGCCACCTGCTCTGTTTACAGACTGGGGATGCCACAGAGGTATGGGCTAAGCAGCAGAGGTCGCCAGTGGTCATGTGATGCCTGTTTGCTCCCCACTCCACAGCCCACTATAATCTTAGTCCTATGGCAAAGTTACCTCCTGCAGAGCCTGGGCCAGCTGTTGCTTCAGGTCCTCTTCTCCTTGCGCTATCTCCAAACCCTGCAAAGCCAAAACAAAATGGAAGGTTTCTCTGCAGGGAAAAGAAAAAAGGAACACAATCCAGCAACAAGCAGAGCAGACCAGCTAGTATGAGCATCTGGAAACAACAGGGGTGAGGGAGCAGGTGGAAAATCTCCTGTTTTACTTCAAGCTGTTGGCAGTAAAGAATTTGAGCAGTTATCTGCTCAAATACTGCACACTTCAGGACTGTCGGCTTTAAGCCACCAATTGGGTTGTTCTGGAAATACTATGGCCTAACAGTCCAAGCCTCCTTCATGGACTAACGCCATGATTCCCAAAAGGATGTAAACTGAGAACTTCTGAGCCCCCAAATACCTAAACTCAGATGTAATCCCCAGTGCTGGCACTCACAACATCTAGCATGCTTCTTTTCCCTCTACTCTGGCCATCTTGTCTCTCATTCTGAGTCTTTACCACTTCAGTTTATACACTGCTGCTCCTCTCTCCTTGCCTGAGCTTATGCTGTATTTCCTCATCAGCCCCCTCCAATGTGGAAGCTTTCCAGGTGATCATTAACCTATATGTCCAGCACCTTCCAAAAGAACTTCTGGGCCCTTCTGTCCTTAAGAATTACCTACCCATTTAATATGCCAACTTGAAATTGTTCTCTAATTTACTATATTGACTGAAAACTATTCTCTGATTATATCGTGTGCAGGAAACATCTTGCCTCCTCAACAAGATAAATTCCTTAATGGCAAAAACCATTTGGTAAGCATCTTTATAACCACCAGAATTCCTTAGTACCAGGCAATTTGAGTACTTAAAAAAAAAAAAAGTGTGAAGGAGCAAGGGTTTAATGAGCTTCTAAACAAGTAGTAGGGGATAGGATAAAGCCTTAGGGCTTGGTGGGCAGAGAGAGATGCAGCTGATAAACAAGGGACTAGATACACTTCACTATGAGCAATATATACACGACCAACTCATACCCAGAGAAATTCTCTAAACCAATCCTTTCGCCTTTAACATTTTGGTACAGAAAAAGATTTTGCAGCTATACCTTGAGGCATGTCCAGAGCAGCCACAAATATTAAGCAACAGTAACTTGTTCCTGAACATATTAGCCTTTACAGAGAGTTCTGTCCTGGTGAAGGTGTGATATACTAAACACGTAGACATAAACCACCCTCTATTAATTTCAAGAACTAGTCTAGGCTGGATAAGGGAAGCAAAAAGGTACACATAAGTAAGCAGTGTATACTCTCAAAAGACCTATTTAATCCATGGCCTTTGCTAATACTGTCAGTTCAAGGGGATGGCAGAGATCAGAATGAAATTTATAAATTGCTCAGAAATAAGCCAACACTACCCCTGGCTGTTCCTTACCCTGAGCAACCCAAACAAAAAGCTTATTCACTTTAGTTGTGACTGGTCCGTCTGAGTTCTAAGTCAACAATGGGGAATTCTTGACATTCAATATTATCTGAGCAACTGGGTGGGAGCAAAATGTGTGGTTCCTGCCAGATAGGAAATGACATTTTGAGCAGGGACGGGATCTGCTCTAGCCTAAAGCTTTGTGCAAGAGCTTGTCATCTAAGCAAATGACTGAGGGATGGAAACACATTTGGTCTTACCTTTATACAGCTAAGACAGTCACTATTTTACCTTCCTACTATAGGCACTGTGGAAGGTGGTTTATCATTCAACCCAACAATGCAGTCATGGTGCATCTGTCCCATCACATGCTGGCTGCTCAAAATAGAAACAAAAACATTTTCTGCCTTTTTAGCCCCTCACCTCCTGGCTTAGCTACAGAGTTAACTAACCTTTATAGCTAACAAACTGTCAGGTACCAGGGCAGAGGAACCAGCTGACCTGTACCTGCCCTGAGACTAAGTGATTTGGCCTTGGCCACAGAGCAAAGATACACAAGTCTTGAAGACAACTATTGATTTAATTGGACTATACTGTGGTTTTGTGGCATGTTGACCTTCACCTAACTTCCCCCTGAATTCATGTTGGTTCTGAGTTGCCTCAGCTTTGCCTCCTGGGATGAGTTATGCCCTGGCTGGCTCTGCTGGTCACTTTACCCTATCTTGGCACTCTAACTCTGGCTCCTGATCTCATCAGCATGCTGAAGCCTTAACCCTCTACTCAATCCCCTTCCCTTATCTCAAAAGTTTACTGTTCCCATTCCATTTCCTGTCTTTGGTGCTCAGAATTTGGTACCTGGCCCAGAAACTGAGAACTCTGGCCAGAGACTCATGAAGTGCCTGCCCCACCCCTGAAGACCACTCTTGCCCTTCCCTTCTGTGTGGTACCTGAAGATGCTGTTCCTCTTCCTGGAAAGTCTTCTCTAGTTGCTCCACTCTTGCCTGCTGCTGAGCCTGCTCTGCACACAGCTGGGACTGTAAGTCCTGCAGTTCCTGCTCCATTTGCACAACTTTCTTTGAGTTCCCCTTTTGGGTCTGCTTTTTCACATTCATAACGGCTTCATGTTTTTCCTGCATCTGTATTTTCAGCCTCAGAATCCTGGACATGGTCACCTTAAACATCTGTAAGCTTCTCTGAGATGCTGAAGAGTTTGAGGCTTTCTGCTCATGATGAACCTCTGTGACTTTGGGGAAGCCAGGGTAAATGGGAGCCCCTGTGGTCTTACTTGGCTCAAGGGCAGTCAACTTAGGATCCAAATTGTCAGAGGGTGTACTGGCCACTTCACCTTTCCCCTGTGATTTCACTGACTGACCAGATTCACAAGACACTTTATTTATTTTGGATTTCAAATTTGAGGGGCCTTCAGCTCCAGGACCTGCTAATTCATCCAAACTGAATTTCCTTTTAGTTCTCAATTCCTTATTTTTTTCTATCATTTGGTCATTCTTTGGGGAAAGACAAGGATATATTGTCTCCCAGTCTTCTTCAGTAACTTCATATTCATACTCCGCATTCTCCTTATTTTCCAGAGGCACTCCAAGTTGGATGTAGTCTCCCTGCTGAATGGAATAGACCCTTAAAGGTTCCAGACGTGCTCTGTTCAGCCAAACACCATTTAGACTCTGGGGAAAGTGAAAGAAAGAAGAAATAAGCTTCATGATTTTCGTCTTCTTAAAGGAAGCTCTCTCCTGCTGCTGGAAAATCTTCTGCCTTTTCAGAAGGAAAACTCTTGATAACAAATAGAAAAGAAAGATTCATAAACGACCATCCTTAGAAACAGCATTCGTCAAGCAGTGCTTTGGCTTTTTACCTATATTTCACATTCATGCCTCCACAGAGAACTGCCATATAACAGGCAGGAATCACCTTATTATTGGTGGATAATTTACTCAAACACATGGAATAGCATTAAAGGAAACTGAAATTGGATAGCTTCTATTAACCTAAACTGGAGCAATGTCCCAAAACTAGAAAAAATGCTATTAGTGAAGAAAGCAGTAGCTAAGGGTGAGGTCCACGAAGTAGGTTCAAATGCTATCTCTGGATGTGGTTCCTTAACGCACTGGTAAGCAGGCAAGCACACATAAACCAAAAAAAAGAGAGTACTATATCTGGTACTGGGGTCAAATGGCAGGTAGGATCTGACCCAATTAATATCAACAGGGGTATATGGGCAATACAGGATAGCGGTTAAGAGCTGGAGCTCTGGACTCAGATGTGGGTTCATAGTCTGCATAGCATTTGGCAATTTACTTAACCTCTCCATGCCTCAGTTTTGTCTGCAGAACAGGGATGGTACAGTACCTACTTCACACTGTTCCAGTGAGGAATGAATAAGATAATGCATGTAAATCACTTAGCACAATGACTCACATAGAATAAATGCTTAATAAATATTTACTGTCTGGGAGTGGCAGCTTACATCTGTAATCTCAGCACTTTGAGAGGCCAAGGTGTGCGGATCACTTGAGGCCAGGAGTTCAAGACCACCCTGGCCAACACAGTGAGACCACCTCTCTACTAAAAATACAAAAATTAGCCAGGTGTGGTGGTGGGTGCCTGTAATCCCAGCTACTTGGGAGGCCAAGGCATGAGAATTACTAGAACCCAGGCGGCAGAGGATGCCGTGAGCCAAGATTGCATCACTGCACTCCAGCCTGGGTGACAGAGCGAGACTCTGTCTCCAAAATAAATAAAATAAAATAAAAATTTACTTTTATGGTTTTAATGAAGTCATAGTATTGAGGTTAAGAGCACAGATCCTGGAGTCAGACTGCCTGGGTTTGTAATGTGGCTCTATCATTTAGCAGCTGGGTGATGTTGGCCAGGTTTCTTGACCTCTTTATGGCCCAGTTACTGCACTGATAAAATGGAGGAAAATAAGTCTCTCCCTCATGGTGTCTGTGTGGATTTAATGAGATAACATATGGCAAGTATTTAGACAGTGCCTGGGCATCGTATTACATAAGTGTTCACTACTATTACTATGCCTTGGTTCAACTGATTCATCAACAATCATTTCAATTCTATGCTCAATGTCACGCAAGGTAAATATATTGAGTGAAAAGGACATGAAAGCTTTCAGCAGCTGATGGTGGAAAAGACAACACAAGGGCACAAATAAGCAAATGTGGGATTACATGCCATAGCCTGTAAATGCAAAGGAATATCATGTGCAGCTGGGATAGCTACGGGATGCTAAATGGAGATGATAGGTCCTAAAATAGACTTGAAACAAAGGCAAGATTCAGAGTTGAAATATACTGGTGAGCATTTTAACCCGTACAAAGGACTTAAGTTCAGGGGATAGGCCAGAGATGAAGCTCACTTCTGAATTGGGACCAAGATTTATGTTTACACTGGCAACTACAGCTACCTACTTTCAGCTAGAAAAAAATCTCCAGTCAACCCAAATATGAGGGACAGGGGGCTTGACCACAAGGCACAGAGGGTAAAGGGAAAGTAGAGATCAGATCTTAGCTCTGGTTTGGCATTAGGCCCTTGTTTCCAGTTTTATCTTCCATTACTTGGTTTACACGGAAAGAAAGACTGGCATAGATACATACAGAAATATTAGTCTTAACCCACTGTGCATTGGGCCTAACCTGGTTCATCTAGGAAACCTCCTCACACTCTTTCTATTCAGCCTGAGAAACTATGGGGAGTGATACGGTTTGCTGAATTTTGAAACAACATATGAGAAATAACAAAGGAGAGGGATGGAGCCAGAACAATCTATCTGAGAACAATTTTAGAGCAGGACAGTCGATTTTAGATTATACACAGGAAAAAGGTCTCAGAAAAAGTAGTAAGACACAGAAGGCCACCTAATGCCAAGGTACAGAAATTTAAAGGAAGTCTCCAAAGCTAAGATAAGGTAAAATAAATAAATAAGATTACAGAAACAGCCCACAGCTAAAGAGAGTAGGAAGTTTGCCCTCAGAACTTCTGAGTTCTGACAGTCCACAGCTAAAGAGAGTAAGTTTGCCCTCAGAAGCTGGGGCAAACTTTCACGATATGTTGCAGCCCTCCATTAGATCCTCTGCATTAACCCATTGCCTTCAGAGCCCTTTTAGAAGCTGGAAAGTAAACTCAAAATTCTCCCATCACATTTTGTCCTTGGATCCTTGTACATTTACCCATTCATCACTTCTTGGTGACATCTAGTGGTATAATTTAAACCAAGCCCTGAGTCAGGTCTGTTCATATAAGGAGACTAGAAAAGGACAAAAATCCCATGGCTGTACAAGAACAATCAAGTACTGCCAGATATGATCTCAAATACAATGGCTTAAATAATCATGCTCTGTTCAAGGCTTTCTTAATGTTGGTTTTCATAACTACCCATTTGAACAATGCTAGCAGCAGAAAATGATACCCAGAAAAGTCTGCCTGATGTCTCTTAGCCACCAATGGGAAAAAAGTGGGATAACTCACATCCACTTAGACAGGAATTACTTCACTAGATGCTCAATCCCTGTCCAGCTGCTTTTAAACAGTTATTGAGGAAAGTGGACACTCAAAACCAAAAGACAATGTTTTCTTGGAGTGCTTTAGATAATTTATGTAGCTCAGTGGTTCTCAACCCTGGCTATACAGTAAAACTACCTGGGAAGGTTTAAAACAAAGAGCAGTGCCTAGGTTTCACCCTCGGAGTGAGTTAAGTGGTCTGAGATAGGAACTAAGTATTAGTATTTTAAAAGTTACATTTATATATAAACACATATAGTTGTGTAACTATATCAAGAAACAGTGCCCCTTGGTAGTCAACCTTTCCCGCATTCCCAGGCAACTACTTATCTGTTCTCTTCCCTTTCCCAGAATGTAATACAAATGGAATCTTATTATCTACACTTTTGAGTCTTGCTTCTTTCACTTAGTGTAACGCCTCTGAGATTCGTCCACGCTGTTGCATTATCGGCAGTTTGTTATATTTTATTGCTGAGTAATATTGAAGGTAGTAGGGGTGGAGCACAGTTTATCCATTCCCTAGTTGTTTTTTTTCCCAGTTTTTGGTGAATATTAATAAAGCCACTACAGGCCAGGTGTGGTGGCTCACGCCTGTAATCCTAACACTTTGGGAAGCCGAGGCAGGTGGATCAGCTGAGGTTAGGAGTTCAAGACCAGCCTGGCCAACATGGTGAAACCCACCTCTACTAAAAATACAAAAATTAGCCAGGCGTGGTGCCGCATGCCTGTAATCCCAGCTACTCGGGAGGCTGAGGCAGGAAAATCACTTGAACCCGGGAGGTGGAGGTTTGGGGAGCCGGGTTCACGCCATTGCACTCCAGCCTGGGCAAAAAGAGCGAAACTCCATCTCAAAATATAAAAACAAAAAAAAATAAAGCCACTAGAAACATTCACATACAAGTTTCTGCGAGAACATAAGCTTTCATTAATCTTGGGTAAATACCTAGAAATAGGATCACTGGACAAGTATATATTTGACTCTTAGAAACCACCAGTTTTTCAATGTGGAGGTACCATTTTATATTCACACTTGAATGTTGAGGAGTTCCAGTTATTCTGCATGCTTGCCAGCACTTGGTATCATCAAGTCTTATTTCAGCAATTGTATTAAGTATGTATCCGTCAATATATTTTTTAAAGTCTTTACTAAAGCGGAACATGCAAACATAAACGTGCACAAATCATAAATGTACCAACTCGATGAACAGTCACAAAATGAACATCTTAGTGTAACTACCATAAGGTCAAAAACAAAACAAACCCCACATTATCAGCATCCCAGAAACCCGTGTGTCTCCTTCTAGTCAGTAGCCACCTTGGCAATAAGGTGACTACTATCCAGATTTAACAGCACATGTAAATTTTGCCTGGTTTTAAACATTGTATAAATGGCATCATATAATATGTATTCTTTTGTGTCTGTCTTCTTTCACTCAATTTTTTTTTTTTTTTTTTTTTTTTTTTTTTTTTTTTTTTTTGAGACAGAGTCTTGCTCTGTCCCCCAGGCTGGAGTGCAATGGCCTGATCTCGGCTCACTGCAAGCTCCGCCTCCCAGGTTCATGCCATTCTCCTGCCTCAGCTTCCAGAGCAGCTGGGACCACAGGCACCTGCCACCATGCCTGGCTAATTTTTTGTATTTTTAGTAGAGACGGGGTTTCACCATGTTAGCCAGGATGGTCTCGATCTCCTGACCTCGTGATCTGCCCGCCTCGGCCTCCCAAAGTGCTGGGATTACAGGCGTGAGCCACAGCGCCCAGCCTTCTTTCACTCAATATTATGTGAGGTTTATCCATGTTATTAGATATAGTAGTTCATTCATATTCACTACAGTATAGTGTTTCAATATAAGATTATTCCACAATTTATCCATTCTACTGTTGATGGACATTTGGGCTGTTTCCCAGGGAGTGAAAATACTGTGTCAAGAGCTATATGTATGTTCAACTTTAATGAATAATGCCAAATAATTTCCCAAAGTAATTGTACCAATTTACACTCCCAACAGAAGGGTAAGAACATTCTATCGCTCCATATCCTTACCAATACCTGGCATCACTAGTCTTCAATTTTAGCCACTCTGGTGAATGTGTAGAGGTATTCCATTATGGTTTTAATTTAAATTCCCCAGATTATTAATGAGGTTGAACAACTTTTCATTGGATAGAACCTGTTGTGAAGTGCTCGTCTCTTGCTCATTTTTAAATAGGGCATATCTGTCTTTTTCTTATTGGAGTTCTGCAGATACCTCAGTATAAACCCTTCATTGACTATAATGTGTAGCAAACATCTTCCTCTGAGTTTGCCTTTTACTCTCTTAATGGTGTTTTTTGACGAATGAACGTTTTTATTGTACTACCATCAGTATTTTTAAAAAGTGCCCCAGGTGAGAGTAAAAACTGGAAACAGGGTTGATAACCACTGCTCTAGTTGCTGGAGGACCAGAAGCTGAACTGTCCCCAACAGCAAACTTTGTTCACGTAAGAGTACACTCAGCAGGGACTTCAAATGCCAGAGTCTGCAGAAGAACAAAGGTAGGAATCACCAGGCAGCAGGTGAAAAGCAACAGGAGAGGAGGGTAAGAATGGGAAAGGCTCAAGTAAGACGTGACTGAACCTCTAAGGCATTTCATACTGTGACTTTAAAACAACCAATTTTCTGAAAGAGCTGGATACCAATACAAAGGACGGGCCATCTGAAAAGCTTATGAATTGACCCAAACCTACACAACTAGAACCATCCTCATACTGTGTGCAGACTTAGCTGTCCTCCAAGGTTTTTTTCTATATTTTAAGCCAATTTTAAACCAAAATAACATTTCTTGCAATTTTTGTATCTATACTTAAGCTCTCACTTTCTGGCCATTCCAGCAGATAAGAGAATGCAGCTCTGAGTTTTTAACTTGTTAGAAACACCTATCTCTTGAAAGAGATTTGGCAAATGACTTCAAACACAACCACAGCAATAATACCCTACAGCTGAAATTCAGGTCTCTTATCAGCAGAAGAGGGCTGCCATGGCATCATGCCAGGAGGAAGCCAGAAAGGGGGCATCTGTAGTCAAAAGAAAAGTGCAGGGGGCAGGGGGGATTTACTTGTAAGAATTGTTCCATCAAAACACCCCAGTCCTAGCTTCTCTTAAAAATCAGTTATCTCACAAACAATCACAGCTAAAAAGTTTAAACAGGTTGTTAAGAAACCTATCTTTCCTCTCTATTGCCTGACTGAGACCTGAGAAGAATCATATGATAACAGCAACCCTAGAAGGAAGGGTACAAAGCAAACACTGGAGAGTGAGCCCGGAGCACAGTCATGATCTGATCTTGCACAGGCTGCCTCTGTATCCCTGTGGTTGAAATTCAAATAACACTGAAGTTGATCAGCTGTTGGCTTCCCAACCTATGAAAATCTGCTAATCCCATAAGTGGATCACATCTACACTGCACATAATTAAGAAAAGCAGCAGCAGCAGAGAACTCACCTCTATAATATTGTAATCCTAACTCTCATACAGCCTACTCTGATGAGGAAAACATCTTTTCCTAAGCTGTTTTGATATACGCTATCACAGAGGCTTTAAAACCTTGCAGCTATATTTTAAATATGCATAATTAATTGTTTGACGTCATAAAGCCAGTATAGCAAATTGCTTACATACTTTACTGGTACTTGACACAGGGCATAGCAGAGAAACTTAAGTCCTGGCTCATTATAGAGAAGGCTTTGGGCAAGACAGTTTCTCTCTCTGGGCCTCAGATTCATCTGTCTACATAAGGGGTTAAAGTAGATAATCTCAGTGCCAATTTTTATCCTGCTCATGGTGCCTTGCTAAAAGTGCTGAACTGATTTACTTAGCATTTATGTACTGTCTCCTTCAATACAGTGCCAACTCAACTTAATTCTAGAGCAGGAAGATACTTTCCAACAGCTTAAATCTAGCAGTTTTATGCACGCAATATGAGGCTGGCAGGCAGACCTGTGGGATACCCTCCCTTCTAATGGTACCTTTAAAATCCTAACTGGGGCAGTGAAGCAATATGAAATGGCACTTAAAGACATGTTATACTTCCTAAACATTAACTGTTTATGTTAGAATTTCTCTCACCTCATAGTCTGTATTTTCATCACATTCCTCGGTGCTTGTATATCTGCACTTTAGGTATCTTCTTTTCTTTTTGATAGAGACAGGGCTTCACTATATCAGCCACACTGGAGTGCAGTGGCTATTCACAGGTGCAATCCCTTTGTTGATCAGCACAGCAGTTTTGACCTGCCCTCCTTCCAACCTGGGTCAGTTCACCTCTCCTTAGACAAACTGGTGGTCCCCTGCTCCCAGGAGGACACCATATTGATGCCGAACTTAAGGCAGACACCAGAACGGCATAGCACACTATAACCCAGAATTCATGGGCTCAAACAATCCTCTGGCCTCAGCTTCCCCAGTAGTTGGGACTACAGGCATGTGCCACCACACCCAGCACATTAGGTACTTTCTAATTGCTGGGCTTCATATACTATTGCACCTCCCTCAATATATTTACCACTAAACTAGTGGTTTTCAAATTTGTTTAAAGGAGAAAAACCCATTATTCAAAGGAAATCTTCAGAACACCAATATTTAAAACATGTTTTAAAGGCCAGGGGAGGTTGCTCAGATTGAAAGGAGTGAGGAAGGAAAGGAGCTAAGCGCAATCAGATCAGTTTCTCCCTCCTCCCCCTGTCCACTGAGCCATAAGTGTACTCCAGAAGCGTCAGCAGATTCTGCAGATTCCCAGGGTCTCTGGGAGCTTCACCTCAAACAGGCTTATTTGCCCAGTAACTTAGTCTAGTTTCTGGAATAGGACCTACTACCCCAATTCAGGTATTCTCTTCAAAGTAACAAACTTCAACCCAAATCAAGAGAAATTATTTTAGCATAATCGAATCTCTGGCAGCATATGGAAGTGGCTGCCTCTGGAAAAGGGAACTGGATGGCTAGGAAAGAAGAAGTTATACTTTTGAATTTTATACCATGAATTACCTATGCAAAAAAAAAAAAGTAATTTAAAAACAAATAAAAGTCATTAGGCTTCTGTGAATTCCTGTACCTTGTTGTCCATAATTGTCCATTGGCCCTCAGGATTCTGCTTCAAAACACAGTGGTTTCGAGAAATCATCAGGGGGCAGATTTTTGATACCAGTTGGTATGTGACACCAAATCCTCGTCCTACAGTCACCTGGGAAGACAACAACAATGCAAGAAATACCATCAGTCATTGTGCTGAAAAGGGAGGTCCTTTACAAATCTCATCAACCAGCAGCATATGCAGGTCCTGACTTAAGAAACCAGACACCTGTGGAACCAAAACAGTGCATCAGCTATCTCCTCTTCAGCTGTCTTGAGAACCACCAAGTAGAAAAAGGCAAACAGTTGTGACAACAAGAGAAAGCTGAAAAAGAGTTATCCATGTATCTCAGGGTTGCCAAGATCTTGAAAGGTCATCTGGTTCAATGACTATGAGATAGAGGAATTCTTTCTACACATCCCATCAACGCATAAATACTGTCAGTAACTTTACATAAGGCAGGCCCTCCAATTTTTAAAATGTCTCTGACTTGGCATCTTTCTCCTTGTAAATTCCATCCATTGGCCCTGGCTTTGCCCTGGGCACCATCGGGAAATCTCCAATCCCCTTTCAATGTCACAGATATAAAGTGAACACTGAGTTTTCTCTTTTCCTGGTTCTGTATTCCCAGTTACTTCAACTTAACTCCCAGGGGATGGGCTTGAGGCTTTGCCATTCTAATGAGTCTGTGAAAGGACTGCTGGTTTATCTTTATTCCTGGATGGCATATTAAGAAAAATAAACTTAATTTCTATTACACAGTCAAACGCAAGTGTTACTTTCCCAGTTCTAGATATTATCACTGGAGCATATAAATTGCATTAGCTTTCATAGCAGATCTAGTACACTGCCAGTGTATCCTCGAACTTAGGAATGATTAAATTTCTTGGTCTCCCCCTCCTCCAAGAAATGCTATCCTAAGTCCTGTCTCTTCTGCTCTATACTTAACTGGATGGAAAACCTTGGATTCAAGCGCAGGACCTTAGATTGATTCCTATTAAATTTCATCTTGCTAGTTCAGCCTATCAAACCAATTTGTCAAGACCTTTCTGAATTTTTAATCTGCCATCAGATCAGACATACTTAATATCTCTTCCACCAAATTTATGAGATGATGCCTTCTATACCTTCGTTCAAGACACAGAATGGGATGCAGCCAAAGGCAAAGTTTTCAGGAAAACCTAGTAAACATTAACCCACACCATCTGGATATACCTTCAGCCAGTTATAATTCAACCAAAAGTCTTTGCATTGGAGTACATATTCTCTGTCTTATCCACAAGAACAGCTTGAGAGCTTCCGGAAAAGGTTGAAAAGAAGCCCCAGTTCACATCTATCATACTTTCCTGTTGGACCAGTCTAGTTCATAACAACCCTGTGAAGGAAGGAAATGAAATTCTTCTGAGTTCCAGATCACAGAATTCCCTTATTCTTTTTTGTTTGTTAATTTTTTTTTTTTGTTTTTTTGAGACAGAGTCTTGCTTTATCACCCAGGCTGGAGTGCAGTGGCACGATCTTAGCTCACTGCAACCTCTGCCTCCTGGGTTCAAGCAATTCTCCTGCCTCAGCTTCCACGTAGCTGGGATTACAGGCACGCACCACCACACCCAACTAATTTTTGTATTTTAGTAGAGACGGGGTTTCACCATGTTGGTCAGGCTGGTCTCGAACTCCTGATCTCAAGTGATCTGCCCGCCTCAGCCTCCCAAAGTGCTGGGATTACAGGTGTGAGCCACCGCGCCCGGCTCCCTGCATATTCTTCTTAGTGCACAAACGACCTCTTTAATGTCCCATATCACAACCTTAACTGGGAACTTTAAACCAAAGTTAGCTAAAACTGCCCTCTTCTCTTCTTTTTAAAATCTTTCAGAATGCCTGTCCTCCTCAGTCCCTCAAAGACCACCACGACTCACTGACCTAATCTATTCCTCCCCACAAACTCTCATCTCAGTATTCACAATACTATCCAACCAACTACTCAACCCATAACCCAGAAGCCATCTTTGATTCATCTCTGTCCCTCATCCCCACATTGAAATCACTGGTAAATTATATGGGCTATAATTCAAATATGTCCTAAGTCTGTTCATTCCTATCTCTGCAGCCACAGCCTTAGTCCAAACCACCTGGCCTCCTACTGTTTCTGTTCTCACTCTAGCCCCCATAAGCTTTATATAGTAACTGGAATAGAAATGTAAAAATTTTAAATCAGGTCATTTTCCTTCTTTCCTTAAAACTGTCCAATCATTCAAACTTCCTTCCATGGCCTATAAGACCCTGAATGTCCTGAGCCCTTCTACTCTTTAGTCTTAACTCATACCATAGTGCCAACACTAGCTGCTCCAGCCCCTCAAACTTTTTGTTGTTGTTCCTTAAGCCCATCTCCCCGAAGTGCCAGCCTACCTGAGGGTCTTTTCACTTAGCCCCTCTGCTAAGAACACTCTTCTCTCAGATCTTGCACAGGCTCCTTATCTTTCATGTTCCAGCTACTCATAAGCCTACTCTGATTACCTCTGTCTAAAGTTGGTTGTCTGCTTCCCATCATATTTCTTCAGTTATTAGGAAGTACTTATCACAGACCAAAATTATCTTGCTTATTTTACTTTTCCCCTCTGTCCCCGTAATAGAATATAAATTAGATAAGCAGGGACTTTATCTGTCTTGTTTACCACTGTGTTTCTATACCTGGCATAGTGTTCAGTTAAGTATTTGAGAATGAATGAAAGAATAAAGAGGTCTTGCATATGAGTCCTCAAGATTTTAGGGTGGGTGTTTTTAGGTCAGAAGTTAGAGACTGTATTACCATTGGAAAATATGGAGCAGCAGTTGGAACTCATACGGTCTCACTTGTTTCTCTTTAAAATGTTGTGGTGATCACTCCACCAACACTAAGCACAAAGTTTTTCAGTTCTTTCACACTCTGCCAGAATTATATTAATTATAGAAGTTCCTCTGAATACACATATCTGTTAAAAATGGAATGGCTAGGGATTTATCTGTCGTCCATATTCAGTAAAATTTCTATTTAGGTAGCTTTATCTCTAAGAGAGGAAGCATCTCATATTACATGCTAATACTTGAGGGGAGACAGCCAGACTGCCATTGTGAGTAGCCAGGGGAAAACAGTACCAAAAAAGTAGAAGAGTGCCTTTTCCTGACATTGCCTCCAACAGACTCTGAACCCAGAAAAAGGAATCATTCTTTTACATCCTTCCCTGCACTGCCTGGTCTTAGAATTTACCTTGGTACTGCTGATATTTCACCTATACTGTAGTTAAAGAGTGCAGTGACGTTACCTGGAAATCTCAGGACCGCTCAACATAACACTGAATTTCCCGTGGGAACTGACTGACGACCCATATGTGAGGGGTTGTTTTCATTTACAATAGTTTTGCAAGCCTTTGAGCTTACACACATTATTGATCTAAAAGATCATCCTGTCTTTGCCCACCTTCACTAAGTCTATCTCTTTCCTCCTGGGCACAATTCCTACTGTTTCTCAAATAACAAGTAAATCTGGCCAGGTGTGGTGGCTCACACCTGTAATTCCAGCACTTTGGGAAGCCCAGGCGGGCGGATCACATGAGGCCAGGAGTTCGAGACCAGCCTGGCCAACATGGCGAAATCCCACCTCTATTGAAAACACAAAAAGTAACTGGGCATAGTGGTGCATATCTGTAATCCCAGCTACTTCGGAGGCTGAGACAGAAGAACCACTTGAACCAGGGAGGTGAAGGTGTGATCACACCACTGCACTCCAGCCTGGGTGACAGAAGGAGTACTCTGTCTCAAAACAAAACACCCCACAAAAAAGCCCCCAAACCAGTAAATATAACCATCCTTTCCCTTTTTTCCCTTGGGGCAGAAAACTTAATGAAAACTAAATACAAGAGAAGAAAAGGGGAGAGAAGGTTCTGTTGTTTTCCCCAAAGGCCTAGATACTTTATAGTACCTGAGAACTAGCTAATTTGCAATAAATCTCTACTTGTTTTTCCACCAAACTCTATGCATTGCTTTAACAAGCTTAAAGCCACTTAATGAGACAATTTACTACAGTGTTCCCATCAATGAAATGAAAGGAACCCTGTTTTATTATTTTATCCACAACATCTGAGACTAAGAACTGGAAAGGCAGGGAACTGACCTACCTTTGCTGTTATGTTATTAGCGTATCTTTTAAAATCTTGTGCAAAACAGCTTGTGCTATGATTTGGGGACCATAACAATAAGTACAACTTCTTCTCTTGCCTTTGATTCAGACTTCTTTTCAGGCTATGCTACGACCTGACCTTGCAGGCAGCCAAGCCTGGCAGGCTTCTCCTACACACAGGTCCCTGAAGCCAGCCACAGTCTTACCACTGAGTTTATATGGGTCCCTCCCCATGCAACTGGCCCCATAAAGAACTATCAAATGGTTTAGAATATGTCTAAGACTGCTTTATAGTCTTCTTGCCCTTTCTTCAGGTGCTTTAATCCTTCCTCCCCATCCCACCTGCCCAAGACTGCAGTACTGACAAGCTATTCAGAAGTCATAAATTAATCCACAACAATTGAATCTAAAGGAATAACACTTGCCCACTGAGTTATCTTATAAGGTTGTGTGTATGCAGGGATCAGATTAAGTAATGTATGTGAAATTAACTAATAGTTATGCACAAAAATAATTTATTTTTGTGTGTATTATTCAGGTTATTATTCAGGTGTTCGTGTTTTAATTTGTTAAACTTCCCACAAACATATGCTGTTGGAAAGGGCCAGGCAGGGAAAGATCAGTGCTCAAGCTAAAAGAATGAATGCTTAATGTAGACTTTTAGGCACTAATACCTGGATAGAAGAGGTATTTGGGGGCAGAGATGTTTTCTTGGTGTTCCTCAAACCACAGCATACAAGTAACCCTTTATAACACTCCCTAATCTAGCAACTAAATTTGTGCCTAGACATGAATTCCTCCTCTGACTTGAAGAACTACTGCTCTGGGAAGGAACTAAATAATCCAAATCTTAGCACTTGATCATACAGCCCATATGGATGTTCTTTATACAATGACTGCTTCATTGTATAAATCCTCTCTCCCCACTCAAGCCTTAAACTCTTCGAGCGCAGAAATTTTATTTGTCCTCATTGTACACCAAACAATGTTAAACACTCAGTAAACACCTGGCAGACTGAATTGAGGCAGTACGGCTTATAGGAAAAATCTACCTGAACACACATAAGACTCAAAATACTTCTTGAATTTACATCATGAGCAACCATCCACTTTTACTGCAAAGAGAACTTTTCATACAGATTATTTCCAAAACCCAAATGGTTCCCAGTCATCACAAGCTTGTCCCTGACCCAGTTCTCCTTCTCAACCTGATTGCAATCTAACTCCCTCCTCCCTTCCCTCGTCTTTTCAAGATGCACCACGCTGGTGCATCTTGAACCGTGCCAGGAACCGTACCTCATCTTTCCCCTTAAAATATTTTTCATTTGCAACTGCATTAATAAAGACGACAGGCAGCCTCTGGAGAGAACTCTGAATACCTGCCCGACCCACCTCAGGGAGTGCCACTCGGCCGTACCGAGCCTCACAGGAGAAACGTGGCCCAGCCCAAGCCGCCCATGTTCCTCAGAGTTGGGAAGGAGGAAGACATTTCTACGTGAAAGTTTGATTGCTTTAAGGGACAAAACCCAAAATGTGCAATCGTTTTCAAAACAAACTCGAGAAAGTTCAGGCGCCGGGCCCTGCCTCGGCTTCCCGGCAGCTCGCGGCCCCCGCCACCGTTCCCCGACCTGGGCACCGCGGGGCTCTGTGCGCCCTAAACGGGATCTGGCCAGCCCCCGCCCTCCCCTCCTCGACACCCCCGCATCTCCTCACGTTCTCTGCGCGTCCCTCTCCTCCCAGTCCCCGGCCCCGCTACCCGCTGACCCAGGCCTCTCTGGACGGGCCCCGCTTCTCGCCCCACAGGCCACGGGTCAGGGCCTCCGTCCTCGCCCCAACCCTTGTGGCCCCCCCGGGCTCCCCAGAGCCGAACTCTCTTTTCTTCCTTTCTCCCACTCGGCCCCTATTTCTCCCCCAAACACCTCCCACCGCAGACCCTTCAGCCGCTCGCGCCAGAACCGCTTTCTCCCTTCTCTCCCCAGGAATCCACCCCCCACAGACACTTCGCTCCTCTTCCTGATGCCCGCCTCCTCTCTGCCATTCATTCAGCCCAGCAAGACACCTTCCTCCCTCCCCGGAGCCCCGCTCCCTCCAGCCCCTGCCCTCCGCTCCACAGGACCCCTTCCCCCGTACCTCGCACCCATCTTCCAGCAGCAGCCACCCGGCGCTCATCCCCACCCGCCGCAGGCACCAGCTCCGGCCACCGGCGCGGTCTCCTGTGACGAAGAAGCCGGGCTCCCCCATCGCCTACTCGACCCCGGGGGCGGTCAGCACCGAGCGAGACCCTGACCTAGGTTCTGGCTGCCTCTGTGCATCCCCTCAGCTTCCATATCTAAATAACAGACAGAAGCAATCGCCACACGCTCGCGATCGCTGCGAAAGCAGGCTCCGCTCGCCCGCCCTCGGCCAGGAAGCAGGAGCACTACGCCTGCGCAAGAGGACGGCGGCCGCCCTGGAGCAAAGAGGGTAGGTTGGGAGCCAATCCGGCCCTGGGCGGGGCGGGCGCGATTCGAGAGGTCTCCTCGCCTCACACCTTCCCTCGCCGCCTCCAGAACCATCACCCCAGTCCTAGCCGCCCCAGACTGGAACCTCTCCTCACCTTTCCTCTTTTTAAAAAAGTCATGTGAAACTATAGCCCACTTTTAAACAACTTTAAACTTTCCATCGGATTTAAGTCTGCCTAGTGTGTTGCTAAATAGTCTCTATTTTGCACGACCTACTTATATTACCGAAGTAAAAAATAAATTACACTAGGCAAATCTACAAAGACAAAGAGCACAGTTACCTGGGGCGAGGTGTGGGAGCGGGTATTGAATGCAGATGGGCTTGAAAAAATTGGAGGAAAGCGGTAATAGAAATGTTCTAAAAGTGGATTGTGGTGACAATTGTACAACTGTATAAGTTTATTAAAAAGTCATGGAAGTGTGGCCGGACGCAGTGGCTCACGCCTGTAATCCCAGCACTTTGGGAGGTCGAGACGGGCGGATCACTTGAGTTCAGGAGTTGTGACCAACCTGGCCACATGGGGAGACACCGTATCTACAAAAAAAAAAAAAAAAAAAAAAAAAAAGGAGGAAGGGAGGGAGAGAAAGGAAAAAAGAAAAAAAAGAAAAATTAGCTAGGTGTGGTGGTGCACACCTGTAGTCCGGCTACTTGGGAGGCTGAGGTGGGAGGATCACCTGACCCCGGGAGGCAGAGGTTGCAGTGAGCCGACATGGCGCCACTGCATCCCAGCCCGGGCGACAGAGTGAGACCCTGTAAAGTGAAGAAAGTGTAAACTTCCAGTGGGTGAATTTTATGGCATGTAAATTATACTCAATAAAGCTGTTAATTTTATTATTATTATTACTGATTACAGACAGGGTCTCGCCCTGTCACCCAGGCTGGAGTGCAGCCTGGAGTGGTGCGATCTCAGTTCACTGCAACCTCCGCCTCCCGGGTTCAAGAGATTCTCCTGCCTCAGCCTCCAGAGTAGCTGGGATTACAGGCACGCGCCACCACGCCCGGCTAATTTTTATATTTTTTGGTAGATACCGGGTTTCGCCGTGTCTCCTGGATTCAAGTGATCCAACCGCCTCAGCCTCCCAAAGTGCTGAGATTACAAGCATGAGCCCCCGAGCCTGGCCAATTAAAAAATTGTTTTTAAACTCAACCTCTCCTTTGGATTTTCCATATAGTGTGATAGCTGCTGCCTGCAGTGAGTACATCCAATGGTTGAGCCCCTTTTGTCTTTTCAGTTTTCCAACACCCAGTTAACAATTTCTTTCTTCTTTCTTTCCTTCCTTCCTTTCTTCCTTCCTTCCTTCTCTTTTTCTTTTTTCTTTCTCTTTTCTTCTTTCTTTCTCTCTCTCCTTCCTTCCTTCCTTCCTCCCTTCTTCCTCTTTTTTTTTTTTTTGCACAAGGGGAAAGATGGAAAACAATTTTCCTAAATAAAATTCTGTCAAAAAACCAGCCGGGCTGGGCATGGTAGCTCATGCCTGTAATCTCAGCACTTTGAGAGGCCGAGGCAGGCGGATCACCTAAGGTTGGGAGTTCAAGACCAGCCTGACCAACATGGAGAAACGCTGTCTCTACTAAAAATACAAAGTTAGCCCAGCCTGGTGGCGTGTGCCTGTAATCCCAGCTACTCAGGAGGCTGAGCCAGGAGACTCGCTTGAACCCAG
Source organism: Pan troglodytes (assembly GCF_028858775.2). Classification (NCBI taxonomy): domain Eukaryota; kingdom Metazoa; phylum Chordata; class Mammalia; order Primates; family Hominidae; genus Pan; species Pan troglodytes. The sequence goes on along the minus strand of NC_072403.2, from coordinate 43,229,126 downwards.
GAGGCAGAGGTGGCGGTGAGCCGAGATCTCGCCATTGCACTCCAGCCTGGACAACAAGAGTGAAACTCCATCAAAACAACAACAACAAAAAAAAACAAAAACAAAAACAAAACACACACACAGCCAGGCGTGGCGGCTCACGCCTGTAATCCCAGCACTTTGGGAGGCCGAGGCAGGTGGATCACCTGAGGTCAGGGGTTCCAGACCAGCCTGGCCAACATGGTGAAACCCTGTCTCTAGTAAAAATACAAAAATGATCTGGGCATGGTGGTGAGCACCTGTAATCCCAGCTACCAGGGAGGCTGAGGTGGGAGGATCCCTTGAGCCTGGGAGGCAGAAGTTGCAGTGAGCTGAGATCACACCACTGCACTCTAGCCTGGGTGACTGAGCAAGACTCTGTCTCAAAAACAAATACACAAAACAACAAGAAAAGAAAATACATACACTAAATGAATTACACAGTGTACAATAGTAAATAGCTAACATTTACCGAGTGCTAAGTGCCAGGTACTAGGCGAAGCACCCTACATACTTTATTTGTCCTTTGCAAACAAAAAGAAAAAAGAAAAATTAGCCAGTTATTAGTGGTTACAATTATAATCCCTATGTTAGAGATGATGAGAAAAGAGGCACAGAGAGGTTTTGGTAATCTTCCCAAAGTAACAAATGAAATGGCAGAGTAGGATGTCAATTCAAGTCTGTTTCAAAAGCCTAGTTTCCTAACCATGGGTGCAATCCCAACCTGGAACATTTTATCTGTGTTGTGCAGTCAGATCAAGAAATGCAGGCCCTGACATCACAGAGGGCCAGGAACTTTGGTGAAAGTCATAGCTGCACTCATGGAGATGCTTACCTAAGCTGTGCATAGGTATCTGTTGGTGCCCCCTCCCCACCTTAGCATTCTACCCCAGGAACAGCAAGCACACCTAGAAGCCACCCTGACATTTAGTCTGTGTGTCTCCTTAAGCTCCTCTTGGCTGTGATAGATTCTCAGACTTTCCTTGTTTTTGATGACCTTGACAATTTGAGGAGTACCAGACAGATATTCTGTAGAATGTCCCTCAATTGGGATTTGTCTGATGTTTTTCTCATGATTAGACTGGGGTTATGGATTTGGGGATGGAAGACCACATAGGTAAAGTGTCATTCTCATGGCATCATATCCAGGGTACGTGTTATCAACATGAACTATCATTGTTGGTGTTCATCTCGATCACCTGGCATTTCTTATTTCTTGATATGACAGTACCACACAGATAAAACGTTCCAGGTTGGGATTGCAACCATGGTTAGGAAATTAGGCTTTGGAAATCTAGGTAGTGTTTGTCAGGTTTCTCCACTGTAAACTTACTCTTTTTTTTTTTGAGACAGAGTTTCACTCTTGTTGCCCAGGCTGGAGTGCAATGGCTCAATCTCGACACACTGCAACCTCCGCCTCCTGGGTTCAAGCGATTCTCCTGCCTCAACCTCCCGAGTAGCTGGGATTACAGGCATGAGCCACCACGCCCGGCTTATTTTGTATTTTTAGTAGAGACGGGGTTTCACCATGTTGGCCAGGCTGGTCTTGAACTCCTGACCTCAGATGATCTGCCCACTTTGGCCTCCCAAAGTGCTGGGATTACAGGCGTGAGTCACTATGCCAGGCCTTTTTTTTTTTTTTTTTTGAGATGGAGTCTCACTCAGTGGCCCAGGCTGGAGTGTAATGGTGTAATCTCAGCTCACTGCAACCTCCACCTCCCAGGTTCAAGCAATTCCCCTGCCTCAGCCTCCTGAGTAGCTGGGACTACAGCTGCATGCTATTATGCCTGGCTAATTTTTGTATTTTTAGTAGGGATAGGGTTTCACTATGTTGGCCAGGCTGGTCTCGAACTCCTGACCTCAGGTGATCTGCCCACCTTGGCCTCCCAAAGTGCTGGGATTACAGGCGTAAGCCACCACGCCCAGCCTAAACTTACTCTTTTTTTTTCTCTTTTTCCACACTGTACTCTTTGGAATGAAGTCACTATTCCTGGGCCAAATTTAAGGAGTGAGGAATTATGCTCCATTTCCTTAACTGCAGGTTCTCTACAGAAACTGTATGGAATTCTGCACAGGAGTTTGTCTCTCCTCCCCTGTTGATTTATCAACAGCACTTTGGGAGGCCAAGATGGATGGATCACTTGAGCCCAGGAGTTCAAGATGGGCCTGGGCAACATAGCAAGATCCCCCTCTGTACAAATAATAAATTAAAAATTTAGCTGTGTGTGGTGGCATGCACCTGTGGTCCCAGATACTTGGGAGGCTGAGGCAGGAGGATTGCTTGAGCCCAAGAGGTCAAGGCTGCAGTAAGCCACTGCACCCTAGCCTGGGTGACACAGCGAGACCTGTCTCAAAAATAAATAAGTAAAATGAAAAATATATCAGTGTGAACCCATGGATATTTATTTTATACTTTGGGTTATAATGTCATACTGTTTTGTTTCTCAGATTGTTCCTACTTTGGCCATTGAGAGCTCTTTCAGGTGGCTATGGTGTCCTTTTGACATACTCTTATTGTTGTGTTTTGCTAAGTACTTCCTTACTTTCTGGCACAAGATGCCCTAGACCTAGAATCAGCTATTTCTCCAAGGATCTCTGGTTCCTTTATTGGAAAATGGTATTAGAAACCAAGAAACTCTGGGCACTAGGTGCAGTCATTGCTAGTGGGATGTCATTGTTTCTAGGCCTTCTCAGCTGACAGAGCAAATAAATATATGGGTGAATACTAACCCTTGATATACACATATTTATAAATATTTATGCATATATACACATTTGTGTTATGTGTGTGTGTGTGTATCTGTAAGCTAGGCATGAGTTCATTCTGATGTCTTACCACTCTAATCCATTCCCACCTGAATCATTCTAGCTATCTCCCCTTGTTTATCTGTAAACTTCTACTTCAAAAGTGAGAACCCAGAATCCCACCATCTGCTATCCCTTGACTTAATCTTTCATTTCCAGTATACATGTATAGTGATTTCAGAATTGTTAAGCCATACACTTATGGAGACAACTTTATCACTACAGTACGGTACTTGTATGCAGGTCTTTTGCCTTCAGTCTCACAGACTCCACTCATGTCCAAAGTGGCTGAGGTCAGCACCCATTTCCCTCAACCCCCTTCAGAGAGGTTGTTTCATACATTCGTAATACAGTTAGATTGTTTTGTCATAGTCTATTCTATGTGGGATCCTCTGACCTGCTAAATGATTGCTTAGAATTTGTATACATTTTACATTAACAATTGACTAATGTACACATTAAGGTTAATATATACATTAAGGTTCACCCTTACTGCAAAGTTCTATGGGTTTTGATAGATGCATGGTGTCATGTATCCACCATTACAGCATCAGAGAAAATAATTTATCGCCTGAAAAAAAATCCTCCGGGCTTCACCTATTCAGTCCCACTCCCACCTACCGTACCTCACTTGTTTTATTTAACTAAGTATCCTGGAGATTACTCCATAACAGTATATATATACATATTTCTCCTTTCTCTCTCTCTCTCTTTTTTTTTTTTTTTTGAGACGGAGTCTTACTCTGTCACCAGGCTGGAGTGCAGTGGCATGATCTTGGCTCACTGCAACCTCTGCCTCCCAGGTTCAAGCGATTCTCCTGCCTCAGCCTCCTGAGTAGCTGGGATTACAGGCATGCGCCACCATGCCCAGCTAAGTTTTGTATTTTTAGTAGAGACGGGGTTTCACTATGTTGGCCAGGCTGGTCTCAAAACTCCTGACCTTGTGATCCGCCTGCCTTGGGCTCCCAAAGTGCTAGGATTACAAGCGTGAGCCACCACGCCCAGCCTCTCTTTTTAAAATTTAATAATAATAATAAAAAAATCCCTCAGCCTCCCAAAGTGTTGGTGTGAACCACCACGCCCGTCCCTCCTTCCTCTTGACAGCTGTATATTACTCTATTGTGTAGATGTTGATGGCTGTTGTGAGACCTCAGTTCTTGTCTTCTTAGTTTAAAAGAATTTAAACAAGAGACACACAGTAGGAGATGCAACATAGAGCAATGTATTGCAAAGGGAAAAGAATATTTTGAAAGTTAAATGCAGAAGAGACAGTCCACCCTGAGAAAGGATTCAAGGCGGGACAGCCAAGACTGGCACTAGGGAGACTCCCTTTACGGGAGACTTAACATGGATTATTCATAAAGGAGTGGGAAGAGGTGTTACTAGGAAGCATGCTCTGGGTGGTCCTCTGGGTGCACATGCGCGGTAGCTGTGCATGCCTATTCATTCCCCACGTCTCATTAGCACCTTAAATCTCTACCCAGGGGTGTGGTTTTTACTCTTATAATGAGCAAAGGGTCAGTCTGAGGACAGGTAAAATCAAAATATGCATGCTCTCTATGGGGGAAATTCTCTACTAGAGACAGCTTTGCTTGAATGAGCTTGACTACAATGTGAATGCTGGGGCTTATTGTGTTGACTGTACAGTCACCATGGTTGTTGCAACCTGAGGACGTGATTACTTCCTTGAGTACCTATCCTGCTTCCTAGATATACCATTGTTTATTCAACCAGTGCCTTGTTGATATGCAGTAGGGCTCTTTCCAGTCTTTTGCTGTCACAAATAGCCCTGCCATGAATTCACAGGCACCACTTTTGAGTGCCTATTATATGCTTATCGTATATCGTCTTATTAATCCTCACTACCATCCTGCAAGTTATCATCATTTTGCCTGTGAGAAAACTAAGAGTTTCTTGAAGGTTATATCTTGTTTTCCATTGCATTCCTGACATTTTATTGAATGAATAAATGTAACTCAACTAGTAAATGGCAGTGCAGGAAACTGAAGCCAGGGCTGTAAGCCTAGATCTGTCTAGCCCCAGAGGTTGCATTCATTATGGTCTAGCACTAGAAATGGCCATCCACAGGGAGTGCACAAAATGATTCATTTGTTTGTGGATAGAATATAACAGGATATCTAATTAGGTTTTGTTTGTTTGTTTGTTTGTTTGTTTGTTTGAGACAGAGTCTCATTCTGTTGCCCAGGCCTGAGTGTAGTGGCACAATCTCAGCTCACTGCAACCTCCGCCTCCCAGGTTCAAGCAATTTCTGGCTAATTTTTGTATTTCTAGTAGAGATGGGGTTTCACCATGTTGGCCAGGCTGGTCTTGAACTCCTAACCTCAGGTGATCTGCCCGCCTTGGCCTCCCAAAGTGCTAGGATTACAGGCATGAGCCACCATGCCCGGCGGGGGGGTTTTTTGTTTTGTTTTGTTTTGTTTTCCTTCCTTCCTTCCTTCCTTCCTTCCTTCTCTCTCTCTTTCTCTCTCTCTCTCTCCCTCTTTCTTTCTTTCTTTCTCTCTTCTTTTCTTTTCTTTCTTTTTATTTTTTTCATGATGGAATCTCACTGTGTTGCCCAAGCTGGTACTGAACTCCTGGGTTAAAGTAATCCTCCTACTGCTACCAATGACTTTCTTCACAGAATTGGAAAAAACTACTTTAAAGTTCATATGGAACCAAAAAACAGCCCGCATTGCCAAGACAATCCTAAGCCAAAAGAACAAAGCTGGAGGCATCATGTTACCTGACTTCAAACTATACTACAAGGCTACAGTAACCAAAACAGCACGGTACTGGTACCAAAACAGAGATATAGACTAATGGAACAATGGAACAGAACAGAGCCCTGAGAAATAATACCACACATCTACAACCATCTGATCTTTGACAAACCTGACAAAAACAAGAAATAGGGAAAGGATTCCCTATTTAATAAATGGTCCTGGGAAAACTGGCTAGCCATATGTAGAAAGCTGAAACTGGATCCCTTCCTTACACCTTATACAAAAATTAATTCAAGACGGATTAAAGACTTAAATGTTAGACCTAAAACCATAAAAACCCCAGAAGAAAACCTAGGCAATACCATTCAGGACATAGGCATGGGCAAGGACTTCATGACTAAAACACCAAAAGCAATGGCAACAAAAGCCAAAATTGACAAATGGGATCTAATTAAACTAAAGAGCTTCTGCACAGCAAAAGAAACTACCACCAGAGTGAACAGGCAGCCTACAGAATGGGAGAAAATTTTTGCAATCTACTCATCTGACAAAGGGCTAATATCCAGAATCTACAAAGAACTCAAACAAATTTACAAGAAAAAAACAAACAACCCCATCAACAAGTGGGCAAAAGATATGAATAGACACTTCTCAAAAGAAGATATTTATGCAGCCAACAGACACATGAAAAAATGCTCATCATCACTGGCCATCAGAGAAATGCAAATCAAAACCACAATGAGATACCATCTCACACCAGTTAGAATGGCGATCATTAAAAAGTCAGGAAACAACAGGTGCTGGACAGGATGTGGAGAAATCGGAACACTTTTACACTGTTGGTGGGACTGTAAACTAGTTCAACCACTGTGGAAGACAGTGTGGCGATTCCTCAAGGATCTAGAACTAGAAATACCATTTGACCCAGCCATCCCATTACTGGGTACATACCCAGTGGATTATAAATCATGCTGCTATAAAGACACATGCATATGTATGTTTATTGCAGCACTATTCACAATAGCAAAGACTTGGAACCAACCCAAATGTCCACCAATGATAGACTGGATTAAGAAAATGTGGCACATATACACCATGGGATACTATGCAGCCATAAAAAAGGATGAGTTCATGTCTTTTGTAGGGACATGGATGAAGCTGGAAACCATCATTCTCAGCAAACTATCGCAAGGACAAAAAAGCAAACGCCGCCATGTTCTCACTCATAGGTAGGAATTGAACAATGAGAACACTTGGACCCAGGAAGGGGAACATCACACACTGGCACCTGTCGTGGGGTGGTGTGGGGGGAGGGTTAGCATTAGGAGATATACCTAATGTAAATGACGAGTTAATGGTTGCAGCAAACCAACACGGCACATGTATATATATGTAACAAAACTGCACATTGTGCACATGTACCCTAGAACTTAAAGTGTAATAAAAAAATTAAAATAAATAAATAAAGTAATCCTCCTACCTTGGCCTCCCAAAGTGCTGGGATTACAGGGGTAAGTTACCACACCTGGCCTCTAATTAGGTTTTTATCTCATCCTTTTAAAAATGCCTACTTTTGTGATTATTTTATAATTACAAAAAAGAACAACATAGAAGATATGTATAGACTTTACATGAATAAACAAACATGCACATATTAGGCTGTATTCTCAGACACTGTTTTGTTACTAAGGGTGCATGACCAAAACAGGTTGAAGACCACTGACTTCTAAGATTTGGAGATTTTATCAACTCTACCTCCCCTATATATTCCCTTTTAACAGTGGCTCTTAACTGGGGGTGATTTTGCTCTTTCCAGGCAATGTCTGGGGACATTTTTGGTTGTCATGATATGGGGAGGGGTGCCACTGGCATCTGATGACTAGAGGCTGGGGATGCTACTGAACATCCCACAAATCACTAGATCGTCCCCACAACAAGAGCTATCCCATACAAAATGTCAACAATGCTGAGGCTGAGAAACCCTGTCTCATACCCATCCCAAGACTGAAAACTGAAATGGGAAAAGACAGCAGGATGTGGAAAAGTAAGTAGGGGATTATCTATGTGAAACTGACAACTGTCACATTATATATGCTCAGTTAATGTCAGTTAAACAGAACTGAGGAATGTTAGAGCTGACTGTGGAGAGGCTTGGGGAGTGGGGAAGGAACATGACAATAAGGGGAGAAAGCACAGGGCAAGAAGAAGAAAGGGAAAGGGACAAGAAAAGTATGGAAAAGCCAGGCACGGTGGCTCATACCTACAATTCCAGCAATTTGGGAGGCCATGGTGAGAAGATCACTTGAGCCCAGGAGTTCAAGACCAGCCTGGGCAACATAGGGAGATCTTATCTCTACAAAAAAAAAGGTTTTAAATTAGTCAAGTATGCACCTCAAAAACAAAAAAAATAGCGTGCACCTGTAGTCTCAGCTACTTGGGAGACTGAGGTGAGAGGATCACCTGAGCCTGGAAGGTCGAGGCTGCAGTGTGCCATGATTCTGCCACTGCATTCCAGCCTTAGTAACACAGTGAAACCGTGAAACCCTATCTCAAAAAAAGAAAAAGAAAAGAAAAAAGAAAAGGAAGGAAGGGAAAAATAAAAGAATTATGAAAAGGAAGTGTGGCAGATCACTCTTTTAAAAGATGATTACAAGATCTCCCATCCTGCTTGCTCTTACCATATGACACTGACATTCCTCACATTGCAAGGTGGAGTTTATATTTCCTTCCCTTTAATCTAGATGGGCATGGGACTCCAACAGAAGTAATGCTATGTCATAAAAGGTGATACAGCTTCCACCTGGTCTTTTTGGGATGCTCACTGCTGGAACCTAGTCTACATAAGGAAGTGGAGAGATCACATGAAGAGGCCACATGTAGATGTCCTGCCTGACAACCCCAACTGAGGTCCCAACTGACATCCAGCATCAATGGCCAGTTGTGGGAATGAAGGTGCCCCTAGATGACATCAGCCCCAACCCTGAATCATCCCCAGTCCTCTGTGTCTTCCAGCTGAGGCTCCAGACATTGTGGAGGAGAGCCAAGCTCTCTCTGTTGTACCCCACCTGAATCCCTGACCCACAGAGTTGGTGAACGTAATGCAATGGTTGGGTTAAGACACTTAGTTTTGACGTGGTTTGTTATGCAGCAGTAAGGAACTAGAACAGAAAGGGTGCAGGGACATGCTGGGGGTCTTGGACAGTCATTGGTTGTGTGCTTTATATGTTAGTTAGGGTAATGCTAGCTGCAGTAACATACAAACCCCAAGTTTCAATGGTTTAACACAACAGAAGGTTATTTCTTACTCACATATTTGTTCAGTGTTCCTAGTGAGTGGACAGCCTACCATTAAGTCATTCAAGTACTCAGACTACTTTCTTTCTGTAGCTTCTCTGTTCCCTAGGGCTTGGAGTCCTCTGCATCGAGAAAGCAAAACAAGGAAAGAGAGAATGGGGAAGGTACACTTGCTTCTTCATTGTCTTGTCCCCAAAGTGACACACATTCCTTTGGCTCACATTTTACTGGAGAGAACTGGTCAAATGACCCCACCTAGATCTGAGGGAGGCTGGGAAATTCAGGCCCTGGTTGATTAGTCCTTACTAGAAACAATTCTAAATTGTGGGAAGAGGAGCATGAATGCTGCCAGAATTTAGAACTCAAGTTAACAAATTAAAATGATGATAATGACATTATCCCTCCCATTTCCTTTGCTTTTATCTCCCTGGAATAGAAGTAAAAGGATGGAATTTTTGCTCACTCCATGGCTTTTGTGTAAGACCAGCTTTTAATTCAGTGGTAAACTAGAGGCTACCGTAGCGTGGTAGTTAGGGACATCGACTCTGGAGCCCTGCTGTTCAATCCTAGCTCGGCTACTTGCTACATGAGACCTTGGGCAAGCTTCTTGACCACTCCAAGCCTCAGTTTCCCCATTTGTAAGATGAAGGTGATGCTAAGTATAGCACCTAACTTATAGGATTGTTTTATGGGTCAATTCTTGTAAGATACAGAGTAAGTACCAATAATGGTCAGCTACCGTTGTGGAAGAAGGGAGCGTCGGCTTCTGCAGATACAAACACTATCTCCCCATGCCTTTTCTACACTCTTTCATCCAAGAGACTTAAAAATAAAAACTTCCTCCTCTTTTATTATAAAGCAGAAACCTCTTCAATCAATTTTATACTTTTTAAAAATAACCCACGTCCAAGCAAGATGGGTTTTTTAAATGTCTAAAAAAATAGTTCCCTCTGTAAGCAAGGGTTGATCCACTTTGGGGGCATGGCTCTGCCAACTGAAGTGTGGTTTCCCTGTGTGAGTTTCAATAAAGGTGAGATGGAATTTTTTCATTATGTTTTCAAAAGATTGAGCAGAGAAGAAAAGGGTCTTGATGTAGCATCTCAAGGAAAGTCCTGTGTTTCTCCGAGTACTATCTTGAGACCACAGGCCAACTTTTCAATAGATTGCTGCGTGTAGCCATCTTGGGGCTGGGGTGGGCAGTTAGTGCTCAGATTGGTACCATAGACTGGGAGGAATTCAGGGTGACTGCGGGAGATGAAATCTCAGATGGGATTATGCAGCCTGAGTGTGTGGTGGGGAGAAGTAGGGAGGTGGGACTTAGGGCGCCACGTTCTCATTCATCCTACCTTTTCTCTTACTCCTTTATTCTACCACCTTCTCTTCTCCACCCATCCCCAAAATGTAAAGCTCCACGCTGAAGGAATCAGGAAAGGATGTCTTTCATCTTGGAAAAGGAAATGTTTTAGAAAACCAGAAGATGAGGAGAAGGGGAAAAGTAACCACTTGCTTTGGTCAGCTTGTGTGTTCAGTGATATTTTATGTAAACGTGGGGTTTCAAGTATAGAGTTGTAAGATATTTCTGATACCTTCAATCAAGTTTATTATATTTCAGAAGTACTTGTAATAGGTAATCAAATTTACAATATTCTGGAGGTGTCTTTTTTTTTTTTTTTTTTTGAGATGGAGTCTTGCTCTGTCGCCCAGGCTGGAGTGCAGTGGCGTGATTTTGGCTCACTGCAACTTCCACCTCCCAGGTTCAAGCAATTCTCCTGCGTCAGCCTCCCGAGTAGTTGGGATTACAGGAGCGTGCCACCACGCCAGGCTAATTTTTGTATTTTTAGTAGAGACGGTGTTTCACTGTGTTAGCCAGGATGGTCTCGATCTCCTGACCTCGTGATCCACCCGCCTCGGCCTCCCAAAGTGCTGGGATTACAGGTGTGAGCCACCGCGCCTAGCCTGGAGGTGTCTTTAATCAGTAATTAAGGTGGATATTTTGGAAGTACTTAAAATTAGTAACCACCTTTTTGGTGGGGGCCCTGACTGTTTAAGCATCCACATCCTTTAACTTGCCAAGGATCAGTATCCAGATCAAATATGTATTACCAGCCGGGCTGGTGGCTCACGCCTGTAATCCCAGCACTTTGGGAGGCCGAGGTGAGTGGATCACCTGAGGTCAGGAGTTCGAAACCAGCCTGGCCAACAGCAAAACCCCGTCTCTACTAAACAAAAAGTAGCCGGACACGGTGGTGGGTGCCTGTAATCCCAGCTACTCAGGAGGCTGAGGCAGGAGAATCGCTTGAACTCGGGAGGCAGAGGTTGCAGTGAGCCGAGATCGTGCCATTGCACTCCAGCCTGGGTGATAGAGAGAGACTCCATCTCAAAAAAAAAAAAAATTTATTACCCAGCTGATTTTATTCAGGAGGAAGAGGGGAGGAAGGAGAGAAGGGAGGGGAGCTAAGGTGGGGGTGGTGGGGGCAGCAGCAGCAGAAGGCAGTGGGAATCAGACATCAATAATGACCACCTTGTTTTCCTCTGAGTTGGCTTCAGGCTGTTTATTTTGCAAGTAACATGTGTATCAGGCACCTGATATAAAATTTAGATTTTGGATGACTTACAGTTGAGTCAACTTTGAGTTGGCTATTTTTGGACTACAAAAGATCACAAAGATCCCTAACTCCGTTCACCTTTGTCAAGGGTTGAAGAAGGGGAGCAGAGAGTTGGGTCACATGGAGAACCTGGAGTTCTACAATTCAAGGTTATAATGCAATTCTCATCACATTTTTTGACTCATGAGTTTATTGTACCATCAGTTGTGGTATATTATTCAGGACTTGTTTAAATGTGCTTATTTCAGCTAGTAGCAGCCTTGCCTCTCCTGTTTCAGTGACAGTGTTTAGAGCTGTGTTTTTCAAACTTAGGTTAACGCTGAGTAATGAGTCTTAGCACTATTTATTTATTTATTGACAAGGTCTCACTCTCTCACCCAAGCTGGAGTGCAATGGCATGATGATAGCTCACTGTAACCTCAAACCTCTGGGCTCAAGCAATGATCCTCTCGCCTCAGCATCCCAAGTAGCTAGGACTACAGATGCATGCCACCATGCTGGGCTAATTTAGGTTTTTGTATAGATGAGGTCTCACTATGTTGCCCAGGCTGGTCTCAAACTCCTGGCCTCAAGCAGTCCTCCCATATGAGCCATCACACTGGTCTCTTAGCACCATTAAAAAAACAAACAAACAAAGAACAGAAAAGGAATACAATAGCATAAGTAAGAGGCCATCACACACAGTAAGGGTAAGCATTGTTTGTGAAATATTGATATTGTGTGTGTGTGTGTGTGTGTGTGTGTGTGTGTGTGTGTGTACTGAGTCTCAATGTAAAATGTGTTTTTTCATAGGCCGTGGTCAGAAAGAAGTTGGGAGGCTTCCAGTACCAGACAAAATGGAGTAAGGCACTGCAGTCTCTGCCACCGATCACAACTAAAAATTCTGGACAAAATGTAACTAAGGACTCCGAAAAGTAAACAAGCAGCCAAATTATGGAAGGGAATCAAAGCTTGAAGAAACTACCTGTATGGAGTGAGTTTCCCCCAATTTTTCTTCTTTTCTATCACAGCTTTGAGCTGAGAATAGGTCCAGTTGGGGAGCTTCATGGTAGCAGAGACAGCAGAAGCTCTGAGAGAAACACCATCTCTTTGACCAGAAGACTTAGGAAAAGGATCCCTGTGAGCCAAAGAGTGTAGAGTGAAATCCCCATTAAAACTATTTCATTTTCTCTCTCCTAGATCTGTCCCCAAGATGGAGAGACAGAATTTGCAGTTTGAACCTCATTAGATTGATTGCCTGCTAAAACAAACAAAACAAAAACAAAGTCAACACTTTCTGTTTTTTTTTTAGACGGAGTCTCGCTCTGTCGCCCAGGCTGGAGTGCAGTGGCACGATCTCAGCTCACTGCAAGCTCCACCTCCCAGGTTCACGCCATTCTCCTGCCTCAATCTCCAGAGTAGCTGGGACTACAGGTACCCGCCACCACGCCCGGCTAATTTTTTTTGTATTTTTAGTAGAGTCAGGGTTTCACTGTGTTAGCCAGGATGCTCTCAATCTCCTGACCTCGTGATATGCCCACCTCGGCCTCCCAAAATGCTGGGATTACGGGCATAAGCCACTGCGCCCGGCCCTATACTTTCTAAAGCCAGGGTGAGCAAACTTTTTCCACAAAGGGCCAGATAATAAATATTTTAAACTTTGTGCCATACAGTCTTCTATCACAACTACTCAACCCTGCCATTGTAGTGCCAAAGCAACACAGTATGTAAATGAATCAGCCAGGCTGTGTTCCAGTAAAACTTTACCTATAAAAACAGGGGGAAGGCTGGATTTGGCCTGCAGTCATAGTTTGCTGATTCCTGCTGTAGAAGAATTTTAACAAGATTCAGAGTCTCACACCATATTAATACTATTCAAAATATCCAGGATGCAATCCAAAATTACTCCACAAAGCTCTAGAAAATGTTATCAATTTTTATGGGAAAAGATGATCAAAAGATGCCAGCACCAGAGAGGATGTAGAGAAATAGGAACACTTTTACACTGTTGGCGGGAATGTAAACTAGTTCAACCATTGTGGAAGACAGTGTGGCGATTCCTCAAGGATGTAGAACTGAAATACCATTTGACCCAGCGATCCCACTACTGGGTATATATCCAAAGGATTATACATCATGCTACTATAAAAACACATGCACACGTATGTTTATTGCGGCACTATTCACAATAGCAAAGACTTGGAACCAACCCAAATGTCCATCAATGATAGACTGGATTAAGAAAATGTGGCACATATACACCATGGAATACTATGCAGCCATAAAAAAGAATGAATTCATGTCCTTTGCAGGGACATGGATGCAGCTAGAAACCATCATTCTGAGCAAACTATCGCAAGGACAGAAAACCAAACACCACATGTTCTCACTCATAGGTGGGAATTGAACAATGAGAACACTTGGACACAGGGTGGAGAACATCACACCCTGGGGCCTGTTGTGGGGTGGGGAGTGGGAGAGGGATGGCATTAGGAGAAATACCTAATGTAAATGACGAGTTAATGGGTGCAGCAAACCAACATGGCACATGTATACCTATGTAACAAACCTGCACGTTGTGCACATGTACCCTAGAACTTAAAGTATAATAATAAAAAAAAGCAAAAATAAAAAAGATGCCAGCACTAATATGACCAAGAGGTTGGAATTATCAGATAAAGACTTAAAACATCTATTGTAAGTGTGCTGGATGAAATAATGGTAAACACACTTGTAATAAAGGGAAAGATAAAAGTTCTCAGCAGAAAAATAGAAACTATAAAAAGAACCAAATGGGAATTTTAGAACCAAAAAACACAGTATCTGAAATAAAAATTAACTGGATGGGCTTAACAGCAGAATGGAGACCACAGAAGAGGAAGTCAATGAACTTGAAGATAGATGAAGAGAAATTATCTATTCTGAAGAACAGAAAGAAAAAAAGATTGGAAAAATAATGAACAGTCTCAGGGTCTAATGTTCATATCATTGGAGTCCCAGGGGATGAATAACAGATTGGTGCAGAAAAGGAAATACTTGAAGAAATATGCTCAAATTTGATGAAAATATAAAATTATAGATTCAAGAAAATTAGTGAACCCCAAACAGGATGAATGCAAAAAATGAACAAACTCCAGAAAACAAACACAAACAACTTACACTCAGACACATAATCAAACTCCAGAAACTTAAAAAAAAAAAATCTCAAAAGCAGTCTGAGAAACAATATAGAAGTTCCTGAGAAAATTAAAACATAGAATTACCAGCAATTCCACTTTTGAGTATATACTCAAATAATTGGAAGCTGGGTCTCGAAGAGATGTTTGCACACCCATGTTCATAGCAGTATCGTTCACAATAGTCAAAAGATGGAAGCAACACAAGTGCCCGTCAACAGATGAATGGATAAACAAAATGTGGTATATACACACAATCAAAATTTAACCTTAAAAAAGGAGGGAAATTCTGATCCATGCTAAAACGTGGATGAACCTTGAGGACATTATGCTTAGTGAAAGAAGCCGGTCACGAAAAGACAAATACTATATGCTTCCACTTCTATGAGGTATCTAGAAAATTCAAATTCAAAGACAGAAAGTAGAATGGTGGTTGCCAGGGGCTGGGGGCAGAAGAGAATGGGAGCTGTTGTTTAAAGGGTATAGAGTGTCAGTTTTGCAAGGTGAAAGTTTTGGAGATCGCACGCAATGTGAATGTGCCTAACACTACTGTACACTTAAAAATGATTAAGATGGCAAGTTTTCTGATATGTACATTTTACCAGTTATTTGTTTTTTAAAAAAGCCTGAGAAAAATAATGAATTAAACACAGAAAATTATTCAATGACTGTAGATTTCTTGTTTTTTTTGATGGAGTCTCGCTCTGTCACCCAGGCTGGAGTACAGTGGTGCAATCTCAGCTGACTGCAACCTCCACTTCCCAGGTTCAGGTGATTCTCCTGCCTCAGCCTCCTGAGTAACTGGGACTACAGGCACGGGCCACCATGCCCGGCTAATTTTTGTGTTTTTAATAGAGATGGGGTTTTTCACCACATTGGCCAGGCTGGTCTCGAACTCCTGACCTCGTGATCCCCCCACCTCGGCCTCCCAAAGTGCTGCGATTACAGGCATGACTGTGGATTTCTTATCAGAAGCCATGGAAAAAAAGATGATGGAACAACACGGGTAAAGTGCCAGAAAGTTAAAAAAAAAATCTATATCACGAGAAAATAGATTCAGGAATGAAGGCAAAATAAAGGCATTCTCAGATGAAAGAAAACTAAGAGAACTGTTGGCAGATCTGTTCTAAGTGCTAAAGAAAGTTGTTTAGGCTGAAGGGAAACAACTATATCAGAAAGAAACCTGGAATTTAAGGACTGAAGGAAGAACAGGACAGGTAAAGTCTCCTCTTCAGTTCCTTCAAATATGTACGACTGTTGAGAACAAAATGATAATAGTATCTGGTAAGGTTTTCAATGGATGTAGATGTAATTCATGTAACGATTATAAAGGAAGGAGGGATTAAGGACCTAAATGGTTGTTAAGACTTCTGAATTTTAATTGAAGAGATAAGATATAAACTCTAAATAGACTGTGAACAACTTTAGGTATGTATATTGTAATCTTCGGAGCAATCTCTTAAAAAATTTATATAGCCAAAAGCCAATAAATATGTTATTCAAATAATTCAAAAGGTGACAGGAAAGGATGGGGGGAAGTAACAAACATAAAAGGGAACAAAAGAAAAAGATAAAATGGTAGACTAAATCCAACCATATTAATAATATTAATTGCAAATGGCTTGAATGTACCAATTAAAAACAAGAGATTGTCAGGTTGGACTGCAGAACAAGACCCAACTACATTGTCTTTAAGAAATCCATATTGAGGCTGGGCACCGTGGCTCGTACCTGTAATCCTAGCACTTTAAGAGGCCGAAGTGGGTGGATCACCTGAGGTCAGGAGTTGGAGACCAGCCTGGTTAACATGGCGAAACCCCATCTCTACTAAAAATACAAAAATTAGCACGGTGTGGTGGCAGGCACCTGTAATCCCAGCTACTCAGGAGGCTGAGGCAGGAGAATCGCTTGAACCCAGGGGGCAGAAGTTGCAGTGAGCTGAGATTGACCCACTGCACTCCAGCCTGGGTGACAAAGCAAGACTCCATCTCAAAAAAATAAAAAATAAAATAAGAAATCCACATTGAACATAAAGACATAGATAGGTTAAAAGTAAAGGAAGGAAAATAAGTTTGGAGACCAGTGGTTTGAAGAGGTTTGGGCTTTCCTTTCAGATAGCTGGGTTGGGTGGGGCAGGTTTAGTGGGGTCACTATTGAGACAAGCTTAGTATCCATACAAGCAAAAGTAGCCCAGGGTCTGGTTCCCAGATTCCCCACAATGGTTCTCACTTCAGGCAGGGACTGTCACACTCACCCTGCAGAAGCCACACCACCTGCAGAACCAAACTGAACAGGGATTCTCCTTGCTTCCAAGAATTCTAATTCAGCCTTTGCCAAAGCAAGGGGATGCCTTTCCTTGGGAGATGCCTTGGTTGGCCATGGTTGTGGGCCTGTGGCACCTATCCTGGCAAGCTGGCACAGGCTCAGAAGACCCTGGTCTTGTGGTACTGTACTTTAGGCTGATACTGTGGGAAGCTCATCTTTTTCATCATGAATCTAAAATCATCACCTTGGCATCTATGGCAGCTTCTAAAACTGTCTCCAACCAGGAAATTAGTGTTGGACATCCTGAGAGAGGTAGAGGTATGAAAGGCTCAGTTACTGGGGCTTAGTTTTCGCCTCCAATCCTCAAAGTTGTACATAACTGTTTTGAAATGCAAAGTCCAGTCCAAGGCAAGCCAAATGCTGTCAACAAGAGGCTCTTGCCTCTAGAAGCAAATAAGTCACTGAGGAATCTATGCCACTATCCCTTTGCAGATCAATACAAACAGAGGCAGGGCCTATTTTAAGTAGAACCTTGTAGAGATTTAAATTGTAGAAATATTGGATAAACCGTAGATTAGAGTATGCCAGGATTAGTTCGGAAGATTTCATCAATTTTCTAGTCATGATCTAACAAACCTGTCTCAGAAAATGCTTGACTTCCTGCATAAATGAAAAACAGAATGTTTGAATGAAGACTAGTTCAGGTTAGTTATTTTTAGTCTCAGGAACAATTAATGGCTTCAGTCCAAATAATATCAAGTAGAAAGTATTCGTGTTTTACGACAAAGGTTAAATTACAAAGTTAATTGTGAAGAGTGACTTAGATTTTGAACACACATTCCCTTTCTGTATGCTTATGGGAAAGTCTGTCTCTATTGTCAACTTATTTTTATAAGTTCTTTTTGTAGAGACTGTTACCTGAATCCTAATGTCTGTGTTCCCCTTCCTCCATAGTACCAGAATCCTTTTAACCAGGCATATGTCTGCCTGAAATGGACTCATCTTCCCAACCTCTCCTGCAACTAGGTGCAACCTACCATGGACTAAGTTCTGCTGTGAGTTGTAGGAGGAGGTACAATGGGGCACCTTCCTGGAACCTTCCTTACAACACTGCTGGCAGATTTCCTTTTTCTTCTTTGTCACCTCTTTAATTCATCCTGTGGCTTGGAAAGTTGTTGTAAAAATAGCTGGAGTGCTGGCTACCATGCTGACCATGAAGACCTAGGGAGGGAGTCCAGGTACCTAAGCACTTTGTGAAACAGAGTCATCTTACTAGCCCTGGGTTGCCTACTTTTGGGCATTTATGTGAGGGAGAAGTAAATTCTCATCCTGTGTAAGTCACTGTTATTTATTTATTTGTTTATTTATTTAGAGACGGAGTCTCGCTCTTGTTGCCCAGGCTGGAGTGCAATAGTGTGAACTCGGCTCACTGCAACCTCCACCTTCCCGGGTTCAAGTGATTCTCCTGCCTCAGCCTTGTGAGTAGCTGGGATTACAGGTGCCCACCACCACACCTGGCTAATTTTTTTTGTATTTTTAGTAGAGACAGGGTTTCACTATGTTGGCTCGGCTGGTCTCAAACTCCTGACCTTTTGATCCACCTGCCTCGGCCTCCCAAAGTGCTGGGATTACAGGCATGAGCCACTGCGTCCACCCTATTTTTGGTTTTTATTACACATAGCTGAATTTAATTTTTATGTGGTTCCTAATGACTGAAACCAAGAAATACTCTCAAATAAATCCTAGGAAGGAATTCTGGGTGGAGAAACCATTCCAACCTGTCCTTTGTAGATGAAATGTAATCAGCTACCTTTCTTGAGATATTTCACAGTAAGGTTACCAAGAAAAAAAAACAACAGCTGACAACCAAAAAAAGACTTAAAGACAATCCTACATGGCGGCCATCTTAGTTCTTTCTGCTCTGGTGGAAACACACTGAACAGGCAAGCCAGGAGGACACTGGGTCTCTGGTTCTGACTCTGATGCTGTCTTCCTTGGCCTTGGCTTGGATTTTCCTCTGCGAATGAGGGGGTTAAACTAGATATCTCCAAGTTTTCATCCAGCACTGAAATTCTAGTCTGTTTTCTACCCTCCATCAGATAACATACTTCTTTTAGATGAATGAAATAATCCATGTAAAGTGCTTCTCAAAGTGGTTGGCAAGTTAACTCTTTTTAGTAGTTTCATTTACCAAGTTACTCATTTTTGTAGTATCCACAGTACCTTTCATAGATGGATGTCGGGTAAGTGTTTGCTGGTTGATCCTCTGCTGATGCCCTGCTCACCTCACAGAAGGCCTGACCGCACACCTACTAGTATCAGCAAGAAAAACTCAAAAAGAGGAGACTCTTTAGGTTCCATGGACACATACAGGAGAAAAACCAGCAGATGGAGGAGGAAATACACCATTTATTTACAATTCTTTTCACTTTATCCACAATTTCCCATACAAACATAAAAACTAAAAAAATAAAACCACCACTTGGGAACACAAGTGTCTTTCTTTAATTAGTCCGGTTGAGGGAGGGTCTCAAGCCCTCTCACTCTATGAAGGAGACCACTGAGGCACACCGAAGGGGAAAAGGAAGAGGGTTGGGAAGAATGCCTGAGAAACAGCTCCAGATGAGAAACCTAACTCACACCGATGTGGTGGGGCCTCACTGGCAAAGAGACTTGAGGGTGTTACCCACCAGGGACACTGCTCGGCTTCCCAGGAGGATGACAGCTGCTGGCCCCCATCCCCCCACCCTCCACTACCAAATACCAAAACTCAAACAGGGGTCACACATCTCATGAGCTGTGTGGGGAGTGAAGGTGACAGTAAGGGATATGGAGTGCTGCTCTCTGAGAAGAGCCCCAAACCCGAGGGACACACAAGAAGCCCCTTTCCTTGGCACTGAGTCTTCAGTCACAGCTTCTGTCCGAATACAATGCTGAACTTGAAAATGTAAAAACAAAAGCCCTGCCCAGATTCCGGGGAAGGTGGGGATAAAAACACATAGAGAGGGCTTGCCCACCTCTGCAGTCCCTTCCTGGGGAGGCTGCTAGGAGCAAAGGGCAGATGCTCCAGGAAAGTCTGGGGGTTGGGGGGCGGGGTGAAGAAAGGGGCGAGGAGGACTCTGAGACACTGATGCTTGGGATGGCTCCAGCTGCTCAGCTACTCACTTCAGCAGCCTCCCGTTCTACCCCTCACAGCAGGACACCCAGAACCAACCTGGAGGTGCTGAAGCCACCTTCCTGGCAACTTCCTCTGTGCTAGTGACCTAGATTGCTTTCACATGTTGATGCACATTATAAATATAAAATCATATCTGCTACAAAGAGGACATATATTTGTACATCTTTACCCATATACATAATAACACAATTTACACATAATATCTTGGAGTGGGTCATCACGGAAAAGGGGTCTGGAGAGCCCCTTCTGCCTCCCCTGCCCCAATCCCTCTTCAAGGGATGCTTATACACTTGGTCACTGGGGCCCTTCCCAACTAGTTTGATGGGGCTCGTCTGGACACAGAAATTCAGACATGTGACTAAATGCTGATGGGCATGTATACACATTCACACCCACACACACATGCAGACACCTGGTGAGAAAAGGAAAAATAAAATTCCTAGCCCTTGGGTGTAGGCCTCTTTCCAGAGTTACAAGCATCAGTGCCTCCTCCATCTAGAATAATGGTTTTAAAAAGCTACCCCTCACTGGCTCAGACTGGGGCAGAAGGGGAAGGGCTAGGAAACCAGGAAGAGGGAAGAGGGGCCAGGAGTCTTTCGAAAATATAAGGCGTTTTTGACCTGTGATCAAATCAAACTATGTTCACAAAAAAAAATAAAGCAACGGTTATCAGTTGGGGCCTGTCCTTGTAGGGACAATGTGAGGTGAGACCCTGAGCCTTCCCCTTCTTTGTCCAGTTTCTTTTAAAGGGGCAGACAACCCTGTACCACCTTTTCTGTCCTCTCCCAGAACTGGGCCCATCCACGCGGCATGGAATACTGACAGTGGTCCAAGTGACACATCCAGAGACATGGAGTGGTGGACGCCAGAAAGTTAAGACCTGGGCGGCGGGTGTGAGCTTTGTACAACAGGAGTGGTTCCTGGCCGGGGTCCACGGCTCGCACAG
This sequence comes from Pan troglodytes, assembly GCF_028858775.2. Classification (NCBI taxonomy): domain Eukaryota; kingdom Metazoa; phylum Chordata; class Mammalia; order Primates; family Hominidae; genus Pan; species Pan troglodytes. Next base: position 43,208,136 of record NC_072403.2, on the reverse strand, counting down.
TGGCCACAGTGATCAGACTGCCATCAGAGATGAAGGCAGTCTGGGTCCCCGGAGGAGACAGCACCTATCGGCGGTAGTGATTTGGGGCATCGGCAAACATGTACTTGAGTCTGTATGCCTCGGCGAGAAGCAGCCCAATTTCTTCGTTGCCCCAGTGTATTGTAGGTAGGTTCTGTAGCAGCATGAGGAGACCCTGGAATGCAAGAAAGGACTTTTATATCATACCAGACCGTAGACCATCAGACAAGTGAACCCATTCTTAGAGACCAAGGCCTAGAATGGGGCCTCTTCCTCCTGGCTCACACATCTCAAAGAGTCCAGCCTCCTTCCTCCCAAACAGTACACAGCTTTCAGTCCTAGTTCACCTCAGGAGGTCTTGAAAGCCTCTGCTGATTCTCTAGTCCACTAACACCTGTCTCTTTAAAAACATAAAAACATAAATAGGGAATGACAACAATAAAGATTTTTAAGAGAGAAAAATAATCACTTATCCAAATATACCTCTCTTAATCTTAAAGTATTCATTTTCAGTCTTTTCTTCACATGCATATTTCTTTAAATAGTTGTAACAATAATTATGACTTTTTTTTGAGACAGGATCTCGCTCTGTCACCCAAGCTGGAGCGCAGTGACGCAATCATAGCTTGCTGCAGCCTTGAACTCCTGGGCTCAAGTGATCCTTTGACAAAGTTAAAATATAGGCCAGGCGTGGTGGCTCACGCCTGTAATCCCACACTTTGGGAGGCTGAGGCGGATGGATCGCGAGGTCAGGAGATCGAAACCATCCTGGCTAACACAGTGAAACCTGTCTCTACTAAAAATACAAACAATTAGCCAGGCAAGGTAGCATACGCCTGTAGTCACAGCTACTTGGGAGGCTGAGGCAGGAAAATCATTTGAACCTGGGAGGCGGAGGTTGCAGGGAGCCCAGATCGCGCCACTGCACTCCAGCCTGGCGACTGAGTGAGACTCTGTCTCAAAAAAAAAAAAAAAAAAAAAAAAAGAAACGGACAAAATATTTATAACATCTATAGAAGATAAAAGGTTAATATGTGTAATCCATAAGGACTGCCTATAAATCAGTAAGAAAGAAGGCAAACAGCCAAATGGGAAAACAGACTAGCAATGTGAATAGCTAACGCACTAATGCCAGTGGCCACTCACACTATGATGACTTACAAACCCTGCTCCTAGCTGATCCGAATACTCCAGCAGCATTCTGCAGTTCTCAGTGTAAAGGTCTTGTGCATCCTTTATGAGATTTCTTCCTTTAGTACTAGAAGTGTAGCTGGGCACAAAACTGCCCAATGCACATCACTGCTATGTGTGGCCAATACGATTAGGTTCTGGCCAATTCTGGATGTGAACAAAAATGATAGGTGTAACTTCTAGGTTTTGCTCTAAACTTCTCTCCCTCTTAGAAAATGGATATGAATGGAGGAGTAGAAGTGATCATCTTAGACCATAAAGTTAAAGCATTTGTTGAAGATGGCAGAGTAATAAGACAAATCAGGGTCCCTAACACTCCAAAACCATAATGTTAGCCCTGGACTGCTTACACTTAGACTGTTAGTTGAAGGGAAATAAACAACTCTCTTGTTTTAAGCCACTGTTATTTTGAGGTCTTGGTTACAGTAGACAAGTTTATATCATCTTAACAAATACATACCATATCTATCAAAATAAGAAATGCACATGGTCTTTCATCCAGCAACTCTGCTTCTAACTCTCTATCCTAGGGAAATAGTCACACTACTGTGTGTACAAAGGTTCACTGCATCATTGCTTCAAATAGTGGAGAAAGGATACTAGAAAAGCGTCTGGCAATATGGGAATGGTGAGATAAACCATGGATTATCTGCATCATGAGATGCAAGGCAGCACTTGAAACAAGCGAAGCCGGTCTACATGTATCAGTATATGAAGATAAAGAAGACATTTTGGAAAGGATAAAAAAGGCAGTTGCAGAAAAATATTTACAGTATGATTCCACTTAGGTAAAAGAAAAAACACAACAATATATTTGTATATGTACATGTACACATAAACATTTTAGAGAAGTGGGAAACTGTTCACAGTGGTTACCCTTTGGGAGGGAAGCCTTTCACTTTTCTCTCATTATATTTATGTATCTTATAAAATATTTGTGTATTATTGTGTTATGAAATAACTTTTTTTTGAGTAATAACTACTCTGGGCTGGGCGCAGTGGCTCATGCCTGTAATCCCAGCACTTTGGGAGGCCGAAGTGGGCCAATCACTTGAGGTAAGGAGTTCGAGACCAGCCTGGCCAACATGGTGAAACCCCGTCTCTACTAAAAATACAAAAATTAGCCAGGCATTGTGGTGGCCGCGTGTAGTCCCAGCTACTTGGGAGGCTGAGGCAGGAGAACTGCTTCAATCTGGGAGGCGGAGGTTGCAGTGAGCCGAGATCACGCCATTGTACTCCAGCCTGGGTGAAGCTACTCTGTGGAAATTTTGTTTACTAAAAAGTGAAAAAAAAAAAAAAACAGAAAATAAATTACCCATAACTTCACGATCAAGAGGAAGCCATTTTAAAACATTTTGGCATATTTCCTTCCAGTCCTTTTCCTACATATTTTACATACTTGAAATATTTTCTCTACATAATTTTGAATCTATGCAGCATTTACCGTAAGCATTTCCTCTAATATTAAAAATTCCTTGTAGATATTTTCAATATCCAAAGAATTTTCCATGATGTAAGATGTACCAGAATTTACATCCTCCTGTTTTGAGCATTTAATTATTTCTGGTTTTTCACTATAAAAAATTATAATGAACATCTTTATGCACAAAGCCTTATCTTGGATTATTTCCCTAAGCCAAATTCCTAGAAATGAAATTACTATTTCAAAGGGCACAAACATTTTATTTTTATCTATCTATCTATTTATTTATTTAGAGACAGAGTCTTGCTCTATTGCCCAGGCTGGAACGCAGTGGCACAATCTCAGTTCACCGCAACCTCCGCCTCCCAGGTTCAAGCGATTCTCCTGCCTCAGCCTCCCGAGTAGCTGGGATTAGCCATCACATTTGGCTAATTTTTGTATTTTTAGTAGAGATGGGGTTTCACCATGTTGGCCAGGCTGGTCTCGAACTCCTGACCTCAGGTGATCCGCCCGCCTCAGCCTCCCAAAGTGCTGGGATTACAGGCATGAGCTACTGTGCCTGGCCCGCCACAAACATTTTAAAGGTCTTTAACATTCAACCAGAAAATATATTCCAGAAAAATGCCCATTTCCCTAGATCTCTACCAGCACTAAATATTCTCATTTAAAAAAAAAACAAACTTTGCTAATGCAAAGTCTTCCCTTTGATCCCCAAGCCCGAGAACAGAACTCAAAGCCGTCACGATGGTGGTGAACCCCTGGAAGAGTGCACATCCCAAGGTCCCCACTCTCCCCTCCATGGTTGCTGGCATCTGCTCTCTCCAACCCTCCAGGCAAACCCCTCCAGTCACATGATTACGGAAATTCACTCAACCAGACCAGTTATTCAACCAGTTATTGATATTCACTCAACCCAGCAGATGCTCTGCTTTTAAAAACTCTGCCTTTAGCTGATCGGAACATCTTTGGAATATTCCACTCTCACAGGAGTAATTCCCTCTTGGTTCTATTCTGGCCTCAGTCCTGTCTGCCTCAAAGCTTTTTTTGTTTGTTTTGTTTGAAAGAGAACCATCATTTCTATCTCAACTTATTTTTTAAAATGTTGACCTTGGACCATACTACATGCCCCCACCCCCATGCCACCATGTACTCCCTGGCCTCTGGCCCCTTTTACTCATCTCTGCTGCTTCCTACCTCCTTCCCGCACCATGTCCCTATCCCACAACAACTGGAAAAGGTGTTGCCTCTTTTTGCTAACATTCTCCTCAGGTAGACAACTTGTATCCTAAGTTAGGCAGGCTCTCTTTATAATGGTCTCAGTCTTTTCTGTACCTTAGACTCTTGGGCTGTCTGGTGAACCCCATCAATCTCCTCAGAATAATGGTTTTAAATATTAATACATAAAATAAAATGCATACTAATCAATTTTTTTTAAATTTGTGATATTCACCTCTGTGTGGTAAGATTTCTTTTTTTGTTTTTTTTTGAGACGTAGTCTCGCTCCGTCACCCAGGCTGGAGTGCAGTGGCACGATCTCGGCTCACCACCACCTCCACCTCCCAGGTTCAAGCAATTCTACTGCCTCAGCCTCCTGAGTAGCTGGGACTACAGGCATGAGCCACCATGCCTGGTTAATTGTTTTTTATTTTTAGTAGAGACGGGGTTTCACCGTTAAGCCAGGATGATCTCAATCTCCTGACCTCGGGATCTGCCCGCCTGGGCCTCCCAAAGTGCTGGGATTACAGGCGTGAGCCACTGTGCCCAGCCTAAGATTTCTTACTGGAATTTTCTAAATTTTTCTATGATGGTTACATACACTCGCAAACTGATAACAAACAAGAACAGCCAACAAAGGACATAGCTCTCTAGAAGAGAATACTTTTTTTTTTTTTTCTGAGGCGCAGTCTCACTCTGTCACCAGGCTGGAGTGCAGCGGCAATCTTGGCTCACTGCAACCTCCAACTCCCAGGTTCAAGCGATTCTCCTGCCTCAGCCTCCTGAGTAGCTGAGATTACAGGTGCGCGCCACCGCACCCAGCTAATTTTTGCATTTTTAGTGGAGACCGGGTTTCACCATGTTGGCCAGGATGGTCTTGATCTCTTGACCTCGTAATCTGCCTGCCTCAGCCTCCCAAAGTGCTGGGATTACAGGCGTGAGCCACCGCGCCCAGCCGAGAATACTCTTTGTTGAGATGAGATCTACCTATAATTTCCAATTCTTCCAGTCTTAACAGAAACCTCTCAAAAGCTTCCAAATAATTCCACCCCTGGACAAGTGAATGTCCCCACTTCCCCCAAGGGAAGTGACGCTTAGCCGTAAGGAACCACTCTGCCACCTGGTGGCTACGCCTAAAACTGCAACATCCCCACCTCTAGCCCCGACCCTAGTCTACCACCTGCTATCCTCATGCTGCAACAATGGGAAACCCTGCCCAGTGGATTAAAAAGTAGAAACTCACTTTGGGAGGCTGAGGTGGGTGGATTGCCTGAGCTTAGGAGTTTGCGACCAGCCTGGCTAACATGGTGAAACCCCATCTCTACTAAAATACAAAAAATTAGCTGGGCGTCATGGCGTGCCCCCGTAGTCCCAGCTACATGGGAGGCTGAGGCAGAAGAATTGCTTGAACCCGGGAGGCAGAGGTCGCAGTGAGCCAAGATTGTGCCACTGCACTCCAGCCTGGGCGACACAGTGAGATTCCATCTCAAAAAAAAAAAAAAAAAAAAAAAGTAGAAACGATAATTATGGCTGGGGGATGAAGGTGCTAATCACAAATCAGGAGCTTTTATCTAGGGGCAGAGAAGAGACACTACCGGGGCAGGGAACAACTGACGATTTGTTACAAAGCCAGTTCATGGGAGCACTTAAGTATCACATGCAGTCAGATGAGATACTATAGTCAGGAGGAGGAGAAAGCTTGTAGGGCAAGTATCAGAAAGAGATTCCCAATTAATAGAAAGGGAGCAAACACCCTTTGTAGAAAACAGTTGGAAATGGCTGAAATAGCAGAAAAGGGCCAGGCACAGGTACCAGCTGAAAATTCACACAGGAAAAGGCAATATGGCAGAGAAGGACTTTGAGCCACATGTGATGGGTGGAAAAAAAACAATTAGGTAAGAGGCCAAAGGTAAAGATAATGGGTAATAAGCAGAGACTTTGAAAAGGGAAAAGTATAGGAAAATTCCACTGCAGACTGTCCAATAAAGGTGGGAGAATAATTGAGGAGGAAGAGGAAGAACACCAAAGATAATCAGTATAATGGCATTTATTATTTATTGAGCACTTATTACATAACAGATGGGGCTCTAGATGTTTCACATGTACTTTGTACTAGTTTGTTTAATCCTACATCTACTCTATGAGATACATATTAACTTCCATTTTACAGATGAGGAAATTGAGGCACAGAGGTTAAGGAACTTGCCTAGGGTCACAGGGTAGTGCTAGCCAGGGATTTGAGCCCAATCTGGGCATGTGCTCATAATTACTAGACTATATACTGCCTGCCCTGGTGTGAGAAGAGAAGTAAGGCATAAAGTAGAAGGAACAAAAAGAAGAGAAGTCATAAAAGAGGCTGTTTGAAGGAAATCTAGAAGCATTCACTTTTTTTTTGGTTCATTTTTACTTTTATTTAGTCATTAAGTCCTTGGACTCATAGTAAGGCTTGATGCCATATTGGTGTCACACTGCCAAGTGATCCAAAGCATATTTAGCCTTCTATTTCAACTTCTTCATTTACTAATGTATCACTGGACCCAGCAGGCAGCTCATCCAGACAATTTCAGTAAGGCATTTTGGTGCATAATAGGCCACAGTCCTTATAAAGTATCCAGTTTGTCTTACAGCTGAGAGATTTGAACCTGCTGTAGATGTGTCACAGCTAAATTCTTGAATGGATTTTTATCATCGGTGCCACCTCTTCCTCTGCCTCTTCTCGGTCTTTCCCAGCCACCAGTGTGACCCAGCTGGTGACTAAGAGTTGACTAATTTTACTCTGCAATAAGGGCTGGCACAACCAAAGACAGGATGTATAATGATGAGCAACAAAAGAACATTAAATATGTGCTACTAAATAAGATACTGTATCTAGAATTACTTTGCAGTACTGGAACTTTCTTTGCAAATGTATAGTGTATTCAAGCATGTAAAAATGCCTTTCTAGTCAAATAAATACTTTAAAACAAACCTCTTCTATTCTGAGAATCAGTGAGGTAGTAAAACATTTCCTCTGGTCCCAATACAACTTTTCAAAAACATGTCCCTATGATATAAGCTTGTTGAGAGTCAAACTTTTATTCATTGGCTCTTCCTGAATCTAGGAATTTGGCAAAGTTTCCTCTCAAAGAAAGCTGTGCAGAGTTCCCCTCAATGGCTTGTTTTTGTTCACATGTCTAGGAACCGTGCCCTTTCTCACACCAGCTTGTTTTGGGCAGAAAGATCTTCAGTTCCCAGGGTTCCCTCTGAACCCTTGTGTGAAGGATTCAAACTGGCAATTCACCAAATGTCTGTAAAGACAGGGCCTCCATTTGGCAATGTTCCACAATCGCACCCCTGCGTTCTTGCAGAAGTGGTGGGTGGATGCCATCTGGTTCAAGGGATTTATTTACATTTACTTTATTATTGAGGTCTGGAACATCCCATGGGCTTAGCACTATTTAATAACCCTGACCTGTCTCCTACAAAAGAAACCTTCAGAGTGGGAATCTCTCCAACATTTTCTTCCAGCTGACCCCCTTGTCATTTCACTCACTCACTCACTCATTTGAGACTCACTCTGTTGTCCACTGATGGCTCATTGCAGCCTCGCCCTCCCTGGCTCAGATGATCCTCCCACCCAACCTTCCTAAGTAGCTGGGACTACAGGTGTGTGCCACCATGCCTGGCTAATTTTTAAATATTTTTTTTAGAGACAGGGTCTCCCTATGTTGCCCAGGGTGCTCTCGAACTCCTGGGCTCAAGCGATCCTCCTGCCTCAGTCTCCCAAAGCGCTGGGATTACAGGCATGAGCCACTGCGACTGGCGTCTTTTTATGCATTTGAAGAAACTTTGATTATTAGTCCTCAGAGTGCCCTGCATGGTGCTTCTCAAATTCCATCCTGAGCCCTCTGAGGCCTTGCTGGCGCCTGCTGACATCTTCCTGGGCTCCCATGTTCTGGGCTTCGCTGCTGCTGCTGCTGCTGCTGCTGCTTTCCCGAGATGACTTTTTAGAATAGAGTGACCAGGTATTTGCTCAGGCGCCTGTCCCCTCTGACTCAGGCACACGCTCTTCATAGAAATATTATCCTAGAGTCAGTTTTCAGGCCTCCTATGGGTTGCTTTATTCTGTACAGAGTTTCTGCCTGCTGCTCATCTAAGTGCCCACAATTGGGCACAGCTCATGCTCGTCTACACGTGCAGTGAATTTTTGACTTCTGGAGGTGTTCCCCTGCTCCCCGTTGTAACCCCTTGGTTTTGGGTTGTAATTATGTGGTGCTGCACTGACCACAGGGGGCTTGTCACGCCTTTCCTCATCACAGAACTCACTCAACCAGTTCCTGTCCCGAGGTCTGACATTAATCTGCTTTGGGAAGTCTTCCCCAAGTCTGACAACTGCAACCTGCCTTGATGGCATATTCTGCCAATGGGTGTTGGGAATAAAAACATGTTTTTATTACAAACACCTATGGGGATAGCAGGTCTCTCAGCACTCACAGGCTCCAGCCTTGTTCCCTCAAAAGTTCCCTTTGCTTACTTCCTTTTTCTTTTTCTTTTTTTGAGACAGAGTCTCACTTTGCTGCCCTGGCTGGAGTGCACTGGCGCGATCTTGGCTCACTGCAATCTCCGCCTCCCAGGTTCAAGCGATTCTCCTGCCTCAGCTTCCCGAGTAGCTGGGATTACAGGTGTGTGCCATCACACCTGGCTGACGGAGTTTCACCACGTTGGCCAGGCTGGTCTTGAACTCCTGACCTCAGGTGATCTGCCTGCCGTGGCCTCCCAAAGTGCTGGGATTACAGGCATAAGCCACCGTGCCTGGCCTCTTAATTCCTTTTTCTAGGACCAGAGTGGCAACAGGAGGCCCTGACAGGCCTCCTATTGCTAGCCCAGATGGCCCTGTCCTCTGGGCAGATACAGTCCTCTTCAGGCTCACTGCTGGGTAACAGAAGCTCCATTCACTTCCTTAGTAGTACACAACTGTACATGGTGGTAATGAATTGTGATTATGTAAAAATGACCCACATCAAAATGGGTAGAAAACATCTGTTTGTCTATTTGGTAGGTAGGTTCGAGCGCTCTTACATTGTCTCCACCATTTACTTTCCTCCCAACCTTTTGAGGGTGGACTCATGACATAAATCTTAAGCATGCAGGTTGATGACTTTTTACATAAGTACACACCCAATTAACCACCACCCAGATGAAAACAGAGAACACTTCTTGTGTCTCAGAGACTCATGCTCCTCCCCAGTCAACACGGCCTCCCCAGCCACTGATCTAACAGAAGCCTGAGAGCTCCACAAGGGCCCAAGCAGGCTCTAGGACTCCACAGACAGGCCCAGAGCTGCTCTTCACCCATAACCTGCACCAGCCCTGGGGGCTCCCTGCTGCAGTCCACCCTGGAGCATTAGAGCCTCTGCTTTCCCCCAGGGATGTGTGTTAGGTGATTTCAGGCCACTTGGAGGGAGAGCATGAAAGGGCAGCAGGAGATCACAGATCTTTCTGGCAGTGGAAGGAGAAAAACCCAGAAGCCAGAATAGGAGGAGGTCACAAGGAAGACCCTGGGAGGAATTCTTTTTCTGTTTTAAAACAACAAGTTTTTGTTGTTGTTGCTAAATGTTTCTTTGTGAGAAGAAAGCCTGCTAGCAACCTCCAATGCAGGGGGAGAGATGGGGAAGAAGAAATCTTGAGGGAGGTGGAAACCTAAGCAGATCCTTGCCTGGGAACAGCCACCATGTAAGTTTAGCTCAAGAGCTCCAGGAAGCATCTGGCAGGCCTGGGACTGACAGGCAGCAAAGCACAGTGGTTCAGAGAGTGGATTCCAGGCCTCTATCACTCACTCAGGTGACCTTGGCCTGGTTACTTAAAAAAAAAAACTTGCTATGACAGTTTCCCCATTTGTAAAATGGGGTATTATAGCCTACCTTGTAGGATTGTTGCAAGGATGAAATGAATTAACACAGGAAAACATTTAGAATAGTGCCTGTATATTCAAAGAGCTAAGAATTAGCTGCTATTAGATTGAGCCTCACGAAATTGCCAATATTCAACCATTTTAATCTACAAAAACAACTGCATATGATTCAACCTAACATATTATTATGATTCTATTACACTAGCCCAGGCTGAGGGCAGGAATTGTCAAGAGTCCCCACCTACCACAAAAGAGGCTTTGGCCCAGCTCTGCTGGCAGCTCGCATTTCAAGCCGCCATGGGCCCCGGAGGATCCAGCCATTCTGCTCCCAGAGTACTATGTGCAAATGTGCCTCAGGCTCCTTTGCCCAGCGGTCTCAGGAAGGAAACCTCTCAGTGTGATCTCCTTTGTCAGTTTTTGGTCCTCTCTGCCAGGCAGCGGCCCTAGACAACTGCTTGGCCAGGGAGAAGCACGCACCCTTCCTGCTGGGGGCTTTTGTCGCAGCTGGGACCCAGCCCTTTGCCCCTGTGTACTCTGATGCCTCCTCTCCAAACCAGTTTCCCTCAGTATGAACCTTGTATGGTTTACTCATTATGTTAAAAACCACTTAATTAGAAAAGTGGGTTTTTAAAGCTCGCCTCATTGCTTCCAGGACTCGTGAATACACTAAAGGAAGTATTAATATTAATGATAATAAGCTCACTGTTTCGAGGTCTATATATCAAGTACACTATTCTAACTGTCTCACATGTATTTGTTTCTTTATTCTCATCATAGCCCAAGGAGGTAGGTACTATTGCCCCATTTATAGATAAGAAAACGGAGGCACAGAGAAACAAGTTACTTACTTACAGCTGCATGTTTAGGAAAGTGTGAGAGCTGGGATCCGACCCCAGGCAGTCTGGCTCCAAAGACCACGGTTTAACCACTGTACTACTCTGCACAGTCCCTAACCTCGACAGGAAGATATCTGCTTCCTCTCTGAACCCCTTACTGGCTCCCCTTATATCTGGCTCTTTTTCCCTGTTCTTCAAGTGTAACCAGTTTGCTGGTCTGCTAAAACTGCTGCAACTACCACTTTTATTTCTGTAACCACTTCAGCTCGTTTTTCTCTGAGTCACTTAACGTGGCTTTTAGCCCTAAAACTTCTCTCCTAGGCTGGACATGTTTGGTTTTTTACAATACCTGTATTCATCTACAGAGCTTCCTTCACAGTGATTTCACTACAAGCAGCCCTTCAGCAGTTAGGATACATGTGCCTACTTTCTCTGCAAAAGTCACACCCAACAGTTCACAACCTTACACAATGCTTTGTGCCCTTGTTCCTCACACCTCTGCCATGATTCTGTCTCCTAAAGGACACTGCCTGTCTAGCCTAACACTCAGGCACATTTTCTTCTTTTATCATTCATAGAATTTTAGAACTATGGAGGTGGGAGGAACTTTTCACCTTATCCAGTTTAATCACCCATTCTATTTTGTCTAAAAGAAAGATGTGAGACTCTTCCACAAACAGGATTAATTGAGGTGTTAATACAGCAGCAGACAATAGCCTCCAATGCTGTTCTGTTGGGTATTGCCAAAAGACCTCAGACCTACCAGATAATTGAAAATGCTACCCAGTAAAGAATATCTCTAGGATTAACATAGCTGTAAAGTCACAGAGTATTGTCCTCTGTTCTGCCGATATTGTGAACTGCTAAAAGCCGTTCCAGGAATCATCTGCACCTCCCTGAGCTGATCTGGGAAGCACTTTTATCACATATGGCAAAGCTCTGAGCCTGGCTCATGATAACTACATTAAACTTCATGCTCTTACTATCCGGCTCCACCTCAACCACATTATCCAAATGGATAGCTCATCCCAGCATACAGCCATTCCAGCCCCTTGTCCTCATTTATCCTGGAATGCCACACATGCTGCTCACTGGCAGAAGCCATGGTTCTTAATCAGTGGCCTGAAGCCTCGGCACCATGGCTAGCATCTACTCACAGAAGTCAATGCATCTGCTCTCCTTTTTCTTCCAAAGCCCTTACTTGGGCAAGCTGGGTCCTGTCTTTCCATCTATCTACTAAATAGTCTTCTGTTCTTTTGCCCCCTAACACCAATCACAGAGTGGTAATGCTCAGGAATCACATGGAGACGCTGCCACTCTTCAGAACATCTATGTTATTAGTTAGAACTTAGAAAAGCATTCAACTTTCTCTGGCTTTTCCCCCTGCTTTTAAAAGAGGTATATACCTATTAAAAACAAACAAACCAAAAAACCTCTCAGTTCAGAAACGTGCAAAGCATAAAAGCAATACACTCGCCACCCCCAACCCTAATGATTCTCTCTGGAGAGCCTGACAATCTCCTCAATCCTTATTTCCCTGACCCTGGAACAGCTCCTAGCCCACCCACGACCTAACATAGGCCCTTCTTGAGTTTTCTACACAGGGACTCTGAAGCACCCCCACCCAGGGGTTCCAGGAGGCTGTACTCTTGCTGGTCATCCCCTCTCAGCCACCTCTGCTCCCTGACCTCTTCATGTAGTCATATAAGAGTGTGTCAAGGCTGGGCCCTGGTCCCCTTCTCTGTCCATCCTTACTTCCTTAGGGATCTCATCCAGTGTGTCGGCTTTAAGTAGCATCTAGGCAAAGGCTCCTAAATTTATAGGTCCAGTCCAGATCTCTCTTTCAAACTCCAAACTCAAGATATATTTGCCTAGTCTGCATCTCTATTTAGACGTCTAATGGTACTTCAAATCCAATATGCCTGAAGCTGGACTCTTGCTGTCCCCACTGTAGCCTTCTCCATAAACCGTAAAGCCATCCTGTAGCCTTCTCCATAAACTGTAAAGCCATCCAGACTCACCCCTTTCTGTTGTACTCTACACCCAATTCATCAGGAAATCTTGTTGGCTCTACTTACTAAACAGATCCAAAATCTGGCCACTTCTCACACCTCCACTGTCACTATCCAGGTCCTACCACCTTCATGTCTCATCTGGAGGATTACAGTAGCATCCTGGGTGGTCTCTGCTTCCACTCTTGCCCACACCTACAGTCTACATAGAAGCCAGGGTGGCCCTACTGAAACTAAGTCAGATTGTGCCACTCTCCTCTACTCATGGCTCTTAGAGTTCCTCTTCCACTCAGAGTAAAAGCCAAAGTTCTTACAGTGGCTACAAAGTCCTCTGTGATCTGGGTCCCTGTGACTCCTCTGACCTCACCTCTTCCTATTCTTCCCTTGGATCACTCTGCTCCAGGCCACACCAGTGACCGTCATGATTCCTTCCATAGCTCAGGCATGCTACTGCCTGAGGCCCCTGCACTGGCTGTTTCCTCTGCCTAGACACTCTTCCTGCTGATGTCCACGTGGCTTGCTCCTTCACCTTCCCCAGGTCTTTGCTCAGATGTTACCTTCTCAGTGAACCTATCAAGACTACTTTATTCGAAATTGCAACCTGTCCCTTCTCTACCACCTAATAAAACCTTTACCCTGCTCTACTTTTTAAAAAAATATTATTTCTTAGCACCTTTACATTCTTTTCAATTTACTATTTACTAAGATGTTATTTACTGTATGTCTCCCCACAACTATCAGAGTATGTAAGCTTTATGAGAACAGAGACCTCTCTGTTTCACTTCTTAATATAGCCTTTGTCTTTGACAGTGCTGGCATGTAGCAAGCATTCAATAAATGCTTGTCAGTGAATGACTGAAAGATCTCTTAGGCCTGCCCAGTCACTCTGCAGCCATTCTGGCACAAACACCCTTCTCACACTGAAGAACCCCTGGGCTCCAGTGACTTCCTGCAACTAAGAGGGATGACCCCTTCAGAGCACCCCTTCTCCCTTCCTACTCCCAGCCAGGTACCTGCTATGGCACCTTCTGTCTGCGCTGCCCACTGAGGGGCTAACTCCCATTCTAATGTTCATTCCCTGCCCACACTAAGCTCTTGGCCACTCACCTGAAAATCCTCCTCATCCAAGATCTCTTTCCTCCACTTGATCAAGAAGGCTGCACACACGTAGAGATGAAAATGGGAGAACCCTTCTGGTTCAGACTGGGAAGCAGAAAAATAGAGTTAGGTCTCCCAGCCCTGACAAGGATTCAGCTCTGGTCCTCTCAGTTCCATTCCTTCTGGGAGGTGGGAAACTCTTTCACGGTTGGGGAGATGGAGTTCTGAAGAGACTTAGCAAAGGCCCTGCCCTGAGGCTAAAGCAGACATGGAAGTAGAAAAGGGGAGAAAGGGAAGCTTCTAAGCAGCTACATTCCACAACATGGCAGGGAGCTGGACACCTCAGAGACAGCCTGGCACAGAGAGGCCGGGGAATCCCTCCTACCTGATATGTGTCCCACAGGCGGATGGTGCAGCGAAGAGGAAGCTCCCGCATAAGCAGGTTGTTCATCCAGCGGAAGGCAAACTGCAGGTATTCTACCTCGTACCTCCTGAAGTGATTATGTACCTGCTCTGAAACAGGAAGCATCATTGGGGATCAACCTAGGGGACTGGACCCTGAAAGGGCCACAGGAGCCAAAATAGCAGCTCCCACTTCTTACTGCCCCCTCCCATGGGTAAGCAGACACAGAGGAGGCAGACAGGCATCTGACTGTCCTTTATGTTTGATTCCATCATCTCACAGCAACACTGCATGGTTAACCCAGCCCAGCAGACAGAACTATTTTAACATCCCCCAGTGATGTTCTAGGAGCCCCGCTTCCTTTGTGGGGCCGCTCTGGCCACAAAGCAGAGGATAATGAGGTTCACTTGGCTGCCCAACCTTAGTACTCATCAGAGAAGAAGCCAGAACCGAAAAGAACCATGGAGGTCACCTTGGCCACCCTCCTACTGGCGAGGAACTCGTCTTCAGCATCCCCGCCAGATGGCTAGCCAGCAGGGATGTGAACACTGCCAGCGAAACGGGCTCACAAACTCCACTCAAGGGAAGCCTCTTCCACTGATGTATGAAGTGATTCACCAGAAAGCGCTTCACCATATTCAACAAAACCAGCTGCCTCCTCACTCCCACCCTTTGGTGTTCGTGTGATATTCTCAGGCAAGCCCAAACAAACCTGATTGCTGTTCCACAGGACAGCTCTCCAAATAATGCTTAGTGGGATTGTTTTCTAAATTACTGTCCTCAGTTTCCTACCCTATAAAATGGGAATAATCATTCACACCTCAGAGGGTTTCAGGGAAGATAAATGAGAACACACAAGTAAAGTGCTTACAATGGCACCTGGAATGTGGTAAATATTTCAAACAATTCTTGAAAGAAGAACTATTAACAATGGTTATGGCCAGGTGCTGTGGCTCACACCTGTAATCCCAGCACTTAGGGAGGCCGAGGTGGGCGGACTGTTGAGCCCAGGAGCTCAAGACCAGGCTGGGCAACATGACAAAAGCCTGTCTTTACTAAAAATACAAAAGTTGGCCAGGCGTCATGGTGCGCACCTATAATTCCAGCAACTCAGGAGGCTGAGGTGGGAAGATCCTTTGAGCCAGGAGGTCAAGGCTGTAGTGAGCCAAGATCGCACCAGTGCACTCTAGCCTGGGCGACAGAGCAAGACTCCATCTCAAAAAACAAGTTATTTCTGGGGAGAAGAATTTAAGGAGAGGAAGGATTCCTACCTTATCACCCTGGCTGGAATACAGTGGTGCAATCTTGGCTCACTGTAGCCTCGACCTCCTGGGCTCGAGTGATCCTTCCATCTCAACCTCCTGAGTAGCTGGGACTACAGTTGTGTGCCACCATGCCCAGCTACTTCTTAAATTTTTTGTAGAGATGGGGTCTCACCATGTTGCCCAGGCTGGTCTTGAACTCCTGGGCTCAAGTGATCCTCCTGCCTCGGCTGGGATTACAGGTGTGAGTCACCGTCCCCAACCTGTTTAAATTTTTTTAATGAGGAAGTATTACTTCTACAATGCAAAGAAACATCCAAGATATATATACTTAAAAATCCACTATTCCAAAGTATTATGCCTTTATGTATCACGTATTTGTAAGGGCGGAAAAAATAAGGATAGGGCAGACAGTGGCAGAAACCACAGCATCTGCCTGTTGGAACTTGATTGATGACCAGCCTCTGGCAGCCAGCTTATCCCCCAGAAGAGGGCAGCATACACTCTGTGCTAGGCTCCGGTTGAGGGATGTCAAGAGACCTGCACAAGGGGCCCAAACGTGAGGGCTAACAGCTGGGCCAGGGTGATAAGACACAGCGGAAAAAAAATTCCACATGTGACATACGGGAAGTAACTGTGAATAAACAAATGGGTTCAGAAGATTGAAATGCTAAGTCATAAAATAGAGTGAGTGGAACAACTCAATGAAGGTTTTCATGAAAAGAGAACCTGGGAAAGAAGAGAGAAAGATATACAATGTTGGGGGTGGGGGTGGGCAGCAGGTAGGGGAGAAAGGCTTTGCTTGGGTGAAGCAGAAAATCCAATGAGTAGGAAAGCCTGGGAATAACATTTGTTAGCTGGTGTCAGGACAGGCAGAGTCCTATGGGAGCTACTACAACTTCACTAGTGTTAGAGATCCCACCGACTTCTCTCCCCACGCCTCACTTAAACATCAGTCAACAGCAGAGCTTCCTGAGTTGTCCTTTCGTTCTAACATTCTATGACTCTAGGCCAAAGCTGAGGAATTCCTGTAAGGCTGTTCCTCAAAGACATGTGCCTTAGGAAGAGCCACATCTCAATTTCCCCACCCCACACAAGTCCTGGGAAGCTGTATAAAGTCCTGCTGGGGTATCAGCCAGGCCTGAGGACCCCATATCAAGCCCAGGAGTTCTGAGTTACATCATAACGTGAAGGACAAGGCCGGACGACAGGCTGGATGCTGAAGGCAATGGAGAGCTATGGGAGGCTTCAGAGCAGAAGAGGGACGTGGCCAGAACAGAGCTGCAGAAAGATGCAATTGTGTGACAGATAGTTTGGAAAAGAAGAGTATGGAGAAGGCAAGCCCTCTGAGGAGGAAGCTGGACCAGAGCTGTGGCTGGGGAAGTGGGGAACGGGCGTACTGAGGAGAGCTGCTGAAGGAGAACCGATAGAGCCTGGTGATAGGAAACCAAGGGGAAAGAAGAACTTGATATAACAGCACAGTTCTCACTTCGCCTTCCTGCTGAGATGTGGAAGGATCCTGGTGCTGCCAGCAGCACTCAGTGCGCTGGAAAGGGTCATGGCTAGGAAGACAGCTGAGGAGAGGACCCACAAGCACAACCGCCTCATAACAGAATCAACTCTGCTATTGCTAGAGAACTCTTCTCCCTCTGAACCTACCATCAATCCGGCTGACAAGCTCTTCCAGTGCCTTCACCTTCTTCTGGATTCCTGGTTGTGCAAAGGTGTAGTTATCCTGCAAATGACACAGAGCCCAGGATGAACATGGACTCTAACTTGTGTTATCACCTGACATTCACTGAAACACGTTTAGAAGTTCAGGCCATTTTCCAAAGCTAGTACCAATGGCCAGTGACAGTGTTCTGGGAAACAAAGAAATATACAGAGCAACAGTGTGGGGGGAAAGCCCAATGGAGCCCTGCAGTGTGGAAGCAAACCCATGTGCTTGGGGTACAGAGCAGAAAGGAGCAGTCTACTCCAAAGACGAAGTCAAGGCAACATGGAGATTTCTGCAGACTCCAAGGGACACTACACCATCACTGTTTTTTTTTTTTTTTTGGAGATAGGGTCTCACTCTATCGCCCAGGCTGGAGTGCAGTGGTGTGATCATGGCTCACTACAGCTTTGACCTCCTAGGCTCAAGCGATCCTCCCACCTTAGCCCACTGAGGACCTGGTACTATAGGCACATGCCACCACGCCTGGCTAATTTTAAAATTTTTTGTAGAGAAGGGGTCTCTCTATGTTGCCTAGGCTGGTTTTGAACTCCTGAGCTCAAGCGATCCTCCAGTCTTGGCCTCCCAAAGTGTTGGGATTACAGGCGTGAGCCACCGTGCCCGACCCACCATTGCTGTCTGAAAGCTGTAAAGCTAACGAAGAAGGATAGAGATGGATGAAAAGGAGGAGGAGCCACAGTGGGTGGGTGGGTGGTCCTGCCTGATACAGAAGAGCAAGAAAGAAACCAAAGGCCTGCTGGGAGCCCCTGGACCTAGACGTTTGTTCCCACAAGGACAGAAGCAGCTCACCTGGATTCCATCCAGCAGCTTGCTCATGCACCAAAAGCTG
Organism: Pan troglodytes; assembly: GCF_028858775.2. Lineage (NCBI taxonomy): Eukaryota > Metazoa > Chordata > Mammalia > Primates > Hominidae > Pan > Pan troglodytes. Next base: position 43,190,224 of record NC_072403.2, on the reverse strand, counting down.
TCAGCCTCAATGCTTCGCAGCATGTCTTGAGACAAGTTGGTCACGTCAAAGTTCTCCACATCCTCTTCTGTAAAACAAAAGGTGAAGAAAGTCCAGAGGTCTTATCTAAAAATGGAGAGAGAAAGATAGATTCGAGTGTCTTCAATGGGGTCTTTAAGGCCAAGTGAGGACCAGGCTAACCTGATGTTAAGAAACGAGGGCCTGCCCCTCTACTCTCTGTGTCAGGTGGACAAATATGTCCCTTCAAGAACATATTTGCTCTTGAAGATCTCACTACAACACTGGACAGGCCATTTCTCATGCTAGTCCCATCAGGTCCAACATATCTTTCTCTTCCTTGGCATTTGTTCGTTCAGTTTTAGAAAATGATACTTCAGGTCTCATGTTCAATGAATTATACTCAGATCCCTGAAGATGGCCTGGAAAATTTCTTTGATTTCAGCTCAGTGAGCTGTCTAGCACACTCACACTCATATATAGGGAGAACAGCTAGGATCAGAAAGCCCCCACAGTTTATTTTAAAGATGGAATTCCCAAGTTCTGATAAGGCAGACCCACAGTCTTGCCACTCAAAAGAGAAGGTATGCATGTAAAGGAAGATGAGTCAAGCCTGTGAGTGCTTCTAGGACTTAATTCCAACAAGATGGTATTTCTCAAGATGGGTTCTGCAAAACATCAATCCTACAGAACACTCAAAAAAAAAGGGGGGTTCCACAGACAAATATGGTTGAGAAATGTTGCATTAGATATCCCCATCTTGGAGATTAGCAAAGATCACAGCACACAAAAGGGTTTGAGAAGTTAACAGAAATTCTGCATTAAGTAAATCTGCTTAACTTTGTTTATCCAGCATTTCCCAAGTTTATCTAGCCACGAGACCTCTTTGGAAAGGACTATCTGTTAGCTTCTCATGGAAACCTCCCACTGAGTAACAGGAGTGAGAATCTGTCTCGTCTGAGATGCAAGTGAGGAAAACATAAGCAGCCTTCCAGAAACCCGAAGAAGGAAAAGGCTATGTGATGTGTCCTTCCTAGCCCGTGTTTAACTCCCACTTCCTGTCACAGAGAGGTGAAGTAGTAAGAAGCGCTGTGTTTGCCCAACAAGAAAGGCCCCTGTGTATGCCTGTCAGAGGCCACACACAGAAACAATCAAGCCCTTGAGTTCTCCACCAGACAGCTTTTCTCCTCAGACCCACAACCCCTATTCTGGAAACAGATGTTCACTGCAATCCCTTGTGCTACAGAGACACAGGCATTAGACAAAATGTATTCAGAATCTAGCCGTTTTTTTTCTTTCTTCCTTTCTTTTTTTTGAGACAGGGTCTCACTCTGACGCCCAGGCTGGAGTGCAGTGGCACGATCTCGGCTCACTGCAGCCTTGACTTCCCAGGCTCAGATGATCCTCCCATCTCAGCCTCCCAAGTAGCTGGGACTACAGGTGCATACAACCACGCCCAGCTAATTTTTTGTCGTTTTTGTAGAGATGAGTTTTTACCATGTTTCCCAGGCTGGTCTCAAACTCCTGGACTCAAGTGATCCTCACACCTCAGCCTCACAAAGTGCTAGGATTACAGGTGTGAGCCACTGCACCTGACCCCAGCCTTTTCATTTCTAAGCATTGTTACTAAGACCTATATCTGAACCTCCTTGAGAAAACATGTAACAACTCTCGGATTCTCACCTGTTTAAAGAGACATTTTTTAAATGAACATCAAGGCTGAAAAAAAAAAAACCCTCTTGAGAAGGGTGGGGTGCTTTATCAGAAAAGCCATGACTCTAGGAATGACCTAAAAAAAAAAAAAATCCAACTTGAAGGCCAGCTGCAGTTAATATATATAAAGTGCTAAATATAGTGCCTGGCACACAGTAGGCACAATATAGCTATCTTAGATGGAATTTATGAGGAACTTGTAACGACATAAAAAAGCATGCCACAATATTAAGGAGAAAAGAGGGGAAAAATTATTTATGGCATACTTTCTTACTGTGCATACAATATTTATGTGTTTATATAAGCACAGAGGAAAGACAAAACATCTCAAGGTTTACAGTATTTATTCCCCAGGTGGTACGAATGAAGGATTTTATTTTCTTAAAGCTTTATTGGACTTTTCAAAATTTCTATAATAAGCATAATTTTTATAGTCATTTTATATGCACAGTATTTTAGGAAAAAAGAGCCACAATTGACTACATCTGCCTTTTATCACCAAAAAAGAATAAAGAAGACTTTGTAAAAACAACACTAAGCTTGCAGAAACTAAAAATCTAGATAGCATATAAAGATCAATTTGAGAAATCACATTTTATTTTTATTTTGAGACAGAGTTTTGCTCTTATCTCCCAGGCTGGAGTGCAATGACACGATCTCAGCTCACTGCAGCCTCTACCTTCCAGGTTCAAGCAATTCTCCTGCCTCAGCCTCCCAAGAAGCTGGGATCACAGGCATGAGCCACTATGCCTGGCTAATTTTGTATTTTCAGTAGCGACGGGGTTTCACCATGTTGGCCAGGCTTGTCTCAAACTCCTGACCTCAGGTGATCTGCCTGCCTTGGCCTCCCAAAGTGGTAGGATTACAGGCGTGAGCTACCGTGCCCAGCCGAGAAATCATATTTAAAAATTCTTCCAAGAAATATCATTTTTCTTTTATTCCTATTATTCTTTTTATTATTTTTCTTTTATTCCTATTATTCCTTTTATTCTTTTATTGTATCCTAACTTAAACATTTACTATGTAGGTTTTTTGTTTTTTTATATATGTAAGTATATATACATATTTGTTTTCTTATATATGGTAGTATACATACATATTTTAAAATATATGTAAGTATATCTATATAGATATACTTACATATATAAAGCTATATTAAAATATAATTATATATAAAATATTTCACATATATTTAAATATAATTATACATTATATAAAAGTAAAATTATGTAAATATAATTTTATATTTTATAATGTATATTTATATATTAACAGTTTAAATTATTTTACCTAATATTTTATATTATGTTTTATATTATATTTTAATATTATATAATTAATTAATTTAGTTAAATGACATTGGGCTGTAAAACCCGGCTTAGGATCTTCCTTTGACTTTTTGCTTCATGTTACATTTCTAAAGTCTGTGTTCCTGTACATACCTCTAGTTCATTGCTGCATGGTATGCCTCCATCACACTTTATCCATTTCCTCAGGGATGGATATACCCAGGTTGCCTCCAACTCTCATGACCATAAACAATGCCCCAAGGAACTGTCTCCTTTGAGAACTGCTCTGGGTCACAGGCTCAGGCAGACTCTTCTCCAGGACTAGCCTCACAACGGTGCACAAGGGAGGAGAGCCCTTTCCCTATTCATGAGCATGACTTCTAATCCATCCTAGGCAGCAGCTCCCTCTTTATGAAAATAGGGTCGTTGGAAAAAAGTGAAACCCACAGGGAAGGATGGAGACTAAAACTACCCCAACTCCTCCTACACATTTCCCAAAGGAAGATCCAGAGCTCCATAATAAATTGAAAGGTCTTTTCCAACTTGGGCATTTTAGGATTCCAGAACATTGCAATGCAAATACAAGCATAATTGGAAACCACACATGGCAGGGTAAAAAGAGAGCAAGAGCCCCAGTTCCTGAGGGCAACAGGAGCATCGCTGTCACACCAGCCCTAGTGACCTGTGGCTTTTTTGTCAGACAGAATAGCAAGCACATGGCTAAGAGCAGACTCTGAAGCCAGGCTGCAGAGCTCAAGTCCTGGCTCTGTCACTCAGTAGCTATGTGACTTTGCACAAATGGCTTTACTTTCTGTGTCTCAATTCCTCATCTGTTAAAGTGGTAATATCAGTACTAGTGTCATAGGATATTTTATGGATTAAATAAGTTAGTTAATATATGAAAAGTGCTAACAACAGTGCCTGGCATAAAGTAAGCATTACATAAAAGTTAGCTGGCATAATTATTATTGTTACCAAAGGAATAAATACACTTCTATCTTATTTAAGCCACTGGCACTGTCTTTTTTTTTTTAAGAGACAGGATCTTACTATATTGCCTAGGCTGGTCTCGAACTCCTGGGCTTAAGTGAACTCCCACCTTGGCCTCCCAAAGTGCTGAGATTACAGGTGTGAGCCTCCATGCCCAGCCAGCACTGAAATTCTGGATCTCTATTATTCACAGCCAAACTTAATCCTAACTGATATACCTGCCATCCCAAAATATACCTTAAAAATAAGTCAATTTTAAAAGTTCTCTACTTCTGTCTTTCGTCTTAAGGAGGAAAACCTGACTAACAACATGAGGTCATAAGTTGGTAAGGTGCCATGCTCGGTAACTGTACCCACTCCAAACTGTTAGCCATCTAGGGAGCAAAGGGAACAACAGACAAGGCGCTGAACCCTATTTTGGGGCCCTGAAATGGGGGCTGTTGTTTGCCCATTAGCCCTTTGTTTTCACAGCCAGTGAGATAGTTCCCCAGCACTTCAGAGAGTGGGAGGGAGGGTTTAGTTCTATTTTTCTGCCTGCTGGGTGGATAAAATTCAAACATTTAGTCAAAAACTGTGAGCTGAGTGCACCAGCAAAAAGCAGTGGAGAAAGGGAGGAGCAAATGCTCTCTGAAGGGCTTCATTCAGCATAAACAATCTGTTCAGAAGGATCATTAAGCATCCACTTGAGGAAATTCAACACAAAATTGAAGCTGAAATGGGAAACCATGCCAGCAGTGCAGTCTCGAGTGAGGGCAGCGTCTCTGGTTGTCATGACAAGAGCATACAGCAGCAGGACTCAGATGGGAGGAAACAAGATTTTAAGGGATATTTTATGGCTATTTTAAAAGGCAAGGCCTCCAAAAGGAGGAAGCTCAAAAGCTCTTTATAAAAATCAAATTGGCCACTCTGGGCCTTACAAAGAACATGCCCATTTATTAGCTGATGAAATGTACTTGAGTGATGGCTCCAGTCAACTGTTTATTTTTCCAAGAACTCTGAGCCCCAGTCCTAAAAAATCAGCTTAATATATGCCTCAAAAATTCCCTGACAGTTTTAGGAAGAACTGGTTTTACCAACACCAACAAGAGTAACTTGTCTATTCACTGCTCTAGGCATTTCCCAGGAACCATCTGTGATCTCAGGACAATTTCTAGATGTGATCTGGTGGGCCAGCATGATTCAACCTGACCGGCCGGACCAAGAGGCTCCAACGCCTCGGCTGCAGATGGCCTTTCTATTTTCCAAAGCCTCTGGTTTACCTGATTCGGGTCCTTGTTGTTGTTGTTGTTGAACTGGACTCATAAGAATACCTTGCGTAATATTTTCTGATAACAGGCCAGGCGCTGCGGCTCACGCCTGTAATCCCAGCACTTTGGGAGCTCCAGGCAGGTAGATCACAAGGTCAGGAGTTTGAGACTAGCCTGGCCAATATGGTGAAACCCCGTCTCTACCAAAAATATAAAAATTAGCCGGGCATGGTGGCAGGTGCCTGTAGTCCCAGCTACTCAGGAGGCTGAGGCAGGAGAATCGCTTGAACCCGGGAGGCAGAAGTTGCAGTGAGCCGAGATTATGCCACTGCACTCCAGCCTGGGCGACAGAGCGAGAAGACTCTGTCTCAAAAAAAAAAAAGAAAAAAAAGAAAAAAAAATTTCTCATAACAAAAGTAAACTGACTGAGAAAAATAAAAAAATATTTTTGACCATATCTAAAGAACCTCTTAAAACAGCAACAAATATTTCATTCAGAAAAAAGCAGTTTTAAGAAAACCGTCAAGAATTCATCTTATCACTTCTATGTAATAATTTTGAACTGGTTCAAGCGCTATATATAAACGTATTGTTGGGTGTTATGCATCTGGCATTTTCAGGCAAGTACCTGATGGCAGCAGCTGAGACAATAATAGCACTGCAAACCTGTAAGTGTAGAGAGGGTGGAGAGGCCCCTCGCTAAACCTGGGAAAGCCAAACCACCTGACAAAGACAGGGGGAGCTGGTCTCTGAGAGAGATGGCCACTCCAATGAGATGGTTGGAGGAAAGACTTATTTCGAGATTCCCAGAGAAGAGACCCACTGGGAGGTGGTTCTGTTTCGCAAGGCCCATGTTTCTGACTGTCAGAGGAGATGTGCTATTTTGAAGATGCTGCTTAGCTGACCATACAGCATTCTGACACTGTGCCTGTCAATCAGGGTGGTGACTATTAACTCAGAATAATACATGAACTCTGGCTGCTCAGTATAGGATAGCATGGGTATACATGTATCATGATGCCCTGGTTAAAATTAATTTTAAAAACCAACATACCACCAAGTTTTCACTATTTTCCTTAGGTTGCTGTATTACTTTTACTTTTATTTAGCAAACATTAGTTGCTGCTGGTTAAGTCAGCCTCCTGACATTGGCTATAGGATCCCAGATTATATGAGCCCAAACTCTGAGTATTTGGGTTATGGAGTAAAGGAAGAGGAGGCAAAGGAAAGGCAAGGTCCAGCACATACTTAATCTTCTAGGACCTGCCCAAAGACCACTCACAGAGATGGGCAGCATGTTACTAAGATGCTGTGGATGTGAACAGGCTCTGGGAGGCTCAGGGTCCCCAGTGCCAGTGTCAGCTGTTCACAGAGGCTACTCATGTAGGCTCAAATATCTTGAATATGTTGGCTACCTCAACATCTCCTCTGTTACGATTTCTCACTTATCCCTGGGGTCAGATGAGGGACAGAGAGCAAATGTGCACATCCTGCTCAGCTCATTGCCAGGGTAGAGGACTAGGCTAGGTCTTGTAGTCTCAGAAATGACAAGCCACAACTTGCCCTTGGAGAGCTCACCTCCTGCAATGACAGGAAATCCAGCACTGGACGCACCACTGTCCCACCAAACGCACACACTGTCTTCAAGTGTCACTGAAAGCAGCTCAGCATCCTGGCTGGGCTATCTCCACACACTGCTGGGAAGAGCCTCAATATTTCTCAGCTGCCTATCACATGGGAGGCTGCTTCATCTATGAAGATGGGGCCAGGAGGCAGCTTGAGTCCCAAATAGGGTGGCTGCTAAAAACTCAGCATCAAGCCCACTCCCCACCAATTCCCTCCAAACTAACAACATTAAAGTGGAAAATTCTTACTATATGATTCAAATTAGATAAAGCTTAGAAATAGGCAAAACTGACCGGGCGCGGTGGCTCACGCCTGTAATCCTAGCACTTTGGGAGGCCGAGACGGGTGGATCACGAGGTCAGGAGATCGAGACCATTCTGGCTAACACAGTGAAACCTTGTCTCTACTAAAAATACAAAAAAAAAAATAGCCAGGCGTGGTGGCAGGCGCCTGTAGTGCCAGCTACTCGGGAGGCTGAGGCAGGAGAATGGCGTGAACCCGGGAGGCGAGGCTTGCAGTGAGCCAAGATTGCGCCACTGCACTCCAGCCTGGGGGACAGAGCAACACTCCGTCTCAAAAAAAAAAAGGAAATAGGCAAAACTAATCTAGGTGTTAGAAATCAGTAAAGTAGTTACCCTTGCAGGGGTAGGGGAGGAGAGGACGGGGTAGGGACTAGGAGGGAACACAAAGGGACTTCTGAAGTCCTAGAAACGTTCCACGTCTTGCTGTGGGTGCTGGTTATTTTGGGGAAATTCATCGAACTGTGCATGTATGACAGATGCACTTTTCTAAATGTATGATTTAATATGAAGTTCACATTTTAAAAAGCAGAAAAGGAATGGCCTCTTGAGACAATAATAAAGATTGTCCAGTTTCATCTTTGGCCTAGCCAGACAGGGAGGAACAGACTGGGCAAAGCTGACGCAAAGAGTCAGATGTAAGATGGAGGATGCCGCCTCCCAGGACTGAGCGTGGGGGGCGAGCACAATCCACAACAGCCCAGGAGCAAGACAAGGCAACAGGATCCACACTACCTTTTCTTTGAAAATGTGAGTGTTGACTATCAAAAATTAACTGCACAGCTCCCTCCCTTACCTCCTTCAGGGCTCTGCTCAAATGTCATCTCCTCAGTGTGAAGGCGGCTCACCACCCGGTTTAAAACCTGCCTCCTGCTCCCACACTTGCCAGCATGGCACATCCCTGTCCCTCTTTCTTGCTTTGTTTCTATCCATAGCACTTATCTCAATCCTACAAATATCTGTTTTTTCAGTTGATTGTCTGTTTCTGCCCACCAGAAATTAAACTAAGAAAGCAATTTTTTTAAAAAAGTAGAATTACGCATAGTAAACTGCACATATGTGCACAGTTCTATGAGTCTTGACACATCTTTATGTCTATGGTTTAAAAAAAAAAATGCCCCCATCCAAATAGAGAATATTTCCATCACCCCGGAAATGTTTCCTTATGCTCATTCTCAGCCCACCTCCCACCATAGGTAAACTTTGCTCTCATTTCTATCGCCATAGATAAGCTTTACCTATTTTTAACTCCACATAATGTGAATCATACAATATATATATTTTTTGGTATCTGGCTTCTTTCATTCTGTTTCATGGTTTCTGAGACTCTTCCATGTTGCTGTACTACTAATAGTACGTTCTCATTTATTGCTGAGTACTGCTCTGTGGTATGGATATCTGTTCTCATATTAGCTGATATTAGGGTTGTTTCATTTTATGTCTGTATAAAGTTGCTGTGAATATGTTTGTGCATGTCTTTTGGGGCTATAAGCCTTCATTTTCCTTAAATAAATACCTAGAAGTAGAAGGCAGGGTTTTTGTCTACTTCGTTTATGGTCATAACCCCAGTGCCTAGAGCAGTGCCCTGCACATGTGGGTGCTCAACAAAGACTTGTTGACTAAGTGGTGGTGCTCCACCTCCATCCCTTAGCGGGGAGAGAACTTTCGGCTAATTCAGCACAGTATCAGAAAAGTGTAACTCACTGCCCTCCAGTGGCCAAGCCTAGTGAAGCTGTACTAATTTCTGAGTATTCTGCAGTTATGGAATTTTCATTCTCTCATTCATCTGGACATGTGTGGAATGCCTATTTTGGACACCAAAATGAAGGTACTGGGGATATGAAGATGTTTAAAATACTCTTTGGCCTCAAAGAATCAGAAAGTCTGGTGGCAGAGAGTAGGAGGGAAACACAAACAACAACTAGCGAGGTAAAGTGCCACAGGAGAAATCTACAGAGTGACAGAAATAGCACTATTAGATGCCGGGGGTCAGGGGGACCCCAGGGAAGGCTTCTAGGAGGAGGGGGAGTCTTAAAGGGTGCACAAAGATTAGCTCAGGAGATAAAGAGGTGGTGCAGGACAAGGCTTTACATTTACAATGTCCATTTTGGATTGTTGAGTTTAAGGGGCGAAGCAGGGAGCAGGTCACAGGGCCTTTACATGCCAAGTTAGAAAACCTGGACATTTAACCTATAGGTGATGGAACACTAAGGAAGGATTTTTGTCAGAGGAGTTCTGTGGGCGAGTCTCTGTTTGAATGGTGTGCAAGATGGGTTTGAAGGAGATAAAACCGGGGGTGAGAAAACATGCTTGGCTGGTTCAGCAATCTAGGCCTGACCTAGGGCGTGCATAGTGAGAATGAAGAGGAAGCAGATTAAGAAACATTTAGGACGTAAAATCACCAGAGCTTTGTAAATGATTGGATATGGAAGAGTAAGGAAACAGAATCATGAACAATTCTTAGCATTTCTGACTTAAGTGACAGGAAATACTGCCAACTAAGAGAAAAGGGTGCCTGGGTAAGGGAAGGAGAAGAGCCAAACACCGAGTCTGAGGAGCCTAGGAATAGCAGAGATTGCCTAAAAATAACTGTTCCCTTCTTCCTCCTTGGTGACAGGACCCCTAAGTGTATTGGCCACCTAAGACAGACTGTTTCTCAGCCTCACTTGCTGCTAGGTGTGCCCACAAGATTAAGTTCAGACAAAAGAGAATCAAGCCCCAGAGTCATGCACAGCTTTCAGAAATGTTCTTAAACAGAAGAAGTATGCCTTGCTTCCTTTCCTTCTCCATACTGGCTGGAATATTGATGTGATGGCTGGAGCACAAACAGCTCTTGGATCATGAGAAAGAAACCACATGCTGAAGACTGCAGAATGAGAGAGAGGAACCTGGATCTCTGATATTTTGGAGCAGCAGATAAGCCCCAGATCACTCACCTCTGGACTTTTAATGTGAGAGAAATAAGCTTTTCTATCTTACTTAAGGAACTGTTACTTGGGTTCCCTGTTATGTGCAGCCTAGCTAATCCTAAGTGATCAACTATGACATAATCAGGTGGAAATGCCATGTAGGGAACCGGACACAAGTCAGAGGTCTGTGGAGGACTTCCTTTCCGAGAGTTCCACTGCTGTCATGCTTCCAGGTAAAATCTACGGTGAAAATCCTACTGTGCTGTTTTATGCAAAGGAAAAGAGAAAAGGTTACTTGATAATTGGTGTTGCATTTTGTACCTAAAAATATCATCAGACACCACTCTTCTTTTGAAAATAGGAAACATCATAAGTCCTGCTCTTCTCCATGACTTCCTTATATGAATCACTTCTGTTGTTCCTGTTAAGCAGTTTATTTTGATGATGGCTGCATGGTCAATTATATTGGACCTCAGTAGTTCAGAGCTAGACTAATATTGCCTAAGCCTAAAAGCTCTTGGAGGAAAGAGTTTAGAATTATACCACAGTCTCAGAGATAAGATTCCAGAGACTTTATCTCCCCAGGGGTGACCTCCCCACCTGCAGCACTGTCACCACTAGACCCAGACACAGCTGGCTTATCTGCAGAGGACCCACTTTTACAGGAGCAGCTGGCTTCAGCAGATAAAGAAGCTGCTTGGGGGCAAGGCTAGAGCTATAGACAACTTCTCTATCAACTCACAGGGGAATCACTGGAACTCACTGTTTCCAACTACTTTACAACAAACATAACATAAAGCATGAAGCAGGCTCAGGTACTAATTTTTAAAAGTGATAGAGGTGGTAGAGAATAGGTAGGGGAAGAGATATGAGAGAAGCCAAATAATGTCCCAGTGGCATGTGGACCCCACGGCTCCACTAGGGCAGATCCCCTATGCTATGATTCAGTGAGATGGGGCAGTGGGGTAAGGATGCCTGGAGAGACCTACCCAGGATAATGAGGGCAACTGCTGGCCTGTTCCATGAGAAAGATACTTGAGGCTTCCTACAGTAGGGAGAGTCACACCAGGAGGGCCATAGCAAAAAACCTTTGACAGCAGCTGCCTCATCCAGATATGCCAACATGAGAGAAGTAGAGAAGAGAAGCATCATTGCCCAGACAAAAAAATGATGCTTGATGGCCACAATGTTGTATCTATCTCTGTTCAAGAAAGGTGTGAGGGTGGGGAGAAGTCTGTATTTCTTTGGAATTTAATTTATATCCAGCAACTGACAGGTAAATAAGATGTAGTACATCCATATAATAGAATATTTGGCCATAGAAAAGAATGAAGTACTGACACGTGCTACAACATGAATGAATCTTGAAGACATTACGCTAAGTAAAAGAAGCCAGACACAAAAGACTCCATACTGTGTGGTTCCATTTATATAAAATGTCCAGGATAGGGAAATCCCTAGATACAGAAGATTAGCGGTTGCCCAGGGATACACGGGATGGGAGGCTTAGGGGTGATGGCTAAAGAGTACGGGTGTTCTTTTTGGGGTGATAAAATGTTTTAAAATTGATTGTGGTGACATACAACTCTGTAAATATACTAAAAATTATTCACTGTACCCTTTAAATGAGTAAATTGTCTGGCATATGAAGTACATCCCAATAAAGCTGTTACCAAAAAACCCACAAAAATTGTAATTTATAAATTTATTGCAACTCCAATAAAAATTGTATTAATAAAAGGTTCCCCACTCCTAAATTTGACAAAAGTTGATTCTCAAGTTCAACCAGATGAACCTGGAAGACATTATGCAAAGTAAAAGTTGGTTTACAAAAGGACACATGCTATATGAATCCACTTATATGAGGTATCTAAAATAGTCACAAACATAGAAACAGACGGAGTAGTGGCTGCCAGGGGATAGGGGGAAGGGGAAACAGAGGGTTGACGTTCAGAGGGTACAAATTTGACAACTGTAGGCAAGATGAATATGTTCTAGAGATCTGCTGTACAACCATGTGCCCACAGCTTACGATACTGTATTGTGCACTTCAAAATTTGTTAAGAGGGTAGACCTCATGTTAAGTGCTCTTATCACTATGAGAAAAAGATAAAAAATAAACAAAATTGAAAAATAAGTTCATCTGGAAGAACAACCAAGACAGTATTTTTTTAAAGGATAATGAAAGAGACTGGCCCTGGGTGGGGGGAATTTTTTTTAAAAAGCCACTAATAAAAAATAATAGCCAGGCACGGTGGCTCATGCCTGTAATCCCGGTGTTTTGGGAGGCCGAGGTGGGTGGATCACTTCAGGCCAGGAGTTCCAGACCAGCCTGGCCAACGTGGTAAAACCCCGTCTCTACTCAAAAATACAAAAATTAGCCAGGCATAGTGGCGATGCCTGTAGTTCCAGCTACTAGGGAGGCTGAGGTGGGAGGATGGCTTGAACCTGGGAGATGAAAGTTGCAGTGAGCCAAGATTGTGCCAATTGCACTCCAGCCTAGGCAACAGAGTGAGACTCCATCTCAAAATAAATAAATAAATAAAATGTATAATAATAATAATTTAACAACTTTATAAACTCAAAAAATCTAAGCTGTGTGGTACTGGATAGAAATGGAGACAAATAAAATCAAACCAACAAAGCAGCAGAACCATGTAATTAAAATTACGTAATATTATGAAGAGAGATTTCACATCGGTGAAAAGATGGTGTATTATTTATAAATGGTGTCGAAATAATTAGCTATGCAACTGGAATAGTAACTATAAATCTCAGTTCTCATCATACAAGAAAATAAATTAGTAATGGAATTTAAAAAGTTAAATGTTAAAGCCACAAGAGTATTAGAAGAAAACACGGGAGAGTATTTTTGTAATCTTTTTTTTTTTTTTTTTGACAGAGTCTCACTCTGTCACCCAGGCTAGAGTGCAGTGGCATGATCTCGGCTCACTGCAACCTCTGCCTCCCAGGTTCAAGCGATTCTCCTGCCTCAGCCTCCCGAGTAGCTGAGATAACAGGCAGCCGCCACCGTGCCCGGCTAATTTGCGTATTTTTGGTAGAGACGGGTTTTGCCATGTTGACCAAATTGGTCTGGAACTCCTGATCTCATGTGATCCGCCTGTCTCAGCCTCCCAAAGTGCTGGGATTACAGATGTGAGCCACCATGCCCGGCCAGTATTTTTGTAATCTTGAGGTGGGGAAGGAAAGAGTTCCTAAGCAAGATACCAAATCCAAAAACCCTAAAGGATAAGCTGCTTCCCTCAGAGGCTTCATCACAGTTTGCAATTATCTGGTGACTTGTTTGTGAGCCTCCCTACCAGACAGGAGTTGCCACAAGGGCAGGCCCATGTCTATCTCCTGGCACATAGTAACAGCTTAATAAATACTTGTTGAATGGACAGATCTGACTGTATAAAAATTACTAAGTTCTACATAAAGAGACACAAGTAGCAAAGTTAAGAGATAAATAATGGTCTGGGGAAAATATTAGGTTGGACTACATAAAATTCCCATGTTGGGTGGTAAAAAAAAGGTTGAGTATTAACAATTTATATGATTCAACCTAATATTTTTAACACATAGCAGATGAAGGATAAATTTATCTAATATACAAAAAGCTCTTACAAAACAAGACAGGTCAATAATCCATTAGAAAAAATAGGTAAATGATTAAACCAGCAGACCACAAAAGAAAATGATAATACAGATGAGAAAAGATACATAATATCACCGACCAGAAAGTGGAAACAAAAACTGAAACACAAACCATGGTTTATCTGCTAGACAGGTGAAATACACTAGACTTCATCCATACACAGGTTTTGCTAAGGAGGTGAGGAAAAGTGCATCCACACATTTCATGGCTGGAGTACAAACTGGTATAAACATTTTTGGATTATAATTCAGTAGTACCTATTTGGCATGCTTTCAGGATTAGTAATTTCACTTCTAGGACTCTTTCAGAGAAATACATATTTTAACAAGTGCACAAGAAAATATGTACAAGGATATTCACTGCAATGTTACTTATAACAGCTAAAAACTGTAGGCAACTTAGGCCGGGCGCGGTGGCTCACGCCTGTAATCCCAACACTTTGGGAGGCCGAGGTGGGCGGATCACGAGGTCAGGAGATCGAGACCATCCTGGCTAACATGGTGAAACCCCGTCTTTCCTAAAAATACAAAAAATTAGCTGTGCGTGGTGGCGGGCGCCTGTAGTCCCAGCTACTCGGGAGGCTGAGGCAGGAGAATGGCGTGAACCCGGGAGGCGGAGCTTGCAGTGAGCCGAGATCACACCACTGCACTCCGGCTTGGGCAACAGAGCAAGACTCCGTCTCAAAAAAAAAAAAAAAACAAAAAAAAAAACTGTAGGCAACTTAAATGTTCTTCTAGAGAAGAAAAGTTAAACTATAGTTAAGTCTTATTATAGAAATAATGGAATTGCTGAAAATAATGAAGTGGATCTATATGTTCAGGCTTTGAAAGCTTGCTATATGATATTTTTAAATGAACACAAGCAAAATACAGAAAAGTATGAATAGCTTGATTTCATTTTTCTGAACCCAGTAAAGAAAAACAATGTATGCAGCTCCATCCATACATAGGAAAAGGTCTGGAAGAACACACAACAAGAGGTTAACAACTGTAGTTATCTTGGAGGTGGGTGTGTGTTTGTTAACACTTCTATATTGTTTTGATTTTTTTTTTTTTTAATTATACTTTAAGTTCTGGGATACATGTGTAGGACGTGCAGGTTTGTTACATAGGTATACACATGCCATGGTGGTTTGCTGCACCCATCAACCTGTCATTTACATTACGTATTTCTCCTAATGCTATCTCTCCCCTAGGCCCCCCAACCCCTAACAGGCCCTGGTGTGTGATGTTCCCCTCCCTGTGTCCATGTGTTCTCATTGTTCAACTCCCACTTATGAGTGAGAACATGTGATATTTGGTTTTCTGTTCCTGTGTTAGTTTGCTGAGAATGATGGTTTCCAGCTTCATCCATGTCCCTGCAAAGGACATGAACTTATTCTTTTTTATGGCTGCATAGTATTCCATGGTGTAAATGTGTCACATTTTCTTTATCCAGTCTATCATTGATGGGCATTTGGGTTGGTTCCAAGTCTTTACTATTGTGAACAGTGTTGCAATAAACATACATGTGCATATATCTTTACAGTAGAATGTTGTTTTGATTTTTTAATAAACATACTTCTACTACAATTTTTTTAGAAAGATAAGCAATAAGAAAGGCACTGCCTGCTTTAGAGCATTAAATATAATAGGTGAAGCCATTAGAAGTCCAAGGACAAGGATTGAAGTTGAGACACCACCAAGTCA
Source organism: Pan troglodytes (assembly GCF_028858775.2). NCBI lineage: Eukaryota > Metazoa > Chordata > Mammalia > Primates > Hominidae > Pan > Pan troglodytes. The sequence continues at coordinate 43,174,808 of NC_072403.2, read as the reverse complement.
TATAAAGAGCACAGGTATTAAAGCCAAGCACAGGTATTTGAGTTCAAGAAGCTCATTAGACCCCTGAATCTTGGATTTTTCACCTTATAAAATGGCTTGATACATCTACCTTAAAGAGATATTGGGCCCTACTAAAGGAAATCAGTATGTCCAAGTTCTTTGCAAATAGTAAAGTACTTTAAAAACCAGTGTAATGTTGCTGCTTGGCCAGAAAAACAAGGGCTACAGCTACAAACTCCTAAGGGAAAGAGAGATGGATGGGAGCTGGAGGATTAAGAAAGACAACCAACTATAATACGCAGCTCTGATTTGGACGCTGATTCAAACTGTTGAATAGATTTATGAATACGACTGTATATTAGATTACATAAAGGAGCTATTACTACTTTTTAGATGTGATAATTGCATTATGGCTGCGTGTTTTAAAAAATGTCTTTGGCCAGGTGCAGTGGCTCACGCCTGTAATCCCAGCACTTTGGGAGGCTGAAGCAGGTAAATGGCTTGAGTCCAGGAGTTCAGGACCAGCCTGGGCAACATGGCAAAACCCTGTCTCTACAAAAAATACAAAAATTAGCCAGGCATGGTGGTGCAAGGCTATAGTCCCAACTACTTGGGAGGCTGAAGTGGGAGGATTGCTTGAGCCCGGGAGATGGAGCTTGCAGTGAGCTGAGATCGTGCCACTGCACTCCAGTCTGGGCGACAGAGTGAGACTGTCTCAAAAAAAAAAAAAACAAAAAATTATAATATATATATATGTGTGTGTGTGCACGTGTGTGTATATGTATGTGTGTATACATATATACTTTTCAGAGATACATATAAAAAATTTATGCATAAAATGATACGATGTTTGACATTGAGATTTGCTTCAAAATAATTCACAATGGTGAGGGAGTAGAGAATGGATAGAGGTGATAAGACTAGAATCAGGCATGGTGGCTCATGCCTGTAATCCCAACACTTTGGGAAGCTGAGGCAGGAGGATGCTTGAGCTCAGGGGTTCAAGACGAGCCTCGGCAATGTGGCAAAAATTTATCTCTAAAAAAAAATACAAAAAATTAGCCAAATGTGATGGCACTCCCCTGTAGTCCCAACTATCCAGGACGCTGAGGTGAGAGGATCACTTGAGCCAGCAGATTGAGGCTACAATGAGCCATGATCATGCCACTGCACTCCAGCCTGGGTGACAGAGTGAGACCCTGTCTCGATCAATCAATCAATCCAGCCTGGGTGACAGAGTGAGATCCTGTCTCAATTAATCAATCAATCAACAAATAAATAATACTTTATTTTTTATTTATTATTATTTTTTGAGATGGAGTCTCCCTCTGTTGCCCAGGCAGGAGTACAGTGGTGCGATCTCAGCTCACTGCAACATCTGCCTCCTGGGTTCAAGCAGTTCTCCTGCTTCAGCCTCTCCAGTAGCTGGAATTACAGGTGCATGCCACCACACCCCACTAATTAGTAAATAATATTTTATTGTTAAAAAGTGCTAACAATCATCTGAGCCTTCAGCAAGTCATAATCTTTTTGCTAGTGGAGGATCTTGCCTCAATGTTGATGGCTGCTGACTGACCAGGGTGATGGTTGCTAAAGGCTGGGCAGGCTGTGACAATTTCTTAAACAAGACAGTAATGAAGTTGGCCACATTGATTGATTTTTCCTTTCACAAAAGATTTCTCTGTAGCATGTGACTCTGTTTGATAGCATTTTACTCACAGTAGAACTTCTTCCAAAATTGAAGTTAGTCTCTTGCCTGCCACCATGTAAGACATGACTCTGCTCCTCATTTGTCTTCTGCTATGATTGTGAGGCCTCCCCAGCCATGTGGAACTTTGGCTGGGGAAGAGACCAGGGAATCGATGGATTTGGAGAGGAGCCAGGAATTAAATCTCAGCTAATGAACCTTATTTGATCTGTAAGAACCTTGATGACAGTGCCATTGATAATAGTAAACTCAACTGCAATTGTGTTTCTCTTATTATTTGGATGAATATCAGTGGAGGAAATGGAGACTCAGAAGACATGCCAGCAGAAGTTATTACTTCAGTAATTATTGGAAATCTTAGCTGGCTGACCTTGCACTTGACAAAAATGTAAAGCTTAAAATAAAACCAGACTTTCTATTTATCTGAAAAATATAAAAAATTAAAAAATGAAGTCAATCTGGCCAGGTGTGGTAGCTCACGCCTATACTCTCAGGACTTTGGGAGGCCAAGGCAAAAGGACTGCTTGAGGCCAGGAATTGAAGACCAGCCTGGGCAACACAATGAAACCCCCATCTCTATAAAAAATAAAAAAATTGGCTGGGTATGGTGGCGCACACCTGTAGTCCCACCTAGTCAGAAGGCTGAGGCAGTAGGATCACTTGAGCCCAGGAGTTTGAGGTTACCGTCTGAGCTATGATTACACCACTGCACTCCAGCCTGGGCAACAGAGTGGGACCCTGTCTCCAAATAAATAAATAAATAAAATTTTTTAAAAAATTGGAGTCAACCTTCTCAAATCCTGCCACTGCTTTACTAATTGAGTTTATGTAATATTCTAAATCTTTTCCTGTCATTTCAAATGTTCACAGCATCTTCACCAGGAGTAGATTCCATCTCAAGAAAGTATGTCAGCTATAGCTTTACTAAATAACTAAATATATTTCTTAAATAATAAGACTCATAAGTTGAAATGACTTCTTGATCCACAGGCTGCAGAACAGATGCTGTGTTGGCAGGTATGAAAACATTAATCTCCTTGTACATTTCCATCAGAGCTCTCAGGTGTCTAGGTTCATTGTCAATGGACAGTGATATTTTAAAAGAAATCTTTTTTTGTGAGCAAGAGGTCTCAACAGTGGCCTCAAAATATTCAATAAATCATGCCATAAACAGATGTGCTGTCATCTAAGCTTTGTTGTTCCACTTATAAAGCACAGGCAGAGTATATTTTGCATAATTCTTAAGGTCCCTAGGGTTTTTGGAATGGTAAATGAGCACGGGCTTCAACTTAAAGTCACCAGCTGCCTTAGCCCCTAACAAGAGAGTCAGCCTGTCCTTTGAAGCCAGACATTGACTACTCCCCTCTAACTATGAAAGTCCTAGATGGCAGGCTGGCCATAGTGGCTACTACGTACTTGTAATCCCAACTACTCAGGAGGCCAAGATGGGAGGACCACTTGAACCAGGAATTCAAGACCAGCCTGGGCAACATACCAAGACCCCCCCTCTACAAAAATTGTTTTTATAAAGTTAGCCGGGTGTGGTGGGTGTGCATCTGCAGTTCTAGCTACTTGGGGGGGCAGGAGGATTGCTTTAGCCAGAGTATAAGATTACACTGTGCTATGATCATGCCACTGTCTCTTAAAAAATAATTAAATTTAAAAAAGAAAGTCCCAGATAGCATCTTTTTCCAATAGAAGACTGTTTTGTCTATATTGAAAATCTGCTGTTTAGTGTACCGCCTTCATCAATGATCTTAACTAGATCTTCTGGACAATTTGCTGCAGCTTCTACATCAGCACTTGTCGCTTCACCCTGCACTTTCATGTTATGGAGATGGCTTCTTTCCCTAAACTTCATGAAAACCAACTTCTCCTAGCTTCAAACTTTTCTTCTGCAGCTTTCTCACCTCTCTTAGCCTTTATGAAAGTGAAGAGAATTAAGGCCTTGCTCTGGGTTAAGCTCTGGATTAAGGGAATGTTGTGGCTAGTTCATTCTTCTATCCATATCAGCAATAAGGCTATTTTGATCTCTTACTATTTGTGTGTTCACTGGAGTAGCACTTTTAATTTTACTTCAAGAACTTTTCCTTTGCTCACAATTAGGCATGCTGGCACAAGAGGCATAGCTTTCAGTCTGTCTCAGCTTTTGACCTACCTTCTTCACTAAGCTTAATCATTTATAGCTTTTGATTTAAAGTGAGAGACATGTAACTCTTCCTTTCCCTTGAACACTTACAAGCCTTTGCAGGGTTATTAATTGACCTAATTTGAATATTGTTGTGTCTCAGGGAATAGGGAGGCCCAAGGAGAGGGAGATGAGGAAGGACCAGCTGGTGGAGCAATCAGAACACACACAACACTCATAAATTAAGTTCACTGTCTTATATGGAGGCAGTTCATGACACCCTGAAATAATTACAATAGTAACATCAAAGTTTGCTGATCACAGATGACCATGACAGATATAATAATAATGTAAAGTTGGGCCAGGCACGGTGGCTGATGCCTGTAATCCCAGCACTTTGGGAGGCCGAGGTGGGCGGATCACGAGGTCAGGAGATCGAGACCATCCTGGCTAACATGGTGAAACTCCGTCTCTACTAAAAATACAAAAAATTAGCCGGGCGTGGTGGCAGGCGCCTGTAGTCCCAGCTACTCGGGAGGCTGAGGCACACGAATCGCTTGAACCCGGGCGGCGGAGGTTGCTGTGAGCCGAGATCACGCCACTGCACTCCAGCCTGGGCGACAGAGCGAGACTCTGTCTCAAAAAAAAATAATAATAATAATAATAATAATAATGAAAAGTTAAAAATACTGTGAGAATTATCAGAATGTGACACAGAGACACAAAGTGAACACACGCTTTTGAAAAATGGCACTGATAGACTTGCTCAACACAGGGTTGCCACAAATCTTCAATTTATAAAAATGCAATATCTACAAAGCTCAATAAAACAAGATATGCCTGTACCAAGATCAGAAAGCAGTCATATCTATCCCAGGAAGGCACACTGCTTGATGGGGTTGAGGTAGTAATGGGATGGGCACTTGAAGAAAGTGAAGACATGCTTGGAACAAAATATAAATGGTAGCTAAGAAGATAATTAAATAACTAATCAGAACTACAGCTGCTGAGGATTATTTTTAACTGGCATAACACTGTTAGCAAGATTTCATGACAGCATTTAGACTTCAAATGTAGATTAATGAATGGATTAATACCATCCTAGGCTCATTCTTCAATACTATTTTAGAAAATTACTACTGCAAGAAGCAACTAAAAAATCCCAACAGATCAGCTGAAATGCTCTCTTGATAAAATTATACAACACACAGCAGAATTACGCTGCTTCCAAAAGTTGATCTATTAAGGCGGGGGGGGGGGGGGGAGGATATGTAAAAAGTCCTCTAGAAAAAGCTTTCTTAGTTGCCTTAATTCTTAATTTTCTGAGATCGCCTCATGAAAGACCTCATCATCCCTTCGAGCCCCATCGCAAAACCTGGATAGGATAGGCCAAGTGAGACATTTCTTATGCTCTCCTCTCCAAAGGGTTCCACTCTCACCCATTTCTCATTACCCAACCCTCTAACCCCTCCAAATGGCTTCCTCCAAAAACCACAATCATCCACTACCCTCAGAGTCTAAAGAAAATGGTTTTAGTTCTAGCTCTGCCTCTAATAAGGAGACAGAGAATCTCACAACTTCTCAGTGAAATGAGGGATTACATGAATGGCTTTCTAAGATCCTTTCGATGTTCTTATTCCTACATGAGGTTCTCCTTACCTAAGGAAACAAAGCATCAGGCCATGGCAGATGGGTTTTCCTGTGACTCTCTCAGCATAGTGATTAAGGAAACCAAAACAGAGAAACACAGGATCCTCAACTCCTTTAAGACTCTGCTTAACTTAGGCTGGCTGGCAGAGGCTGGGACTACAAGAAAACCCAACTGCTGCCATGAAATCTAATCTCTCTCCAAAGTGACAAGAACCCAATGGGGTGAGAGGTGAAGAAGGAGTAGGGAGAAATCAAGGTCCTGGAGTCCTCCTTGGCCCATTCCATCACTTCCCGTATGTGCTGTGTTCTGGTGCCACAATCTTTTGTCCTCTGCACGTCCACATCCTGCTCCTAAGATACAGCAAGTGAACTGGAGTGTGCAGGCCTGATGTCCAATCTAAAATTCCAGTTTACATGGATGAGGGCCTGTGTTGGAAACAAGTTCAAAATAATCCTAAAATAATATAAACCATCAAACCACAAAACATATCAATGTGGTCATTCTTGTGACAAAGCAGGTCTTTTTAGGTGAGATCTGTGACCATCTTAAGAGATAAATTCCAGGCAGCAACCGCTGTTAAAAGTAGTTTTAGCTGTGTATGCCAAAGGCACTCTCTATTTTCTAGCAAGACATACCTACTGGCTGGACTCTTGGGAAAAACAAACAGACAGACGGCAGATAAGAAAGAGCAATAGCTTGTTCAGCTTGGTACTAATGCTTCTTACCCACATATTCTGAGAGGAAGACGACAAAGAATGGAGTGACCAGGTCATTAATTCCCTGGACATACCCACTGGCAGGGTGGCGGATGGCCCAAATAAATAGAATTCTTTCAAAGATCTAGGAAAATGAGAAAGAAAGACACGAGTGTTAAATCACGGGGACACACACTCCCTCCCTCCGTTTACCTACTTCACAATTTACCTCCAGGTTGGTGTAGAATTTTTAGGAAAATTTTAAGATACTGTGGGATAAAGAAGTATATAAATGCAAAAAGTTTCTAAATACACTAATTGTTTTCAAGTAGGGGTAGATACTTCTTGCCCTTTATTCATTTTTTCATTATCTGGTCACCACAATATAAAATCGGGAGAAGGAAAGAACAGCAAACCCAAATGCCTTAGAAAACATTTGGGATGAATGCTGTTAATTCAGGCCACCACATTCTCATCTGTAGATACGGTTTCCTATTTCCAAGAGCAAGATATCAGGACATCCCAGTTCTGATGCTTTTTTCTAAATTTTTTTTTTTTTTTTTGGTCATTATAGGATTTAGACAGGAAATACCTTTTCTACCACCCTCCCCTCTCCCTGCTGAGAAGAAAGGTGGTCTTGATTTAATTCTAACCCAGCCTGACTAGGACCAAGTGACAGACTGCACATTGCAGGAAGTCACTTCACATATCAGGATACAACTCAGATGTTTGCTAAGGATAGGAAGTCAAACAAAATCCTATGGACTCCTATAGCTGGGAATTTGAGAACAGAGAAACCAGCCAGGGCCCCATGGGAAAGGCCCTGGGGTTTAGCATATTAGCCATAAGAAGCCAGAGGCCTACACTGGGGACAAAGGAAAGATCTTTATGGTCCCTTTACATAATCATGCCCTGTCCCACTCAACTATACTCCCCTCGCTTTCATTAGGCCCTCTGAGCTTCTCCCCATCTTCTCTCAACCTGATAATACCCATTGCCTGGTTTCATCCTGGTGACCACAATTCCCAAGTCTGACACATTCTTGAGACTGGCTTTGACTGGGCTGCCTCATGCCTCTGAGAACCACACCAGAGAGATGGCAGAGGTGATGTGAGTACATGCAGATGATAGGGTAGGAGATTAGAAAGCATGTGGACTTGGGAGAATCTCAGCCAGTCACCACTGCATCAGATTGAAGAGGCCCTCTCAAGCAGGTGGAAGGCAGAAAAACCTCCCAGGGAGACCAACAAACAGGAAATGGTTATATGGTTTTTGGAGATGGTTATCTAGTGTAGGAGGGACACAGAGAAACTAGAGACATAAAGGATGCTTCCCAGCCTCTCTGTCATAGATAGTTGTGCCTACAGCGGGCAAACAGAGCTGAGAAACGGTTTCTTTCACTGTCAACACTGCTGCCTTCATAGGTAGTGAGAACAAAGCCTTTCCTGGAAGGGAGCTGGCCTCTCTGCCTTCACTAGACCTACCCATTTGCTTTGTGTAGTTGAGGAAAAGGCATAGCACCCTCATTTGCATTCGGCCCAACACTCTAATGGGAACGCTCTTACACTCTATTTCCTCTCTGTTGCTAAATGATCCCTCTATCTTGAAAATACAGCCAAAGCTAGAACCATCGTTTTCAGGAAAATCTCAATAATTCCCTGCCTCACTCTCTTTCTTTGCACTTCTTGTGACCTGGGTCTGTCTAGATGCCTCTATTAAAAAGCTCCTCCAGGTTGGTCTTTCCAAAGGACTTAGAAGGGCTTCTACTCTATAGGATCAGCCCCTTGTAAATACTCAAATCCTTGGCGCCTGGCTGTAACAATGGCCAAGTACATGGAAGCTAGCTGTTCAGAATCAGGAGACCTGTGATCATCCTCTCTAGTCAGGGTGGGACAACACAGACACACTCACATGGTACAAGTGAAGTGGTCAAAGAGATGGAAACTGAAGAGCACCAAGCCTGGTAATCAGGGGAGACCATGGGATGTTCGCTATAGAAAAAGTCTGGGATAATCCTGCCTTATAGAGAGGAGTGGATAGGAGAACCGCTGGAGGTCTTCCAATGTCTCTTCTACTAGTGTGGGTAATTCTTACATACTATAGGCAATTATCAAGTATCTTTCAGGTTTTCAAAGCAAGCCTTTCCGTATTCAGTGTTACTTAGTTCTTTGCTTCTTGGTTGGCATTTTTACCAGCCTGGATGGTGGCTCACGCCTTGTAATTCCAGCATTTTGAGAGGCAGAAGCAGAAAGAATTGCTTGAGGCCAGGGGTTCGAGACCAGTCCTGGGCAACAAAGCAAGACCCCATCTCTACAAAAAATTATGAGAAAAAAAACTAGCCAGGTGTGGTGGTGCATGATTGCAGCCCCAGCTACTTGGGAGGCTGAGGCAGGAGGACTGCTTGAGCCCAGGGAGTAGAGGTTGCAGTGAGCTATGATCATGCCACTACACTCTAGCCTGGGTGACAGAGTGAGACCCTGTCTCTTAAAAAGTTAAAATAAAAAAAATTTAAAAGATGACTGTAGCCTGCTAGATGAAATGGTCATTCAGGAAAAATTGGGAAGAATAAAGTTTGAGTTCCCATATTGTATTCAGGATGCACTACTAAAAGAAGCCACCACCCCCCAACCTTTTTTTTTTTTTTTTTTGAGACAGGATCTTGCTCTGTCACCCAGGCTGGAGTGCAGTAGCACGATCATGGCTCATTGCAGCTTTGACCACCTGGGCTCAAGAGATCTCCCTCCTCAGCCTCCCAAGTAGCACAGGCACAGTAGCACAGGCACACACCACCATGCCTGGCTAATTCTGTAATTTTTTTGAGACAGGGTCTTGCTATGTTACCCAGACTGGTCTCAAACTCCTGGGCTCAGGCTGGTCTCAAACTCGTGGGCTCAAGCAATCCCTCTGGCCTTGGCCTCCCAAAGTGCTGGGATTATAGGAGTGAGTCACCACGCCTGGCTGAGAAGCCTTTTAAACTGACTACTTTCCTCATCTCCAAATTCAGAGTAAGCATGCACAGGTAAAAGAAAAGTCTCTGAACATCTCCAAGTTAAAATGAGGAATAAGCAGTGCTGAGCCACGGAAAACTGTATGGGAGGATAAAGGGATCATGAATGGGTTTTTAGCTTCCTGTGAGCTGAATCTTATAGTTAAAATAATGATGTTACCTTCAAAATCTTCTTTATGCTATGGGTAAGACATGAGGGACCCCACCAGTGGAGACATCTATATTTAAACAAAATTATAAATATAACCCAAAGTCAAATAGAAATTATTTTCAGCATTTTAACCACCATCCCTCTCTACTATGAGAACTGAAAGTTCCATTAAAAGAGCACTAATACTTAGTGTCCTGGCTACTGTAAAGTTGCAAAGGAAATCCCTAATCTTAAGAAGTTTACAGTTACTGCTTGAGTCAAAACATAATAGCCCCACTGACACCTTCCATGTACTTCATTAACTTGTTAGGTCCCAAAATATAACTACTAATCCCACTTCTAAATATATACCCAAAAGAATTTAAAACAGAGACTCAAACAGATATTCACATACCCATACTAGCAGCAGCATTACTCACAATAGCCAAAAGGTGAAAGCAACCCATGTGTCCACTGACAGATGAATAGCTCAACAATATGTGTTACATATGTACAACGGAATATTATTCAGCCTTAAAAAAGGAAATTCACAATGCAACAACAGGGATGAACCTTAAAGATATTATGCTAAGTGAAATCAGCCAGTCACAGAAGGACAAATATTGTATGATTCCACTTATTTGAGCTGCCTGGAGTAGTCAAATTCTTAGAGACAAATAGAATGGAGGCTGCGGAAGAGAGTTAATATTTAATGGATACAGAGTTTCAGTTTGGGAAGATGAAAAATGTTCTGGAAGTGGATGGTGATGATGGTCATACAACAACGTGACTGTACTTAATGCCACTGAGCTGTACACTAAAAAATGGTTAACACAGTAAATTTTATATTATGTATATTTTACCACAATTTAAAAAATCACTACTTCCAGCTTGATAAAGTAGAGCAAATACTGGAATAGGAATTCTAAGATGTGGGTTCTTCATTCTGCCACCAGGTAGCCTCAAAATTCTGAGCAAGTTCCTTAGCCTTTCAAAGTGTTATTCCGCTCACAGATTTGTAACAAAGATCAAATGAGAATGTATGAAACCATGCTCTGAAGGAACCAAAGCTGCATATATGAACATAAGGTACTATTATGATTAGCCGCAAACCTGTAAACAGGTGCCACAGAACTATGCGGGGAGAAGCGCCAAAGAACATTAAGTAATTCCCTCACCTCCTGTACAAGTGGTTGCTGGAACAACGGAATGAGAGGATTCGTCCTTGGAATGTCAATGTGAATCTGAAAAAGAGAAGACATGTCCAAAAACACAAATGCCAGTTTTGGGTTTTTTTTTGGTTTTTTTTTTTTTTTTGAGATGAAGTCTCGCTCTTGTCCCCCAGGCTGGAGTGCAATGGCACTATCTCAGCTCACTGCAACCTCTGCCTCCAGGGTTCAAGCGATTCTCCTGCCTCAGCCTCCCAAGTAGCTGGGATTACAGGCACCTGCCACCACACCTGGCTAATTTTTGCATTTTTAGTAGAGACGGGGTTTCACCATGTTGGCCAGGCTGATCTCGAACTCTTGACCTCAGGTGACCCACCCGCCTTGGCCTGCCAAAGTGCTGGGATTGCAGGTGTGAGCCACCGTGCTTGGCCCAGTTTGTTCTTTTGACAATTTTTTTTTTAAAGAAATGGGAATCATCTGGCCGGGTGCAGTGGCTCACGCCTGTAATCCCAGCACTTTGGGAGGCCAAGCCGGGTGGATCATGAGGTCAGGAGATCGAGACCATCCTGGCTAACACGGTGAAACCCCGTCTCTACTAAAAATACAAAAAATTAGCCGGGCGTGGTGGCGGGTGCCTGTAGTCCCAGCTACTCGGGAGGCCGAGGCAGGAGAATGGTGTGAACCCGGGAGATGGAGCTTGCAGTGAGCCGAGATCGGGCCACTGCACTCCAGCCTGGGCGACAGAGCGAGACTCTGTCTCAAAAAAAAAAAAGAAATGGGAATCAAAGTAGTAAGAAAACACAATTTATCTTCAGAAAGAAGTGACTGACACAGGAAAAAAATCTAGTTATACCTACCTGCCCATGTGGAACATGTTTCCATGACAACAGTAGCTTATTAAACAGTGAGGAAACCTCCCAAAAGAAACCACTAAAGTCAAATGGCAATAGGCTTCACAGATTAAGGGTTTTTTCTTATTGCTCTGAAGTCTGTTTCACTCTGGGCTGGCATGTATGTAGCAGGTATGATCCAAGTAGGTACCCATCTTTCAGAATCTTACTCATCAACAGTTCCTAAGAACTAGAAGAGCTCAGAAAGCTACAAAAATGTCCTAAAATAGGGAACCAGAGATGAACTTGCTTATGAAGTCATGATGTGTAAGAAGCGGGGAAGGGCCAGGGCGATGGCTCACGCCTGTGATCCCAGCACTTTGGGAGGCTGAGGCGGGTGGATCACTTGAGGTCAGGAGTTTGAGACCAGCCTGGCCAACATGGTGAAACCCCGTTTCCACTAAAATTACAAAAATTACATGGTGGCTCATACCTGTAATCCCAGCACTTTGGGAGGCCAAGGTGGGTGGATCACCTGAGGCCAGGAGTTCAAGACCAGCCTGGCCAACATGGCGAAACCCCATCTCTACTAAAATTACAAAAATTAGCTGGGTGTGGTGGTGTGCGCCTGTAATCCCAGCTATCCGGGAGGGTGAGGCAGGAGAATCGCTGGAACCCAGGGGACAAAGGCTGGAGCAAGCCGAGATTGCGCCACTGCACTCCAGCCTAAGTGACAGAAAAAGACTCGGTCTCAAAAAAGATAAACAAAAAATTAGCCGGGCCTGGTGGCACATGCCTGTAATCCCAGCTACTCAGGAAGCCGAGGCAGGAGAATCACCTGAATCCAGGAGGTGGGGGCTGCAGTGAGCCAAGATCACGCCACTGCACTCCAGCCTGGACGACAGAGTGAGACTCCATCTCAAAAAAAAAAAAAAAAAAAAAAGTGGGGAAGGATCAAAAGGAGTTGGCCTTCAGTAACTGAAGCTGAAAGTTCTTACTTCTGTTACCTAAGACATCACTATAGTCCATTTCAACTCAGGGATTTCCCAATGCCCAGTCTAACTATGCAAAAGACTGTGTCAGCAGCAGCAGCAGCAGAGGCTACTTCAGTTCTTGAGGCTTGTTGTAAATAGCTGCCCACCTTCCACTTTCTGCAACCCCTGGCCTACTCTTCTCCTCCCTCCACATGTGATGTTGGGAGCAGACCTTTCCGCAGACCATGAGGACCATTATGGGCAATGACAGAAGACTCCCTGACAAGACTACTGAAAGCTACAGCTCCTACAGTCACAGATGCCAAAACAGCAGTGCAGCTGCCAGGAAGACATACTGATGTCATAGTCCAGAGGGACTGGACCACGGCTAGGTAAGCTTGTCTTTCCTCTCCATGCTCGATAACGCTTACTACTCACAGTGTGGTTGGTGGATCAGCAGCAGCAGCATTGCAAGGGAGCACATTAGAACTTCAGGCTTTACCTGAGACCTGCTAAATCAGAATCTGCATTTTCTCATAATCTCTAGGTGAGATCTTATCAAGATCCTAGATGATTTGTATGTACATTAAAGTTTGAGAAGCAGTGCACTGACTAGTGCCAAAAAAGTCTGTCTATTTAAAATGGCTAAAATCAGAGTTGCTGAATGAAAAGAGGGGAAACAGTTTTGAGGATAAATTTAACTCCTAACCAATATACCACAGCCTGAAGACTTGGAAAGCCTGTACCCTGAGAGCACTACCATGAGACATACCTAAAGTATATGACTGGTAAGCAAAGAGGCAGCAGGTGGTGACTGTACCTGTCTGTAGGTATCCTGGTGATGTTCCTCGTTTCGAGAGTCATAATACTGTTCAATGAAGCCAAAATATTCCTCCCGCTTCCGCTGCAGGGTCAACTTCCTCCTCTCAGTGTTTGCTGGGAGATAGCCCTATAGACAAGACTGCTGGTCAGATGGGGAAAGACAATGGTTGGATAAATCCTTAATTTTTATTTTAATCTACGCAGTGGTTTGGAAACTACCAAGAAGGAAAACTGCCAAGGGTAAATCCCTTTTTGGTTCTGGCCACCCATTTTTTGCCCTCTCCTCATTCAATGAGATCCACATGTGAGCAGATGAAGCAAGGCCAGCTTTCCCAGGATTATTTACTCCCTTGGCCCTGCACTGTGCTGGAGCTTGTGCCACTGGTGAGCACTCCTCAGCTCCCAGAGCTGGCACAGTACAGCAGTGAATGTAGGTCAGTGGGAGGGAGCTGGACCCAAGTCATGGCCTCGGAGGGCTGTGTGTGTCCAGGGCCATACTTCTGAGAAATGCAGGGATATAGCAACCTCTACAGCACATCTCAGCAGTGTGCCAAGTAAGTTGGTGCCAGTTACATTCTTTTCCAGTGTAACTTTCAGAATTACCAGCTTAGGAAGCAGCTGAATGGAATCTGTGACATACAGCTACAACACTCAGACAGAACTTCTGGCAGCAGCCCCCGGCCTAGCCAAAGCTCCAGGCCAACTTTCATTCTTATCCCTGGTCTAGATCCCACTCTCATTCTTATATTTTCTGTTCCCCTTCCGTTCTCACCAAATCTACTCTGAATAGCATTCAAACTTATTAGAAGTGGCAGAGGCAATGATTACATGGTTGCAAGAGTAGAGGTGGGTGCGAGCAGTCAGGAGACAGACCCTTCTTCTTGAAAACATTTATGTAATGCATTCTGCAGTGAGTGCCTGGAGAGTGGGGACTGTGGTTTATTCATTTTTGCATCTGCTCAAAGCATCTGGCACTATGCCTGGCAAACAGCAGGCTCTCAATAAATCCTCACTAGATGAATGAATGAATTTTACAGGCTCAGGAAACCCAAGTGTTTCTATCATAGCGGCTGGCACAGCGCTCTGTACTTGGTGAAAGCAGGACTAGTAAGGCTTCCAAGGGAGGCCAATTTATCAACTCTTCACAGATCAAAGTGGGTTTCAACTTTTGGTTATTCCGGCTGAAACAGGAGTGAAGCACAGGGAACGTTGGAGCTTACTCAAAGCAAGTGCTGGGATCACCCTATCTCACTCTATTCTTCTTCCTCGCTGTTAAGAACATGACACCATGACTATTGGTACAAGTCTGTGTACCACTACATGTGTGTGAATAAACTCTCAAGAATGTATTTCTTTATGCACAGAAATAGGACTATAGTCCCATAGTTCTGTCATATCCAGTAGGACTAGAGAAGTCTATGGAGTTAAGACCAATGTGTCCAGACTAACCTCATCAGGCAAGAAGGGCTGTGTGAGGCTCACACTTCTCTACACAGTGGGTAGAACTCACCGACAGGAGTCTCCAGGTTATAGGTCGAACCTCCCTGGGAACCCCTGGCCAGCTACACTTCCTCAGTTCATCTGTAAATAGAAAACAGCCTTGTTAGGTTAACTCTCCACAAATGCTCTAAAGCAAACCGCAACCAGCACTGCCTGATGTCTCCTTCCATCCATGTAAGACCACCACCACCACCTGCTACCCATAAGCACAGTGAAAAGCCCAAAACAGCCCCGAGCAGCTAAGTGCCAAGGACACGGCCTTGCAGTAGCAGTCCTGTCAGCTCAGAGATGAAAGTTAGAGGGGAAGGGAAAGACCAGTGGGTGTAGATTTCAGTAAGAGTCACCTTGAGATAAGGAAGACCAAAGTCAGAATAGTTGCACTAGGGTCTACAGGCCACAGAAACCAGTCCCACCTAATTTGGTCCATAATCTCTAGTAACATATGTCTGACTTAATACCTGCATGTCACTGCAATGGGCACCAGGTCAGGAGAAGCTAGAAAAGTAAAAGAAGGAAGAATAAAGAGCAGTAGCTTCCAGGTCTCTGAGAATTCCAGTCACCCAAAGCTCCTACCTTGCCTGGGCTCACAGGGACTCACCTAAGTCAGTGTTCTGGTTGGAGAGAAGCTGACGGAATTTTTCTAGGCGGGTTTTCTCCCGGACAGTCATTGGGGGGGCCCCAGAAGCGTTCTGATCCGAGATCCGGGCAACGAGGGGGATGATGGGCCGGAGAGGGAGTGATTGCTGTTTGTGGAGTGGGTTCCTCAGGCATGTATCACCTGAGATCATTCGAAAAAGAAAGAGAACGGGCTGTATGAGGAGCATGGATTCTGAGAAGCCTTAAACCTAACCGTTCAGCATTGTGTTTCCTCCCCAAGGCTGTGGCTGCCTGTGTGCACTGTCTGAGGTGCCCAGCTGAAGGGCAGCGAGGGGCCAGAACCCAGCCACACCCCATTCACTGCCCAGAGAAAGGGCTGCATTTACATCAAACACACCAAGGCACCTTAGGTGGTAACAGAGACGCCAGATGCTGCAGCAACTTTTGAGAACTTTTTTGGTGACTCTAAAGGTGCTAACAGAGACTCCAGATGCTGCAGCAACTTTTGAGAACTTTTTTGGTGACTCTAAAGGAAAATCAAATGTTTTCTTTCTACCCTAACTTGGAACTTTTCTTGGTGCCAAATAGTGAGTTTAGTTTAGTCTAAGGCAGTGTTTTCCTTCCCATTCCACACCACAGAGCACATAAGGAATGATGACACTGCAGATGACACCATAAAGCACAAGGCTGCAATAAATGGAGATGGTTGCTCTCCACAAGCCCCAGAACCCCCAGCTGCTCCAAGGACTAAAAGGATCAATATCCCCGCACATCCTGTACCCAGTTCTTGGCCCACCAGTGTGCCCTGCACAATGGTGAGAAGCTCTGGCCTAAGGCAATCCTGCCTTTGGTGGCTGCGGTTCCTTTGTGCTCCTACATTTCCCACCAAAATCAACCAGTTCTTAATTCTGCCAAGATATGACTGAAATAACAAACAAAGACTCAAACTGAACTCTGTCTTGTTCTCGACATTTCTACACTAGATAGTGGGTAGGGGGAATAAGCAGTAGAGGACTCACGTATATTGAGTGCTTCGTATGTATAAGGCATATAGGTCACTTTTACATATGATCTCTCATTTGATCCTTAGAACATATGGTAGGAATGTATAACTATTTTACAGACAAGAAACTGCAGCTCAGGGAGGTTAAATAACTTGCAAGTGAGAGATGAAAAACCACCTTAGGTAAGCCTGACTCTAAAACTCTTGTATTACCACAAGCAAAACTCAGTTTTTAATTCTAGCTGTGCTTACATGACTGTTTCATATTCTTTACACGGCTGGGCCTTAAAAAGTAGTAGTCACAACAAAAATTAAACAGTGACTATCAACCAACCAGCACTACTAGAAGGTTTACAAAAACAACTTCCACGAGGCAGTTGGCTGGGACGCCTAGTGTAACAAGGGGACTAGAAAATGCAGACACACACTGCAAAGCTGAGACAGAGGTAAATTTCATATTACCTATTTACAGACAGATGCAGTGACTATCAACCAACCAGCACAACTAGAAGGTTTACAAAAACAACTTCCACGAGGCAGTTGGCTGGGACGCCTAGTGTAACAAGGGGACTAGAAAATGCAGACACACATTGCAAAGCTGAGACAGAGGTAAATCTCATATTACCTATTTACAGACAGATGCCGGCAGGAGAAAACCTCCTCAGGGAGAATGCTCTGGGCTGGGCGGGGGAGGTCCTGGCTGCACAGGGCAGCTCATCATGGATCACAGTAGGGGCCTTCCTCACACTGGAAACCTCTGGAGACCCTCCATCACAGTGTGTAGACACCTTCCACGGCCTGCAGCTGTGGCCACCTGGTCCAGTAACACTGAATGCCTATCTGTGCATGGCACTGAAGGTTCATGCTAGAGCCCAAATCAGTGATGGAAACTAACTGTGCAATGATTGCAAAGACCTTACAGCCACAAAAAAGTTCCCTCAGAACATGAGCCAGGATACACTCCAGGGCTCTGATGTTCTTCTACTTCCTTTTCATCCTGTACCAGCTCACTGCTTTAACTCTCACTGCGATGACAAAGCTTCCCTCTCCAGCTCCCAACATACTTTATAAAACCCATTAGGGCAACATTAAACATAACCATGAATATTTAAAGGAATACACTGAGAGTCCCCAAAGGCTAATAAAACCACCATCACATCAACCATTACTGTGGCCAGTTTCCCGAAAAGAAACAGAGAGGCCTCTACTTCTACCCCACCCAACCTGATGGGACCTGCCTGATGGTCAGGAAGCTGGGACCTGGGGCCTTTAGGCACATTTGCTCCCTCCCTCAGGAACAGGAAAAGACAACCTTATGCTAGTGGCTGTTCCCTAGGGCTGAGAAAGTCAAACCACAGTGCCAAACAATTGTGAAATTCAGCCACTAACAGCTTTAAATACATCAGTTAATATTTCTAAACCTGACCAGGCCTAAAGCAATGTGAAGCAATCAAACCAGAGAAGTTGTGGACTCCACCACAGGGAAAGGAAGAAGAGAAGAGGAGAATGGCAAACAACACCTGGGTGTCAGAGAGTGAAGGCCCAGGTCACCAGACTGGGCAGCCACCACTGTGGGAGGGGCAAGTATAGCTTGTGACCACTCAGGCTTAATGATGTCACATCTCAGGCTTGAGTTTATTTACCGCCCAGTTGAATATCTACCTGAGTGAGGCCCCAAAGAAAAATCGCTTTTATTTAAAATGCACGCTGCTGAGAAGGCTGAGGCTATGAAGGGAGCAGGAAGGACTTACTAGAGTTTCTGGACAGCTGGGCATCACTGCTGGACTTTATGACCTTGTAGTTGGCAGGGACGTCCGATGTCGTTGACTGGGACCGTTCTGGTTTTACTCTCAGCTTGCTGTGGTTTTCTAGAACTTGGGCTGCAGTTGCCAAAGCAACTTTTGAGTTCAGAGTTTGGAAAGAAGGTGAGGAAAAGTCCTCTTCCTCATCATCGCCAATGTCCCAAGCATCACTGGTATTCCGTGCAAACTCATGAAAACTGGAGGCCTTCTTATTCTTCAGAGGAACTGTGTTGACTTTTGATCGTTCTTTAATGAAACTTCAAGAAAGGAGACACGATTACCAAGGAACGGCCTGACACATCTGACCACCTACATTTGCTTATTATTGTAATATTAATAAATTACAAACTACCACATACATAATCATTAGCTTCTTCAAACAAAAATTGCCCACATCCATTCTTCATCTAGATACATCCAGACCAGCCTGAGATCACAGAGACAGATGTAGCAGAGACAGCAATGGTCACCAAATATCCCATGTGCTCTTGTATACTTCCTGGCCCCCATGCACTTAGGTGAGGCCATATGACCAGTACCGGCCAATGGACTGAGGAGAAATGAGGCGATTACTTCCAGGCAAAGTAGAGAATAGGTGTCAGTTCTGTATAACCTCTCTCTTTTTTTTTTTTGAGACAGAGTTTCTGTCACCCAGGCTGGAGTGCAGTGGTATGATCATGGCTCTCTGCAGCCTTGACCTCCTGGGCTCAAGTGATCCTCCCACCACAGCCTCTTGAGTAGCTGGGACTACAGGTGTACACCACGACGCCTGGCTAATTTTATTATTATTTTTTGTAGACACAAGGTTTCACTATGTTGCCCAGGCTGGTCTTGAACTCCTGGGTTCAAGTGATCCTCCCACCTCGGCCTCCCAAATCGTTGGGATTACAGGTGTGAGCCACCATGCCTGATCTATAGCTTTTCTTCTATCATGATGACTGGCAAGATGGTAGAACCTCCTTCAGCCTAGGTAACTGAGTGGCTATGTGGAGCAGCAGTAACTATGTCGAGGAGCCTGCCCTCTGCCCTTACCCCACCCCCATTTTAGACATGTAGCATGAGCAGGAAATAAACCTTTACTGTGTTAATCCACAGAGATTTGACAGTTGATCTGCTATCACTTAGAGCAGCACATAAACTACTGGCAGAAAACAAGATAATTTTAGGTAGTCCACATATGTAGCATTAAACATTAAGTCCCAAAATAAAAAAGTTGTTCCATTTTTTATTCTGTTAAAAGTTCTTCTGCTGGCCTTGAGAAGAAAGTTGAAGTTTGGTGCTACTCTGTCTTTAAGACCATTTTCTAACTAGGTGCCAAAGTGATGGCAGCCTCAGAATCAATATATTTGCTAGCAACAAGATCTGGCTCTGGATTTAATAAGATTGTTTGGTTTTTCACTGAGTATTTATACGGTTCTTTTCTTTTAAGAGTCAGGGCCTTGCTCTGTCACCCAGGGTGGAGTGATGGAGTGCAGTAGAGAAATCTCGGCTTACTGCAGTCTTGAACTCCTAGGCTCAAGCAATCCTTCCACCTCAGCCTCCTGAGTAGCTGGGACTATAGGCGCACACCACCATGTTTAGCTTTTTTTTTTTTTTGAGAGATAAGGGTCTCATTATGTTGCTCTCACTAGTCTCAAACTCCTGGCCTCAAGTGATCCTCTCACCTGAGCCTCCCAAATTGCTGGGATTACAGGCATGAGCCACCACGCCCAGAAGTTCTTCTTATTTATAACAAATGTTGTTTTCTATTTATAGAAATGATAATATTTGTTCTTAAAACAAGACTATTTGAGTGGCCAGGCACAGTGGCTCACGCCCATAATCCCAGCACTTTGGGAGGTGGAGGCAGATGGATCACTTGAGGTCAGGAGTTTGAGATCAGCCTGGCCAACATGGTGAAACCCCATCTCTACTAAAAAAATACAAAAATTAGCCGGGCATGGTGGCGCATGCCTATAATCCCAGCTACTCGGGAGGCTGAGGGAGGAGAATTGCTTAAACCTGGGAGGTGGAAGTTGCAGTGAGCCAAGATCACACCACTGCACTCCAGCCTGGATGACAGTGTGAGTGACACTCCGTCTCAAAAAAAAAAAAAAAAAAAAAAGAACTATAGGAGACAAGTACCCAAATCAAAGAAAATAAAACTGAGGCTGCACGTTCTGGACTCATCCACCATGGCTGCTTCTCCTTTGTAAAAGGGGACCTGATCTACCACCTGCAGTACCACCTCAGGGGATTCGCTGTCGAGAACAAACATGCAGCTGTGTAAGAAAGATCTGTCATCTAATATAACACCCAGGAGTATGTGGTTATTACTGTTTTTCCTCCTTAGAGGCCACGTGTACATTCAGATTGCATAAATACTGGATGTTCTGAGAATTCTTTAATCAATCATCAAATCAAGAAGTTGAATTTTAACTCAGGTCAAAGAGCTGACTTGAAGCTGGTGGCCTAACACAGGGTGACACACACGCATACCAGGACCGGATGAACACACTACAGGGAGAGACGGGCCAGGCTGCCTGTCAGGTTCTAACAGGTGCTGACTTCTGAGAAAAATGAAGGCCGTTAACCAGCTGAGGGGTGGGTACCAGGGTGTGTGTTGTATTTTTCTTCATACCCTTTTTATGCATTTGAAGGTTTTCGTTTTATATATATATATTTTTTTGTTTGTTTTGAAAAGGAGCCTTGCTCTGTCACCCAGGCTGGAGTGCAGTGGTGCGATCTAGGCTCACTGCAACCTCCACCTCCTCGGTTCAGGCGATTCTCTTGCCTCAGCCTCCTGAGTAGCTGGGACTACAGGCACGCACCACCATGCCCAGCTAATCAGGCTGGTCTCAAATTCTTGACCTCAGGTGATCTGCCCTCCTCGGCCTCCCAAAGTGCTGGGATTACAAGTATGAGCCACCATGCCTGGCCAGTTTTCATTATATTTTTGAAGCAGATAATGATTCAATATATATTTGAAGTAGATTAAGAA
The DNA here is from genome assembly GCF_028858775.2 of Pan troglodytes. Classification (NCBI taxonomy): domain Eukaryota; kingdom Metazoa; phylum Chordata; class Mammalia; order Primates; family Hominidae; genus Pan; species Pan troglodytes. Next base: position 43,153,812 of record NC_072403.2, on the reverse strand, counting down.
TTGGAATTTACTCAAATGAAGACTTGCCAATAGAAACTGGGAGGACACTTTCCAACACAATGAAGAAGAAAGAAGGGAGAAAAGGTTGTCATTCCCCATGACATAAAGACATGAAATTCAAGGCAGACCATTTTGAGGCTGCTAGAAATGATTTTAAGGATACCTAGCCCACAAAACCCCAAATTCAACCAACCAATTTAAAAGTCAGCTCTGTCCTGAGGAAAGAGGCTTTCGTGGAGGAAGGGGTTGGTTTCACCTAGAAAAGGGGAAGAGTCTGAGGACAAAACAAGGTTGGTGAGAACCACCCACAAGAATGAAAGAGAAGGCTGGGCGTGGTAGCTCATGCCTGTAATCCCAGAACTTTGGGAGGCTGAGACAGGCAGATCACCTGAGGTCAGGAGTTCAAGACCAGCCTGACCAACATGGTGAAACCTCATCTCTACTAAAAATACAAAAATTAGCCAGGTGTGGTGGTGCACACCTGTAATCCCAGCTACTCAGGAGGCTGAGGCAGGAGAATCACTTGAACCCGGGAGGCAGAGGTTACAGTGAGCCATAATTGTGCCACTGCACTCCAGCCTGGGTGATAGAGCAAGACTCCATCTCCAAAAAAAAAAAAAAAAAAAAAGAAAAGAATGAAACAGCAAAGCAAGAAGTGAAAGGTACTTTGGGTTACCACTGAGAGAAGGCAGAGAATCCACAGACCAGGAGCAATAAACAATGATGGGTAAATTTAAGGCTTTGAAGCTTTTCCATGTTTACTACTTATGCTATCTCCAGAGGAGATACATAAATTCACAAATAAATACACATAAATATTGGCTACTCACTAGCCATATTCATACATATTCATAATATTCATAAATATTGAATACTCACCAGACCCTATGCTAAATTTTAATATATACCCATTTTCTTATCTAATGCCCATTAATAATCCTATGAGGTGGGTATTTTTGTTAGTCCCATTTACAGATGAGGGAACTGAAGCCTACTGAGATCATGAGCAGGCAGTGAGGTCTGGGCTCAAATCCAGGTCTACCTGACTCCTGGGCCAGCATGTGCTACTAACTACTTACTTTACCTTGAAAAAAGCAGCTAAAAAGAAGAAAGTCAGGGCCTAGAAGGATCTGTAGCCTAGGAAGAGAAGTCGCCAAGTAAACCGAGCCACATACCACTACAGCTATAATTCTCCCCAACTATACACAGCCAAAAGCCCAACTCTCACACCCTGTAGGAAAAAAAAAAATCTCAACTTGTAGGAAAAGACTTAGGTCTGACACACATAGCCTATTCTGAGTAGACAGGAAAGAAGCCACATCTAGGCATGGGCTCCTTGTAAGAGAAATGTCACCCCTTTCTGTTGACCCCAGTAGTTGCAGCAAAAAGTTAATCCAGGTAACTCCAGCTGGGGATGCCTTCGGTTTATATACTCCATTTAAACACAGTCCCAAGTAGTTTACACTTAACTCAATGTAAAAGAATGCCACAGTGTGGCTTGAAGTCTAACCAAGATTATTTATTATTATTATTATTAAGATGGATTCTCGCTCTGTCTTCCAGGCTGAAGTGCAGTGGTGCAATCTTGGCTCACTGCAATCTCCGCCTCCGGGTTCAAGCGATTCTCTTGCCTCAGCATCTTGAGTAGCTGGGATTACAGGCACATGCCACTACGCCCAGCTAATTTTTGTATTTTTAGTAGAGACAGGGTTTCACCAATGTTGGCCGAGATGGTCTCGAACTCCTAACCTCAGGTGATCTGCCCACCTTGGCCTCTCAAAGCGTTGGGATTACAGGCGTGAGCCACCATGCCCCACCCTAAACAAGATTATTTAAACACAACTCTATCAAAGTCACAACCAAACTGGCCTCTGACGAACACCTTCACCATACCTCCTTACAACTGTACGATAAATTATAGTTTAGAAAGCACCTTTGCAGATACCTCATGCAATCCTCACAAATCTGTGAAGTGAGTCTTACTATCTCTATTTTATGAATGAAGAAACTAAGGCTTGGAAAGTTTCAGTAATGTGCCCAAGGTCATGGAAATGGTAAGCGGCAAAGAAAAAGAGATTTAAGAAGTGCAGGGAATACTAAAAATTTCAAAAACCTAATAAATGGCACATTTGACTTGGTAAAGTGTTTGGTGATGAGTACCTTAGTAACACAAACACCTAAGGATATGTTGAAAAAGAGTGGCCACAGGTTACACTGGTTAGGAGTACAAAAGATCAAGCATTCTGTAATTTGATCATACTACACTGTCTTACTAATACGGATGTTCTACTTAACAGAATTTTCTAGAAAAATGTTTGACACTGACAAGTGATGTGAAGTGGAGAAATTTAGTAACAATCAAATAAATCCAGATATCTTAGTAACTAGTGTGGCTCCATGTGAACTAGTTCTATAACTTGGAATTAGGACCTAGCATACTTGAGCATCAATTCAAAAAACAATAAACTTAGAAGCTTGTCATACCATCAAGTGGCCAATGGAGCTGCTCAGCAATGAGACTAGCTTTATCTGAGCTATAAAAATTACTGCAGGCAATAGTATCACTAATAGTAATCATTTGGCAAATTAAAGTCAATATACATGGACAGGGAACGACTTACTGTACTTGTGCAGTTTAGATGATTGAAGACCCAATGTAAAGGCTTCTGCTGCGATGTGTATTAACCACACAGTAATTAATGATGGGCTGAAGTGGAACGATAATCATGTAGCAGAGAAAGTCATAAAAATGTCCTAACAAAGGTACTAAAATAGAGGTGATAATTGTTTTATGGCAACAATCTGAAATTGTAAAATGGTCTGGTGCAGACGTAGACGCGGCCCCATGTTGTAAAATATCAACATCAAACCACCACATACATGAAAAAGGGAACCAATTAATCCAGTGACAACTAAACTCCTCCCAAATTGTAAAGCTAAGTAATTACTCCTATTGAAAGCATGACTGAAACTCTGCTGAAAGATCAGTGAAAATATTCATGATTGTATATCATCAACAGGTGAGAAAACAATAGTATATAAAGTTTGCCTTGGCAGTTTGGGATATGGAAATATTCCTGAAGATCTGTCCTAAATACAAAATTAGGAAAAGCTCAGTTGATGATAGGTGCAGACAAGGTATGGTGATCTTGATCAAAACATAAAATGGACACTACACTCAGTGCCTTATATATGAGTGGATGAACAGCTTTATAGGTTAGCCACGTGTTTGTCAAAGGTTGTGCTAGAACAGATCTATTACCAGTCAATAACTCCTGGTTGTGACCAGAATGGTTGTGGTTACATGTAACATAATTCTCAACTATGATCCTTAAATCCCAAGACCACGATGTAGGTCTAGGCTGTTGTCTTTGCTATTCTCGTTTTTTTTTTTTTTTTTTTTTTTTTTGCCTCGGGGTTACGAGTCGGCTGCTATAGCTTTCAGAATCACACTCACACTACCACATTCAAACGCAGGAAATGTGAGTGGCAGCAAAAAGAGGCTTTCTTCACAGAACCGTCTCCCATTCTGATCAAAAGAGAAAATCTTTCCAAGAACCCTCCCCCAGGAGACTTTCTTTGATTGGCCAGAACCAATGAGATGAGACCAGTCTATGCCAGTCACTGGGATTACTAAAGAATTATCATGAAAGGTTTAAGCCAATGTTAATACCTCCCCTAAGTGCATTGTTGCTTACTCAATATCTGAACAAAATTACGGTTCTTGAGCATGAAAGAAGCAGGCACAGGGAAGACTATCAGTTAGGTAACCAGTAATGCCTGCCTCACTGGCCAACAGACCAGAAAGTCGATTCTTGATAAAACCAAAGAATAGTAGAATTCATTCTATTTAATGGGACGATCACACAGATATCACAGAAAACATGCTCCCCTTAAGAGCTAACAGCCAGGTGCGGTGGCTCACCTCTGTAATCCCAGCATGTTGGGAGGCCAAGGCAGGCTGATCACTTGAGTCCGGGAGTTTGAGACAAGCATGGACAACATGGTGAAACCCCATCTACACTAAAAATACAAAAATTAGCCAGGCATGGTTGCCCATGCCTGTAGTCCCAGCGACTGTGGGCGAAGTTGGGGGTGAGGCATGCGGGAGCTAAGGCAGGAGGATAGCTTCAGCCCAGGAGGTCAAGGCTGCAGTGAGCCCTGATCGTGCCAGTGCACTCTAGCCTGAGCAGCAGCGCAAGACTCTGTTTAAAATAAAAAAAAAAAAAGGCCGGACACAGTGGCTCATGCCTGCTATCCTAGCACTTTGGGAGGCCGAGGCAGGCAGATCACTTCAGCCAAGGGGTTCAAGACCAGCCTGGGCAACATGGCAAAACCGTGTCTCTACAAAAAGTACAAAAATTAGCCAGATGTGGTGGCGCACGCCTGTAGTCCCAGCTACTAGGGAGGCTGAGATGGGAGGCTTGCTTGAGCCCAGGAGGCGGAGGCTGCAGTTAGCCAAGATCACACCACTGCATGCCAGCCTCAATAGAGCGACCCTATCTCAAAAGAAAAAAAAGAAGACCTAACAAAAGGGGCAAACCAAGGAACATTAAAGAAAAGCCTGCTGTTTAAGTAAATGAGACAGTTTCATACCTTCATTCAATAAATATTTACTCACTGCCTACTATGTGCCACATGCTGTTCTAGAGGCTATGGGTACAGTAATGAACAAAACAAAGTCCCTGCTCTCAAGAAATCTATACAATAGTGGTTTCTGATTTAAAAAAAAAAAAAAAGCATGCACCTTGCAGACAAGAACAGCAGTCATGCTTCCTCAGTAATTCAGAAGACTGTGCCTTATACATACACCGAATCGCAAAAAGAACAAGTTGGTAGAATTATAGAAAGTGCACTACACATTCAGCTAAGTTATTTTTAAATTTTTTAAATACTGATAATGCATATTTGATATAGCATTCTTCTAGGTATTCAAAATACTTTAATGTATATTATCCTTTTTTTCTTCTCTTTTTTAAAAAACCACTTTATTTATATATTTAGAATAGTTTTAGGTTCACAGCAAAATCCAGAGGAAGGTACAGAGATTTCCTATACAATCCCTTCTCCCACACAGGCACAGCCTCTCCATTATGAACATCCGCCACGACAGTGGTACATTTGTTACAAGTGATGAACCTACACTGATACATTATAATCACTCAAAGTCAGTAGTTTGACTTAGGGTTCACTCTTGGTGTTGTACATTCTGTGGGTTTGAACAAATGCATAATGACACATATCCACCGTTTTTTGTTTTGTTTTGTTTTGCTTTGTTTTTTGAGACAGAGTCTTGCTCTGTTGCCCAGGGTGGAGTGCAGTGGCTTGATTTCAGCCCACTGCAACCCCTGGCTCCCAGGGTCAAGCAATTCTCCTGCCTCAGCCTCCGGAGTAGCTGAAATTACAGGCGCCCGCCACCAGGCCCGGCTAATTTTTTTATTTTTAGTAGAGATGGGGTTTCACCATGTTGGCCTGGCTGGTCTCAAACTCCTGACCTCAAGTGATCCGCCCACCTCCGCCTCCCAAAGTGCTGGGATTACAGGCATGAGCCACTGCGCCTGGCAGTATCCACTGTTTTTATAGTATCACACAGAGTAGCTGCACTGCCCTAAACATCCTCAGTACTCTACCTATTCATATCTCCCCTCAACCCCACCCTTTGGCAACTGATCTTCTCACTGTCTCCATGTTTTGCCTTTTCCAGAATGTCATGTAGTTGGAACCATAATTGTACATTATCTTTACTTCCCTATTGACTGTGAAGGAAGAAAGGGCAGCTACTAATACACAGGCCCCAGGAAGATGAGAACCTAGGTCTGTATCTCCCTAACCATTCAGCTTTCATTACAAACAACAACTTTCCCAGAAACTAGTCTCTAAAATTAAGCACGCCCCCAAATAGAGGCCAAAGTTCTTAGAAAATCTCTGAAGGTGACCTATCCCCTCATTTAAATTCACTATGGCTCAGTGATGGTCCATGAGAGAAAGATGGGATAAAGGGATAATTGGGGGTATGGATACACAGCCACACATCTTGGATTTAACTAGAGTCTCTGTTGCGCTTGAAAATAATTTATTAGAGTTCTAGTAGACAAATAGCCTCCTAAATAGCTTTTATTTATTTATTTTTATTTTTATTTTTTTGAGACGGCATCTCGCTTTGTTGCCCAGGCTGGAGTGCAATGGCATGATCTTGGCTCACTGCAACCTCTGCCTCCTGGGTTCAAGCGATTCTCATGCCTCAGCCTCCCAAGTAGCTGGGATTACAGATGCCTGCCACCAACCCAGCCAATTTTTGTATTTTTAGCAGAGACAGGGTTTCACCATGTTGGCCAGGCTGGTCTTGAACTCCTGACCTCAAGTGATCCACCTGCCTCGGCCTCTCAAAGTGCTGGGATTACAGGCGTGAGCCACCATGTCCAGCCCTAAATAGCTTTTAACTCTACTGTACATATGCCTGGGTCTCTTTGAGTGTGTCAAAGGGAAAGAGGAACTAAAGAATGCCAGCCTACAGTTATATTCTGTTGCCCTAGTTCTCATAGTAAAAGTGAGGAAAAGGTGGCAGACCTACCTATATTCAGAAGCAGTGAGCCTCAGAAACCAGATCTCCTGCTAAAAGATCTGGAGGTCATCAATGTTCTGGTTTCAGGGACAACATTTAATCAATAAAGACCTTTTGACTATTCTCTTTTGACCAAAGAATCCAATACCAAACCCTACATATACCAGTTCCCAATATAGGAAAACACAAAATCTCTAATGGGAGTTAATTTCCCATTTAGCAATGGACCATTTGGAAGTAAGAACATTGCTCATCTCCTGGTCCAAAATAGGGCAGAAGAGAAGCTAAAAAATGTCAAGGTGGAAACTGTCATTTCAACAAAATAGGGGAGGGTATGGGGTGACAGCAGTAGATAGATAAAAGGAAAATGTCTTGACTTACTTTTTGGTGAGCCGTGGGTCAAGAGGAGGATGCTGTGCTCCATATACAGGCTGAATGCTAAAAGCAAAAACAAAAGGAAGAAATAGTTAGTTTAGTTAGGAAACTAAATATGTTGGCTGAGTGCCATCTGCATCACAAAATTGGATGAGACTTTGATAAATAGGTTATCTCTAATAACTGTACTCAAGCCATCCCCCAAAGAGAGCAATCTACCCGTTAAAAAAATATATTTGATAATGTTCATTTTCCCTGGTGAAGTTTCAGTGCCTTACACACCTGTCAGGATGTCCTATGTGTAAAGAAGGCAGGATGGAAAGGTAACGGGCTTTAGAGCTGGAGAGAGCAGAGTTCAAATGCCAGTTCTGGCACTCAGTACCACCATGAACTTCCAGCAAGCTTTTTGACTCCTTTGAACCTGTTTTCTCATCTAAAGTGGGAATATTGCCTAATTGAAAGGCTCACTGGGCTAAAAGACAGTGAAGGGTGACCTAAGGAACTCACACACTGCAGGAGGGGTATAAAGTAACATAATTTGGCCATATCTAGGAAGAATGAAATATGCATACCCTAAGACCCAGTATTTTCACTCCCAAATATGCATCTTAAGATAAATATATACATATAGGTATTAGGAGATATATATAAGACTATTCAAAGCACCATGGCTCGTCTTAGCCCCAGACTAGAAATAACCCAAATGTCCATCAATAGTGACGAGAAATCAATTGCAATATGTTTATATAGCAGAACATTATACACCAATGATAATATATGTGAAGCAGGGCTTCAAGTAACAATGTGGATGGATCTTACAAATGTCATGTTGAACCAATGAAGTAAAGCATAAGAATAAATACTGTATGATTCGACTTACATAGACTTCAAAAACTGACAAAAGTAGTTTCTACTGTTTAGGGATGCATGCAGAGTAATATTATAAAGAAAGAAAGGAGTAAATGACATAAAAGGATATAGTTCTCTCTGGAGGAAAGAAAGGAGAAGACAGCAAATAGACACAGAAGTTTCTGGGGTGTTCACTTTGTGATTATTCATTAAGCCATCATACCACACATTTGTGCTTCATGTGCTTTTTGGTCATGTATCACAATTAAAAGAAAATGAGCTGGATGGGGTGGCTCACAACTGTAATCCTAGCACTTTGGGAGGCCAGGGCAAAATGACTGTTTGAGCCCAGGAGTTCGAAACCAGCCTGGGCAACAAAGTGAGACCCTGTTTCTACAAGAAAATAAAAAATTAGTTGGGCATGGTGCTGCACATCTGTAGCCTCAGCTACTTGGGAGGCTGAGACGGGGGGATCGCTTGACCCCAGGAGGGTCCAGGCTGCAGTGAGCACACCACTGCACTCCAGCCTGGACCCTGTTGGAAAGGAAAGGGAAGGAGAAGGAAGAGAAGAAAGAAAATGAGAATAAATGACTCAAGAATAAGTATATATCAAGCCAAACTATTGTTTAAGTATAAAAGTGAAAAAAAACTACTTTTCAACATGTAAGAACTCAGGGAAAACATGTTCCTTAACACCTGTCTGAAGAAGCTGTGAGAGAACAAATTTCAACTAATCATGAGATGGAGAAACCATGGCAAAAGGATTGGTGGAGAGCCCTGAACAGATCCAACCTTACGACTAGGTCTTACATTTGAGGCAAAGAGAATGTCAAAGTAATATAATTGGCAAATGTTAAAAGGAGGAAAAAATGGACAAATGAAGTGCATTGACCTCTTCCTCTTTTACTGACAGGGCTCAGAAGATATTTAAAGCAGATAGCTCAATTTGCAAATCTATGTCACTACCTGTTTAACATTAAATCCTAATGTAGATTTGCAAATGTTAATAGATGAATATGTATGTTTTACGACAGAAAATAAAACCAAGAAAAATAATATAATCAACTAGAAGCAGGTGGGAAGAGAGGGGTGAGGAAATATACTTACTAATTTCATCATTGCTCATGGTAGGGAGCCAACGGGTACTGTCTGAAGAAATATGGTATAAAGTTACACTTATAAACACAATCACTAGAATAAAAAGATCAATCTTCCAAATTATCAGTATATATATATATATATATATATATGCCCTCCCCTCAAAAGCAAGCACAGTCCACATAGTAAAAGATTTTTTTAAGAAGAAAATATTTTTAAAAGGCCAAGCATGGTAGCTCACATCTGTAATCCCAGCACTTTGGGATGCTGAGGTGTGAGAACTGCTTGAGGCTAGAAGTTTGACCAGCCTGAGCAACATGGCAAGACCTTGTACCTACAAAAAATTTAAAAATTAGTCAACTGTGGTGGTGCACGCTTGTAGTTCTAGCTACTTGGGAGGCTGAGGTGAGAGGATTACTTGAACCCAGGAGTTTGAGACTACAGTGACCTATCATCGTGTCACTGCACTATAGCCCATAAGTCCTTATCTCAAAAAAAAAAAGATGAAAATATTAAAAATTTAACTAAATAACTAAATATATCAGTTATTCCAATAAATATAAAGGAGCTAACTTACCTATTAAAATAGAAAGGATAATTACCAACAGGAAAGTAATTAAATAAATTACAGTACATCTTTTAAAAAGAAGGAGGCAGTTCTGGCCAGGTGCAGTGGCTCACGCCTGTAATCCCAGCACTTGGGGAGGCCAAAGCAGGCAGATCACCTAAGCTCAGGAGTTCAAGACCAGCCTGGCCAACATGGTGAAACTCCATCTCTACTAAAAAATACAAAAATTAGCCGGGCATGGTGGCAGGCGCCTGTAATCCCAACTACTCAGGAGGCTGAGGCGGGAGAATGGCTTGAGCTGGGGAGGCGGAGGTTGCAGTGGGCCGAGATTGTACCACTGCACTCCAGCTTGGGTGACAGAGCAAGACACCGTCTCAAAAAAAAAAAAAAAAAAAAAGAATGAGGCAGTTCTATATTCACTGACATGAAATAAACTCAGACATTAATTGAAAAAAGATGCAGAACTACATGTATGACACCATTTTTGTAAAAATCTTTAAAATAGATACATGCATTTTATGTGTGATTAGGTCTATGTATCTGAAAGAATATCAGAGTATCTGAAAGAATACAAAAGACACTGGTAGCAGCAGTTTGGAATAGGAACCAGATGACTGGAAGATGATGGGACACCAAAGAGACTTAGTTTTCACTGCAAACCCTTTCTGATTTAGTATCATGTACAAGTATCACCTTTATAAGAAATAAGCGATCTTGAGAAGGTTAGAAGGTTTAAGTGGGATGATATGTCGAAAGCCCTTTAGCACAATTCCTAGAGGGTGGTAATGCTCATTTAATGTTAAGCAGGAAGTGACGTAGATTTGCAAATGTTAGAACACTACCCAGCAAACACTCAGTGCCCAAGAAATGTTGATTTTCTTCCTCCCTCCCATTTTTATAATTTAATTCATACTCAACATTTAGAAATTGAAACAAGCTTACCAAATACTTGTTTCACATAACAGAGGTGATCCTAAAGGATGCTTTTAAATAAAAATATAGCCAAATCAATCACTTTCACATTGATTCCTATTAAGATTTCAGAGGAAATCTTACGTATAATCTTTAATTTATGAATACAGTCCCTACTTCTTTAGCTATAAGAATCTTTACTCCCTAAACCTCTCTGGAAGATTAATAAGTAATGTGTAAGCAAACTATTACATATATTACTACAGAAATACAAACTTTGAAAACAATACTAATTGATGTGTTTAAAGGGTTTCCTAGGCAGAGAGAAAAAAGAGGAATCAAAGAGTAAAGGGAAAGTTCTGCTGAGAGAGGAAGAGGGTGTTAGACACCCCCACCGACCACGGGAAAAAAAAAACCCAAAGGGCTACTGATATGCACATTAGCAGCTGCAAATAATCTAAGAGTACACCTGAATTCTTCAAGCCCACAAGCCCTCCTCACAATAAAATATAAAATCAGAGGATAAACTGCAGGAAGATCTCAACAGGCCGGTTAGGTAAGGTGACAGGGTAGAAAAATAAGAGATGGTCCTTAGATCCCCTCCTTAAAGAAGTATTACCATCTGCCAGTAACCCATGCAGAAGAAAAGCAAACCTAATTTGTGCAGGCTGAAGGGCCAGAGGCCATCAATTACCATCTAGGAAAGGAATCTTAAAATCACAGTAGACTATTTTTTAAAGCTGTCAGCCCAAGGTGCTGGCACAGCCAGGAAGGCTAAGATAAATGATGGACTTCATCAGCAAAGGTATCAGGGCCCAAATTGAATTTGTTAACATATTCTTGAACTGAACCATGATGTATCTAAAACTGGAACGCTTTGTATAATAAATCAGTTTATTGCAGCTTAAAAAAGACAGGCAAGAAGTTAGAAAAGAGAAACCGAGATGATCACAGAGACTAAATGGAGATAGACCAGAAGAGCCCAATGATTAAGGTGCTCAATTTCCTGACATTTATAATTCACCTATCACTGTCTGTACCATCCCTACTCCTTCCAAACCCAAACTCAGCTCTAAGAAAGACTGATCTCCACTCCACCTTCCAAACTTATTAAACCCATTATTAAATAAGGCTCTTTTCCCTACTTGGAATGCTTTTCTATTTTCTACATCCCTTTTCAAAATTGTATCCATCCTGCAACATTCTCTTCAAATTCTACACCCCTCATGAAACTTTCCATACCCCTACCCCCAGCATCTACTAACTCATGTCTTCTCTAGTTCCCTAACATACATAAATTAGGGCTTATATTACTTTTTAAAAATAAACTAGATTTAGATCATAATACAAGACACAATCAGAGCTGGGCACTGTGGCTCACGCCTGTAATCCCTGCACTTTGAGAGGCCGAGGCAGGCAGATCACTTGAGTCCAGCAGTTCGAGACTGGCCTGGCCAACATAGCAAAACCCCATCTCTACTAAAAATAAAAATTAGCTGGGCTTGGTGGCACACACCTGTAATCCCAGCTACTCAGGATGCTGAAGCACAAGAATTGCTTGAGTCTGGGAGGCAGAGGTTGCGGCGAGCCGAAATCGTGCCATTGCACTCCAGCCAGGGCAACAAGAGTGAAACCCCGTGTCAAAAACAAAACAAAACAAAACAAAACAAAACAAAACAAAACACCCTGGCATACCCCTCCCTCCCTTCCTAGGAAGCCACTCTATTGGATCTGGCATTTTTCACACTCATTTTTATATTTTTATTTTCTATGTATGTATCCCTAAATAATGTATGATTTTGCATGTTTTTTAAACTTTATATAAATAACATCACACTGTAAATATGACTTATTTTGACTCTAAATCATGTTACTTTAAATTTTACTTAATTCCAAGGCTAACTGGCTGATCTCTCCAACACAAGTTAAAACAAAACAAAACAAAACATTTGCTCTAACACAAGTGAAAAAGCATTTAATTGACATTTTCAAACACAAAGAAAAGTACAGAAAATGATATAATAAACATCCACAAACCCACCACTCTGATTTACAAATGTTAACATTTGTCACATTTCATTTAAGAAAAAAAGTGCTAGGCCGGTAATAGTGGCTCACGCCTGTAATCCCAGCACTTTGGGAGGCCAAGGTGGGTGGGTCATGAGGTCAGGAGATCAAGACTATCCTGGCCAAAATGGTGAAACCCCATCTCTACTAAAAATACAAGAAAATTAGCTGGGTGTGGTGGCACGCATCTGTAGTCCCAGCTACTCGGGAGGCCAAGGCAGGAGAATCGCTTGAACCCGGGAGGTGGAAGTTGCAGTGAGCGGAGATCGGGCCACTGCACTCCAGCCTGGCAACAGAGTAAGACTCCATCTCAAAAAAACAAAACAAAACAAAACAAAAACAAAGTGTTAGACTACTGATGCCCCAATTGCAGTCCCTAGTCCTGTTTCTTCGCTTCCCAAGAGATAACAATTATTCTGAAATTGGAGGGAACTCCTCCCATCTGTTTTTATACCTCTACATATATTCACAGATCCATAAACAACACACAGTATTTTCTATGTTTTTAAACTTCACATAAAAGACTGCACATTGTACATATCTTTCTACATCTTGCTCTTTGCATTCAACAATGTGTTTTCACCCAATTCCACTTTTAAGTTTGTCTGATTACAAATGTAACATATGTTTAGTGGAAAAACCAGAAAGTCAATCATACACAGCATCTTCTCCAGGGGAAGCCATGATGCCAAGCAGATTTTTTAGCTCCTAGAAAGCCATAGTGGTGCCATATCTTTTTCTGTAGCCCCCTTGCCACCTGGCAGAGCATGACACATACCAGCAGGCACTTAACAATATTTAGTAAGTGAAGATTAGATCTCTACAAAACCTAGGCCTCCACTTAAGCTAGACCTAAAAACCAGAGGTTAGTTAACACACTGCATCTCAAAGAAATCACACCACATACGCAGAGAAAAGAATGCCATGGAATATACTGCCACGCAGACAAAATGGAACAAAAGTTCTGATTAACCTCCGTCACTCTCTTTAATAAAACCAACACCATAGAATGTATTGACATAGCTGTTTTGCCTAGTTGAAACAGTGCAAACATCTTGGTAGGAAAAATCAACAGGTGTTTGTTTAGCACTGATAAAAGAGCTAGCGCAAATATGGGAAAAAGACCTATCAAATTTAAATGCCAAACGTGTTGGCAACTGATGTAGGTTCACACACTCACTCCACATTAGTCTTCCAGAACAGGTGATCTATGCTGTTTCAATGACAATTTAGTATCTTCTAGTCACTCACCCTACCAGTAAAACATCTCCAAGCCAAGAACAAGTTGTAATGTACCTGCCCAGACAGGCTGTGACTTTTACACTAAGTCTCCTATCAGATTCATTATTATTTTAGGATTGGCTTCAAGTTCTTAACTTGGCCTTTCTTTCTAACAACGAAGGGCCTGGAAGACTCAGGTAATTTCAGTTTTGGCCAGACGCAGAGGCTCATGCCTGTAATCCCAACACTTTGGGAGGATGAAGTGGGCAGACAGCTTGAGCCCAGGAGTTCATGACCAGTCTGGGCAACATGGCAAGACCTGTCTCTACAAAAAATACAAAAATTAGCCAGGGCTGGGCACGGTGGCACACACACACACACACACACACACACACACACACTGACCAAAGCTTTTTTTTTTTCCCCCATAGGTTTGTGCCACCAAGCCCAGCTAATTTTTTTGTGTGTTTTTAGTAGAGACGGAGATTCACCATGTTGGCCAGGCTGGTCTCGAACTCCTGACCTCAAATGATCCACCCGTCTCAGCCTCCCAAAGTGCTGGGATTACAGGTGTGAGCCACCACACCCAGCCAGATCAAAGCTTTTCAATTTCAGTTTCAAAAACTGAAGCAAGGAGAGAAAACAAAAATGATAGCTACTATCATCGTAACTATCCTTCTTATAATAGCTAATATTATTGTGTACCTCCTAACCAATTATTACGTACTATCTCATTTAATCCTCATAACAGCCCCATGGAGCAGATACTCTGTCCCTATTTTAGAGATGGGGAGACTGATGCATTGAGAGGTTAATTAAATCCCATAAGATCACATAGCTAGAAAGCAGAGCTGGGATTTTAACCTAGGCAGTCAGATTTCAGAGCCTGCATTTTTTTTTTTTTTTTTTGGAGACAATCTCTTGCTCTGTTGCGCAGGCTGGAGTGGAGTGACGCAATCTCAGTTCACTGCAACCTCCGTCTCCCAGGTTCAAGAGATTCTTGGGCATCAGCCTCCTGAGTAGCTGGGACTACAGGCGCACACCACCAAGCCCAGCTAATTTGTATTTTTAGTAGAGATGGGGGGTTTCACCACGTTGGCCAGGCTGGTCTCGGACTCCTGGCCTCAAGCGATCCACCTGCCTCAGCCTTCCAAAATTCTGGGATTACAGGCCACCACACCTGCCAAAGCCTGCAATGGTACAGATTGCCTCTTATCTTCTAGGCATTAATACAATGACCATTTGATGTGCTAAGTACATGGGGCTCATGTGAATAACTGAGAGAACTTAAAAGATGCTTAGTTCCACCAAGTTACTACATGACCCAGCAATTCCACTCCTATTTATCAGCAGAAGAATAGAAAATATATATCCAAACAAAAACCTCTGCATAAATGTTCATAAAAGCATTAAGCACAATAGCCCAAAAGTGAAAACAATTCAAATATCCATCAACTGATGAATGAACAAAATGTGGTGTATCTATACTATGGAATATTATTCAGCCATAAAATGCAATGAAGTACTGATACATACTACAGCGTGGACAAGCCTGAAATCACTGTGCTTAATAAAAGAAGCCACTCACAAAAGGCCTCAGATCATATTACTCCATATATATAAAATGTCCAAAAGAGGTAAATCCACAGAAACAGAAAGTAGATTAGTAGTTACCAGGGTCTGGAGTGGAGTGGATGGGGAGTGACTGTAAACAGGTATGTAGTTTCTTTTCAGGATGATGAAAATGTTCTGAAATTAGTGGTGATGGTTGCACAAAACCATCTATACTATAAATGAATATACTAAATACCACTGAATTGTACACTTTAAAAGAGTGAATTTTATGGTATGTGAATTATATCTCAATAAAGCTGTTATTTTTAAAAAGAATGTTTCGTTCATTTGCAACTTCTTTTATTTAATAAAATTTCTATTTGTTGTCACTAAGATTGTTGGATCATGATCAGACAAATGGAAAGAACCCTGTCATCGCTTTTATTTTTCACCTTTCAATTTGCAAAGAAGAGTAAACTAGTTTCATTTCCAAGTTTGCATGCATCCAGTAGAGTCATTTCTGTCATTTCCCCACCCAGGAGAAAGTTTTTCTTCTCTAAGACCGAAAGAGTACAGATGCAAAAGTTCTTGAGAAAATGCCCTAACATGTTCTTTAAACCAAAGTACCTTTCTATCTAAAAGAAACTTAGTTTTCTCCCATGACCAGAGGCTCGTGGGCTTCACTGCTAAAAGCACACAGCTGAACAGTATTTCTCTTTACCAAGTAAGGTACTAAAAACTATTATGAATTGTGAAAATATTTGAATACCTTAAAACAAACAACGAAGACAATGAGCTGGGGTAAGGATCTGAGTAACATTATTTTAAATGTTTACTTGCTGTAATAATGACAGCAATGTTAATAACTACTGTTTTTTGAGCAACTATAATGTGCTAAATAAACACTGTCCTAGGTTCCTTACAAATAGGGTATTTCACTTAGTCCCCACAGTGACTCTGAGGAAAGTATTTTTATTTCTCATTTCATAGGTAAGGAAATTGAGGCCTAGAAAGATTATTTGTCTTGGTCACACACACAACAGAGCCCAAATAGTAACCCAAGTCTTTCTGAACTCGAAAGTTCTCTATTTCTCTATATTCTTCAAAATGAAAAAGGAATCCAGAAACTTGAAGAAACTGAAAAGACTTCTCTTCCTATCTCAGAAAAGTAGTGCTTTAAAAAAGTTGACTGTTCTTATAGCCAAATACAGGAAATATAGGAAAAAAAGATTGTTAATAGCAACCAGCAGTCAGAAGGCACAGAAGCCCATGCCACGTCCCACATCTCTTACATTGCTTCCTGATACAACAGTCTTCCTATTGATTCTGATTATAATCTTAGGATGTCAAAATTTAATGATCTCACTATGGAAAACCCCAGAAAATAGCAGTTAGCACAACTAGAGAGCTCACTAGACCAGGAAGGAAAAGGAATCAGTTGGCAGGAAGTGTGCTTACCTAAAAACACAGAACATCTTTAACAGTAATATTAACACTGTTAAGTCCACAGCACTTTAATCTGAAGTTATTTTTGCATTCCTTTCTATTACTTTAATAAGTATTACTAAAAGCTGATTTCCACCCTATTCTCCATATGTCTACTAGAATCCTTAATAAAATAAGACTCTTGGTGGGGCATGGTGGCTAACGCCTGTAATCCCAACACTTTGGGAGGCCAAGGCAAGAGGATCACTTGAGGCCAGGAGTCAGAGACCAGCCCTGGCAACACAGTCAGACCTTGTCTCTATTTCATTTAAAAAATATATATATTAAGGCTCTTACCTAGCCACTACTGACCCTCATCTCTCTCTCGCTTAAAAAAAAAAAAAAAAAAAAAAGCCACGAGTTCAAAAGATTATCCCAGAAGGAAAAAACCTGAATCCATTAGAAAAGGTAGCACAGGGGACACAACCAAACATGAATTTCATCACCAAGTAGACTGTAGCTGGCAGAAATCTTAAATTTACGACTGAAATACACACTCTTCCTTATACTTCTCAGGACTTTGCCCAAAATAAACTGAAACAGTAAACCAACAGTAGATTGATGGATGGATAATTTGCCAAAAGTCTCAACATACACCGAAAAGAGGGTGGGGATAGTCTTAGGGGGTCTGCTCTCCAGTTAAACAACTGAAGAATGAACGAATTTAGTGCATTTGCACAAGAAGTGCATTACAATGCAGGGGAGGAAGAAGTCACTTGGGGTTGGACAAATCCTTAGAAAATGCCAAAGGAATAACCCTGATTCTGTCGTCTTGTAATAATTCCTAGTGGGAAAGGGCCAACTCAAGATAAAGTAAGGTCAGGGTTGAGAATCGTCCTCACTTTTCCTGCCTAACCCCCTCGGCAGGCGGCCCCAAACTCCCACCGGAATCCTTCGGGTAAGTGCCGACCTCAGGGATCAAGGAAAGGGGCCATCCTCGAGCGACCAACCACCTGTGCGTGGTGGAGACCCCTGAGAGGGAGTCCTAATTAGAGTGGGAAGCAGCTCTGGGGAGGAACCTCCGAGACCAGGGCCGACACTGACTACTCACCCAACTCCACTCCCCTTTACGCCCAATCTTCGGCCACCTTCCCGCTGAGGTCACCCCTCCTGAAACCTCCGCCCCCAGACCCCGGTCTACACCCACATCCAGCCGTCCCCAAAGCTCGCTGTTCGCTTCTCTGCCTGACAGCTGCCCTGCCGCCACCAGGCAGTCCCAGCTTCCCCAAACCAGTCTTCCGGCCTCTGTGGCGCCCCAGGCCCGCGGGATTTAGGGATTAGGATCTGGAAGGGTTTGGTCCAATCCCCTATCCCTCTCAGCGTCCTGGGCTCACCTCCCCGGCAGCTTAGCGCTCCTCTTCCAAAACTGCTTGCTGTTCTCAGAGGCCATTGCTCTGGCCGGGGGAAGTCCTTGTAGGCGGGCCAAGGGTTTGCCCGGCGAGATGCCCCCAGACCCCGCAATCTGAGGGCCAACCCAGGCCGCTTCCCCGCCGCCGGTCACCCGCTCCCAGCTCCTGGGGACGCCATCTTGGATGTGGGCACCCCTCCACCCAGCACCGCTGCCATTGGTGAGCTGCGCAAGCCGTGGACGGGCCGACCAATCGGGAGCCGGAATCCTGCAGGCCGCTGAAGCCAACCGGTAACGTCAGGGGCTGGGCACACAGGTGGACGGGGAAGGCGGAGCTTAGGCGAGCAGAGAGGCGGGGCTCAAAGTTCCTACCCGCGAGAGGGAAGAAGCAGGTAAAGTAAGGGACCTATGGGAAGGAAGAGGGGATTATCTTCTTCGTGAGGAATGAAGTTCCTTAGTCTAATATTTCTTGGCAAGAGAGAACATACTATGTATTTATATATAGGACTCTTTCATCTAAAAGTAAGGGCCCATGTGTTGGTTGTGGCCCATTTTTAACATCTCTCAATTCAATGACACTCTGGTTATTACCCTCCCTTCCTCATTCCGTTTACATGTCCATTCGTTTTTCTGAAGGAAGGTCAGCAGGGACCCGATAGCCCGGGATTGCTAACTGTTCAACACGTGAGCAACGGTTCATCAGAGTCTCCCTCTCCCTCTGTTTATTGAAAACGATTGAAGGACTTGTGCTGTGGGTGAAAAATTCAAATGATTTAATCCCTATGTCAATCCATAACTCTCACTTTCTGACTATGCTAACAGTGTATAGGAAATGGTTTATGATAGCTGTCCAACTCAGATTACCAAATACCATTTCTTTGAAGGACACAGTATTGCTCCATCGTGTGAATCACAAAGTTAAGGATGTATCTCCTCCCGGCCCCACCAACATCCTTAATTTCCCTTGTTAATCTATTATAAATCTTGCACCCTTGAATTTATTTTCAATCTAATTTTCCCAGACAATGAGATTTAGTATTAGCATTTTGAATCCTTTGAATGTCTTGTCAGCGTTTTTTGCTGGTTTTGAGTTTCTGTGGTTGTATTCCGTGGTGATTTGGGGAAAGAGGGAAGGCGGGCACCAGTCCAGAGTGGTTTTTGTCCCTTCGAAGGACTGTTGAGGTGGGCTGCGTGTCCCCCACCCCCACCCCCACCCTCCATTTACAGCTACCACATGTACTTCCACATATTGGAGAATACTTAAAGACCTGACCCCTGGCCCCAGCCAAAGAAGGACCTTCTTTTATATGTCCTCCAACGACGGTTTCTTCATTACTCCCATTTTCAAGCTTCTTTTGTCCCCTAATTTAAGAATTATAGGATTGAATGACAAGGGCTATTTTTACTTCCTCTGAGTCTTTCATGCTATAAAAGCATCTTATCTTCTTTATGGGCATTTAACCCAGAGAAAAAAAAAGCCCCTCTATTCTTTTAATTATTTTACCTGCCTTTCTCTGGCGCTTCTTTTTCTTAGGATGCAGTGACCAGCACTGCACACTAAGCCCAAAGAGGGATGTACTGAGGCTTTGTTAAGGCTGATGTTTTGTCTTTATTCTGGACAGCCAGACCTTTTGCTGGCTGTTTGGACTTTAGAAGAGTTGATGTCTTGAAAGAGTAATCTAAAACAACTTCTAGATTCCTTACCTTGGTGGCAACCAGCAGTTCAGAGTTCATTGTCTTAAAGGTATCCTCTGAATTATCTTTCCCTATGTGAGCTGCCATACACTCATCCGTGTGACAAGATACCTGCCACTTTCCAGCTTATGCACATGGCTTTAGAGATGTTCCAGAAGCTGCTCCCTATTGATTTGACATTTTACTATGTGGAAAGCAAAGTATGATTTGTGTATCTAGACATATCTCAAAATACCCTTTTTCTTAATCTTCTATGAAATGTTAAATGACACTGATTCCCAGGGGGTGTTGTTAACAGTGCTCAACCCAGAAAAGCCCTGTTATTTCTACAGTTTGTTTTCTATATCAGTTTCCCCTCCAAGATTTTTTAAAAATTCACATCAGTTACCTTGTGATGACTTTTTAAATAGGGAAATTGAGATTGTTGGAACCTTTTTCACCACTACCACTTGGTCACCCTAATCTTCACCAACCACACACCTGCTTACAGCAGCCTGCTATTCGGCTCCCTGCTTCCACTCTTAGCCCCTTAGAGGCCATTCCCCATATACCAACCAGAGAGACCTTTTTTTTTTTTTTTTTTTTTGAGACCAGGTCTTGCCCTGTCACCCAAGCTGGAGTCCAGTGACATGATCTCAGCACACTACAACCTCCACCTCCTGGGCTCAAGCAATCCTCCCACATCAGCCTCCTGAGTAGCTGGGACTAACAGGCACATACCACCATGGTCAGCTAATTTTTTGTATTTTTGTAGAGATGAAGTTTCACCATGTTGCCCAGGCTGGTCCCATACTCCTGAACTCAAGCAATCCACCACCTTTGGCCTCCCAGAGAGCTAGTATTACAGATGGGAGCCATCGCACCCTGCCCAGAGACACCCTGTTAAAATGTAGACAATATCATGTCACTCCTCTGCTCAAAACCTTGCAATGGCCCCCATTGTACTTGGCATAAAATCCAAGCTCCTTAAAGACCCTACATGACTTGGCTCCACTCACCTCTCCAGTCTCATCTCATTATGCTTTCTTTCTTGCTTAATCTGCTGCAGCCATGCCCATTGGTCTTATTGCCTGGCTCTATTTTTCTTTAAAGCGCTATCACTACAGGCCATATTATGTACTTGTTTGTTGTCCATCTCCATCCCCTAGAGTAAAGGCCCCCTGTCTGTTGCCAGTTAGGAACCAGGCCGCATAGCAGGAGGTGAGCGGCGGGTGGGCATGCAATCATTACTGCCAGAGCTCCGCCTCCTGTCAGATCAGCAGTAGCAGCAGATTCTCATAGGAGTTTGAACCCTATTGTGAACTGCTCATACAAGGGATCTAGGTTGCGTTGTGCACTCCTTATGAGAATCTAATGCCTTGTGATTTGAAGTGGAACTGTTTCATCCTTTAACCCCCCTCCCCCAAAATTTTCGTGGAAAAGTTGTCTTCCCTGAAACTGGTCCCAGGTGCCAAAAAGGTTGGGGACTACTGCCCTAGAGATCGTGAACCCCACTAAGACTGGGACTTTGTTTTGTTCCCTGCTGTATCCCCAGCACCTAGAATAGTGTTTGGAACATAGTGAGTGCTTAGTAAATATTTACTGAGTGAAAGAAGGAGGAATATAAATATTTCTTGTCTTTCGATTCTATGTTGTTCACATATTTTTTTGTTAGGAAAGATGATAGAAACAGTGTTTCCTAACCCCTAGTAGGATGTGTCCACTTTACCAATGACTCTACATCCTTGCCTACATCCTTGGTTGAAGAACAGTCTTCTCTGAGAAAGATTGTATTCTTCAAACTCTTTTGCAGCTTCAAAGGAATGTGCCTGTACCTGGAATGATGAGGGAGGGAGGCCACCCACCTAGTCAGGAGATCAGTTGGTAGCTTTCATCAAAGGGCTGATAGGTATGGCAGCCACCCTTGCCCAGCAAGAGGTGTAAATCATTGGTTTGAGGTTCCCAAGGGGTCCTTAGAGGCCTTCTGATGGAGGTCCTTCTTGGCAGACATTCACTGGTCCACTAGACCAGTGCTTCCTATACTATATTGCACGTGTGAATCACTGAGGATTATATTAAAAACCTAGATTCTGATTCAGGAGGTCTGAGGTGGAGCCTACAACTCAGAATTTCTAACAAGCTCCCAGGTGACACTGATGCTGCTGATCCATGGACCTCACTTTATAGATCTTCTGTTACTAATACAGTATGGCCTGTGATTGTTTACTTTATCTCAAGAGTTTATTTTGAAACTGTAAGTAGAGGCTTCTGCAAGTTTTTACTTTCCCCCCCTCAACTTCATCTTCATTCAAAAGAGGGTTAAACAACTTAAAATGTGGCAAAGTACAGTTAAGGGATGAGATATGCCTGGGTTGACTGTGGACTCAAAAGAGGTAGGCATATCCCAACCCTTAGAGAAAGTTTTATGAAAGAGATAATCCTTGAGTAGGGAGAGAAAAGGAAAGAGAAAGGCCTGAAGAACTATAGGAGGAAAGTCACTTCAGGACAGGAGCTCCAATGGGAAGATAAAAATAGAGAAAAAAGCCTTTGGACTTAACAGAGAGATCCCTGGCAGACTTTAACCTTAATGAAGGAGTGGAGTGGAAGGAAGGAAGTAGACACTGTGATGAGGGGAAGGGTTAAGAAATGAGAGCAAGAAGCAGCCCTCACAATGCACTGTGCAATGTTGGGCCACCTAAGAGATAGTGAGGTCAAGCTGGGATTTAACAGCAAGAGAGCTTTATAGTATCTAAACAACCACTGTAAGAGCCAATGGCAGAGATCAGTTATATTAGAGAAGGCAAGGGGATAAGCAAAAAGACTGAAAAAGTAAGAGGTTATAGGAATAAAGAGAGGAAGAGAAAGTTTTTAGAATTTGGGGGGTGAAGGGAAAACTAGGTATTTCATTCCTAAGAATTTATTCTAAGAAAAGAAGTCACCATACCTGGCAAGAAGAAAGGGGGAAATCTCTGTGTACAAAGATATTCTTTGCCTTGCAACCAATAATAAACAGGGGAAAATGAAAAGAATATGAAGATTTAAACATGAGAAGGCAGTTACGTAAATTATGTTGTGCAGTTTATAAACTTGAACCATGTTATACCATTAAAGAGGGCAAATTTGAATGCTACATAGCACATCAAAAAGGTGTATGAAATGTACAGCAGGGAAAAGGTAGAATATAAAATATCTTTGCATGATTTCAATAAGAATATATGGGTTTTGTCAAAGATTGGAAGGAAACGTGGAAAAATTAAGCAAATTTTGGTAGAGGGTAGAATTATACATCTTGGTACTTCTGGAACTTTTCTTTAATGTTACCGTTTTTTAATATTATAAAATATACATCACCTGGGTACAGTAGCTCACACCTGCAATCCCAGCACTTTGGGAGGCTGAGGCAGGTGGATCACTTGAGCTCAGGAGTTCAAGACCAGCCTGGGCAACATGACAAAACCCCGTCTCTATCAAAAATACAAAAAATTAGTGGAGTGTGGTGGCACACACCTGTGGTCCCAGCTACTCAGAGGCTGAGGTGGGAGGATCACTTGAGCCCAGGAGGCGGGGGTTGCAGGGAGCCGAGATTGTGCCATTGCACTCCAGCCTGAGTGACAGAGTGAGACCCTGTCAAAAAAAAAATATATATATATACATATATACACACACACACACACACACACATACACGTACACGCGCGCACACACACACCCCTCACACCCCTCACAACATATACATGTTGACATATATATGCATGTGTGTATGCATATATATATGCATGTGTGTATGCATATATATATGCATGTGTGTATGCATATATATATGCATGTGTGTATGCATATATATATGCATGTGTGTATGCATATATATATGCATGTGTGTATGCATATATATATGCATGTGTGTATGCATATATATATGCATGTGTGTATGCATATATATATGCATGTGTGTATGCATATATATATGCATGTGTGTATGCATATATATATGCATGTGTGTATGCATATATATATGCATGTGTGTATGCATATATATATGCATGTGTGTATGCATATATATATGCATGTGTGTATGCATATATATATGCATGTGTGTATGCATATATATATGCATGTGTGTATGCATATATATGCATGTGTGTATGCATATATATGCATGTGTGTATGCATATATATGCATGTGTGTATGCATATATATATGCATGTGTGTATGCATATATATATGCATGTGTGTATGCATATATATATGCATGTGTGTATGCATATATATATGCATGTGTGTATGCATATATATATGCATGTGTGTATGCATATATATATGCATACATGTATATGTATGTTATGTATGTATACATGTATGTATGTATGTCAACCAGGGGTTGACAAACTTCTTAGATCAAAGGCAGGATTGTAGATATTTTTAGGCTTTGCCAGCCATATGGTCTCTCTTGCAGCTATTCATCTCTGCCATTGTAGTGTGAAAACAACCATAGACAATAAATAAGCTCTTGGGGCTGTGTAATAATAAAACTTATTTTATCCACATTGAAATTTGAACTTTATGTTACATGTCATGGAATATTATTCTTTCAAGTTTTTCAACAATTAAAAAATGTAAAATCCAGGCTGGGCGCAGTGGCTCACGCCTGTAATCCCAGCACTTTGGGAGGCCGAGGCAGGCGGATCACCTGAGGTCAGGAGTTCGAGACCGGCCTGACCAACATGGAGAAACCCTGGCTCTATTAAAATTACAAAATTAGCTGGGCATGGTGGCGCATGCCTGTAATCCCAGCTACTCGAGAGGCTGAGGCAGAAGAATTGCTTGAACCTGGGAGGTGGAGGTTGCAGTGAGCCGAGATCGCGCCATTGCACTCCAGCCTGGGCAACAAGAGTGAAACTCCGTCTCATAAAAAAAATTAAAAATGTAAAATCCATTTTTATCTCCTAGGTCATATAAAAATAGCATACCAGATTTGGCCCATCATTGGTAATTTGCCATCTCCTGCAATAAATAATAAAGAACAAATAAGAAAAAGATTAATAAACAAAAAATCTTAAAATATAATTAAAGTTCCATTTTGTTCCTCTCTGATCTCATTCCCCTCCGTCTCTCCAGTGGAAACCACGATCCTGAGTTACATGTTCAGCATTCCCATGCGTGTTTTAGAGTTTTATTACATATGTGTGTATCCATAAACAACATGTTTTTCATGTTTTGAAACTTTATAAATAACATCATACTGTACATATGCTTCAGCAACTGGCTTTTTCACTCAACATTCTGTTAATACATTGAGCTGTAGTTTACTCATCTTAACTGCAATATATCGTTCCCTTATGTGAATATTCCTCAATTCTCATTTCCTGTTATTTTTATTTTGAGCATTGCTCATTCAACATTCTTTATACATTATCTCATGGAAATTTTTCTCTAGTGCAGTTTTTTTCAAATTATAGTTTCTCAACTGTCTTAGTCCATTCAGGCTGCTATAACAAAATATCATAGGTCAGTCCTTTTGCAGTTTGTAAGCAAGATGAGTGTGTGTTCATTCCCATATGTGAGATGTGCCTCCCTCAAACCTTGTTTCCTGTCGGCACATTACCTGTCTGACATGAAAAAATAAAAAACAAAATATCATAGATTGGGTAGCTTGTAAACAGCAGACATTTATTTCTCACAGTTCTGGAGGCTAGGAAGTACAAGATCAAGATGCCAGCAGATTTGGTGTCTGGTGAGGGCCCATTTCCTGGTTCACAGATAACACCTGCTGGCTGTGTCCCCACATGGTGGAAAGGGTCAGGCAGCTCTTTGGAGCCCCTCTTAAAAGGGCAGTAATCTACCTTCATCACCTCCCAAATACCTTACCACGTAATACCATCATATTGGTGATTAATTTCAACATATGTGTCTAAATCCAATTTTGAGAGGACACAAACACTCCATAGCATCAACTACTAGTGAGTTAAAGTAAACTTAAAGGTTGGGACCTTTAATGAAATAGAATAGACAGAAATAGAAAAGATCAGAATGTGTTGCATGTAATATGGGCATTGTTTAGCAAAATTTTTTCCCAGCTTTTTTACACTTACACATACATATACGTGTGTGCGCGCGCGCACACGCACGCCTGAGAGAGATACTTGGTTGTGATGTAAAATGTACTTCTCAATAAGAGGTCGTGATCAGCATGTTTGAAAAGCACTGCTTTAAGGTACAGTACCTAGGAATATCTAGGAAAGGCGTTGCTAAATCACAGAACATGTACAACTTCCACTTTACTAAATGTTGCAAAATGTTCTCCAAAATGGCTTTTCCAACTTATCCTCACAGCAATGAGTGTGAATTTACATTGCTCCACATCCTCACCTATAGTAGAATTTTTTCATGGGATGCTAAATATATCATACACACAAGAGAATGTATAAAACTAATATGCACAGTTTGATTAATAACGTTTGCATTCGTGTACCCACTCCCCATGCTATAAAACAGGATATTACCAATACCTTAGAAGCCTCTTAGGGGTCCCTTCCTATGGGCATTCCCCTTTTCTCTCTCTTTCAGATGTAACCACTCTGCAGAATTTTGTATTAATAATTCCCTTGTTTTTATATTTTCTACCTATGTTTGTAACCTTAAGTAACATAATATTGTATACATCTATTCTTCTGTTGCCTGCTTCTTTTAGACAATAGTATGATTTTTATATTTACCTATGTTGATGAGTACAGCTACAGTTCACTAATTTTCACTGTTGTAATAGTCCATTTTATAATACCATATTTTATCTATGCTACTACTGATGGACATTTGGTTGTTTCACATTCTGTGCCACTATGAACTCTGCTGCTACAAACTTTCTTATGTGTGTCTTCTACATAAGTGAACAACTAGAAAGATTTCTCTAGGTTGTTGACATGGAAGTGGAATTGGTGGTCTGGAGTGTATGCGTAAGTTCAACTTTGCAAAATACTGCCCAACTGTTTTTCAAAGTGGTCATACTACTTTACACTTCCAACCACATGGGATGAGAGTTCCATTTTTGTTTCCTATAACATGGTTTCACCAGTAAATCAAAACTGGAGGGAAAAGGTGGTTCAAAGTCAGATCCTAAGGGAAGGACAAAATTTGGTTGAACAGGAAGCAGAAAAGTAGAAATCTTAGTCTCTGTTCAGTCACATAGAAATCTTCCTTCCACTGGGTGCGGTGGCTTACACCTGTAATCCCAACACTTTGGGAGGCTGAGGTGGGTGGATCACTTGAGGTCAGGAGTTCGAAACCAGCTTGGCCAGCATGGTGAAACCCCGTCTCCAATAAAATACAAAAAAATTAGCTGGGCATGGTGGCACGTGTCTATAGTCCCAGCTACTTGGGAGGCTGAGGCAGGAGAATTGCTTGAACCTGGAAAGTGGAGGTTGCAGTGAGCCAAGATTGCACCACTGCACTCCAACGTAGGCAGCAGAGTGAGACTCTGTCTCCCCCGCCAAAAAAAAAAAAAAAAAGAAGAAGAAGAAGAAGAATGAAAAGAAATATTCATTTCTTCCTTTCTATTGTCATAAATTTCTGCATGGCACAAATTCAAAATCTACAAATGGATATGCTTAATTGTGGCCCCCAAAAATATTTGTCTACATTAAAATCCCTGGAACCTGTGGATGTTATGTTATTCAGAAAAAGGGTCTTTAACAGATAGTAAGTTAAAGATTTTGAGATGAGATCATCTTGGACTGCTTGGCTGGGTCTCAAATCCAATGACAAGTGTTGTTTTATGAGAGAAGATACAGACAGAAGAGAAGGAGGCAGTGTGACCACAGAGGCAGATTGGAGTGATGCAGCCACAAGCCAAGAAATACCTGGAGCCACCAGAACCCAGAAGGGTCAGGAAAGGATTCTCTGCCAGAGACTTTGAAGCATGAGTTTACTTGATTTAGGACTTCTAGCCTTCAGAACCTTAAGAGAACAAATTTCTATTGTTTTATGCCACTATGTTTGTTGTTATTTGTTGCAGAGAAGTCCTAGGAAGCTCATGCAGGATATAAAGAAAAAGTTGATCTCCCTCACAACTTTTTGCCCATTGCCACCTATTTCTGCTCCCCAGAGGCAACCACTGTTGCCAGTTCCTTGTTTGCCATCCTTATAGAGATATTCTTAAAGAGACCCCTAGTAATTGGCAGGAACATTGAAAATCATTTTACAGATGAGAAGACTGAAGCTCAAAGAGAGGAAGAGGCTTGCCTGAGGACCCTCAAGCTAGATGAACAGCAACCCAGGTTTCCTATTTCTTGTGCTCCTTTAATGTAAGAGAAGTAACTGGAAGCAGATTTTGATATTAGGCTAGAGAGAAAGAAGAGCAAGGTATTGGGTAAGTGAAGGGAGGGGAATGCCATGAAGGTGAGAATGGGGGTAAAAACATATGATTTTGCCTCAGGTTG
Organism: Pan troglodytes; assembly: GCF_028858775.2. Classification (NCBI taxonomy): domain Eukaryota; kingdom Metazoa; phylum Chordata; class Mammalia; order Primates; family Hominidae; genus Pan; species Pan troglodytes. The sequence continues at coordinate 43,125,667 of NC_072403.2, read as the reverse complement.
ACCTCAATTCAATGCAGCACTGCACCAGATCATTGCCACACACTGTAGATAGAAATTAATTCTTCTAACTAGCTTTTATTGAGCATCTACTATATTCCTGGCACTAAACTATATTAAGCACTATAAACATACAGCCCCTGTCCTCAACAAGTGTATAATCTAGTAGAGGAGTCTGGTTAGTAAGTAAAGCAGCATGACAAGTGATAAAAATGGAGGTGTATACTATAATATGTCCTAAGAAAACACAGAGTGGAGCATGATCCTCTCTGATTGGGAAGCTGAGGAAGGCCTTGAAAGATGAGTGTGATTTTACTAGGTAAAGAGGCAGGGAAAAGCATCCTAGGCAGAAGAATGAAACCTACATGGAACTATGGATGTCTACAAGGAGAAATTACGTATGAGAAACTGTAGGAGATGCTGTCAGTACCTCACCCACATCCCTCATCCTCTTCGTGTGCCTGAAGGCTCTTCCCCCATCTCCCAAGAACTATGGAAAACCATGCTGTTCACACTCATGGCATACTGGAAATGTCTAAGAGTTAACTCCTCCTGGGAGCAGCCCTCAACTAGTGACTGACTCTCAGGAGTTGGTAAACACCCAAGCTCCTTCAACACTTAGAGGGGATAATTCTGAGGTGTGTGTTTCTCAGAGTTTTTTTTACAGGATTAAGCTCCTGTTGTCCATTGTGGTAGTTGGCTTAATAGTTTGCCCTTGCCGGGTTCATGCCTGTAATCCCAGCACTTTAGGAGGCCGAGGTGGGTGAATCACGAGGTCAGGAGATCGAGACCATCCTGGCCAACGTGGTGAAACCCCGTCTCTACCAAAAATACAAAAATTAGCTGGTTGTGGTGGCACGCACCTGTAGTCCCAGCTACTTGGGAGGCTGAGGCAGTAGAATTGCTTTAACCCGGGAGGCAGAGGTTGCAGTGAGCTAAGGTCGCGTCACCGCACTCCAGCCTGGCAACAGAGCGAGAATCCATCTCAAAAAAAAAAAAAAAAAGTAAAAAAGTTCGCTCTTTATTGACTGCCTTCCTTCCCCTATATCACTTCTACCTCTTTCCCCACTCGTGTTTCTGTCACCTCCAAATAAACTACTTGGACTCAAATCCTTGTCTCAGGGTCGGCTTCTTGGAGAATCCAAACTAAAATTAACCATAAGTAGCTCTACATGGTAAGACCAAAGAGTACAAGGAATGGTGTGCAGGGACAAAAGATACTGCAGCAGGGGTCTATCATAGTAGACTTCTAAGGCCATATAAGTCTTATGTTACCTTTTCCTCTAGGCAATGGGACATTCATTGCCAGTTTAAGCAGGGACACGACATGACCAGATCTGCATTGTAGAAGGACCACTCTAGTCACATATCTATTAAATGGCTTCTGCTACACTTAGAATGAAATCCAAACTCCTAACCATGCCTGATAGGTACTGCAGGACCCGGCACCTGGCTGTCTCCCCATCTTCTGAGAATTTTTTTTTTTTTGAGACAGAGTCTTGCTCTGTTGCCCAGGCTAGAACGCAGTGGCACAATCATGGCTCACTGTGGCCTTGACCTCCCATGCTCAAGCAATCCTTCCACCTGAACCTCCTGAATAGCTGGGATCACAGCATGTGCCACCACATCAGCTAATTTTAAAAATTATTTTGTAGAGATAGGGTCTCACTATGTTGCCCAGGCTAGTCTCAAACTCCTGAGCTCAAGTGATCCTCCTGCCTCAGCCTCCCAAAGTGCCGGGGTTACAGACGTGAACCACCATGCCCAGCCTGAGAAATGTCTATTTAATTTGGCAATTGTGAGTTGACCCTAATGGCACAGCAGGGTCAGAAGCCAGATGAAGAGTAGAAGTAGACCAGATTATTGTCAGTTTTTCACTCCCTCTTGCAGTGCATGAGAGTAGATGGAGTATATTTCCCTGCAAGACTTCTGGCGAGTGGAATGTGAGCAAAAGTAACAGTTTGCCTCAAGAAGTATCATATGTTTCCACTCCCATGCCTGCACTATGAGAAGAGCATGCCCTGGGGAGCTACTGGCCCAAGGAAGATAACAGACATGTGGGAGCAGACAAAAATCCAGACTGAAGCCTGGAACCCACTCCAGGCAACCTTCAGCCTGAAGCTTGAATAAGAAAAATAGATGCTTGTGGTTTTAAGCCACTGAATTTTGCATCATTGTTGTGGCAAAAGCTGATTACTGCAGGAGAGAATTAGAGGAGAAGTAGAAGAGAAAAGTGAGCCAAGAATACGCTTTCAAGAAACTTAGCTGTCAAGAAAATGAGAGCCTGTTGGCCGGGCGCAGTGGCTCACGCCTGTAATCCCAGCACTTTGGGAGGCCGAGGCAGGTGGATCACTTGAGGTCAGGAGTTCGAGACCAGCCTGACCAACATGGAGAAACCCCTTCTCTACTAAAAAAAATACAGAATTAGCCGGGCTTGGTGGTGCACGCCTGTGATTACAGCTACTCGGGAGGCTGAGGTAGGAGAATCGCTTGAACCCGGGAGGCAGAGGTTGCGGTGAGCCAAAATTGTGCCATTGCACTCCAGCCTGGGCAACAAGAGCAAAACTCCGTCTGAAAAAAAAAAAAAAAGAAAGAAAGAAAGAAAAGAAAAGAAAATGAGAGTCTAGTGGATCTCCTCCTCCTCCTCCTCCTGCTCCTCCTCTTCCTTATTGTCACTGTTGTTCTGTGTTGGTGTTTTTGCTGCCCATGATATAAATCCCTTTCCCACATACGGAGAATTTCCCACTCTATGAAACTCATTGGGAAGCAGAGCCCACCTCCTAGTATTATAGCTGAAAATGCCAGCTACTTATTTTCCCAACTTTCCTGTGAACTAAGTCATGGCACATGTTGTGGGCTCTGCTAATAAAATGCACCCACTCTAGACTTCGAATCGGGAGGAGTTTGTGATGCAAAGAAGCAGAAGCAGCACAGAATCCATTCCACTAATGGGCAATGCCAGCATGGCAGCAACCCCCAGTTTGGGAGAATAGCTGTGGCAACAGCAACATTCAGGATCTGATGCTGAGCCTCTCAGTGTACCTATGGAGTCAAATGCTCATTAGCAGCAGTGGCAGTGTCTTCAGTGACCCAGCTCTGTGTTGTGATGTTGGGGCTACCTACCGCCCTGTAAGGAAAAACCTCTGAACATAGTATGGTAGATTGGTTGCATTCACGATCCTAATTCTTCACTGGAGGATCTCATCTTGTTGGACTTCCTCATTCTGACTGGGCTCACCCTTTTGACTTACTTTGGTCAATGGGATGTTAGTAAACGTTACCCAAGCCATGGCTTGCAAAGCACTTGTGTGATTGGCTTGCTGTCACTGTTGCTCTCTGCCATTGCCATGAGAACATGTCTAGGCTAGCCTGCTGGATGATGAAAAACATGTGGAACTAGGCCAAGTCTCCCTAAGTTATCCCAGCTGAGGCCATCCTAGTTCAGCCAACAGCCAGTTGAGCCTTTGACATATGAATTAGCTGAGCCAAAATCAACAGAATTGCCTGGCCAACCAACAGTTGACCTCAGACACTTGAGTGAGTCCAGCTGAGATCAGCTCAGCTCAGCCCAGCCCAGCCCCAGATAAACTGAACCTCACAAACTTGTGTATTAAATACATGTCCATTGTTCCATGCCATTGTGGTTTTATGGTTGTTTATGTGATGTTATTGTGACAATATACGGCCAACACACATATGATTCTCCAGATTTCTCCACAAGTCTATGAGCTATGGTTTTTCTGCTTAAATCAGCCAAGAGTTGGCACTTGTTGCTTGCTCTGACTTGCACAGAGAAAGACTGAAAGTAAATTAGAGAGAAACATGGGGTCAAGGGAGAAGTTGAGGTAGACGAGACTTCAACATGTTTATAGGCCAAGGATTGGAGGCAGTTGTATTTGTTAGGCTATAAGTGTAGCTGGAAAATAATAGTGCTTTAGACACAATAGAAGTTTACGGTTTTTCTCCCTCATGTGAAAGAAGTTTACAGTTTTTCTCCCATAGGGGTTTCAGCCTCTGGTGAAACTGCCTTTGCAAAACTACGACAGTAAGAGAAATCTGACACAGTTGACTCCTTCTTGCTTCTAACCTCCAGATTCTCCTTGTTCATTCCTATGCATAAGCCAAACTTTGGGAAGAATTTAGTTTACATTTTAACCTTAAAGCAAAGATGACAATAGCCCTTCCCAAAACTAAACCACCTTTCTAAAACTAATAAAAGTCCACAAGGTTAGGATTATGAGAGGGGCCTGAGTTCTACTAAAATGTAGGTGGAGTTAAATGATAACCAGCCACTGTTCCAGAGGTCACAAAATTTGTAACTTCCCCAGTTCCCCTGTAGATAACATCACTACTGTAGAACCTAAGATTGGCCTTTTGAGACGTCTTTTCAGACTTGTATTTCTGAGGACTGGCTGACTCCATGTGGGCTCCTGGCTCCTGACTGAACCGGTCCTGTGCACCCCCCCATCCAGAGGCAGACTCAGCACACAAGGAGTTTTCCACATCCTTATGATGGCATTCCCCACCAGTCAGCACCACCCATTCCCTAGTCCTCTGCTCACCAAACTATCCTCGAAAAACCCTAGCCAGGTGTGGTGGTGCATGCCTGTAATCCCAGCTAGTTGGGATGCTAAGGCAGGAGAATCGCTTGAACCCAGGAGGCGGAGGTTGCAGTGAGCCGAGATCATGCCATTGCACTCCAGCCTGGGCAACAAGAGAGAAACTCTGTCTCAAAAAACAAAACAAAACAAAACCCTAACCTCTGAGCCTTTGGGGAGATTGATTTGAGTAATAACTCCATATCCCATGTGATATGGCCAGCCTCATATCAATTAAACTCTTTCTTTACTGCAGTGTCATGGTCTCAGTGAATTGGTTTTGTCTGTGTAGCAGGCAGGAAGAACCCATTGGGCAATTACACTGGGATGAAGCACAGGGAGAACATGACCTTTCTCTTCAATACCTGGTGGTTTCCTCCATTTTTTCCCCCTTCCTATCCATTCTCAGGACTTGGTCACATGACCACACTCAGCTGCACAGAAAGCTGGAAAATGTAAACCTTATTCTGGCCAACCGAATTTATAACTAAACGCCCTGTTTCAGAGTGGAAGAAGGGGCAAACAGAGAGTAATAGCCCTTGCCAAATTAAAGAAGATGGAATAATTAATGGGACAACATCTCCGTGGTGGACTTTATTAGTTATTTCCTTCCATATTCTTTTTTAAGGGGGCTCTTTTTTTTGTAGGGGCAGGGCAACTGTGTTCACAGTGTGGGCATAAATCATAATTTACCTAAACAAGTTATGGTGATCCCATTCAACTTTGCCAGGAACTTGCTTTCCTAGCCTCTCCTGCAGCTACATGTGCCATGTGACCCAGTTCTGACCAATGAGCCATGAGAAGAAGACTGCTAGGGGTTTTCTGGGAAATGTTTTACTTCCTATGAAAGAGACAAACATGGAGGAGAGCTTACTGGCACACTCCTGCCTGAGATACTGGTGTGAGTCACTGGGGCAGTCAGCTTATGACCACAAAAGTAAGGCCAAAGGAATTACAGATGCCAACCTAGAGCCCTGACACCTTTTTAAGGATCTGAATACCTTGAGAGATGAGCAGGTGAAGAAGGGGAGAAAAAATATTTGAGGAAGTGGGAGTATTAGATACATGAGAAGGAATGCTTAGCAATACCCCTGGAAAGTTGGGTCCCAGTCAGATCATGAGGGCTTTGTATGAAGTAGTGTGATTTACTGTCAGAATTACCTCATTCCAAGCTGGGGCTGGTTTCCCTGTTTGTCAGCTGATTCACCACCAAAGCATGACAGGCTTTTCTCTTTGTAGGCTTAAGAAGACTGCCCATCTCTTCCCCACTCAGAGAGTTAAAGAACTTTTGTTTTGGAAAATCTAGGCTCTTAAAGGCAAAGAAAAGATCTAGATGATATGGATGAGTAGGGAGTGCTGATTTGAAAAGTTGAGGGTGAATAGAATGGTTCCCAGCTTTCTACAGCATGTGGAATTTCCTTCCCTTGGGGGGAATAGAGAGGTACAGGTTCTGCCCACCGTGGGGGCCTGTGTTTGACTCTCTCCCAGACCCCAGAGTGGCAGAATGTTTGATGGGTTAGCTGAGTGGACACTTGGCTGGGGACTGAGCTCTAAGCCATAGTCTCCAGGGCTATGAGCAGTGGGACCACTGAAGTCTGGACATCAAGCCCTTCACAGTGACCACACTGTCTTGAAGTCTAGAACTCTTCCCTCAGATTCCAAGATTGGGTGAACTCAGGGGGTTCTATGTGACTCCATCAAGGGGCAGGGAAAGAGCAGGCAAAAAAACAAAAAAAAAAAATTGAGATCGAATTTTTCCCTAACTCCCTGAGGAAGCAGGCCAAAACAGACTTCATATTACTTTTTGAAAATAAAGACAACGCGATAAAGCCATCTCTTGTGTTAGTGTTTAGTTACAGTGCAAATTTACACGGTTACATACAAAGCCAAGGAAAAGGAGTGAGAAGAGGTCATAAATTATCTCAATAACTTTTTTAAAAAGTTAATGGAGTTTTAAATAAGAAAATATAGAATGTATGTCTCTAAGAATTCAAGCTTATATATATACAAAATGTCCATTTGTATTTTAAAAATCTAATTGAATTGGCCTGGATATTGCCAGACTAGAAAAAAATTCAATCTCTCTTATCACTGGAGATCCCTCTGGCTCCCAGGGATGACCCAGAATCCAGATGTAGAACCTGGAACAGAAAACCTGTAGCATCACTGGGGGTGCTGACAGCTGCCTCATGCCAGCCCAAGAATGGGGACCTTGGATCCTGCCAGCACCTGCTTCTAGCCGCACATGAGTTGTAGGAATCCTTACTGAGGTTGGAGGAGGGAAGACAGAATCCCTAGTGCTCAGGGTCCAGTCCCCTCTCCAGGTACAATGCTGAGATGTCGCTTTTGAGGTCCTGCTTCCCTCCTTGGAGCTCTGCCGCTGAGGAGTAAAGGATCTTCATATTCCCCACCACGTAGACAGCCACCTTTTTTTTCTTTGACAAAGAGTAATACCTTTAGCCTGGGCAACATAGTGAGACCCCGTTTCTAAAAAAAAAAATTAACCAGGTATGGTGTCACGCAGCTGTAGTTCTAACTACTTGGGAGACTGGGGCCCAGGAGGTCAAAGGTGCAGTGAGCCAAGATTGTGCCACTACACTCCAGCCTGGGAGACAGAGCAAGACCCTGTCTCAAAAAAAAAAAAAAAAAAGAGTAATACTTTTATTATATATAGAACTCATGCACATTGAAAAAATGCTAATATCCTGATACATTAATATATTAAGTAAAGACATAACTTGCAAAAAGGTCAATAAAACTGGTTAACAAATACTTCATAAATGTTCAACCTTAGGAATAATCAATAAGATACAAAAATTAAAATATTTTCACCTATGACTAGGTTAAATGAAGAGAATAAATCAAAATAGAATCTTAAAATAGTAATACCAAACGATAGCAAATGTGTGCTAAAACAGATAGGTACATATATTTTTGATGGAAGAGTGAATTAGTAACAACCATTTGATGTTTTGTTTTTATGTCTTTTTTTAAATTTCTTTTTCTGTTTTAAATTAATAATGTTTCTCAAATACACACACATACATGTATACATACATGGAGATGTGATAGCCGGCCTCAAGTTTGCCTCAATAATCCTGGCCTCCTGGTATTTACACCCTTATGTTGTCCTCTCCCCATAGTCCCCTGCAGGGTCAGTGAGTGTGACCAATTAAATAGCTGAAGTGATGGATATCACTTCTGAGATTACTAAGACAGTGCAGCTTCCATTTTGGTCTCTCTCTCTCTCTCATCACTTACTCTGGGGGAAGCCAGTGGCCATGTCATGAGGAAATTCAAGCGGACTATAGAAAGGCCCAGGAGGTGAGGAACTGAGTTCTCTGGCCAACAGCCAAGAAAGAAGTGAGGCTTCCTGCCAACAGTCAGAGAGAGCGAGCTTGGATGAAACTTCCCTCCCACAAGTAGAGCCTTTAGATGGCCCCCAGCCCAGGCCAACAGCTTGACAGCAGCCCTGTGAGAAACCTTGAACCAGAACCACCCACCTATGCTACTCTTGGATTCCTGACTCATGGAAATTATGAGATAATAAATGTTTTATATCATAAGTGTCTAAGGTTTGAGGTAATTTGTTACAGAGCAATAGTGACTAATACAAGAGTTCAGAGGGCAAAACAGTCACACATACTTAAAGGCTTTAAAAAGTCCCAGCAGTTTTCTGTCTCACCTCTTCTTAGCCACCCAGACACATTACCCAGAGGCTACTGACCAAGTGCTAGGCTGCCACTGCTAGATTTCCTGTTAGAAGAAGAAAATAAATCTCTAGTTGTTTAAACTACTATTGTTTGAGTCTCTGTTCCTTGCAGCCAAATGCATTCTTTTTTTTTTTTTTTTTTAATGAGCTGGGGTCTCACCATGTTGCCCAGGCTGGTCTGAAACCCCTGGGCTTAAGTGATCCTCCTATTTAAGGGGAGGATCTTAACTGATATAGATGAATTAGGCTCTAAAGCTTTATAATGTGTTCGTTGTCATTGTTATTTTCCTCCCTAACCCAGTGTTGCAAGAGATCCATCTGAAATGAGTTGGCAGCAACATATTCTACTGAGATCACAAGTCAACTTGATGAGAGCAATTGAAAATAAAAAGTTCTTACCATGATTGAGTAAATCTAAGGTGCCGTCAACTGCAAAATGCATCATTATCTTAGGTACCACTGAAATACAAATATCATTAATTACATTATGCTTCAATGCTTTCTCATATCTTAGAATTTTATTTATTTATTTATTTATTTATTTATTTATTTTTTAAGACAGAGTCTTGCTCTGTCACCCAGACTGGAGTTCAGTGGCACGATCATGGTTCACTGCAGCCTCGGCCTCCTGGGCTCAAGCAGTCCTCCCAAGTAGCTGGGACTACAGGCGTGGCCACCAAGCCCAGCTAATTTTTGTATGTTTTGTAGAGATGGGTTTTTGCCATCTTGCCCAGGCTAGTCTCAAACTCCTGGGCTCAAGTGATATGCCCACCTTGGCCTCCCAAACTGCTGGAATTATAGGCATGAGCCACTGTGCCCAGCCCATGACTGAATTTTTATTGTATGCTTATCAAAATAATTTTTAATACTTATTTAGACATACGGCTTTTGTTTTTGTTTTGGAGACAGAGTCTGTGTCACCCAGGCTGGAGTGCAGTGGCATGATCTCGGCTCACTGCAACCTCCACCTCTTAGGTTCAAGTGATTCTCATGCCTCAGCCTCCCTAGTAGCTGGGATTACAGGCATGTGCCAACATGCCTGGCTAATTTTTGTATTTTTAGTAGAGACAGGGTTTCACCCTGTTGGCTGGCTGGTCTTGAACTCCTGACTTCAGGTGATCTGCCTGCCTTGGCCTCCTAAACTGCTGGGATTACAGGCGTGAGCCACCATGCCCAGCCTAGACATAGATTTTTTAAAATCATATATCAATACTTAGAAGAATACTCAACCTCAAGAGTAACCAATAAAATGTAAAAAGTAAGTCTCTCCCTTTCATGTTGGCATCCTTAGCCTACTTGTTTTTGTCTTCATGCTTGTTGCTTCAGTAACAAAATAGCTGCTGAGGCTGCAGGCATCACACCACGTTCAAGGCAAGAAAAAGGAAGAAGTGAGAATGGTGCCAGCCACATCATCTTCTCTTACCAGGAAAGGCAAAAGTCTTCCTAGATCTCCCAGCAGGTTTCTGCTTATATGTCATTTGCTAGAACTGTGTGCCATGAACACCCTGGATACAAGCAAAAACCTGGAAAAGTACATATTTTGCCTGGGTCTGGGCTCATTGCCATCCTGAGAAAAAGCAGACTTCTGGTAGCAAAGAAGGTGGAAATAGATACTGGGAAGGAAGCTAATGGTGTCTGCTACAACACAGCTTAATAAATAGTAGTTTTATATGCATAATAAATAGTAGCTACTCCTTGGCATAAAGTAAAAATAATGATAACAAAAATACTTACATAATTATATTGTGTAAGTGCTTACTATGTGCCAGGAACTGTTCTGAATGTTTTAAATATGTTAACTCATTTAATCTTCACAGCAATTTTGTGAGGTAAATGTTACTATCCTTGGTTTTTTTTTTTCAGTGTTTTTAATTCTACTTTATATACATACAATTAGATTGATCATAATCCCTGGTTCATGACATACCCTCATTGGTCCATGCATGGCTCTCTTTTGTTTACTTTTTAAATATTAGTTATTGTAAATAATATATAGACACCTTCAAATCCCCTATCCAAAATAAAATTAGTGTCTGGTCAGCAATTTGCATCTGGCTGTATGGTACCCCCAACACATTTTACTTCCTCCCCTGGCCAAGGTGATCATCATCCAGAATTCTGAGCTCATTATCCTTCACTTTGCTTTTCATACAGTTTTAGAGTTTTCTTGCATCTATATAAAGTCCTAAAAATATGTGTGTGTAGTGTGTGTGTGTATATATAGAGAGAGAGAGAGAAAGAGGGTTGTTTTTAACTGTATGTCTTTAGTACTTTTTTCACTTGATATTACATTGTTAAGATTCTACCATATTGTTGTATGTTGCTACAGTTGTTCCTTTTGACGCCTGTTTAACACTCCCATTGTGCAAATATGTAGCAGTGTATTCATCCTGAAACCATTCTTTACTGAAGTGCCTATAACATTCTTATTGATTTTCTCTTTTCTGGTTATTAACTGGTCTAATTCTGTTACATTCAAGCTTTGCATATGATTCTAGCAGTTTTCCAATATCCTTTTTAATGGCTGCATGAAGTCCTGAATCTTCTGCAAGACTTGCAATAATTTCTTGCAAATGACTTGCCTTGTGTTGTGCGTTGTCAGATATTTACATTGGGCTACCAGAGAGAGGCTGACCAATAAAGATTTTGACTTGATGGGGGCTTGGTGCACACAGAGAGCCCTTCATTTCAGCAAGGAGGAATGTTGCAGGGCTGAGGGAGGCAGGAAATGTCAATTCACTTGTGAATATTTTCTTGTCATGATGACTTTTGTTTCCATGGGCAACCTGGCAAATGCGGGAACTTTGATTGTGAACACTCAGATACCCAGAAGTCCCTACATCTTGGCAAATTCTTTAACACTTCTCCCACAAAAGGTAGAATCTAATTCCTCTCCCCTTGAATATGGCCTTGGTGACTCACTTCTAAAGAATAGCGTCCAGGAAACATGTTGCTATGGGACTTCTGAGGCTAGAATAAGAAAAGGTAATACAGCTTCCATCTGGCTTGCTCTTTTTGGGACACTCATTCTGGAGAAGCCAGTCATCAGGCTGTGAAGGAGCCCAAAGGAGCCCACACAGAGAGACCATGGAGAAGCCCACGTGGATGGGCACTGAGGCCTCCAACTGACAGCCAAGAGCAATCGCCAGGCATCTGAGTGAGTCTTCTAGGAGAGGCTACAAAGTTTGAGGAGAAGTAGCAAGTCATCCTGGACATGCCCTGTCTAAATTCCCCACAATGTACAAAATTAAGCTAACTGTGCTCTGTCTGAAGTCCTCACCCACAGAATCCATTCACATAATAAATGGTTATCTTATGCTACTAAGTTTTGGGGTAATTTGTTATAGAAATTAATAAAATTAGTAAAAAAAAAAATAGCACTGGCACATCCAATTTAAAGATGAGCAAACTGAGTCTTGGAGAGAATAAATTCACAGTAAATGGTGAAGCCAAGATTGAAGCCTGGCCATTTGACTTGAAAATTTGCGGATCTCAACCTTGACACCCTCCCTATAATGGCCTATTATTCCCTTGCATTTTCAGGATATCCTTGGTTACTCAGAACACAACTAATTAGCTTACTCTCCCACCCCAGGATTGAACCTGGGAGGGCAATGCTACCACCAAAAAAATACACATGCTCATACTCTAAAAATAACCCACTCAGAAAGGGTTAAACTGAGCTGCAGATTGGCAAATGATAAATGCTTAGTTCAGGGCCTAAAAAACAAAGAGTATTTAAAAATAAATGGCCAGGCACAGTGGCTCATGCCTGTAATCCTAGCACTTGTGGGAGGCAGAGGTGGGAGAATCACTTGAGCCCAGGAGTTCAAGACCAGCCTGGGCAACATAGTGAGACCATGTCTCTGTTTTTTTAAATTGTTTTTAAATTAAAAATAAAATAAACACTACACACTTTTTTGAGTTCAAACACGATGATGTTAAAGTGGGATGAAAGGATAAAAATCAGCTTTATTTTACAATGTTTTGTTATGCTAATGATTTTTTATTTATCTAGCTTTATTTTTCTAGTATGAATATTTTAAACTCTACATAAAGATATTGCTGTGCTTTGAATGTGTTTGACCCCTCCAAAATTCATGTGTTGAAACTTAATCCCCATAGTGGTGGTATTAAGAGATAGGGACTTTGGGGAAGGGATTAAGTCATGAGGGTTCCTTCAAAATGGGTTAGTGCTTTATAAAAGGACTAGAGGGAACTAGTTTAGGTCCCCTTGCCCTTCTACTTTCCTCCCTGTGAGGACACAGCAACAAGGCGTCATCTTGGAAGCAGAGAGCAGTCCTCACCAGACACTAGTGCCAGTGCCTTGATCTTGGAGTTTCCAGCCTCCAGAACCATAAGAAATACATTAGGCCAGGTGCGGTGGCTCACACCTGTAATCCCAGCACTTTGGGAGGCCAAGGTGGACGGATCACAAGGTCAGGAGATCGAGACCATCCTGACTAACATGGTGAAACCCCATCTCTACTAAAAAATAGAAAAAATTAGCCAGGCGTGGTGGCAGGTGCCTGTAGTCCCAGCTACTCAGGAGGCTGAGGCAGGAGAATGGCGTGAACCTGGGAGGCGGAGCCTGCAGTGAGCCGAGATGGCACCACTGCACTCTAGCCTGGGCGACAGAGCAAGACTCTGTCTCAAAAAAAATAATAATAGAAGAAATACATTTGTATTCTTTATATATTACCCAGTCTGTGGTGTTCTGTTATAGCAGCATAAATGGTCTAAGACAGATATCTTTAATTTAAAACAATTTAAAATGTTGCCAACATTCCAAGATGGAATTGGAATCACTTCCATTTGTGTAGTATTTGAAGTAATATATCATTTCCAGAAATTTTCACAAGTAAAAAAATCTTTGTTCTATCCCCAGCTACTTCTCATGATAATGTTTTTAGCTCATGGTTTAGACTATGACAGAGTTATCCAGCTGTCCTTCCACATTGCCAGCTTTAACCATTTTGCAGTTAAGAAGATACTGTATTTTTTAAAAAGCCACACCAGCATCAGGGTAGCCAGTGGGATTTATTTAATGATCTGGGTTTATTAGGAATTCATGAAATAATTATATTTTCATAAATTTATTTTTATTAAAATTGTGCATGTGTGTGTAATATTACTATGTAAACCTTATAATAAAACCAGCATTTCTCTTTTCTTCCTTCCCTATCCCTATTCATACTTTTCACAGGTAACCACTTTCAGTTCTTCTATTTCCCCTCCTATTTATCTCTTTATCTCAAAATTACATGTGTATACCGATATTTATTTTATTTTCTTTTTTTGAGATGGAGTCTCACTCTGTCGCCTAGGCTGGAGTGCAGTGGCACCATCTCGGCTCACTGCAACCTCTGCCTCCTAGGTTCAAGTAATACTCTTGCCTCAGACTCCTGAGTAGCTGGGACTACAAAAACAAGCCACCACATCTGGCCAGATGTGGACTTCTTATCCTCTACACACACACTCACTGCCATTCCTCCCAAACTCTTAACTGTATCATCACTAGTGGCTATATCAAGATTACAACTTCATAAGCACAGGTACTCCTCAACTTACGATGAGGTTTTGTCCCAATAAACCCATAAGTTGAAAATATTGTTAAGTCAAAAATGCATTTAAGTGGCAAGGCGCGGTGGCTCACACCTGTAATTTCAGCACTTTGGGAGGCCAAGGCAGGAGGATCATCTGAGGTCAGGAGTTCGAGACCAGCCTGGCCAACATGGAGAAACCCCACCTCGACTAAAAATACAAAAATTAGCTGGGTGTGGTGGCGCATGCCTGTAATCCCAGCTACTTGGGAGGCTGAGGCAGGAGAATCGTTCAAATCTGGGAGACAGAGGTTGCAGTGAGCCAAGATCACACCACTGCACTCCATCCTGGGTGACAGAGCAAGACTATCTCAAAAAAAAAAAAAAATGCATTTAATACACCTAACCTACCAAACATCATAACTTAGCCTAGCCTACCTTAAATGCGCTAAGAACACTTACATTAGCCTACTGTTGGGCAAAATCATCTAATACAAAAATACAAAGACTATTTTATAATAAAGTGTTGAATATCTCATGTAATTTATTGCATTACTATACTGAAAGTGAAAATCAGAATGGCTGTATGGGTACTCCAAGTATTGTTTTTACTGAATGCGTATCACTTTTGCACCATTGTAAAGTAGAAAAAATTTAAGTCGAACCATTGTAAGTTAGGGACCATCTATATGGTTAATTGTCCAAAGGAGACGTGATGGTTTTTGGACTATGATGATAGCAGTGGAGATGGTGCTGCAGTTAGAATGTATATGTCCCTCCAAAATTCATATGTTGGAACTTAAACCCCAGTGTGACGGTAGTAAGAGGTGCAGCCTTTGGGAAAATGATTAAGTCATGAGGGCGCCAACTTTGTGAATGAGATTAATGCCCTCGTAAAAGAGGATTCAGAGAGCTGCCTCTTGCCCTTCCACCTTCTCCCATGTGAGCATGCAGCGGCAAGATGCCACCTGAAAGCAGGGAAAGCCAGCCCTGCTGGTGCCTTAATCTTGGACTTCTCAGCCTCCAAAACTGAGAAATAAATTTCTGTTGTTTATAAATTTCCCAGTCTGTGGAGTTGTGTCATATTGCATGAATGGACTAAGATGGATCAGAAAAGTAATGATTCAAGAGATTGGTGGGAAGGAGAGTTGATGGAACTTAGTGAGTTTTTTGGATGTTGAGGATGAGCAAGAGTAAGGTACATGGGGAAATGGGTAGAAGAGTGTTAATATCATTTACTTAAATAAGAAAGACCAGAGAAACAGTAGGTGGGGGTGGGAGTTTGGCACAAGCTAAGTTTGAGCAGCCCCAAAAGAGCTCCCAAATGGAGGCATTCTCGTTGAATATGTCAACTGAAGCTCCAAACTGAAGACCAGATTGGATTGGGAGTCACCAGTGTAGTGGACATTGCATTTGTTCTCAGTGTAGATGGCAGCAGAACCACAGTGAGGTTACCAAAGAAGAGAGTATAAAGTGAGAACAGTCTTGGTTTGTGCACTGAGGGAGACTAGCCTTTAGGAATAAGCAGAAGGAAGCTAATAAAGGAGTCTGAGAAAGAGTTGTCAGACAGGTGAGAGAAAAACAAGGTGAGTTTGGTGTCAAAAGTCAAGAGAAGGTGTTTGAAGAGATAAGGAATGGTCAACTGAAATGATAAATGGAAGATTCCGGGGAGGGCAGGAGCATGGGCTCTGGAACAGAGATAACAACAGGGTAGAGGAGGAAAGATACTTCCTCTTTGTAACAAAGGAAGGGAGTGTATATGTGGAAATGGGGTTTGTGGATCTGGGACCAAAGGTTTGGACTAGCTGTTGCAGAGAACGGGAGAGGAAGTTAACCAGAGAAGGGTAGTAGGATTTCCCAGCAGTGTTTAGGGCCAGTTAAACTGGTGACCATTAATAGGGTATAAAACTATTGTCAGGAGGCTGAGGCAGGAGAATGGCGTGAACCCCGGAGGCAGAGCTTTCAGTGAGCCAAGATTGCGCCACTGCACTCCAGCCTGGGCGACAGAGCGAGACTCCGTCTCAAAAAAAGAAAACAAAACAAAACAGAAAAAACTATTGCATAGGGCCTTTAGTCTAGATTATCCTTGAAGGTTTGGAAAAAGTATGTAGAAAATCCATTATGGGCAGGAGCCTTGTGACAGAAAGTTCTCCTGACTTTCGCTATTTCAGCATGTTATTCTGTTTGTGATCTCTAATTCTATTTGCATCAACTTGGGAAAATTCTATTTTTTGGAACGAAGCGTCCTTTTGTACCCATTAATCAAATCTATTAGCCCAGATTTAAGAATAAATTCCATTTCACCCCTCTCTCCCCCCCAGCAAAAGACTTACACAAGCAAAAAAGAAAATACCTCATAAGGTGACATCCTTCAGCTGCCCAGTTTCAGGTAAGGAGAAAGCAGATAATTCGATTCATGCAAGCTTGAGATTTTTGCCTGGGTCCCACCTCCAGAGATTCTGATTTTAGTAAGTCTGGGCTAGGGACTGAGATTCTGTAATTTTTTTTTAGCCACACAGTCAGGAAGACCTAGGAAGCAGGGGTCTGAGGAAGAATAATGGTCTGAAAGTGAGAAGAAAATCCAAGAGCAGAGTAGCCCCATTTCCTGAAAAAAAAAAATTGTACATTTCTCTCTACATTGAAAATATATATATATTATACATAATAACATAATATATATATTATATATATAAAAGATAAAACACCCAGGCAGCATGAGCTTTCTGTTGAATTTTTTTTTTTTTTTTTTTTGAGATGGAGTCTCGCTCTATCGCCCAGGCTGGAGTGCAATGGTGCAATCTCGGCTCACCGCAACCCCACCTCCCGGGTTCACGCCATTCTCCTGCCTCAGCCTCCCGAATAGCTGGGACTACGGGTGCACGCCACCATGACTGGCTAATTTTTGTATTTTTAGTGAAGACAAGGTTTCACCATGTTGGCCAGGATGGTCTCGATCTCCTGACCTCATGATCCGCCTGCCTCGGCCTCCCAAAATGCTGGGATTAGAGGCGTGAGCCACCGCGCCCAGCCTGATTTCTTAAAAATTAAATGGAGGCCAGGTGTGATCACTCACTCCTGTAATCCCAGCACTTTGGGAGACTGAGGCAGGTGGATCACTTGAGGTCAGGAGTTCAAGACCAGCCTGGCCAACGTGGTGAAAGCCCGTTTCTACAAAAAAAAAAAAAAAAAAAAAAAATTAGCCAGGCATGGTGGCTTGCACCTGTAATCCCAGCTACTTGCAAGGCTGAGGCAGGAGAATCGCTTGAACCCGGGAGGTGGAGGTTGCAGTGAGCAGAGATCATGCGCCTGCACTCCAGCCTGGGACAGAGTAAAAAAGAAAATAAATAAAAATTAAATTAAACTAAATTAAATGGAATTTAGTGACAGTGGTTTAACTAGGTTCTTGAATTGATTTGGTTTAATCCCATAGCCTAACTTAAACAACAACAACAACAAAAACAAACAACAACAAAAAACCTTTGTGTTGTTATTTAGTTTCACTGAAAAGAAAACTCATTGTTAAAACCCTTCTCAAAAAAATTAACTTAATTTTTATAAGACAACTGCCCAGTGGTAGAGAGGCAATTTACCCAGGTCCAAAGAAGAATTGAAAGGCTGTTCTGCTTAACTGTGTTAAGCAGAATTTTGGCCCCTTTATTGGTTTGCTAGGGCTACTATAACTACATATCACAGAGTGGCTTAAACAACAGAAATTAATTTTCTCACAGTTCTTGAATTCTGAGATCAAGGTGTCAGTAGGGTTGGGGTTTTTTTGAGGCTTTTTTCCTTATTTTGTAGATGGCCACCCTCACCACCCCTGCGCCATGTTTTCACATGGTCATCCCTCTCTGTGTGTCTGTGTCCTAATCTTCTCTTCTTATAAGAAATGTCAGATTAGGTCTGACACTAATGACCTAATTTTAACTTAATTACCTCTTTAAAGACCCTCTCTCTAAATACAGTCACATTCTGCAGTGCTGGGGATTAGGATTTCAACATAGAATTGAAATCCCTGGTGACGAGGGGCACAATTCAGCCCATAACAGCCCTTATGGCCTTTGCCCCCTCGTATCACACCTGTGAGTATGCAAAAGGGACTTTGCAGATGCAATTAAGGTTAAGGACCTGAAGGTAAAGAGATTATCTTGGATTAGACAAGTGGGTCCAGTCTAACCACACAAACCCATAAATGGAGAGAACTTTCTCCAGTTAGAGGCAGTGAATTGTGACAGAAGGAGAAGTCAGAGAAATTCCAAGCGTGAGAAGGACTTGATGTACCACTGCTGGCTCTGAGAGCTCAGGAGCAAGGCCTGGAAGGAGGCCTCTGGAAGCCAGGGGTGGCCCTCAGCTAACAGCCAGCAAGGAAGTAGGGATCTTTGTTCTACAAATGCAAGGAACTGAATTCAGCCAACAAACTGAAGGAGGCTAGAAGGGGATTCTTCCCTAGAATTTCCCAAGAAGGGTCCCGCTAGCCCAGGATACCTCCATTTCTACCTTGTGAAACCTGGAGCAGAGAAACCACCAGTTGAGTATTGAGGCAACTGGGACTGGTGACCTACAGAACTGAGATACTATTATAACTGTGTGTTGTAACCACTCAGTTTGTGGTAATTTGTTATGGCAGCAATAGAAAACAAATCAACCAACTGCAGAGTCAGCACATTAAGGAGAAGTACTAGAAATTAAATCTATAGATGGCTGTAACTTAGAATGAGCCAAATAATAAAATGAATCTAATGAAGTTACTAGTAAAACTGAAAGTTGCACATTGGCCGGCGCGGTGGCTCACGCCTGTAATCTCAGCACTTTGGGAGGTGGAGGCGGGTGGATCACGAGGTCAGGAGATCGAGACCATCCTGGCTAACACGGTGAAACCCCGTCTCTACTAAAAATACAAAAAAATTAGCCAGGCATGGTGGCGGGCGCCTGTAGTCCCAGCTACTCAGGAGGCTGAGGAAGGAGAATAGAGTGAACCCGGAAGGCGGAGCTTGCAGTGAGCCGAGATAGCGCCACTGCACTCCAGCCTGGGCGACAGAGCGAGACACTGTCTCAGAAAAACAAAACAAAACTGAAAGTTGCTAGGGAGACGAGTCAGATTTTCCAAAGTCCTGTTGAAGAGCGACCTCCCACAGGACAAGGGCTTACTCTGTTCAGTTGAGTTGGCACTAAATTCTGAATAGTTGTTAGTAAATCTCCTGACAGGTAAAAATCTTTATCTGGGTGCCTGAATGCATAAATAATACAAATACACCTCCCTCTTGAAACTATCAACAAGGAAATAAATACACACAATTACAGCTATCCTCAAGATTGTTATGAAACTCTAATACAGTGCCTGGCACAAAGTAAGCTTTTATTAAATGTTCGTTATTATTATTATTATTGTTATTTTGTTTTGTTTTGTTTTGTTTTTGAGACGGAGTCTCTCTCTGTCACCCAGGCTGGAGTGCAGTGGCACAATCTCGGCTCACTGCAAGCTCCACCTCCCAGGTTCACGCCATTCTCCTGCCTTGGCCTCCTGAGTAGCTGGGACTACAGGCACCCGCCACCACGCCCAGCTAATTTTTTGTGTTTTTAGTAGAGACGGGGTTTCACCGTGTTAGTCAGGATGGTCTCGATCTCCTGACCTTGTGATCCGCCTGCCTCGGCCTCCCAAAGTGCTGGGATTATAGGCGTGAGCCACTGTGCCCAGCTATTATTATTATTATTGAAACGAAATCTTGCTCTGTCGCCCAAGCTGGAGTGCAGTGGCGCGATCTCGGCTCACTGCAACCTCCGCCTCCCGGGTTAAAGCAATTCTCCTGTCTCAGCCTCCCGAGTATCTGGGACTACAGGCGCATGCCACCACGCCTGGCTAATTTTTGTATTTTTAGTAGAGACAGGGTTTCACCATATTGGTCAGGCTGGTCTCAAACTCCTGACCTCAGGTGATCCACCCACCTTGGTCTCTCAAAGTGCTGAGATTACAAGCGTGAGCCATCACGCCTGGCCTTATTACTATTTTTTGAGATGGAGTTTCACTCTTGTGAAAATTGCAACATGGCCCTCAAATATGTTTTGTTTGAACAGCACAATCTATTAAGGAAATTTGAATTCAAATACTTTCAGGCAGGTGGACACTGTCCTAATTGCTACAATCTCTACTACTCCCTAGTAACTTTTTCTTTCTTTTTTTTCTTTTTTGAAATGGAGTCTTGCTATGTTGCCCAGGCTGGCCTCAAACTCCTGGGCTCAAGTGATGCTCCTGCCTTAGCCTCTCAAGTAGTTGGGACTATAGGTGCAAGCCACCACACTCAGCCCTAGTATCTTCATACCCCTCAACCTCACCCATTTATTTGACTTGCCTAGCTCTGGAAGGCCTTAGAGTTTGAGACTCTTGCTTTAGAAATCTCTTTATCTCACTTGATAGAGCAAATGTGAAACTTTCCGTAACATGGAAACATTAACTTTTTTTTCTGTGTTCCTATTTGTGACTTTTTAAATCTCAGTATTGGATCATTTTTTTCCTACAAACTTTTTTCCTATATATATCTCTCAAGATATATACAAAGTAAATATTAAATTATGCTTTAATTTTGCAAATTAAAATATTTACTTCACGTAAGCATGTAAGTCAGATGAGATGATGTAATAATGATAAAGATAATGATAATAATAAACATTTAGGCTGAGCGCAATGGCTCATACCTGTAATCCCAGCACAGCACTTTGGGAGGCTGAGGCGGGTGGATCACAAGGTCAGGAGTTTGAGACCAGCCTGGACAGCATGATGAAACCCCACCTCTACTAAAAATACAAAATTAGATGGGCATGGTGGTGTGCTCCTGTAGTCCCAGCTACTTGGGAGGCTGAGGCAGGAGAATTGCTTGAATCTGGGAGACGGAGGTTGCAGTGAGCCAAGATCGCGCCACTACACTCCAGCCTGGGTGACAGAGCGAGACTCCGTCTCAAACAAAAACAAAAAACAAAAAAACCCTTCGCTTAGAGCAATCAAGAGTACACACTTGGAAGTTTTGCCGCATAGATGGGAAAAAGAATGGGAAGGAAGGAGAAGAACTAAGAAAGAGAGAGAAAGAAGAAAGGAGAAAGGAACATAATGGCCCTGAGAGTTAGTGAGGAAGATGACTCAGATAAGAGATAACGGAGGAAGAATTGCCAACATTGACCAAAGGCCTACTGTAATCAAGGCCTTACTCTAGTCGAGGCCCTCCTTAGGAACTAGGGGATGGATGGAGTCTCCGGGCTCAGTGGATTCAAAAATCCCTGAAACCCACAAAACACAAGTAGGTTGAGTATGAAGACAAGTGAGTCAGTTTTGGAGGCAGAAAGTTGTGAGTTCAAATCCTAATTTTGCTGCTGTGCAGATATACAGGCCTGGGCAAAATTAATTAGCTTCTCTAACACTCAATAACCTTATTGGTAGCTATGAAAATGATTGTTATAAGTATAAAATATTTAAATAACAATTTAAGACAATATATAATAAAATATGTCATAAGACAATACATGAGTTGTTACCAAGTTAATTTTAAGAGAATGGTGATCTTGGGCTGGGTGCCGTGGCTCACACCTGTAATCCCAGCACTTTGGGAGGCCAAGGCAGATGGATCACGAGGTCAGAAGTTCGAGCAGCCTGACCAACATGGTGAAACCCGTCTCTACTAAAAATACAAAAAAATTAGCTGGGTGTGGTTGCACGCGCCTGTAATCCCAGCTACTCAGGAAGCTGAGGCAGGAGAATCACTTGAACCTGGGAGGCGAGATCATGCCACTGCACTCCAGCCAGGGCAACAGAGCAAGACTCTGTCTCAAAAAAACAAAAAACAAAAAAAAAAACAAACAAAAAAAGAGAATGGTGATCTTGAGATAAAGGGGAGATATCTCTTTATGAGGAGATGGTAAATAAGCATAGACTCGGTGAAATAAGCATGTAGACAGGAAGAATCTGCTGGATTCTTCAAAAGAGCAAAGTCAAAGGAGGTGCTAGATCCCAGTAGATCACTAGTTCTCATTACACTTCTTCAATAAAGAAGTTTAGGTAGTATAATGTGGTACAAGCTAAGCCACTGTAACAAAGAAACCCCAAAGACAATGGCTTATTTTTGATAGGAGTTTATTTATCTCTCAAGTAGCAATGACCCACGGCTGATAGGGTAGGTCATAGATCAGTTCCAATCATGGCTAAAAAACAGGAAGGGGGAAAGGGAGAAGGCGAGAGCACCCCTAATTCTTTTATGAGCAAGACTGTAAAGTGGCACACATCACTTCCATTTGCATCCCGTTGGTCATGGGGCCACACAAATCAGCAAGGGAAGCTGGGAAATGCAGTCGTTAGCTGGGTGGCCATGTGTCTAGCTAAAGGTAAAAGTGAAAAGGGAGAAATGAATGTTGGGAGACAATTATCAGTCCTTGCTAGGGATAGACCAATGGGAACCCAAAATTTTAATGAGATTTTTAAGAAGTACAAAGAGGACGTTTGCTATCTGTTTTAGTTGGATGGGAGGCAATGAACACAGCAAGGCCAATTACGCCACAGTATGCCACAGGTGTGAGATTAGATTACATGTCTTTTTCCACTCTTTTTATTTTTTTCCTTAGGGAACTCAGGTATACAGAATTGGATTATTCATAATCCTAGGTCATAGAAAACAGTCATCATTAATACATGCATGGCCCACTTTTGTTCTTTTATTTACTAGCTTGTTTTTTTTAAACTATGATGAACACTTGTGAATCTCTCATTCAACCCAAGAAACAGAATAATGCCTCATAATTATCTATGTGCCCCTGCCCCTTGCACTTCAGAAGTCACCACAATCCCAAATATTGTATCTATTATTCTCTTACTTTTGGTAATTTTTTTTTCTTTTTTTTAGTCAGAGTCTCGCTCTGTCACCGAGGCTGGAGTGCAGTGTCACAATCTTGGCTCACTGCAACCTCTGCCTCCCAGGCTCAAATGATTCTCATACCTCAGCCTCCAGAGTAGCTGAGATTACAGGGATGTGCCACCACCACACCTAGGTAATTTTTGGTTTTGGTGGTGGTGTTTTTTGTTTTTTGTTTTTTGTTTTTGTAGAGATGGGCCATGTTGGGCAGGTTGGTTTCGAACTCCTGTACTCAAGCAATTCACCTGCCTCATCTTCCCAAAGTGCTGGGATTACAGGCATGAGCCACCATGATTGGTCTTCCCTTACTTTTATAATAAAGTTTTATTCACATATATAGGTATGGCCAAAAAATATATTCTTAAATTTTGCTTGGTTTTGATTTTTATGAAAAGGTTATCATACTGTGTGCTCTCAATCTTGAAAAATATTTTAGAAAAATATTTACAGTGGCTCACTCCTGTAATCCCAGCTGCTCAGAAGGCTGAGGTGGGAGGGTCACTTGAGGCCAGGAGTTTGAGAGCAGCCTGGGTAACATGGCGAGATGCTGTCTCTCCAAAAATAAAAGGTTTTTGTTTTTTTTTTTTGAGAGGAGTCTTGCTCTGTCACCCAGGCTGGAGTGCAGTGGTGTGATCTTGGCTCACTGCAAGCTCTGCCTCCTGGGTTCACGCCATTCTCCTGACTCAGCCTCCCAAGTAGCTGGGACCACAGGTGCCCGCCACCATGCCCGGCTAATTTTTAGTATTTTTAGTAGAGACAGGGTTTCATCGTGTTAGCCAGGATGGTTTCGATCTCCTGACCTCATGATCCACCCACCTCAGCCTCCCAAAGTGCTGGGATTACAGGCATGAGCCACTGCACCCAGCTAAAAAAAATTTCTTTTTTAATGAGCTGCATGTGGTAGTATGCACCTGTGGTCCCAGCTAGTTAAAAGGCTGAGGCAGAGGCCAGGCGCGGTGGCTCACGCCCGTAATCCCAGCACTTTGGGAGGCCGAGGCAGGCGGATCATTTGAGGTCAGGAGTTCAAGACCAGCCTGGCCAACATGGTAAAACTCTGTCTCTACTAAAAATACAAAAAAATGAGCCAGGCATGGTGGTGGGCGCCTGTAGTCCCAGCTACTCGGGAGGCTGAGGCAGGAGAATCGCTTGAACCCAGGAGGCAGAGGTTGCAGTGAGCTGAGATTGTGCCACTGCATTCCAGCCTGGTGACAGAGTGAGATCCTGTCTCCAGAAAAAAAAAAAAAAAAGGCTGAGGCAGGAGGCTCTGTTGAGCTCAGGAGTTTGAGGCTGCAGTGAGCTATGATTGCATTACTCCATTCTGGCCTGGGCAACACAGCAAGACTCCATCTCTATAAATAAATATATAAATAAGAAAAATAGGCTAGGTTCAGTGGCTCACGCCTGTAATCCCAGCACTTTAGGAGGCCAAGGCGGCAGATCACCTGAGGTCAGGAGTTTGAGAGCAGCCTGACCAACATGGTGAAACCCCGTCTCTACTAAAAATGCAAAAATTAGCTGGGCATGGTGGCACACGCCTGTAATCCCAGCTACTTGAGAGGCTGAGGCAGGATAATTGCTTGAACCCGGGAGGCAGAGGTTGTGGTGAACTGAGATCACGCCACTGTACTCCAGCCTGGGCGACAGAGCAAGATACTGTCTCAAAAAAAGAAAAATATATGAGTTGAATATAGAATCCTAGGTTGGCAGGGGTTTCTGTTTGTTTGTTTGTTTTGCTTTGTGTAGCACAATTAAAATATTATTCCATGGGATTTTTGTTTCCTGTAGAAGTCTATAACTGTTGGTCTTTTAAATAAAAAGCCCATTGGCTGCTTTTGAGATTTTCTTTTTGTGTGTGGTGTTCCATAGTTTGAGTACCATATGTTTTGTGTAGATTTTCTTTCATTTATCCTTCTAGCAATCAGTTAGGTTTCTTGAATCTGTGCATTGGTGTTTTTTTTTCAGTTGTGCAAATCCTCAGCTATTTTCTCTGTCAATATGCTACCCCCATTTTGTCTCATCTGTCTTTCTCTATCAGAACATCTTATTATATCTTTCATATCTCTTAACTTCTCCTTCATATTTTCCATCTTTTTGTCTCCCTGTGCTACATTCTGGATAATTTCTGCTGATTTATCTTGTTTCCTGGTTAACTAATTATTCCTTAATCTGTGTCCAACCTGCTACCATTTATGTCCACTGAATTTTTAATTTCAGATACTGAGTTTTTCATCTCTAGAAATTCTATTTGGTTCTTTTTCAAATCAGCTAGTGATGGCAGTGGCTGCTACCATCACTCCGGCTGTCACTCCAACTGCAGCAGGGAGGCGCGGCTAGGGTTACACACTCCATGGAGCCGGTGGAAGCCCGGCCCCTTCTGAGTTAAGTCGGGAACTCCCCAGGTGCTACTGCAGTCGCCCAAACCATAGCCGTAGACCCCACCTCCGGCTCTACGGAGCAGGCAGAAGTCCCGCTCTCTTGGGCGGGCTGCAGCTGCCCAAACTGTGGCTGTGCATCCAAGCCTCCCTGTGCTCTTGGAGGAGGGCCGGGAATAGGCAGGATCTGCCCTCCCAGGTGCAGCTGCAGCTGCCAGGACCCACGGCTGCAGACCTGGGCCTCCCACTTCACTGAGCAGGCAGGAGCCAGGGACAAGTAGGAGACCCGCCCCTTCAGAGTTGGCGGGGCGGGACCTCCGAGGTGCAGGACCCGGGCGTCTCTGCAGCCTGCACCCTCGGGGACCCCAGGAGGACCCCTTCCCCGGCTTCCTCCCGTCCCTGCAGGCTCCCGGATGTCTGCTCCCGCTGCCTGGCCTCTCTCCAACCCCGGCACCAGTTCAAATCTCGGAGCCGGGTTGGGGCCGAGCCCTGGGGGGGCCATGGATGGCAGCGCGAGGCGTATCGATTCTCCGGTGGAAGGGGGCGGGTCCTCAGTAAGGCCCCACCCTCAGGCCAGGGAGAGCCTGAAGGCTGGGGCCAGGCCGCCAGTCCTGCAGACCTAAGTGGTGCCTCTTCCAGCCTGCCCATGGCCCCCGATGGACCAATCTACTTGCACTTCCTCCCTTCTGAGGTCCATAAAAGACCTGGGCTTAACCAGAGCAGGGCAGAGGATGGCTAGAGGACGAAGAGAGCAGAGAGATGATAGGACGACCAGCTGCAGAGAGGAGCTATCCTCTCTGCTGATAGCAGGAGACAATGGGAGGACCAGCTACAGAGAGGAACTACCCTCTCTTCTGAGAGCCTCAGAGACCTGCAGAGACGTCAGGACTATCAGCTGCATAGAGGAGCAACCCTCTCCAGGGCCTTCTCCCTGCTGAGAACAGCAGATATTAGCATGACTTGCCTACAGAGCGGAGCTACCCACTGCGAGTCTCCTTGTAGCTGATCTAACACTTAAAGCTCATCTTCATCTTGTTTACCCTTCACTTGTCTGTGTACCTCATTCATCTTGGACACAGAACAAGAACTCAGGCAAAGGTGCCGCTGGCCACAGAGGTTTCTGGCCAGAAAATTGACGCCCCAGAGATCCTGTAACACTAGGTCATTTTCTATGGTTTCCTGTTTCTTCATATATTTTCAGTTTATCTTTTATTTATTTTAATGCAGTAATCAAAGGAAATTCTGACACATGCTATAACATAGATGAACCTTGAGGACATTATGTTAACAGAAATAAGCCAGTCACAAATGCTATAAGATTCTACTTACATGGCCAGGTGGGGTGGCTCACCCCTGTAATCCCAGCACTTTGGGAGGCCGAGGTGGGAGGATCACCTGAGGTCAGGAGTTTGAGACCAGCCTGACCAACATGGCGAAACCCCGTCTCTACTAAAAATACAAAAATTAGCCAGGTGTGGTGGTGCACTCCTGTAGTCCCAGCTACTTGGGAGGCTGAGGCACGAGAATCGCTTGAACCCAGGAGATGGAGGTTACAGTGAGCTGAGATTGCACCACTGCATTCCAGCCTGGGTGACAGAGCGAGACTCCATCTCAAAAAAAAAAAAAGACTCCACTTACATGACATGTCCAGAGTAGTCAAATTAATAGAAACAGAAAGTGGAATGATAGTTTCCAGGAGCTGGGGCAGGGGGAAACGGGAATTTGTTGCTTAATGGGTGTACAGTTTCAGTTTTGCAAGATGAAAAAGTTCTAGAGATTGTTTGTACAACAAAATGAATATACTTAACACTACTAAACTGTCTACTTAAAAATGGTTAAGATGTAAAATTTTATCTTGTATATATATTATATATATCTGTGTATTATATATGCATGAATTATACTATAATAAAAGTAAAACAAAAATTTTAAATAATGCAAAAATATAGTAATCATAGTTGTTTGATGATCAGATATTACTGCAGTTCCGTTGCTATCTGTTGTTTCAGCTTGTTCTCACAGTGCCTTGTTCCTTATGTGCTTGGTTATTTTTCACTATGTACTTGTCATTGTCCCTGAAAAATTACTGATGAAGATTCTTAGAGGCTGAAGACCAGCATAAAAGTACAATCCTCCAGAGAGGATTTGAATTTGCTTCTGCCAGACACTTAGACACACTTTCAGTTTAGGACGACTTTAAACAAGATTTATAACTTAAAGTTAAAAAAAAAACTTCACGTAATATGGGCTATATAAATCTACAAAAAAAAAAAAAAAGGCCAGCTGTGATTACAATGTCTCAAGGAGAGTTTTCTCCCCACCTGCTCAGTGTAGTTAACAAGCCAACTTTTCTTGGAGTTTCCTGGCAGAAAGATTTAGGGGAGGTTTACTTCTGATTCACCTTTCCCCTAATCGTAGGCCTTTGGGGATGCTCACAACTAATATAGGAAAGACTCCTCACCTTGGTGGACCCAGAGCTTTGATTTTGTTCTTCTTTACCCTGCATTGCTGTCATAATGAAATCAAGTTTGCCTAGATTGGCAAATAACTTCAGAGCAAAATTTACTTCCTTCCACTTGGGGAGCACTTCTATACTTTATATTTTTAAACTATTTTATCCAGCATTTTAAGTTGCTTTTTGGCAACATGTCAGCCCAAATAACCTAACCAGTCAGAAATCCCTCTACTTTATTTCCTGTTTCATTGACTTATGCGCTTCTATTTATTTTCTTCCTCCTACTTTTGTATAGTTCTTATTTTCCCTCTAACTTCTTGAGTTGAATACTTAGCTCATTATTACATTTTCTTTTCTATTATAAGGCTAGTCTATCCTAAGGCTCTAAATTTCCTTTAAAGTATGCATCTTTCACTGTAATCCATATTTTGATATGTAGTAGAGAAGCGATTGCCCAAAGCCAGTTGGTGTCCACCTGTTTTTATCATCTCCACCCAACAGGGTTCTTGTGCTGCCCTGGTTATATCCTGAAACATCTGCACTCAGGTCTGAACAAGTACAGGCAATTTTCACCATCTGGGCAGCAATGGAAGCCCAAGGCAATGCTAGGAGAGTTAACAGCATAATTTTTTTTTTTGGATACAGGGTCTTGCTCTGTCACCCAGGATGGAGTGCAGTGGCATGATCTCAGCTCACTGCAGCCTTGACTTCCTGGGCTCAAGTGATCCTCCTACTTCAGCCTCCTAAGTAGCTAAAACTACAGGCATGCACCACCACACCTGACTAATTTTTGTAGAGATGGGGTTTCACCATGTTGCCCAGGCTGGTCTTGAACTGCTGGACTCAAGCAATCCTCACACCTCAGCCTCCCAAAGTACTGGGATTACAGGCATGAGCCACCGTGCCCAGCTAAGAGCATAATTTAAGCCATCTTTTTCTAACTCAGCTTTTTCCAACACTGGCTACATACGAAAATTACTAGGAAGTTTTGAAAATTACTGGTGCCTGGATCCCAACCAGAGAATGTTGTGATTGGTCTGTGGTGGGGCCTGGACTTGGGTACTTTTGGTGATTCTAAGGTGGATCCAGGGTTGAGAACCGCTGCTGTAATTTTATCTGGTCATTGCCACCAACTTGACTGAATCCTCTCTCTTCCCCACCCCCAATCCATTTTAAACAGCCTGTGTCTTCCCAAGGCTATAGTTTCCCAGTTTTCGTATTTCTGTCTATATTTCTCCAAAGTAGATTTGGGGAAGGAGGCAGAAACCCTGGTAATTTACCATGTTGGCAGGAACTAGAATTCTCCCTCATGTTGTTTGTCTTCACAGGAGGTCTCAGCATGAAACAGCAGCAGTGGTGTGGGATGACTGCCAAAATGGGCACCGTGTTGTCAGGGGTCTTCACCATCATGGCCGTAGACATGTATCTCATCTTTGAACAGAAGCACCTAGGGAATGGCAGTTGCACTGAGATCACACCAAAGTACAGGGGTGCAAGTAACATCATAAATAACTTCATCATCTGCTGGAGTTTTAAAATCGTCCTCTTCCTGTCTTTCATCACCATCCTCATCAGCTGCTTCCTCCTGTACTCAGTGTATGCCCAGATCTTCAGGGGCCTGGTCATCTACATTGTCTGGATTTTTTTCTATGAAACTGCAAACGTCGTAATACAAATCCTCACCAACAATGACTTTGACATTAAAGAGGTCAGAATCATGCGCTGGTTTGGCTTGGTGTCTCGTACAGTCATGCACTGTTTCTGGATGTTCTTTGTCATCAACTATGCCCACATAACCTACAAAAACCGGAGCCAGGGCAATATAATTTCCTACAAGAGACGAATTTCTACAGCGGAGGTTCTCCACAGCAGAAATAAAAGATTATCAATTTTGAGTGGGTTCAGTGGCTCACACCTGGAATCCCAGTACTTTGAGAGGCAGAGGTAGGTGGATCGCCTGAGGTCAGGAGTTCAAGACCAGCCTGGCCAACATGGCAAAACCCCGTCTCTACTAAAAAAAATAGAAAATTAGCCAGGCGTGGCGGCACACACCTGTAATCCCAGCCACTTGGGAGGCTGAGACTGGAGAATCACTTGACCTGGGAGGTGGAGGTTGCAGTGAGCCGAGATTGCGCCAGTGCACTTCAGCCTGAGTGACAGAGTAAGACTCTGTCCCCCCCCCAAAAAAAAAAAAAAGTTAGCAGCTTTATCCACCACTATAAGCAATCATGTTGGCCCTTTTCTTTCCCCTGAGAGGTAGGTCTCTCAGATTCCCAGCGTAGTTCTATTTCCTTTTTTTTCCCCCCACTTTTGCTTAGCAGTTCTGCAAGTAGAGACCCTACTGCCACTGTTTCAGGAGAACATGGAGAGAAAATGTGATTATAATCACAACCGGAACATCCTGCTCATTGAAGGTATTTAGTTAAAGGATACTGTGATTTATCAAACCTTCTGTGAACTCCACCTTTCTACCACCTGATTGGTCAAAATGAATGGAATAAAATGAAGCTGAATTGCAGTAGGGCAATCCTTTTTTCTTGGCGTCTTCATTAGCCTTCAACCCACAACTCTTTAATTTAACCCTGGGATAAGCAAACCTGTATTTATACCAGCTTTTTGCAGCACAAAGGATACTGTTGGCCCTGGGGTGGGTTTGTGCTATGATTTCCCCTCTGTGTCTTCTGTTTTATTCCAGATAAGAAAAAGAATAAAAATAGAGAAAATTCATCCTTCAATTTATGTCTCGAATTTCCCCATCCTTTCCAAATTTGTCAAGGAGTGTGAAAGTCACTTCCTTAATCAAAGATATATGTTAAACATACTTCTGTATCTGTTGCTGTGCTGTACTCTGTAGTGTGAACACTGTACTGAACATTGTGTATATACTGTATACAAAAATGTGTAAGATATGAATGACTATGAGAATTTTGTAGTTTAGTGGAAGAAAGTAAATTATTGTTTATGAATCAATTAGCCAATCATATAAGACAGTATATGATTACATACTATCACAAATAAACAGACATCACTTTGCATTCAGGTCCAGAGACTGTCTGAAGCACATTTTTTATTTTTGAGACCGAGTCTGGCTCTGTCGCCCAGGCCAGAGTGCAATGGCGCGACCTCGGCTCACTGCAACCCCCGCCTCCCGGGTTTAAGCGATTCTCCAGCTTCAGCCTCCTGAATAGCTGGGATTACAGGCACAGGCCACCATGCCTGGCTAATTTTTGTATTTTTAGTAGAGACGGGGTTTCCCCATGTTGGTCAGGCTAGTATTGAATTCCTGACCTTAGGTGATCCACCTGCCTCAGCCTCCCAAAGTGCTGGGAGTACAGGTGTGAGTCACCCACTGCTGCTATAATAACTGAGTAATTTATAAAGAGCTGAGATTTATTTTCTCACACTTTTGGAGGCTAGAAGTTCAATATCAAGGTGCCAGTAGGTTTGGTGTCTGGTAAGGGCCTGTTCTCTTTGCTTCTAAGATGGTGCAAACACTGTCCTTACATGGCAGAAGGGATGGAGAGGCAAAAGAAACTAGCTAGTTCCCTCCTGTCCCTTTATAAGGTCACTTATTCCATTCATGAGGGCTCTGCCCCTATGATTTAATCACCTCCTAAAGGCCCCATCTTTTAATGCTGTTGCATTAGGGATTAAGTTTCAACATGAATTTTGAAGGGGACAGTCAAACCACAGCACTCACCATTTGGCAAGCTGTCCTCGTCATTGTCTTCCCCGCTCCCATCCTCAGTGCTCTCCTGCCCCTGTGCTCCTCACCTCAGAGGATGGGCTGTCCTCCATCCAGGTGCTCATCCCAGACTCCTTCTTCCACAGCCCCAGGCCCCAAATCTGTCCCCCAACATCCCTCTGCTGCCTTACTTCACCTTATTTCCTTCCATAGCCTATCAACTGCTCTGCCTACCTCCACCTTTGCTCCCTTTCTGACCCATGGCCCTCACAGCAGCAAGAAAGATTTTTCTAAAATGCAAATCGGGCCAGGCGCAGGGGCTCACGTCTGTAATCCCAATACTTTTGGAGGCCAAAGCGGGCAGATCACTTGAGGTCAGGAGTTCAAGACCAGCCTGGCCAACATGGTGAGACCCCTTCTCTACTAAAACTACCAAAGTTAGGCAGGTATAGTGGCAGGCACCTGTAATCCCAGCTACTCGGGAGGCTGAGGCAGGAGAATTGCTTAAACTTGGGAGATGGAGGTTGCAGTGAGCCATAATTGCACCACTGCACTCCAGCCTGGGCAACAGAGTGAGACTTTGTCTCAAAAATAAATAAATAAATAAAATGCAAATCTGATTATGTCTGTCTGTCTGTCTGTCTCTCTCTCTCTCACACACACACACACACACACACACACACACACACACCCTGAAGAACCTCTCCTTTGCCTTTCAGAGAAACATCCACATGGCTGGTAGCAGGTAAGGATCCTTCCTGATCTGGCCCCTGCCAACATATACAGTCTTCCCCTCTGCTCAAGCCAAGGCAAACTTGCTGTTTCCAAAATGGCTTTTGCCTATCCCTGTGCCTACCCCTTTGTGTTGTCTCCTTTGCTGGGGGTGAAGTCCCTCCTTTTTCTGCCTAGTTAATGCCCATGTCTTTGAAGACCCAAGCTCAGTTATTGCCTACTCCAGAAAGCCTCCCCTGATTCTCATCCAATGATTTTTCATCTCTCTCACTGTTACATCTTGACAACACTGAGCCATCTCTTCCTCTATCATATTTATCACGTTGCATTGTAAGTTTTCTTTTTTCTTTTCTTTTTTTTTTTTTTTGAGACGGAGTCTCGCTCTGCAGCCCAGGCTGGAGTACAGTGGTGTGATATCAGCTCACTGCAACCTCTACCTCCCGGGTCCTGATTAAGCAATTCTGCTGCCTCAGCCTCCCAGGTAGTTGGCGCGTGCCACCATGCCCAGTTAATTTTTGTATTTTTAGTAGAGATGGGGTTTCACCATCTTGGCTAGACTGGTCTTGAACTCCTGACCTCGTGATCCGCCTGCCTCAAGTTTTCTTTTCTCTTAATTAAAAACAATTTTTATTCATTTGTTTTTTTATTTGTCTAGCTTCCACACTAGCATATTTACCTGTCTGTCTCCAGTGCCAAGCTCAGCCCCCAGCACCTGTAGATACACAATAGATGTCTGCTGAGTGAGTATTGAATGAATAGAATGTACCAGAGGACCTTGGCTAGCAGCAGAAAGAGAAGTTAGGCCGTTATTATAGTGATCCAGGAGAGAGGTGCCGAGGGTGGAGACCAAGGCTGGGGCAGCAGAGCTGTGGAACCAGTGGGGTTTATACAGACATTTCCTTGAAACTCACAACATAGATATAAAGCAAAGGAAGAAAACTGTGTGGTTCAGGGCCTTATTTTTAGACAATTCAGGTGAGTACCCCATGGGTAGTGGCTGCTCTGGAAGCTGCGCTGTGAACCGAGCAGAGGTGAGGTTTCATTGGTGCAGACGGGGAAGCATCAGTGCAGCTACCCACCAGACAACACACTGCCTCCCTCCTGGGCCCTCCAGGTTCTAGGGTGCACTGAGAGTTTTGTGTATCTGGAGTCACACAGGGTTGGGAGGATGGTGGGGAATAAAGTATAAGAATATTTGGGATGAATCTGGAAAACATTATGCTAAGTGAAGTAAGCCAGATACCGAAGGACAAATGTATGATTCCACTTATGTGAGACACCTAGAGCAGGCAAATTCATAGAGACAGCAAGAAAAATGGTTAGTAGGGAGCGGGGGAAGAGGAGATTGGGGAGTTGATGTTTATAATGGGTACAGAGATTTTGGTGGGGATGATGAAAAAGTTCTGAAGATGGCCAGGCATGGTGGCTCATGCCTGTAATCCCAGCACTTTGGGAGGCCAAGGCGGGCAGATCACTTGTGGTCAGGGGTTCAAGACCAGCCTGGCCAACATGGTGAAACCTGTCTCTACTAAAAATACAAAAATTAGCTGGGCATGCTGGCGCACGCTTGTAATCCCAGCTACTTGGGAGGCTGAGGCATGAGAATCGCTTCATCCTGGGAGGCAGAGGTTGCAGTGATCCAAGACCATACCACTGCACTCCAGCCTGGGTGACAGAGCAAGACTCTGTCGAAAGAGAGAGAGAGAGAGAAAGGAAGTTCTGGAGATGGATAGCGATATGCTTGCACGACAACGTGAATGTACTTAATGTCACTGAATTGCACATTCAAAAAGGGCTAAAGTGGTGAATTTTACATTCTGTATATTTTACTGTATTTGGAGTTGATCCAGTGAGTGAAGAGGAGAGGGCTGGAGGGAGGCTAGTGGCAGCCTGTCTGTGCTCTGCCTGGCTGGACAGGACCCATTCTGGTCACTTCAGAGAGAGGCCAGGTCAGGCTTCCAACAAGTTGTCCCCCATTGGACATTCGTCAGCCTGAGGACAGCCCTGTGTTCTCCTAATGTGTGACTGTGCCCCTTCCTTTGCCCCACAACAGAGGTAGCTCGCCAGTGTAGTGAATGATGAGGACAGAGGTTTGCTCGGGAGTCCTCTGAATTGGGAGCCAGTAAGAAGAAGATTCAGGTTGTGGAGGAACGTTTGCGCTGTAGGCCCAGCCTACTCCAGCCTTAGGTCCCCCATTATCAACATGCCCTCAGCAGGGTCGGCTTGGGCACCAGGTTCCTGCTCCCTGCCGTGAGTTGACCTCTAGAACTCAGGTGTAACCTAGGTTGCAGCTGGAGGTCTGCCTGCTGGGCCTTCACTGCACAATGGTGGCTTATTGTTAAGGCATCTTGGCCCTGGGCAGAGTCTTGCCTGGATCCATAAACCTTTACCCATTCCATTCCTGCTGGCCAAACCCTGTGACTTGGGACAAGGCTGGGCCATGCCCAGGGAGCAAATTGGAAATTTCTAAGGACTTGGAAGGAAAGAGTAGCGGGGGCAGAGGATGTCAGGGATGATTCCAAGCCCTTGAGGAGCCATGAGAGTTTTCTGACTTCAGAGAAGCAAACTCCCCAGATGGGAGCTTCGTTCATACCATCGTTATTCTCAATACAGGAACCTCTGAATTCCCACAAACCTACATCAACAGGAGCACTCTTTTTGCCACTTTAAAGCAAAGCTGAAGCTGGAACAGCAGAATTGGAAGCTACTTAGGAAGTCCCAGGCCAGTGATACATTCATTTCCCAATGATGTGGTCACATCTAGCAAGTTAGGCCAGAGCAGGGGCCAGACCCTATGTCCCTTAACTTCCAGCCTATTGCCTGTCCACACACCATCATTGCTCTTAGCTCTCTGATTTATATCTAGTGACTTGGGGGATTTGTCTAAGGCTACCTCTGCCATCTTGTCACGTGTCTGTATGATTTTCTTCCTGCAGGAGGTGCTCTGGTGAAACAAGTATAAAATGAATGTCAGGATGTTCTCCCTCATGGTGGGCATCTTCTCTGTCCTTAATACCACCCAGTTCTTCATCTTTGACCTGAACCAGAAGACACACATTTGCTGTGAGGCCAAGTTCAGCATCTACGTGGACTCAAAGTCGGAGCTAGTCACTTGGACCCTGTTCCACAGGGCTAATATCAGCACTGGCCTCTCCCTCACCACCATCATCATCAGCTGCTTCCTCCTTTATTGTATCCACAAGAATATCTACATGGGGCTGCTGATCTATGCCATGTGGATCATCACTTACGAGCTCATCAACTTCTCCATAGTCCTGCTCCTCAACGGGATCATCAAAGATCACTTCAAGACGCTGAGTTACTTGCACTGGATCTTCCAAATCTCACGCATGCTCCTGCACTTTTTCTGTCTGCCCTTCATCGTCAAGCATGCATACAACCTTTACAAGGAATCCCAGACTGTGGGCAGGAAACACCGCCACAGGCTCTGCTCCGCCATTGCAGTGAACTCATGACTACCTGTCCGTCTGGGAATGTTGTACTGGAAGTTAAACTGAACCATGCCAGATGCCAGGAAAGGTGGGAGGGAATGGTGCTCCTCAACAATGGAACCCTCCCTACCCTGCCTGTCTTCTGTTGATGCTGCTTGGTTTGTCAGGGCTTTTGAGTTTTACGCACTGAGGAATGATTCTCGGGAGAGGGCAGGTTGTGCAGATCAATTATTTTACAGATGTGTTGTGTGACTTGTTTTAGCAGTTAATGATATGTGGCCTTGTGCTTACTTAACCATCTCACTGGTGTCTGTTTTTGCCTCTCACTGTCCCCTCTCCTCTGCACTTCCTTAGTTTCTAGTTCTTCCTTTATGGGTTGGCCCACAGATGCCGGTTCTGCTGAGTCCTTTGGAGCAGTGTTGTTCAGTAGAACTTCCTGTGCTGATGGAAATGTCCTCTATCTGTGCTGGCTACTAGCCATGTGTGGCGACTGAGCACTTGGAATGTGGCTATTACAACCCAGTAACCAAATTTTAAATTTTATTCTTTTTAAGCTAATTTCCATTTCAATAACTATGTATGGCTGGCTCAAGACTAGCCTATCGGCCCAGCATGGTGGCTTACGCCTGTAATCCCAGCACTTTGGGAGGCCAAGGCAGGTGGATCACTTGAGGTCAGGAGTTCAAGACAAGACTGGCCAGCATGGTGAAACCCACTCTCTACTAAAAATACAAAAATTAGCTGGGCGTGGTGGTGGGTGCCTGTAATCCCAGCTACTCGGGAGGCTGAGGCAGGAGAATCGCTTGAACGCAAGAGGCGGAGGTGGCAGTGAGCTGAGATGGTGCCACTGCACTCCAGCCTGGGGGACAGAGTGAGACTCCATCTCAAAAAAAAAAAACAAAACAAAACACACACACACACAAACAGGGCCGGGTTCGGTGGCTCACGGCTGTAATCCCAGCACTTTGGGAGGCCGAGGCAGGCAGATCAAGAGGTCAGGAGATCGAGACCATCCTGGCTAACACAGTGAAACCCCGTCTGTACTAAAAATACAAAAAATTTGCCAGGCGTGGTAGCAGGTGCCTGTGGTCCCAGATACTCAGGAGGCTGAGGCAGTAGAATGGCCTGAACCTGGGAGGCGGAGCTTGCAGTGAGCCGAGATCGCGCCACTGCACTGCAGCCTGGGTGACAGAGCAAGACTCTGTCTCAAACAAACAAACAGACAAAACAAAAACAAGGACCAACCCTTTGAAAAACAAAAAGAACCCCCCAAAATATCTCCAGGCATTGTCAAACATCCCATGGGGTGGGGGTGGTGGGGGGGCAAAGTTGCCCCTAGTTGAGAGACACTATTGTAAAGCAACAAGCCCTGTGTTGAGAGCTGGCAGGCCCCTGCCTTGAACTAGGAGCGCCGCTTTTCCTGAGAACTCTTCACATTCACCAGTTGTGCAGTCTTCATCCTAATGCTCCTATTTTATGGTTTGACGAAACTGAGACTCACTGGGCTTCAGTGATGAGATCAAGGTCACATGGTAGCAAAAGCAGGACTTGCATCTCATCATCTGACTTCATACACAAAAGTCGGCTCCCTGATTCATTCTTACTTTTACCAAGATAAAAAGGAACACCTCCTTTTAGGGTAGTTCCTTTTCCCTTGAAAAATGTTGGGAGTGAAGTCAAGAGACATGTTTGTTTGTTTGTTTTGGCCATACTCTTCCAAACCATGAGCATAGTAATGACAGTCGCTGGCTTTTACTGAACACTCAGTGCCAGGTACTATCCTACAATTCACTCAACTCTTTCCACCACGGATTTAAACCTGGGTCAGTTCCCCCAAATGACCACAAGATGGCAGTCAGTAATAAGCTTTTGCTTAGAGCTGTTGGCCCCTAAATCAGATCTCCAAGGGTGGCTGTTCAGGATTTACGGAGCTTCCAGCTGATGACTGGGAGCTAATGTGTGTGTTTCTGCCCCAGTCTCACAAGGCATGCCTTGTCTGATTGTGACTTGCTAGTACCAGAAACACAAAATATAAAACATGCGCCAACTTCTGGGTTCTGATTCCCCATCCCGGTTGAGGTCGCTAGGGTGGGAGGTAGACCTGGGCAACATTGGGGAACTGGAGACCTGTGTGTTGAAGAAGTGTAGGGAGAAGCAGAGTTCCAGGAATCACCTCAGCTGAGAGTTACTTTAGTTGAGAAAGTTTAAGACACTCAAACGCAAGGTTGTGCTATCCTCTATACAAAGACTCCTCAAAAGCATGGTTGCTTCTGCCTTTACTTCCTGGTCTCCTGTTCTTTCTAGAACCCATCCAGTTAGGTTTCACCCCCACCGCCCCACTGGGACTGCTCTTGTCAAGGTGATCTCCACACTGCTCAAGCCGGTGGTCAGTTCTCCACCTTTGCTGACCTGTCCTGCGGTGGCTTTTGACTGCTGATCCCTCTCTCCTGCCAACAGGTTTCTCTGGCAGCCCCTCTGCCTCCGTCTCCATCCCTCCTCTGCCGCACTGGCCCCTTCTCCTCAGTCTCCTTTGCTGGCCTCTCCTCATCTTCCTGACCTCCAAACACCGGAGTGCCCTCGGCACAGTCCTTGGTCTTGTTCTCTGTCTCACTCGCTCCCAGCTCACCTGGTCCAGACCCATCACTAATAAGCCCCATATACATCTTCAGCCTGGACTTCTCCCCTAAACCCTGGCTTTGTTTATGCAGTTGCTTCCTTGATGTGGTAGCCAGCTCTAACATGGTTCCCAGAGATCTCTGCGAACTGATACTCACATTCATCACCTCTTCTTAGATGTGGGCAGGACCCAGTGATCCTCTTCTAGCAAAGAGAACATAGCAAAAGCGATGGGTTGTCCTTTCCAAGGTTAGGTTACAGAAGACGATGACGTCAGTGCTGCCCGCTCTCTGAGGGAAGCTGGCTATCTCGTTGAAAGTATCTTTATGGAAAGGCTCACACTGCCAGGAGCAGAGGTCACTAACCAAGAGCCCGTGAGGAACGGAATCCTACCAACAGCCCCATGAGGGAGCTTGGAAGCAGATTCTCCCCTACACAACTCTTTTTTTTTTAAAAAATACAATATGGGGTCTCCCTATGTTGCCCAGGCTGGTCTTGAACTCCTGGCCTCAGGCTATCCTCCCACCTTGGCTTCCCAGAGTGCTGAGATTATAGGCATGAGCCACCATACCCAGTCAGGATATGTTTTGGGGTGGTTACTGTTGTAGAGACATTTTTGCAGAGATGTGACATGAACTAGTTATCTATTACTGCATAACAAATTACCCCAAAATTAGCAGCTTAAGAGAGTACATTTATTCTGTCTTAGTTTCTGTGGTCAGGAGTCCAGACACAGCTCACCTGGTTCTCTGACTCAGATTCTCTCAGGGTCTCACTCAGGATGTCCCTACTTTTATTTGATTTTTAGAGACAGGGTTGCACTCTGTCACCCAGGCTGGAATGCAGTCGTGCAATCATAGCTCACTGCAGCCTTGAACTTCCGGGCTCAAGCGATCCTCCCACCTCAGCCTCCTGAGTAGCTGGGAATACAGGTGTGCCACCGCATCCAACTGACGTAAAAAAAATTTTTTTTTAATTTTCTTAAAATGTGGGAATGTAGCCGGGCATGGTGGCTCACGCCTGTAATGCCAGCACTTTGGGAGGCTGAGGCGGGTGGATCACCTGAGGTCAGGAGTTCAAGACCAGTCTGGCCATCATGGTGAAACCTCCTCTCTACTAAAAATACAAAAATTAACCGGGCATGGTAGCAGGTGCCTGTAATCCCAGTTACTCAGGAGGCTGAGGCAGGAGAATTGCTTGAACCTGGGAGGTGGAGGTTGCAGTGAGCTGAGATCGCGCCACTATACTGCAGCCTGGGCAACAAGAGCAAAACTCCATCTCAAATAAATAAATAAATAAATAAAAATTGGGGAGTGTATCCCAATCCACACTCCTGATTTTCTCCCGTATACCTTGCCCTAACCCCCAGTCTTTGCCACCTCTACCCTTCCATTGCTCAAGTTAATGACCCAGCAGGCATCCTTAGGTCCTCTCTTTCTCTCAGCCTGAATCTAACTCCTCACCACTCCCCATCAGCCCACCCTTCAATATAGATCCATATCCAACCACTTCATATAACCTCCCCTGCCACCTCCCTGGCCCAGGCCATCACCATCTCTTGCCCAGGCTATTGCAGTAGCAGTTCCTGACTGGCCTCCCCATGCCACTGTGTTCCCTTTACAGTCAGTTCTCCGCCCAGCCACCAGAGGGCTCCTGTTGAAACCTGAGTCAGATCAAATTCCTCCTCTACTCCGGTCCTCACCTGACAGGGCTCCCCACCACACTCAGGGTAGAAATCCCAAGTCTTTACCACGGCATGCCAGCTGCTAAATAACCCAGTCCCTTGTCACCCTCTGATCTGCTTTCTAACCATTTTGTTCTCTCCGCCTCCCTCTGCTGCAGCCATGCTGTCTTCCTTTCGTTCACCCTAACACAGACAGCACACTCCAGCCTCGGGGCCTTTGCACTCACTGTGCCTTCCGCCTAGAATATTCTTACTCCAGCTATTCACCAGCTTCCTTTCTTGCTCAGAAGGCATCAGAGAGGCCTTCCCTACCAATGGGTGTGAAACAGCCCCTCCCTACCCCATCCCATGTGTCTCTTTCCCACTTACTGTGCTACATTTCTTCATAACATGTACTATCACCTGACTTACTCTATACAGTTGCCTCTCCCACCACCCTCCAAAAATGTGGGCACCATATTTACTTCACTGATGTTTTCCCAGCACCTAGTTCAATGCCTAGCATGTAGCAGGTGCTTGATAAAGATTTGTGGAATGAATGGACATAGACTCTCAGTTTTGTTTTTGTTTTGGAGACAGAGTCTCTGTCGCCCAGGCTGAAGTGCAGTGGCACCATTGTGGCTTAGTGCAACCTCCGCCTCCTGAGTTCAAGCGATTCTCCTACCTCATCCTCCTGAGTAGCTGGGACTACAGGTGCCCACCACCACTCTGGGCTAATTTTTGTATTTTTAGTAGAGATGGGGTTTCACCAAGTTGGCCAGGCTGGTCTTGAACTCCTGACCTCAGGTGATCTGCCCAAAGTGTTGAGATTACAGGCATGAGTCGCCACGTCCGGCCTATGAGAGGCAAATTATTACTGTTCTTTCAGCCTCCTGTTCCTACTCCTTTCTTCTCTCATTCAATTCTGCAGTCTCTGGTGAAGAATCTAGACACAGGTAGGAAAATACTGACAAAGGATACGATTTCAGCCCCTTATTCCTTTCCTCCTTTCCCAGTCCTGTTCCCTTACACCAACTGCTGCCACTAGAAGCACCACCTCATCTCCCAGCTCCATCTCACCAAGTGGAAAACAAGTCTTTCTAACAGTGCCGGTGTCCCCGGGAAGAGCAACACTCTAAGAGCTGTCACCCACCCCTGACACTTTCAGTCCGTGAAGATCCCCCAGCCTTCCGTCCTACTTTTCTTCATACAGTTTATTACTGTGTTGCAGACCCTGAATTAGGAATTGAGGAATACCTGGGGAAGCAAGACACAGCCCACATTCCAAGGGGCTCCCAGCCTAGTGAGGGGCCAAGCCACTTAGGCTATCTGGACCCAGGACGATAGGTGCTAGAGGAAGCACTGGGGGCCGCAGGAGGGGGCCTTGGAGGTGGAGAGTCAGGGAAGTCTTCCTGGAGGAGAAAACCTTTAAGCCAAGTCCTGGAAGATAGCATGATTTAGCCCTTAGAAAGGAGGGGAAGAAAGCTGGGTGCAGTGGCTCACGCCTGTAATCCTAACACTTTGGGAAGCTGAGGCGGGAGGATGGCTTGAGCCCAGGTGTTCAAGACCAGCCTGGGCAATACAGTAAGACTTCATCTCTACAAAAAATTTAAAAATTAGGCCGGGCGCAGTGGCTCATGCCAAGCCTGTAATCCCAGCACTTTGAGTTCGGGCAGATCATTTGAGTTCAGGAGTTCGAGACCAACATGGCCAACATGGCAAAACCCCGTCTCTACCAAAAAATACAAAAATTAGCTGGGCGTGGTGCTGGGCGCCTGTAGCCCAGCTACTCGGGAGCCTGAGGCAGGAAAATCGTTGGAACCCGGGAGGGTGCAGTGAGCCGAGATCACTCCACTGCACTCCAGTGTGGGTGACAGGGCAAGACTTTGTCTCAAAAAAATAAAAATTAAAATTAAAATTAGCCAAACATGGTTTGGCTGGTGGTGCGCGCCTGTATCCCAACTACTTGGAAGTCTGAAGTGGGCGGATCACTTGAGCCTAGGAGGCAGAGGTTGCATTGAGCCAAGATTGCGCCACTGCACTCCGCCTGGGTGACAGTGAGACCCTGTCTCAAAAAAAAAAAAAAAAAGGAAAGAAAGAAAAGAAAAAGAAAAAAGAAAGGAGGGAGGAAAAGGAAAGTTGGGAGCCTGAGAAGGTGCAGGTACCCCTGGGATAGCAGATCTGTAAGCTTTTTTCAGTCATTTCCACCTAGGGTGACAGGAGGGGCTGTGTGCAGGGGACGATAGTGTCAAGAGGAAGCAAGCAGGCATGGAACTTCCCCAGAGAGAAGAGGGTCTCCGCTTTCCCACGGCCTCTGCTCTTAGGTGTCTAACCACCAAATATTTCTTCAGCAACTTTCCCACCTGGCTGTGGCTGCCTTTAACTCCAAGTCATTTCTAGCAATAGTGTCCCACGGAGAATAAACTTCATTCTCTGTCAGTTTCCCCCCATTGGTTCAAGATGTATCAATGTTTCCATGAGGTTTACTTCTTTTCACCTCACAGCTTTCACTCTCCATTTCCCTGGCCTCCTTTCCCCTAGTCCTCCCCACATGGATTGCTACCTTTCTTCAGTCTTTTTTTTTTTTAATTTTTAAAATGTTTTTGCTGTGTCACCCAGGCTGGAGTGCAGTGGCACCAGACTCAAGTGATCCCGCTTCAGCCACCTGATTAGCTGGGACTACAGGCGCATGCCACCACGCCTGGCTAATTTTTGTATTTTTTTGTAGAGACGGGGTTTCGCTATGTTGCCTGGGCTTGTCTTGAACTTCTGGGCTCATGTGATCCTCCGGGCTCTGCCTTCCAAAGTGTTGGGATTACAGGCGTGAACCACTGTGCCTGGCCTCCTCAGTGTCTTCTGACTGTTGGTCTGTACGCATGGACTAAAGCTTTGCTTCCCCCCAGCCCCCACTGCATCCCTCTCTCCACCCACCAAGTGTTTTATGAAGGGCCCTGGGAGCCAGCCCTGGAGGAGGCTGCCTGGAGACAAGGACTGAGCCCCTGACTCCCAGACACACAGGGAAGATGCGCAGGGAAGCGCTCCCAGCCTCCCTCCCATGTTGTCCTCTCACCAGCTATTAGTAAAAGAGGGACTCATTTAAATGCTTACTTTTTCCCCTGAATAAATTATAATTTTATTTCCTGGGAAATAGTTTTTACAAATGCCTCTGATCATATTTTGTTTCATTAACAAGGGATTTTTTTGTTTTGTTTTACACCTCTTTTATTATTATTTTTTTAATTTTATTTTAGGTTCAAGGGCACGTGTGCAGATTTCTTTTCTTTTTCTTTCCTTTTTTTTTTGAGATGGAGTCTCACTCTGTAGCCCAGGCTGGAGTCCAGGGGTGCGATCTCGGCTCACTGCAACCTCCACCTCCCCGGTTCAAGCGATTCTCCTGCCTCAGCCTCCTGAGTAGCTGGGATTACAGGCACTCACCACCATGCCCGGCTAATTTTTTTATTTTTAGTAGAGAAAGGGTTTCACCATGTTGGCTAGGATGGTCTTGGACTCCTGACCTCAAGTGATCTGCTGGCTTCGGCCTCTCAAAGTGCTGGGATTACAGGTATGAGTCACGGCACCTGGCTGGATTCCACAGTTTTGTGATCCTCACACTTCTCCAACCTTCCACCCTCTAGTAGGCCCCAATGTCTGCTGTTTCCTTCTTCGTGTCCATATGTACTCAGTGTTCAGCTCCCACTCATAAGGGAGAACATGCAGTATTTCTTTTTTCTGTTCCTGTGTTAGTTTGCTTAGGAAACAAGGGTTTTATGCATGTGTGTTTGGTGTATGATTGTGTGTGTCTGTGCATCTGTGTTGTGCGTGTGAATGTATGCATTTGGGTCTGTGTGTATGTTTGTAATCTGGGTTTGTGCATGTGCGTGTTTGTATTTGTGTCTGTTGTGTCTATGTGTGTATGTTTGGGTATCTGTGTTTGTGTATGTGTATGTGAATATGTGTGTGTATTTGTGTATGTTTGTATGTCTGTGTTTGTGTATGTGAGTATGTGCGTGTATTTGTGTATGTTGTGTCTGTGTGTATGTTTGTATGTGTGTGCTTGTGTATATGTAAAAGACTGAGTTAAATAATTACTAGGTAGCTTCTGTACTGGAAGGGCTTAAAAAGAAATAATTACTTGGTGATTATCAGAAATAACTTTCATATTAAAGATACACAAAACTCAAAATTTTTTTCAGACTTTACATGTTTTTAAAATCTCCTTCTGCCTCTTACCAAGGATACAGAAATGTATCCCGTGAGGGGCATCTTATTTAAAGTGTATGTTTGGTTTCTCCTCCTGACAGCGTGGCACTGACAAGATGTCTTTTATGAATGATGTGATGGAGAATGGATTTGAAGTCAGCCTGCTTCTCAAACAGAGTTTTGGGGGAAATAAAGGATTATTTTCAGAGGCATTG
Organism: Pan troglodytes; assembly: GCF_028858775.2. Lineage (NCBI taxonomy): Eukaryota > Metazoa > Chordata > Mammalia > Primates > Hominidae > Pan > Pan troglodytes. Next base: position 43,081,542 of record NC_072403.2, on the reverse strand, counting down.
AGGGAAAGTACTTGTAAAAGTGTCCCAGTGGCTGGGCACAGTGGCTCATGCCTGTAATCCCAACATTTTGGGGGGCCGAGGCAGGAGGATCACTTGAGCCCAGGAGCTCAAGACCAGCCTGAGCTGGTCACTACAGGGCAACGTGGTGAGACCCTGTCTCTAAAAAAAAAAACAAGAAAAGAAAAATAAAATTTGCCCAAGCAATTAAGAGTCCTGTCAATTCAGCAAATAAACATTTTGCAGCTCCTTTTCAAGGATTTCCCAGCTCCCGGCATCTTCCTCTCCAGCCTCCTCCCTGCTACCCGGACCTCAGCCTGGCCCCACCTGCCCCACCCTTTGATCTGAGGATTATTTTATTAAGCATTTGATCACCTGTGTACAATAACCATCCACCTTCTCCAACTTCTGATATCCTGGAGCACACCTATGTTTCCCAAACATATGCGTTCACACCTTCTTTCATTCATCAAAATTTATTCATTCATCAAAACGTATGGCATGTCAAATATATGCCAGGCATTGTGCTAAGTGAGGCAAAAATAAAAAGCAAAATGCAGTCTTGGCCCTGAAACAAGAAGGGAGCGTGTCAGGAAGTCATTACCGTACTATGTGATAAATCAGGTAAGAGAGGAAGTCCAAAGTGCTATGTTATCTCTATTTGTCAGTGATTCATTCAACGAATCTTTATTGAGTTTATACTAAATATATCAGACCCTGTTCTAGATATTGGAGTGACAAAGGTGAAGAAAACAGATAAATTCCTGCTCTCACGAAACTTACATTCTGAGGAGGGAAGACAGATGATAAGCAACGAAACTTGCACATCTGTATAATCATTTCAGCTATGATAGGTGCTGGGAAGAGAATAAGACAAGGTAGTATAATAGAGAGTTTGGTCCCAAATAACAAGACTTTGCCAGTCCTAGTAATTCTGTCCTCTCGTGATTTACTGGCTCAGGAATAGGTTCATGACTCAATGGAGACGGGCATCCAGGAGGCCTTTGGACAAAGGATGTCTCTCTGGGGAGGTGATGCTTAACATGACTGAGAAGATCTGTGGGACATTTGAAACAAAGAGCAAGTGCAAAGTTCCAAGCAGGGGGAGCAAGTCTGGGGTGTTTAAAGAACAGTCAGGAAGCCAGTGACTGGGCTGGGGTGCGGTGGTTCACACCTATAATCCCAGCCCTCTGGGAGGCCGAGGCGGGCAGATCATCTGAGGTCAGGAGTTCAAAACCAGCCTTGGCCAACGTGGTGAAACCCCATCTCTACTAAAAATACAAAAATTAGCCAGGCATGGTGGCAGGTGCCTGTAATCCCAGCTACTCAGGAGCCTGAGGCAGGAGAGTCTCTTGAATCTGGGACGCGGAAGTTGCAGGCAGCCAAGATAGCACCATTGCACTCCAGCCTGGGTGACAAGAGTGAAATTCCGTCTCAAAAAAAAAAAAAAAAAAAAAAGAAAGCCAGTGACTGGAGCACGGTGAGGAGGGTATGGAAGACAAGGTGGACCAGTATGCCTTTCAAGCCCTCTAATGTACCTTCCTGGGCCTCAGAGCAGAAAGCTAAAACCAACATTCCGGATGCCTTGGCAGATACAGTCTTGGAGGCTGCACGTGGAGAGTGAACTTGGGAAGGTGGAAGTGAGGCAGAGCCCATCTTCCTGCTGCCTTTGACTTTGCTGCTGGCAAGTAAGGTCATGGAGACTCCCTGGATCTCTGCAGCAACATTCCAGTGTTTGATCACTAGCTTAGTGAGCAGCTGTAGCTTCCTGATCCCTGTCTTCCTGTCAGGAGCAGTGGCAGCAGCTCTCCTGGGGGACCAGTTCAGTGGTGTTCTTTCAGGAGTTACTCCCAAAGGCCAAGCATGAAGCCTCCTATACCCCTCCTTCCAAGGATGTTGAAGGAAGCAAGTCCCTGTATTAAATCTCTTTCTGCTGCAAATACCTGGAGTAGTCTCTGGTTCTCTGCAACTGGTCCTGGGTGATGCAGAGGTTTGGGGGACCCAGCTCTCATTCTCCGGGAGACCCCACCATTAAGCAGAGAAGAACCCACTAACCCTACTCTCTGTTTCCCACGACAGAGCCAAGTCCTTATTCATAATGAAACATTTCTCCTAACTTCAGGGTAGTTCAAACTTGGTCAAAGAATTGTGGGCAGTCTTAATAAACATAAATCCACAAGTTTCTCTTTGCCATATTTGTTGAATTGCTCAAATAATTTTTATTTTTTATTTTTTTTTAGAGACAAGGTCTCTCTCTGTGATCCAGGCTGGAGTGCAGTGGTGTGGTCACAGCTCACTGCAGCCTCACACTCCTGGGCTCAAGCAATCCTCCTGCCTCAGCCTCCCAAGTTGCCGGAACTACAGGCACACACCACCATGCCTGGCTAATTCTTATTTTTTGTAGAGATGAGGTCTCGCTTTGTTGCCCAGGCTGCCCTTGAACTTCTGGCCTTAAGTGATCCTCCCCACTCAGCCTCCCAAAGTGCTGGGATCACAGGCGTGAGCTACTGTGCCTGACCTTAAATAGTTTAAGCAGATGCGGCAGGCTTGATTTCCTTGGGCCATCTATTTCTGAGTAGGTTACACTTGGTTAGATGTTCAATGACCTGCTCATTATTACGATTTTATAGACTAGCCAGGTATGGAGGTGATACTGGTCTGCATTTCCAGGTGACTTGCCAATGAAAATCAACACTTATGGAGTGCTACTGTGAGCAAGACCTGGACAAAAAGCACTGGGGAAGATTTTCCCTCCAGGTGCTTACTGTTTAGTGGAGAGAAATACGTAGATAAGCCATCAGAGCTAACACCGATTGAGTGTTTACCAGGTACTGCTCCAAATGCTTTACATGAATGAACCAATTTATTTTTCAAGACAGTGAAATAAATCATATTGTTTTTCCTGTTTTACATATAAGGAAACTGAGGCCCTGTGTTCCTGCCCTTGAGGTGCTCACAAGGTAGGAGGGGAAGCTGACGGCTAAGTACATTAATTGTGATACGGAATAATAAGGGGTTTGGGGGTACCAAGGGGTAGGTTAACTCTTTGTAGGTGACTTACTGGTAAGAAAGCCTTCTTTGGAGAGGTGACACACAAGCTGGGTTTTGAAAAATGTAAATGAAGATGGTCTGCAAGTCCAATTGTTGTGGGGTGTAGGGTGGGTCAAGGGTCAGGGTTAGGGCAGAAGGCATTCCAGATGAAGGGCACGGCAAGTGCAAAGACAAGGTGGTGTGGAACAGGATGATGTGTTGCAGAAAGCGGGAGCTCAGTTGGGTTGCAGCAGTGCTAGTGGGTAGCAGCTGGAGGGGAGGCTGGAGAGTGAGCAGCTGCCATTTCTTGAAGGGGACTCCCCTCCGCCACCCGCCCCTCTCATCACCCCCCGCCCCCACTGCTGTGCTGAGTTTGCACTTTTCTCTGGGGCGGTGGTAAGGGTTGTAATTCATCCATTAGAGTATTGTGAAATCAGTTAAGCAGGTCAAAAAGGAATAGAATGGAACAGACTAGACTGGAATACAAGAAAGATGCAATATTCTCGTATTAAGAGTAAATGCTATTCTGTAAAAATGCTTCCATTTTATATATTGCGATAGAGGCTGCAAGTTTTCCATCAATCCATTCTCCTCTTCTGATCTTAATAATCAAATCCCTGGCCGGGCGTGGTGGCTCACACCTGTAATCCCAGCACTTTGAGAGGCCCAGGTGGGCAGATCACGGGGTCAGGAGTTCGAGAACAGCCTGACCAACATGATGAAACCCCGTCTCTACTAAAAATACAAAGTTTAGCCTGGCATGGTGGTGGACAACTGTAATTCCAGCTACTCGGGAGGCTGAAGCAGGAGAATTGCTTGAACCCGGGTGTCAGAGGTTGCAGTGAGCCAAGATCCTGCCATTGCACTCCAGCCTGGGTGTCACAGGGAGACTCCGTCTAAAAAAAAAGAAAATGCTTTAAGCAAGTGAACAATGTAATCAGATTCATGTTCCCAAGCTGAAAGGAATCTTAAGGATCACTTAGCCCAGTTATTCCTTCTTATAGATGGGAAACTTAAGCCCACTGAGGTTAAGCAACTTACTCAAGGTCCTGAGGCTCAGTGTCAAGAGCTAGTTTTCGAACCCTGATTTCTGAATCCAAGACCAGACCTCTTCAGTGTCACTAGCTGACAGAGATTCATTTATCTTGCTCTCTCTTTCAATCCTCAAATACATTTCAACATCACTTTATTCCTCTAATTTTCTAATTAATTTAATTCAATTCAACACATATTTATGTATAACCCTATTATATACTAGGTTATAAAGACAGAGGAACAACCTTCATAAAATTCTCCTTAGCTAGTATCATAAATAGATACAGAAGTAAATATTTCTAGGTTTATGCACGGATTCATACATATACATATCTTTCCTAGCTCTGACCACTGAGAGGGCATAGAAGCAATGATATCCTTGTAGCAATTGAGCACATCTAGAGTTCAGATTTTTTTTTTGTTTTTGAGATGGAGTCTTGCTCTGTCACCCAGGCTGGAGTGCAGTGGCACGATCTCAGCTCACTGCAAGCTCTGCCTCCGGGGTTCACGCCATTCTCCTGCCTCAGCCTCCCGAGTAGCTGGGACCGCAGGCGCCCGCCACCACGCCCGGCTAATTTTTTGTATTTTTAGTAGAGACGGGATTTCACCATGTTATCCAGGATGGTCTCGATCTCCTGACCTCGTGATCTGCCTACCCTGGCCTCCCAAAGGGCTGGGATTACAGGCGTGAGCCATCGCGCCCAGGCGATCTCAGATTTTTTTAAAAATGGATTTAGGGGGCACAAGCTCATATTTGTTGCAGGGATATATTGAACAGCTGGGCTTTAAGCCTGACCATTGCCCAAATAGTGTGCATTATACCCATTAGGTAATTTCTCATCCTTCACCCTCCTCCCATCCTCCTACCTTTCCAAGTCTCCAGCGTCTATTATTCCACTCTCTGTGTCCACGTGTACAGATTATTTAGATCCCACTTATAAATGAGAACATGTGGTATTTGACTTTTCATTCTTTTTTTTTTTTTTTTCTGAGACGGAGTCTGACTCTGTTGCCCGGGCTGGAGTGCGATGGCGCAATCTTGGTTCACTGCAGCCTCCACCTCCAGGGTTCAAGTCATTCTCCTGCCTCAGCCTCCCAAGTAGCATGTCACCACACCCCGCTAATTCTGTATTTTTAGTAGAGATGGGGTTTCGCCATGTTGGCCAGGCTGGTCTCGAACTCCTGACCTCAAGTGATCCGCCTGCCTTGGCCTCCCAAAGTGCTGGGATTACAGGAGTGAAGCACCATGCTCAGCAGGACTTTTTGTTTCTGAGTACTCCACTTCAGATAATGGCCTCCAGTTCCATCCATATTGCTGCAAAAGACATAATTTCTTTTTTTTATAGCTGAGTAGTATTCCATAGTATGTACATTTTATTTATATATATTATAAATATAATATGTATAATAGTCATTTTGACTGGTATAAGGTGATACCTCATTATGGTTTTAATTTGCATCTCTCTGATGATTAGTGATGCTGAGCATTTTTTCATATGCTTGTTGGCCATTTGTATGTCTTCTTTGAAAAGTGTGTGTTCATGTCTTTTGCCCACATTTAAATGGGGTTATTTGTTTTTTTATTGTTGTATTGTTGGAGTTCCTTGTAGATTCTGGATATTAGTCCTTTGTTGGTGCATACTTTGCGAACATTTCCTTCCTTCCTTTTTTTTTTTTTTTTTTTCAGGATCTCACTCTGTCACCCGGGCTGGAATGCATGGAGTATAGTGGCATGATCATAGCTCACTATAGCCTCAAACTCCAAGACTCAAATTATCCTCCCGCCTCAGCCTCCCAGGGTAGCTGGGACCACCAGTGCATGCTAGCATACCTGGCTAATTTTTTTATTTTACTTTTTTGTAGAAATGAGGTCTTACCATGTTGGCCAGGCTAGTCTTGAACTCCTGGGCTCAAGCAATCATCCCACCTCAGCCTCCCAAAGTTCTGGGATTATAGGCATAAGCCACTACGCTCAGCCTGCAAATATTTTCTCCCATTCTGTAGGTTGTATGTTCACTCTGTTGATTATATCTTTTGCTGTACAGAGGCTTTTTCATTTAATAAAGTCTCATTTGTCTATTTTTGCATTTTATTTTGAGTTCTTACTCATGAATTATTTGCTTAGGCCAATGTCTAGAATTTTCCTAGATTTTCTTCTAGAGATTTTGCAGTTTCAGGTCTTACATTTAAGTTTTTAATCCATCTTGAGTTAATTTTGTATATGGTAAGAGGTATGGGTCCAGTTTCATTCTTCAGCATATGGCTATCCCATTTCCCAGCACCATGTATTGAGTAGGGTGTCCTTTCCTGAGTGTAAATTTTTGCCAGCTTTGCAAAGATCAGTTCACTGTAGGTATTTGGCTTTTTTTCTGGGTTCTTTTTTCTGTTCCATTGATCTATGTGCCTATTATTATACCAGCACCATGCTGTTTTGGTTACCATAGCCTTGTAATATAATTTGAAGTCAAATAATATGATACTTCCAGCTTTGTTCTTTTTGCTTAGGATTACTTTGGCTATTTGGGCTTAAGCCCAGGAGGTCGAGACTGCAGTGAGCCAAGAATGTGCCACTGCACTCCAGCCTGGACAACAAGCAAGACCCTATCTCTTAAAAAAAAAAAAGTCTGGACGCAGTGGCTCACATCTGTATTCCCAGCACTTTGGGAAGCCGAGGTGGGTGGATCTCGAGGTCAGGAGTTCAAGACCAGACTAGCCAAGATGGTGAAACCCCATCTCTATTAAGAATAAAAAAAAATTAGCCAGGCGTGATGGCGGGCACCTGTAATCCCAGCTACTCGGAAGGCTGAGATAGGAGAATTGCTTGAACCTGGGAGGCAGAGGTTGCAGTGAGCCGAGATCACACCACTGCACTCCAGCCTGGGTGACAGAGTGAGATTCCATCTCAAAAATAAATAAATAAATAAATAAATAAATAATTTTAAAAATAAAAATAAATTTATTGAGACCTGTTTTGTGGCCCAACATAAGGTCTATCCTGGAGAATGTTCTGTGTGCTGATGAGAAGAATGTATATTCTATTGTTGTTGGGTAGAATGTTCTGTAAATGTCTCTTAGGTCCATTTGGTCTAAAGTCCAATTTAAATCCAGTGCTTCTTTGTAGATTTTCTTTCTCGATGATCTGCCTAGTGTGTCAGTGGGGGTGCTGAAGTCCCCCACTATTATTGTATTCCTGTCTATCTCTTTTCTTAGGTCAATTAGTACTTGTTCGATGAATCTTGGTGCTCCAATGTTGGGTGCATATATATTTAGGATTGTTGTATCGTCTTGTTGAATTGATCCCTTTATCATTATATAATGACCTTCTTTTTTTTTAAGTGTAAATACATACTAACTTTATTTATTTATTTATTTATTTATTTATTTATTTTTTTTTTTTTTTGAGACGGAGTCTTGCTCTTTCGCCCAGGCCGGAGTGCAGTGGCGCAATCTCGGCTCACTGCAAGCTCCGCCTCCTGGGTTCTCGCCATTCTCCTGCCTCAGCCTCCCAAGTAGCTGGGATACAGGCACCCGCCACCGCACCCAGCTAATTTTTTGTATTTTTAGTAGAGACAGGGTTTCACCATGTTAGCCAGGATGGTCTCGATCTCCTGACCTCATGATCCACCCACCTCGGCCTCCCAAAGTGCTGGGATTACAGGCGTGAGCCACCATGCCCGGCCTATTTATTTATTTTTATTTATTTATTTATTTTTATTATACTTTAAGTTCGAGGGCACATGTGTACCACGTGCAGGTTTGTCACATATGTATACATGTGCCATGTTGGTGTGCTGCACCCATTAACTTGTCATTTACATTAGCTATTCCTCCTAATGCTATCCCTCCCCCCTCCCCCCACCCCACGACAGGCCCCAGTGTGTGCTGTTCCCCATCCTGTGTCCAAGTGTTCTCATTGTTCAATTCCCATCTATGAGTGAGAACATGTGGTGTTTGTTTTTCTGTCCTTGCAATAGTTTGCTGAGAATGATGGTTTCCAGCTTCATCCATGTCCCTACAAAAGGACATGAACTCATCCTTTTTTATGGCTGCACAGTATTCCATGGTGTATATGTGCCACATTTTCTTAATCCAGTCTATCATTGATGGACATTTGGGTTGGTTGCAAGTCTTTGCTATTGTGAATAGTGCCACAATAAACATACGTGTGCATGTGTCTTTATAGCAGCATGATTTATAATCCTTTGGGTATATACCTGGTAATGGGATGGCTGGGTCAAATGGTATTTCTAGTTCTAGATCCTTGAGAAATCGCCACACTGTCTTCCACAATGGTTGAACTAGTTTACAGTCCCACCAACAGTGTAAAAGTGTTCCTATTTCTCCACATCCTCTCCAGCACCTGTTGTTTCCTGACTTTTTAATGACCACCATTCTAACTGGTGTGAGATGGTATCTCATTGTGGTTTTGATTTGCATTTCTCTGATGGCCAGTGATGATGAGCATTTTTTCATGTGATAATGACCTTCTCTACCTTTTTTTTTTTTTTTTTTTACTGTTGTTGATTTAAGTCTGCTTGATCTGAGTATAGCTACTCCTGCTCACTTTTGGTTTCCATTTGCATAGAATATCTTTTTCCACTCCTTTACTACCTTTAGTCTATGAGTGTCTTTACCAGTTAGGTGGATTTCTTGTAAGCAATATATGATTGGATTATTTTTTCTTATCCATTCCACCACAGATTTGGCTTTTAAATAGCATTCTTCAATAAAAGGACCAAGGTTTCTTGGAGAAGTGGTTGATTTCAGTGCTGGGAAGGGAAAACACACAAGGAACCCAGAGTAGCTTATGGTGGCAGAGATAAAGTGCTCAAAAAAGGATGGGAGCTCATTGAAAGGACTCAGGAACCAACCTGAAAGAGCTCCCAATGGCTAAAGCTGAAGCAGTTTGAGCAACAAAATAATTAACAATAGTGATGGATTCTATAACCCATAGAATAAAATACATATCCATGAGTCCATACTGATATAAATAACTGAATAAACAAAATGACCTTTACTTATCTAGATGACTGGAAATGTGAGAATTTCAATACTCATAGCTGTGGGTAGGCTTGAATAATTATACTTTGTAGTATCTGGAATTAAAACCACTTGTAGGCCAGGTGTGATGGCTCACGCCTGTAATCCCAGCACTTTGGGAGGCCAAGGCAGGCAGATCACCTGAGGTCAGGAGTTCGAGACCAGCCTGACCAACATAGAGAAACCCTGTCTCTACTAAAAATACAAAAATTAGCTGGGCATGTTGGCGGGTGCCTGTAGTCCCAGCTACTCGGGAGGCTGAGGTGGGAGAATTGCTTGAATCTGGAAAGTGGAGGTTGCAGTGAGCCAAGATTGCACCACTGCACTCCAGCCTGGGTGACAGAGTGAGACTCCTACTCAAAAAAAAAAAAAAAAAAAAAAAAAGGAGAAAGAAGGTAGCAGAAGACAAATAACAACTTGAAACAAGGAAGACTTTTCTAACTGTCTTGGGAGGGGAATGGACTCAGCTAAGGGAGGATGCCTATCTATATGGTGGTGCTGATTCCTGTACTGAGGAGGAGGGAGCTCTAGACAACAAGATGGACCAAGATGCAGGGTTGGGATGGGGAGATTGACTGCAAAGAGCAAACTCAAATGTCTGAGTCCACAATCCACTGTTTTGTCTGAGCTCTAGAATTCCCAAAGTATTGTTTTCATAGCAATTTTATAGTATTTCAGCCACCTCATGTGTTAACTCAGCAGTTGAGGGCAGAGCTGAGAGCTCAACCTCCATTTGTAATGCGGTTTCTATAGGAAGATGTGTTGGATTTCAAGCAAATGATACACAAACAAACTTTTGAAACATGACCCTTTATAAGCAGAGAACTGCCTGCTCTTCTTTTTACTGGTTCTTAAACTCCTTAACACTCCCAGCTGTCCTCATGCTACTGTTCCTGGGTTTGGGGATTAAGTCTATGTTTGTCTTATTAAATTATGATTTTCTAAACTTCAAATTCCAGGATGAGTTTGACTAGACAGGAAAGAAGGAAACCCAAGACCTGGCCCCTTCTGAGTCAGATTTTTCCAACCCAGGCTGAGGCGGGTAGATCACTTGAAGTCAGGAGTTCAAGACCAGCCTAGCTAACATGGTGAAACTCTGTCTCTGTTAAAAATACAAAAGTTAGCCGGGAGGCCAGGTGCGGTGGCTCACACCTGTAATCCCAGCACTTTGGGAGGCCAAGGCGGGTGGATCACGAGGTCAGGAGTTCGAGACCAGCCTGGGCAATATGGTGAAACCCCATCTCTACTAAAAATACAAAAAAAAAAAAAGCTAGCCCGGCGTGGTGGAGCACGCCGGTAGTTCCAGCTACTCAGGAGAGTAAGGCAGGAGAATCACTTGAAACGAGGAGGCAGAGGTTGCAGTGAGCCAAGATTGCGCCACTGCACTCCAGCCTGGGCAACAGAGGGAGACTCTGTCTTAAAAAAAAAAAAAAAAAAATTAACCTGGCATGATGGTGCACATCTGTTGTCCCAGCTACTTGAAAGGCTAAGGCAGGAGAATCACTTGAACCTGGGAGGCAGAGGTTGCAGTGAGCTGAGACTGCACTGTTGCACTCCAGCCTGGGCGACAGAGGGAGACTCCGTCTCAAGGGAAAAAAAAAAAAAGAAGAAGATTTTTACAACCTAGCTTTATTAGTTTGTCTGAAGTAAATGCCTAGGTTGATAGATAATCCTGCCCCCTCCCCGCTTCCCGAGAAACCTGCTGTGACACCTGCAGCCAACATTCTCTTCTTAGGCCCTCAGTGGTGATTTGTATCTCTATAAAGCAGACAACATGTTTTGGTGCTAGGTTACCATTTACTTTATCATGTTATTATGTATCCTCTTGTCTGTTCTCTAGTTGTTCCCTGTACCCTACACCTGCCTTTTCATAAAACTGTATGCTTTGACCTTACATTAGCCTATAACATATTCATCTGTTAGAGCCTCCAAAAAGCCAAGGACAGCAGCAACATAGTGTGGTTTTTTTCTGTTTGTTTTTTTTGTTTTTTTGAGACGAGGCCTTGCTCTGTCGCCCAGGCTGGAGTGCAGTGGCGAGATCTCGGCTCACTGCAGCCTCCACCTCCCGGGTTCAAGCGATTCTCCTGCCTCAGCCTCCGGAGTAGCTGGGATTACAGGCGTGTGCCACCACGCCCAGCTGATTTTTAGTAGAGACAGGGTTTCACAGTGTTGGCCAGGTGAAACGTGAGGTTGAACTCCTAACCTCAGATGATACTCCTGTCTCAGCCTCCCAAAGTGTCGGGATTACAGGCATGAACCACTGCGCCTGGCCAGCAATGCAGTGTGTAAGGAAAGACCCTAAACTTGGGGACACATAAACTTAGAATTCTACTCTGCCTTTTACTAGCCATGTGACCTTGGTAAATTATTCCATTTTGGAGTCTTGATTTACTAGTCTCTAAAAGGGAAATGACTCTACACTTATAAAGTGTCTGTCACATGCTAGGCACCCAATAAATCATCATTCCCATAAATAAGCACATGATGTATGACACCACTTAAATAAAATCCTACAACAGACAAACCTAATCTACAGTGACAGAAAGCAGATCTATGGTTGCCTGGGGCCATTGAGGGTGGGATGGGGAGATTGAATGCAAAGGGCCCAGGGAACTTTTGGGGGTGGTGGAAACGTTCTGTATCCTGATTGTGGTCATGGTTACAGGGGCCTGTACGTTTGTCAAAACACATCAAACTGCGTGCTTAAAATGAGTGCTATTTAGTGTATGTAAATTACCCCTCAATAAAGTTTTTTTTTAAAAAATATGTATTATCGCTGGGCACGGTGGCTCACGCCTGTAATCCCAGCACTTTGGGAGGCTGAGGCGGGCAAATCACAAGGTCAGGAGTTCGAGACCAGCCTGGCCAACATGGTGAAACGCCGTCTCTACTAAAAATACAAACAACTAGCTGGGCGTGGTGGCGGGTGCCTGTAATCCCAGCTACTCAGGAGGCTGAGGCAGGAGAATCGCTTGAACCCGGGAGGCAGAGGTTGCAGTGAGCCGAGATCACACCACTGCACTCCAGCCTGGGTGACAGTGCAAGACTCCATCTCAAAAAATAAAATAAAATAAAATAAAATAATATATTCTCTTTTTTTTTTTTTTTTGAGAGGGAGTCTTGGTCTGTCACCCAGGCTGGAGTGCAGAAGCACAATCTCGGCTCACTGCAAACTCCGCCTCCTGGGTTCAAGTGATTCTCATGTTTCAGCCTCCCGAGTAGCTGGCATTACAGGTGCCCGCCATCATGCCCAGCTAATTTTTGTATTTTAGTAGAGACGAGGTTTCACTATGTAGGTCAAGGTGGTCTCGAACTCCTGACCTCAAATGATCCACCCGCCTCGGCCTCCCAAAGTGCTGGGATTACAGGCATGAGCAACCATACCAGGCCCTATTCCCTTTCTTTCTCCATCAATTAAAATACGGTGGATTTGGCTGGGCACGGTAGCTCACGCCTGTAATCCCAGCACTTTGGGAGGCTGAGGTGGGTGGATTACCTGAGGTCAGGAGATTGAGACCAGCCTGGCCAACATGATGAAACCCTGTTTCTACAAAAAATACAAAAATTAGCTGGGCATGGTGGTGCGTGCGTGTCTGTAACCACTGCTACTTGGGAGGTTGAGACAGGAGAATTGCTTGAACCTGGGAGGAGGCTGCAGTGAGCCAAGATCATGCTACTGCACTCCAGCCTGGGCAACAGAGCGAGTCTCAAAACAAAAACAAACAATAAAATAAAATATGTTGGATTTAGGAATACATTCTAGTGCCAAATATACATTTTAAGTTATCTTTCATTTTAGATTATTCATACTATCATATACTTTCCCCATGGATTGATGTAAATAAATGAGAATCGGCTCGATAGCCAAGCTCGCTTTCTTTTTATTTTTTACTTTTTGTTTTTTAGAGACAGGGTCTCACTCTGTCACCCAGGGTGCAATGCATTTGCACCGTCATAGCTCAGTATCACCTCGAACTCCTGGGCTCGAGTGACCCTCCTGCCAAAGCCTCCTGAGTAGCTAGGATTACAGGTGCATGCCACCATGCCCAGTTTATTTTTATTTTTAAATAGAAATGGGTTCTCACTATGTTGCCCAGGGGGTTCTTGAACTCCTGGCCTAAACTATCTGCCTGCCTTGGCCTCCCAGAGTGCTGGGACTATAGGCGTGAGCCACTGCACTCAGCCTCCAATCTCACTTTCTAACTGACTTGCAGTATAAAATTGGACAGATGTGTCATGAGGAGTTGGAAGGAGCAGACACTGGGACCATGAGAAAGTGAAAGTATACTTAAAGATACCACACATTTTTTGAAAAATCACTACTTAGAGGAGAAAAGTATTTTTCTTGTGAAATATTAAAAGCTTGTCACAGGCCCAGGTGTAGTGGCCCATACCTGTAATCTCAGCACTTTGGGAGGCTGAGGCAAGAGGATCACTTGAGTCCAGGAGTTCAAGACCAGCCTGGGCAATACAACAAGACTCCACCTCTACAAAAAAATTTATAAAAATTAGTCAGGCGTGGTATGTGTGCCTGTAGCCCCAGCTATGAGGAAGCTGAGTCAGGAGGATTGCTTGAGACCAGGATGTTGAGGCTGGAATAAGCCATGATTGCACCACTGCACTCCAGCCTGGGTGACAGAGTGAGGCCCTGTGTCAAAAAAAAAAAAAAAAAAAAAAAGCTTGTCACAAAACAAGGTGATCATGGTGACAGCTCAGATTAATGTAGGGCCTGAGGGAGCCACTTTTTTTCTCTTTTTCTCTTTTTTTTTTTTTTTTTTGAGGTGGAGTTTCACTCTCGTTGCCCAGGCTGGAGTGCAATGAAATGGCGTGATCTTGGCTCACTGCAACCTCTGCCTACCAGGCTCAAGCAATTCTCCTGTCTCAGCCACAGCCTCCCGAGTGGCTGGGATTACAGGCACCTGCCACCATGTCCAGCTAGTTTTTATATTTTTAGTAGAGATGGGATTTCACCATGTTGGTCAGGCTGGCCTCGAACTCCTGACCTCAGGTGATCCACCTGCCTCGGCCTCCCAAAGTGCTGGGATTACAGGTGTGAGCCACCGTGCCTGGCCAGGAGCCACTTTTTTTCTACTCAGCAAGTTTTCTCCCCCACTTCCTCTACTGCCTTCTCATAATAGCTCCTGTTTCCCTCTGTCTTTGAAGGAACTTTTCTGGAATCTGCACCAGAACATTTTCACTTTCATTTCATTGGCCTTAACTTTGTCATGTGTCCAAAGCTAGCTGCAAGAGAATCTGAGGAATTTCCTGTTTATTCTTAAGGAAGGACTCACAACTTGCTAAACATAAGAGGTTCTAAAGTAAATAAATAAATAAAAATAAAACTTTGGCTGAGTGCAGTGACTGACACCTGTAATCCCAACATTTTAGGAGGCCAAGGCAGGAGGACTGGCTAAGGTAAGGAGTTTGAGACCAGCCTGGGCAACACAGCAAGACCCCATCTCTACAAAAAATTTAAAGAATTAGCTGGGCATAGTAGCATGTGCTTGTAGTCCCAGTTGCTCAGGAGGCTGAGGCAAAATGATCACTAGAACCCAGGAGTTCAAGGTTACAGTGAGCTATGATTGTACCACTGCACTCTAGCCTGGGTGACAGAACAAGACTGTGTCTCTAAAAGAGTAATAATAACAAATTACTATTTAATTTAATAATAAAATAAATGTAATAATAAAATAATTTTAAAAATAAAAATTAGAAGTCTATCACCAAGGAAGAAAAGGATAATGCATATTTGTATAGGCAATAATCTCTGCCCAAAGCCCTATTAATGGAGCATTTTATATATAAAATGGTGGAATTTTGGAAATTACCAAAATTAATTATTTTTTTAACTTTTATTTTAGGTTTGGGGATACATGTGAAGGTTTGTTCATAGGTAAACACGTGTCGTGGGGGGTTGTTGTACAGATTATTTCATCACCCAGGTAATAAACCTAGTACCCAATAGTTATCTTTTCAGCTCCTCTCCCTCCTGCCACCCTCCCCTCTCAAGTAGATCCCAATGCCTGTTGTTTCCTTTTTTTTTGAGACAGAGTCTTGTTCTGTCACCCAGGCTGGAGTACAGTGGCGCGACCTTGGCTCACTGCAAACTCCTCTTCCTGGATTCAAGCAATTCTCCTGCCTCAGCCTCCCGAGTAACTGGGATTACAGGTGCCCACCACCACGCCGGGCTAATTTTTATATTTTTAGAAGAGACAAGGTTTCACCATGTTGGCCAGGCTAGTCTTGAACTCCTGATCTTAGGTGATCCACCCACCTCGGCCTCCCAAAGTGCTGGGATTACAGGCGTGAGCCACCGCGCCCGGCCTGTTGTTTCCTTGTTTGTGTTCATAAGTTCTTATCATTTAGCTCCCAGGAAATTACCAAAATTAATTATGTACATCCACATTATGGCCATATCAAAATGATTGTGTTTGTCCATAGTTCTTGAAATGGAAACATACCAACAGCACTTTGTTAAGTGGGAAAAGGTTGCTAAAAATACAAGCTCTGGCTCGTGTGGTGGCTCATGCCTGTAATTCCAGCACTTTGGGAGGGTGAAGTAGGAGGATCACTTGAAACCAGGAGTTCAAGACCAGCTTGGGCAACAGAGTGAGACCCCATCTCTACTAAAAAAAAAAAAAGAAAGAAAGAAAGAAAAAAAAATACACAGAGAGAGAGAGAGAGTCTGGACACATACTCAAAGTATTTCTCTCTGGGGTGGTAGGATTACATCACATAACTTTAATTCACTTTATATTATTATTTTTATAAAAAAGCATGTGCCATTTTTATAAGCAGAACCAAAAAAATGTATTTTCACTTAGAAATACGTGAGCATCTGTGTCTCTCAGGCACTTCCTGAGTGGAGCTGAAAGGCGAGTTGTGGCAGGGTGGAGTTCAGAGTTGGGGGTGTCTTCCCTCCAGCACACAATGGTACTGAGTGACCCGGCATCTGGGAGCCCCTGGGCAGGGGTATCTGGGAGGCCTGGAGCTCAGGAGTGAGCTCGGTGCTGGAGTTCCAGGAATAGTCATGAAGGGAAAGCAGCGGTGCTGGGTGTCTCCTTGGCCTCCCAGGAGCTGCTCCCTGCCCCAGAGAGGGAACTACACAGACTGCAGCACCCCAAACTCCCTGCCTTCTGGCTTCCAGTTGGTTCAATGGGAGACCCTGCGGGGAGATGAGAGGGTGGCTCCCACAGGGTCAGGTTATACAGGCTGATTTCTCAAATGAAAGTCACAGCTCTTGTCAGGCAGCCTTCTGGACACGTATGCAGAGCCCCCAGCTCTGGTCCCTGCTCCCTCCTGTAGCCCCCCCGCCCCCGCCCCCGCCCCAGGCCCCAGGGAAGGAATGCACCCCAGGGTATAGCACTGCCCCCTTGGAGTGCTTTTTTATGCTCTCCTCACATTACTCGATTTGAGCTGGCCATTTGAGCTGGCCGTCTGTCTCCTGCCAAGATCCTGACCGCCACAGAGGGCTTAGCAGTGAAAAAGGGGAAAGACACCCAAGTTTAAATAGCAAAGAAGAGAAGGAGGTGAGCCAGGGGTGGTGGCTGACGCCTGTAATTCCAGCACTTTGGGAGGCCGAGGCGGGTGGATCATCTGAAGTCGGGAGTTCAAGACCAGCCTGACCAACATGGAGAAACCCCATCTCTACTAAAAATACAAAATTAGCCGGGCGTGGTGGCGCATGCCTGTAATCCCAGCTACTCGGGAGGCTGAGGCAGGAGAATTGCTTGAACCCGGGAAGCGGTGGTTGCGGTGAGCTGAGATCGCGCCATTGCACTCCAGTCTGGGTGATAAGGGTGAAAGTCCATCTCAAAAAAAAAGGAAGAGAAGGAGGGGAAACTGTGCCTAAGTGGCAGAGAAGTTGAAGGCGAACCAGGGGTTGTGAAACCAGGGGAGAAGTTTCAAGAAGGAGGCAGGGGTCAAAAGTTTTGTGGAAATTGCGGGGAGGTCAAATAAGGATGGGATCTCAAAGGTGCATTGGGATGTGCCATCTGGAGGAGGGGTGGGGAAGACAAATGAAGAGAATTGGGTGGCTGGTTATGGAAGGAGGGGTCTGATTTGCAGGTTGGGAGGAAGAGGAGAGATAAAGAGAGGTGAAAGAAGGAAGCGGGGAGTGGAAAGGATTGGTGCAGAGGCAGAAAAGGAGGTAGCCAGGCCGCAGAGGGAAGCATGTGGTGTTAGCCAGCTGAGGTAAGACAGGTGGTAACTCCAGGAATGAGTGTGTATGTACAGGGACACACACATACACAACACCCACACCCACTATATGCACACGCACAGCCCCGCCACCACACACACATAGACACCACCTTCTTTCACCTCTCACACCACACACACCAAAGAGACACATTTGCACACGTACATACACCATACACGCCTACACCACACCAGAGTCCGCACCACGTACACAACACTCAATGCCAGATCTATTGATCTCACTGAGAGGCCACTGACGCCAGATCTTTGCTTTGCTGCAACGCTTGTCTATTTGCTGGCATCATTGTGAACCCTGAAGAGATAATAGGCAGACCCTGGTTCTGTCTACTCACACAGGAAAAGGAGTTCACAGGTGTTTACAGCATGGTGCCTGGTTCAGTGTGGGTGCTCCATGAATGGAAGGGCTACATGGTCCCTGCTCCTGGCTCCTGGTTATTTTACAAGGGCAAAACCTTGCTGTGTGTATTGATCTCCTAAACAATTTAACCCAGGGGACATCTAAAGACTGGCTTCTACTGGCCATAACCCAAATGCCTATTCATACAATGGAATATTCTAGAGTGAAAATGAACTACAGCTACATGTTATAACATGCATGAGTCCTTATAACGTAATGCAGAGTGGAAAGAACAAGTTCCAGATCACTACCTACATGCATGATACTATTTTTATAATGTTCAAGAATAATTGAAACTAAATAGGCTGGGTGTGGTGGCTCATGCTTGTAATCTCAACAATTTGGGAGGCCAAGGCAGGAGGATCGCTTGAGCTGAGGAGTTCAAGACCAGCCTGGGCAATGTAGTGAGACCCCCATCTCTACAAAAAATAAAACAAAAAACAATTAGTTGAGCGTGGTGGCGTACACCTGTGGTCCCAGCTACTCGGGATGCTGAGGTGGAAGGATCACTTGAGCCTGGACAGGTCAAGGCTGCAGTGAGCCTTGATTATACCACTGTCACTCCAGTCTAGGTGACAGAGCGAGACCTTGACTCAAAAAAGCCCCAAAAGGGCCAGGTATGGTAGCTCGCCTATAAGCCCAGCACCTTGGGAGGCCAAGGTAGGTGGATTATTTAAACCCATGAGTTTGAGAGAAGCCTGGGCAAGATGACAAAGCCCTGTCTCTACAAAAAATACAAAAATTAGCTGGGTGTGGTGGTACACACCTGTAGTCTCAGCTACCCAGGAGGCTGAAGTGGAAGGATCGCTTGAGCTCAGGATGGGCAGGTTGAAGTGAGCCGAGATTGTGCCAGGGAACTCCAGACTCAAGGACAGTGTGAGATACTGTGTCAAAAACCACCAATAACAATAACAAACTAAATACAGCTAGAGCAATCAGATAAGAGAAAGAAATAAAGGGCATCCAAATTGGAAAGGATGTTTGCAGATGATATGCTCTTATATTTGGAAAAACCTAAAGACTCCACACACACACACACACACACACACACACACACACACACACACAAAACTATTAGAACTGATAAACAAAATCAGCAAACTTGCAGGATACAAAATCAATATACAAAAATCAGTAGCGCAGGCTGGGCACGGTGGCTCATGCCTATAATCCCAGCACTTCGGGAGGCCGAGGTGGGCGGATCATCTGAGGTCAGGAGTTCAAGACCAGCCTGGCCAACGTGGTGAAACCCCATCTCTACTAAACATACAAAAATTAGCCAGTTGTGGTAGCTTGTTGTCTCAGCTACTTGGGAGGCTGAGGCAGGAGAATCGCTTGAACCCAGGAGATGGAGGCTGCAGTGAGCTGAGATTGCACCACTGCACTCCAGCCTGGGCAACAGAGCAAGACTCTGTCTCAAAAAAAAAAAAAAAAAAAAAGCCAGGTGTGGTGGCTAACACCTGTAATCCCAACACTTTGGGAGGCCGAGGCAGGCAGATCACCTGAGGTTGAGAGTTCGAGACCAGCCTGACCAACATGGAGTAACCCCGTCTCTACTAAAAATATAAAATTAGCCAGGTGTGGTGGCACATGTCTGTAATCCCAGCTACTCGGGAGACTGAGGCAGGAGAATCACTTGAACCCGGGAGGTGGAAGTTGCGGTGAGCCGAGATCGCATCATTGCACTCCAGCCTGGGCAACAAGAACAAAACTCCGTCTCAAAACAAACAAACACACAAACAAACAAACAAACAAACAAAGTAGCATTTCTATATGCCAACAGTGAACAATCTGAAAAAGAAATTTAAAAGTAATCTCATTTATAATAGTCACAAATAAAATTAAATACCTAGGAATTAACCAAAGAAATGAAATATCTTTATCATAAAACACTGATGAAAGAAATTGAAGAGGACACCAAAAAATGGAAACATATTTTATGTTCATGAATTGGAAGAATCAATATTGTTAAAATGTCCATACTACCCAAAGCAATCTACAGATTCGATGAAATCCTTATCAAAATACCAATGACATTCTTCACAGAAATAGAAAAAATAATCCTAAAATTTATGTGGAACCACAAAAGACCCAAAATAGCTAGAGCTATCCTAAGCAGAAAGAACAAAACTAGAGAAATTGCATTACCTGACTTCAAATTATACTACAGAGACAAACCTGCGCATCCTGCACACATACCCCCAACTTAAAATAAAAGTTGGAAATTTAAAATATATATATTATACGGCCAGGCACGGTGGCTTACACCTGTAATCCCAGCACTTTGGGAAGGCAAGGCAGGTGGATCACCTGAGGTCAGCAGTTCAAGACAAGCCTGACCAACATGGTGAAACCCCATCTCTACTAAAAATACAAAAATTAGCCGGGCATGGTGGCGGGTGCCTGTAATCCCACCTACTTGGAAGGCTGAGGCAGAACTGCTTGAACCGGGGTGGTGGAGTTTGCAGTGAGCGGAGATTGCACCATTGCACTCCAGCCTGGACAACAGAGTGAGACTCCATCTCAAAAAAAAAAAAAAATTGGCAGGGCGCGGTGGCTCACGCCTGTAATCCTACCACTTTGGGAGACTGAGGCAGGAGGATCACCTGAGGTCAGGAGTTCGAGACAAGCCTGGCCAATATGGCGAAACCTAGTCTCTACTAAAAATACAAAAATTAGCTGGGCATGGTGGCGCATGCTTGTAATCCCAACTACTCAGGAGGCTGAGGCAGGAGAATCACCCGAACCCAGGAGGTGGAGGTTGTAATGAGCCAAAACTGTGCCACTGCACTCCTGCCTGGGTGACAGAGTGAGACTCCATCTCAAATTAAAAAAAGAAAAGAAAAGAAAAAAATTATACTACAGAGGTGTAGTAACCAAAACAGCATAATACTGGCATAAAAATAGACACATACCAGCCTGGCCAACATGGCGAAACACCATCTCTACTAAAAATACCAAAATTAGCCAGACATGATGGTGTATGCCTATAATCCCAGCTACCCGGGAGGATGAGGCAAGAGAATTGCTTTAATCCAGGAGATTGCAGTGAGCTGAGATTGCACCACTGCTCTCTAGCCTGGGAGACAGAGTGAGACTCTGTCTCAAAAACATTTTAAAAAACTAGACACATAGACCAATGGAACAGAATACTCGAGAACTCACAGAACTCAGAAACAAATCCAGACACCTGCAGTGAACTCATTTTCAACAAAAGTGCCAAGAACATACACTGGGGAAAAGACAGTCTCTTCAATAAATGGTGCTGGGAAAACTGGATATCCATACACAAAAGAATGAAATTAGACCCCTATCTCTCACCACATACAAAAATCAAATCAAAATGGATTAAAGACTTAAATCTAAGACTTCAAACTATGAAACTACTACAAGAAAATTTTGGGGAAACTCTCCAGGACATTGGTCTGGGCAAAGATTTCTTGAGAATACCCCAAAGGCACAGGCAACCGTAACAAAAATGGACAAATGGGATCACATCAAGTTAAAAAGCTTCTGCACATGGCTGGGCACAGTGGCTCACACCTGTAATCCCAGCACTTTGGGAGGCTGAGGCAGGCGGATCACCTGAAGTCGGGAGTTCAAGACCAGCCTGACCAACATGAAGAAACCCCATCTCTACTAAAAATACAAAATTAGCCGGACCTGGTGGCGCATGCCTGTAATCCCAGCTATTTGGGAGGCTGAAGCAGGAGAATCGCTTGAACCCGGGAGGCAGAGGTTGCAGTGAGCCGAGATCACGCCATCACGCCATTGCACTCCAACCTGGGGAATAAGAGCAAAACTCCGTCTCAAAAAAAACTTGTGCAGCCGGGCTTGGTGGCTCACACCTGTAATCTCAGCACTTTAGGAGGCCAAGGTGAGAGGATTGTTTGATGTCAGGAGTTCGAGACCAGCCCGACCAACATGGTGAAACACCATCTCTACCACAAATACAAAAATTGGGCTGGGCGTGGTGGCTCATGCCTGTAATCCCAGCACTTTGGGAGGCCGAGGCAGGCAGATCAGGCGGTCAAGAGATCAAGACCATCCTGGCCAACATGGTGAAACCCTGTCTCTACTAAAAATACAAAAATTAGCTGGGCATGGGGGCATGCACCCGTAATCCCAGCTACTCGGAAGGCTGAGGCAGGAGAATCGCTTGAACCCAGGAGTCGGAGGTTGCAGTGAGCCTAGATCGAGCCACTGCACTCCAGCCTGGGTGACAGAGTAAGACTCCGTCTCAATTAAAAAAAAAAAAAAAAAAAAGCTTCTGCACAACAAAGGAAACAATCAACAAAGTAACAAAGTGAAAAGACAACCCAGAGAATGGGAGAAAATATTTGCAAACTACCCACCTGACAAGGGATTAAAAACCAGAACATATAAGAAGCTCAAACAATAGGGAAAAAATCCAATAATCTGATTAAAAGTGGGCAAAAGATTTGAATAGGCACTTCTCAAGAGAAGACATACAAATGGCAAACAGGCATGTGAAAAGGTGCTCAACATCACTGATCATCAGAGAAATGCAAATCAAAACTATAATGCGATATCTTCTCACCCCAGTTAAAATGGCTTTTATCCAAAAGACAGGCAATAATGAATGCTGGTGAGGATGTGGAGAAAAGGGAAGGAACCCTCCTACGCTGTTGGTAGAAATGTAAATTAGTACAGCCACTATGGAGAACAGTTTGGAAGTTCCTCAAAAAACCAAAAATAGAACTATCATATGATCCAGCAATCTGACTGCTGGGTATATACCCCAAAGAAAGGAAATCAGTGTGTCGAAGAGATATCTGCACTTTCATGTTTGTTGCAGCACTGTTCACAATAGCCAAGATTTGAAAGCAACCTAAGTGTCCATTGACAGATGAATGGATAAAGAAAATGTGGTACATATACACAATGGAGTACTATTCAGCCATAAAAAAGAATGAGATCCTGTCATTTGCAACAAAATGGATGGGATGGGAGGTCATTACGCTAAGTGAAATAAACGAGGCACAGAAAGACAAACATTGATGTTCTCATTTATCTGGGAATTCTAAAAATCAAAACAATTGACCTCATGGACAGAGAGTAGAATAATGGTAACCAGAGGCTGGGAAACATAGTGGGACCCTGGTAGGGAAGAGAGGATCGTTGATGGGTACAAAAAAAAAAAAAAATAGAAACAATGAATGTGACTATAGTGTACATTTAAAAATAACTACAAGAGCATAATTGGATTGTTTGTAACACAAAGGATAAATGCTTGAGGAGATGTATACCCCATTCTTCATGATGTGATTATTACACATTGCATGCCTGTGTCAAGACATCTCCTGTACTCCATAAATATTTACACCTACTATGTACCCCAAAAATTAAAAATTAAAAAACAATTGGCCGGGCACAAGTGGCTCACAGCTATAATCCCAGCATTTTGGGAGGCCCAGGCTGGTGGGTCACTTGAGGTCGGGAGTTTGAGACCAGCCTGGCTAACATGGTGAAACCACATCTCTACTAAAAATGCAAAAAATAGCAGGGCGTTGTGGCGCATGCTTATAATCCCAGCTACTCGGGAGGCTGAGGCAGGAGAATCACTTGAACCCGGGAGGCAGAGTTTGCAGTGAGCCAAGATCGCACCACTGCACTCCAACCTGGCCGACAGAACGAGACTCCATCTAAAAATGAAATGAAATAAAATAAGACAAAATAAAAATACTAAATACTCCATAATTTAGGGATACATACCTATAAAATAAAATTTTATTTTAAAGTAAAAGAATGCTGCTATGCTGTTAGCCAGGTGCAGTGCCTCACATCCGTAATCCCAACAATTTGGGAGGCCGAGGCGGGTGAATCACTTGAGCCCAGAAATTTGAGACCAGCCTGGGCAACATTGCAAAATCCTATTTCTATGAAAAATTTTAAAAGTTAGCCGGGCACAGTGGTCACGCCTGTAATCCCAGCACTTTGGGAGGCTGAGGTTGGAGGATTGCTTGAGGCCAGGAATTCAAGACCAACTTGGTCAACATAGTGAGACACCCATCTCTACAAAAAATTTAGAAATTAGTAAGGTGGGCTGGGCGCGGTGGCTCACGCCTGTAATCCCAGCACTTTGGGAAGCTGAGGCGGGTGGATCACGAGGTCAGGAGATCGAGACCATCCTGGCTAACATGGTGAAACCCTGTCTGTACTAGAAAATACAAAAAAATTAGCCAGGCGTGGTGGTGGGCACCTGTAGTCCCAGCTACTTGGGAGGCTGAGGCAGGAGAATGGCGTGAACCCAGGAGGTGGAGCTTGCAGTGAGCCTAGATTGTGCCACTGCACTCCAGCTGGGGCGACAAAGCAAGACTCCATCTCAAAAAAAAAAAAAATTAGCAAGGTGTGGTGGCAACATGTCTGTGTCTCAGCTTCTTGGGAGGCTGAGGCAGGAGGATCACTTGAGCCCAGGAATTTGAGGCTGCAGTGAGCCTCGATTGCGCCACTGTACCCCAGCCTGGGTGACAAGCTCAAAGTAAAGAAATAAATAAGCTGGGCCTGATGGCTTATGCCTGTAATCCCAGCAATTTGGGAGGCTGAGGCGAGCAGATCACCTGAGGACAGGAGTTCAAGACCAGCCTGACCAACATGGTGAAACCCTGTCTCTACTAAACATACAAAAATCATGGTGGCACATGCCTGTAATCTCAGCTACTTCGGAGACCGAGGCAGGAGAATCGCTTGAACCCAGGAAGATGAGGGTGCAGTGAGCCAAGATCATGCCACTGCACTCCAGCCTGGGCAAGAGTGCGACTCTGTCTCAAAATAAATAAATAAAATATAAAGTAAGAGAATGCCAAACACAAAATTTAGGACAGCGGGTTGTATCTGGGGCAGGTAAGAAATGGACTAAGAGAGGATCATATAGATAGATGGATGTCATTGTTAATATTCTGTTTCTTGAGCTGGGTGGTGGATTCACTACCCAGTATGATAAAATATAATAATAACGGGCCAGATGTGGTGGCTAACGCCTGTAATCCCAGCACTTTGGGAGGCCGAGGCAGGTGGATCACCTGAGGTCAGGAGTTCGAGATCAGCCTGGCCAACATTGCGAAACCTGTCTCTACTAAAAATACAAAAAATTAGCCGGGCGTGGTGGCAGGCGCCTGTAACCCAGCTACTTGGGAGGCTGAGCCAGGAGAATTACTTGAACCTGGGAGGTGAAGGTTACAGTGAGCCGAGATCACGCCATTGCATACCAGCCTGGGTGACAAGACTCCGATTAAAAAAAAAATAATATATATATAAACAAAAGACCATTCTTGGACCAAGGATGAGAATATATGATGAGCCAAGGATTATGATGAATCCACTTCTGTACATCGGATGTCCTGTTACAATAAATAAAAATAAAGACAGTCCTCTGGTCTTGCCCCTAGTTCTGCTTATTTTTGCACTTCCTCCCACAGCACTGCTGAGGGGACACTGCAACCTTGCTCTTGGCAATCGGGGTTAGTAGTGCAAGGCTGGGCAGGAAATGAACCGGGGGATGAGGCCATATCTTTTTTAACACTGTTCTTGATAGGTCTTTTGTGGTGAAGGTTTCCAAGAACCAGCACAGCAGTTGAAGGAGCTGAGCAACATTTACAAGAAATGTGCCCCTGCCCCACCCCAACCCCCCCGGGTCCCCTTTCTTCTCCCTTTTCAGCCTCCAACTCTTCCTCCCCAGCCAGGCCCAAGTGAAAGATAGTTTACAGGAGTTCATAATGACTATTTCCACAGAACAGAATGGCTTACCCAACTCCGGAGTCTGGGGAAGAACCATTCTCACCTCCAGATCCTGGGCCCTGAAGGGACCTTGAGGTGGCTAATCCACACAAATGTTTGCAGTGAGCCAAGATCGCGGAGTCCGGATGACCATAGAACCACAGATGGCCTAGGTCCAAATTCTGACCTGACACTACCTAATATGTGGCCTTTGACATGAAATTTGCTGCTCTGCACGTCTGTTAGCCCCATCTGTGAAATGGGGATACATAACTGCATCAAGCCGGGCTAGGTGGCATGTACCTGTACAGTCAGCTACTCAGGAGGCTGAGGCAGGAGTATTGCTTGAGGCCAAGATTTTGAGGCCAGCCTGGGCAACATGACAAGACCCTCATCTCTAAAACAATAAAATAGGCAGAGCGGAGTGGCTCATGCCTGTAATCCTAGCACTTTGGGAGGCTGAGGCGGGTGGATCACCCGAGGTCAGGAGTTTGAGACCAGCCTGGCCAACATGGCGAAACCCAGTCTCTACTTAAAAAAAATACAAAAATTAGCTGGGCGTGATGGCACATACCTGTAATCCCAGCCACTCAGAAGGCTGAGGCAGGAGAATCGCTTGAACCCAGGAGGCAGAAATTTCAGTGAGCTGAGATCACACCATTGCATTCCAGCCTGGGCAATATAGCGAGACTCTGTCTCAAATAAATAAATAAATAAATAAAAATACAAAATAAAATAAAACAAATAACAGTGTTTCCCCCTGTACTCTCCAATAGTGTCATAGAGAGTTGTTTTAAGGATAAATAAGTTAATGCACGCAAAGCATGCAGAATAGTGGTGGGCACATAGTAGGTACTGTATGTTAGCTATTATCACTAAGGAACTACTACATGCCTGGCACTAGGTTAAGAGTTATCAGGCCGGGTGTGGTGGCTCATGCCTGTAATCCCAGCACTTTGGGAGGCCAAGGCGGGCAGATCATGAGATCAAAAGATTGAGACCATCCTGGACAACATGGTGAAACTCCGTCTCTACTAAAAATACCAAAAAGAAAAAGAAAAAACAATTAGCCGGGCGTGGTGGTGGGCGCCTGTAGTCCCAGCTACTTGGGAGGCTGAGGCAGGAGAATGGGGTGAACCCAGGAGGCTGAACTTGCAGTGAGCCGAGATCGTGCCGCTGCACTCCAGCCTGGGTGACAGAGTGAGACTCCGTCACAAAACAAAACAAAACAAAAACAAAAATTAGCCAGGTGTGGTGGTGGGCGCCTGTAATCCCAGCTACTTGGGAGGCTGAGGCAGGAGAATGTTTGAACCAGGAGGTGGAGGTTACAGTGAGCTGAGATCATGCCACTGCATTCCAGCCTGGGGACAGAGCGAGACTCCATCTCAAAAAAAAAAAGAGTTATCAAAGATGTAGTTCAGACCAGGCACAATGGCTCATGCCTGTAATCCCAGCACTTTGGGAGGCAGTGGCAGGAGGATTACTTGAGCTCAGGAGGTTGAGGTTGCAGTGTGTCGTGATCGCACCACTGCACTCCAGCCTGGGCAACACTGCAAGACCCTGTCTCAAGACAAACAGACAAACAAACAAAAAAAAAATTAGCTGGGCACAGTGGCGCCCACCTGTAGTCACAGCTACTCAGGAGGCTGAGGTGGGAGGATTGCTTAAGCCTGGAAAGTCAAGGCTTCAGTGAGCCCTGATCGAGCCACTGCACTCCAGCCTGGACGACAGAGCAAGACCCTGTCTCAAAGAAAACCCCCAAAAAACAACAACAACAAAAAATGAGTCAATGGGACCATAATCTAGTGTAGAGATTAGCAAATTTCTCTGTAAAGGACAAGATAGTAAATGTTTTCAGCTTCGCCAGCCATACTGAGTGTCTTAACTACTCAACTCTGCCATCGTATCACAAATGCAGCCATAGACAATATGTAAATGGACAAGATTTAGTTATGAACACAGACAATTGAGTTGTATATGTGTGTAGAAGTGTGTGTGTGTGTGTATATATATTTTTATATATATATATATATATATATTTTGTGTGTGTGTGTGTGTGTGTGAGATGCAGTCTCACTCTGTTGCCCAGGCTGGGGTGCAATGGAGAAATCTTGGCTCACTGCAAGCTCCACCTTATGGGTTTAAGCAATTCTCCTGCCTCAGCCTCCCTGGTAGCTGGGATTACAGGCGTTCACCAACACACTGGGCTAATTTTTGTATTTTTTGTAGATACAGGGTCTCACCATGTTGGCCAGGCTGGTCTCGAACTCCTGATCTCAGGTGATCCGCCCACCTAAGCCTCCCAAAGTGCTGGGATTACAGGTATGAGCCACCATACCTGGCCTCTTTTTTTTTCTTTTTCTTTTAGAGATAGAGTCTTGCTCTGTCAACCAGGCTGAAGTGCTGGAGTGCAGTGGTGAGATCATAGCTCACTGTAACCTCAAACTCCTGGGCTCACGTGATCCTCCTGTCTCAGCCTCCCAAGTAGCTAGGCCATCATGCCTGACTAATTTTTATTTATTTTTTGTAGAGATGGAAGTCTTGCTAGGTTGCCCAAGCTGGTCCGGAACTCCTGGCCTCAAGCAATCCTCCCACCTCGGCCTCCCAAAGTGCTGGGATTATAGGCATGAGCCACTTTACCCAGCCAAGTATTATATAATTTTTACATATCACAACATATTATACTTCATTTGATTGATTTTCAACTATTTAAAAATGTAAAATCTAGCCTTAGCTTGCAAGCCATACAAAAACAGTACAGGGACCAGTTCAGGCAGCAGGCCATAGTTTGCTGATTCCTGGTCTAGTGGGGGAAAAACATTTAGCACCCCCAGATTTCTCTGCTCCATCTCCAAGTTTGGTGCCTATTTTACAGGGAAGCAGGCTAAGGCTCCATCCTTCAAAATCCAGGTGAAATGCCACCTCCTCTTTGAAGCCTTCCCAGATCCCCTCAGCCAAGGGCAGTAATAACTCCATCTGCTGCCTCCTACATGATAAGCACAAATATATTCATCACTTTTAAAAGCTTATCGTAGGCTGGGCATGATATTCCACACCTGTAATCACAGCACTTTGGGAGGCCAAGGAGGGAAGATCACTTGAGGCCAGGAATTAAAGATTAGCCTGAGCAACGTAGTGAGACCCTGTCTCAATTAAAAGAAAAAGTTAAAGGCTGAGGACAGTGGCTCGTGCCTGTAATCCCAGCACTTTGGGAGGCCGAGGTGGACGGATCACCTGAGGTCAGGAGTTTGACACCAGCCTGGCCAAGAAGATGAAACACCATCTCTACTAAAAATACAAAAATTAGCCAAGCATGGCGGCAGGTCCCTGTAATCCCAGCTACTTGGGAGGCTGAGGCAGGGGAATCGCTTGAACCTGGGTGCCATGAGCCAAGTTCATGCCTCTGCACTCCAGCCTGGGATACAGAGCAAAAATCTGTCTCTCAAAAGAAAAAAAAAAAAAAATGGACCGAGCACAGTGGCTCACACCTGTAATCCCAGCACTTTGGGAAGCCAAGGCAGGTGGATCACTTGAGATCAGGAGTTCAAGACTAGCCTGGCAAACATGGTGAAACCCCATCTCTACTAACAATACAAAAAGTAGACAGGTGTGGTAGCACACGCTTGTAGTCTCAGCTACTTGGGAGGCTGAGGCACGAGAATTGCTTGAACCCAGGAAGTGGAGGTTGCCGTGAACCGAGATTATGCCACTGCACTCCAGTCTGGGTGACAGAGTGAGACCCTGTCTTAAAATAAATAAATAATATATATATAATATATATTATATATTATATAATATATATTATATATTATATAATATTATATTATAATATATATTATATATATTAATATATTATATTAATATATTATATTAATTATATATAATATAATATATATATTTATATATAATATATATTATATATTAATTATATTATATTATATTAATTATATTAATATATTAATATATATAATATATATTATAATATAATATATAATATAATATATATTATAATATAATATATAATATATATTATATTATATATTATAATATAATATATATTATATATAATATTATAATATATATTATATATCATATATCATATATATATTATATATATGATATATAATATAATAATATATATAATATATATAAATATATATTTTTTTGAGACAGAGTTTTGCTCTGTCACCCAGGCTATACGTGATCGTGGCTCACTGCAGCCTCCACCTCCTGGATTCAAGTGATTCTCCTGCCTCAGCCTCCTGAGTAGCTGGGACTATAGACATGTGCCACCACGCCCAGCTAATTTTGTATTTTTGGTAGAGACTGGGTTCCACCATGTTGGTCAGGCTGGTCTTGAACTCCTGACCTCAGATGATCCGCCCGCCTCAGCCTCCTAAAGTGCTGGGATTACAGGCGTGAGCCACCACTCCCAGCTAAAATAAATAAATAAATGTTTAAAAAGAACAAAGAAAAAAAATTTTTTTTATTTTTGAGACGGAGTCTCACTCTGTCACCCAGGCTGGAGTGCAGTGGCTAGCTATCTCGGCTCACTGCAACCTCCGCCTCCTGGGTTCAAGCGATTCTCTTGCCTCAGCCTCCTGGGTAGCTGGGACTATGGGCACGTGCCACCACGCCTGGCTAAGTTTTTGTATTTTTAGTAGAGATGGGGTTTCACTGTGTTAGCCAGGATGGTGTCGATCTCCTGACCTGGTGATACGCCTGCCTCAGCCTCCCAAAGTGCTGGGATTACAGGTGTGAGCCACCGCACCCCACCAGAGAAAAATTTTTAAAGATAAAGTTTATCATAAAACATTTAAAACAACTCAAAAGTTGAAAAGAATAATACAAACACCTTACTCATACCATCTAGTTTATGGAATAAAGCATTGCCAAAATAGTTGAAGGTCTCTTTCCACAAATCACAACCTCCCTCCCTTCTCCCCAAAGGTAATAACCACTTCCCTGACTCTGGAAATTTATTATCACTCTGTACTTTTTTGTTTGTTTGTTTTGTTTTGTTTTTTTGAGACAGGGTCTCGCTCTTTCACCCAAGCTAGAATGTTGTGGTGCCATCTTGGTTCACTGCAGCCTCCATCTCCCGGATCCAATTGATCCTCCCACCTCAGCCTCCCAAGTAGCTGGGACTACCGGCACGCACCACCACGTCTGGCTAATGCTTCTATTTTTTTGTAGAGATGGGGTTTTGTCATGTTGGCCAGGCTAGTCTCAAACTCCTGGGCTCAAGTGATCATCCCTCCTTGTCTTCCCAAAGTGCTGGGATTATGGGTGTGAACTACCACACCCTACCCCACCCTGTACTTCTTTGTACTTTTGCTACATGTGTATGCATCCATAAGCGGGAGATAGGATTTTTTCTGTATGTAAGTATATCTGTTATTTAACCCAGTCTCCTAATAATCCAATCCAGGAGTATCTCTGTTTAGAGATTAGTCTTAGAGGGTGTAATAACTTGCCCAAGGTTTCTAGATAAGTAAGCTCAAGGCTGATTCCCAAGTCAATGCTTTTAACCATTGCTCTCTATATTCCTCTGGCCATACATTGATCCCCTGCAGACTTATTAGTTATCTGATTCCCTTTCCACACTAGATGTCAAACTGCCCCTGAGAAGAGATTAAATATGACCTTTCACCCTCCCCCTAAAACTCTTAATATCTTGCACCCAACAGGAGCACGATCTGTCTTTATTCAGAGATACTTTCTTCTATTCCCCTGCAGCAGTCTCATTAGATGGGGAAACTGCCAGAAACTCACTTCGAGAAAGAGAAGGGTGGGGCTTTGCCTGATTTCGTTAATAGTTTGCGGCAACTTTTAATTATCCAAGTGTCAGCTTTACTGGAAAGGATGAAGCATGCAACCCTCAGGCTCCAAGATGCTGGTAGTGTGTGTATGTTGTGTGGGGGATGGGAGAGATTAGAGAAAAGGGGAACCTCAGAAAATCAGCCCCCCAGAACCAAGACATCCTTCCTTCCTCTTTATAGCCACATGGGGGCTGAACTGAGGTATGGGATCTAGTCTAAGCTTAAGGGTAGACACACACCAGAACCCAATGAGGAGTGAGGGGTATTATGGTCTGCACCCTCCAGCAACCTGGAGGGTGCATATGGGCCAGTGTCCAAAGGGTGTGTGGATGCATTGAGGGTTGGGAGCATGATGACCCCCAGGGAGGGAGTATTATAACTGTGGATATTTATAAAGAAACAAGAAACCAACATTTACCAATACTTAATATATGAATTGACAATGGCACTCCAGTGTGCTTTCAAAATATCAGGATGTATTCAGGCCACACGTACAAAGTGGATTCATGGGTCTTGCCATCCAGTTTAACTAAACTCACACAAAATGGACAAAGGGCCTATTAAACAGATCCCTGCAAAGAAACCATGGACTAAAAATACTAATTATTCAAGAATAAGCAGGAAGAAAATGGCAGGGCTAACATTTCACCTACTCCCAATATTAGCCCTTTGTCAAACACATCAGAGGGGGAAACCTTAAGTCAAACTCACATTTCTACCCATCCACTATTGTGTGTGTGTGTGTGTGTGTGTGTGTGTGTTTTAAGTGGGGTTACCTGTTGCCCAGGCTGGAGTGCAATAGCGTGATCATAACTCACTGCAAACTTGGAGCTCCTGGGTTCAAGCGATCCTCCTGCCCCAGCCTCCTGCATAGCTAGGACTACAGGTGTATGCCACCACGCTCAGCTAATTTTTACTTATTTTTTGTAGACCGGGTCTTATCTGGTCACGACTTTAGTGTCACCACACCGTTCTATTATTTTTTCTATGCTGCATAATAAATTATACTATTGTTAAAGACTAGGCTGGGCGCGGTGGCCGACGCCTGTAATCCCAGCACTTTGGGAGGCCAAGGCAGGCAGATCATTTGAAGTCAGGAGTTCCAAACCAGCCTGGCCAACATGGCGAAACCCCGTATCTACTAATACAAAATTAGCTGGCGTGGTGGCACATGCCTGTAATCCCAACTTCTCGGGAGGCTGAGACAGGATAATCACTTAAAACCCGGGAGGCGGAGCTTGCGATGAGCCTAGATTGCGCCACTGCACCCCAGCCTGGACAACAGAGCGACACTCCATCTCAAAAAAAAAAAAAAAAAAGGCTGCGGAGCATGATGGCTCACACCTGTAATCCTAGCACTTTGGGTGGCTGAAGCAGGCGGATCACAAGGTCAAGGAGCTCGAGACCAGCCTGGCCAACATGGTAAAACCCTGTCTCTACTAAAATACAAAAATTAGCTGGGCGTGGCAGCGGGCGCCTGTAATCCCAGCTACTCAGGAGGCTGAGGTAGAATTGCTTGAACCCGGGAAGTGAAGTTGCAGTGAGCCGAGATCGTGCCACTGGCAGTGGCATGCCAGCTGGTCCAGCCTGGTTGACACTCAGTCTCAAAAAAAAACTAAACCTCACACTAAAGGTGAAGGAAACTTGAATCAGGAACCGAGAGTAATATAGGCAATAGTTTTTCAATAAACTTAACATGTACCAAGGGGACATGCTCAAAATGTTTTACTATCAGTGGCAGACAACTGAAAAAAGCTTCAATGGTTAGTTTGATAATAGGTATGTATTTGTTATCTCTAGATCAGCCCTGTCCAATAGAACTTTCTGCAACGATGTTTTATATGAGGTGGCCACTAGCCATAAATGGCTATTGAACGCTTGAAAATTGTCACATCTATCCTATTTGCATAGCTTTAAAATTTTAATCTGGAAAAGGTTATTTTATTAGGCCTCCCATGCCAGATATTGCCCAAATTTTGACAATACTCGTCCTACCCCTTGACCATACATTCGTTTCAGGAAGGGGACTATCCTAGAAATCCTAATGTTGAAGGAAGCCAGATTTAGGCTGAGAATTCCTTTCTCCTACAATTCTTTGGCACTTACCAAATGCTCAATAAATGCAGGTTAGCAATGCCTCCGCACAGACAATGATTAGAAGCCACGAGTTAAGACAAAAGGTTTTTATTCAAAAAACGCCAAGTATAAAAAAAAAAATAAGATCTCTTTTATTCCCCTGTACAGTATTTCACTCAGATAAAACCAGCAGGCTACCTGCTGCTCAAAACACAGCCCCAGAGAGGATCTGGAAGGCACACCATCCAGAACTGCTTTTCATAATTATCCTATATACACAGTCAGCAATGCCCCTCCCCATCACCCACAGAGCCGGGACCCACCTGGGTAAGTAGGTGAGGGGCCCCACAGAAGCCAGGGAGCTGCAGCACTGTCCCGCCTGAGTCCCGTCACCCCACAAACAGAGCAAGCGTCGCAGCCCTCCCCCAAAAGGTCCCCAAGTCAGAGGAGGAAAGGAGGAAAGAAAACTAGGGCAGCAGCTATGGAAGCTTGGAACAGGAAGGGAACCAAATAAATAAATAAATAAATACATAACATTGACCTCCAGGTTAGAATGCGCATCTTTCAAAACAAGAAACAAAAACAGGTAAAATAACTTAAAGGCAAAATTTCTTAAAAATTAGATCAACTACAATCTTTTTGTATACTACCATGCCAACTGTACACACATTTACAGCTTTTCTGTTGATTGCATTGTTTGTGCATTTTTTGTGTGTGTGAGGTCTTGGCTTTGAAACAGTTAAGTAAAAACCAAAAAGGAAGACCAGTTCACTCAGAGTTTTACTAAAGGAGGCAGAAAAAAGGGCAGGTGGCTCAGCGTTTGGCCCTGTAGCCTCTTCCATGGCACCTTTCATATGAAGGAGGGGGTGAGGGAGGACAGGAGAGAAAAATAGGGAACCAAACCCAGGCAGATTTTTGGAGAAGCAGCAGGTAAAAGAGGCAAGTTCAAGTATTTCTCCCAGCACAGCCGGAGTCCCCACAGAAGGCACTCAGAAAGAGTCGGAAGAGGTGACAGGGACTTAAAATGGTGCTAGTCCTATCCCATCCCAACCTGTTTCCCCCCTACCTGACCCATCGCGGCATTCAGCAGAACTCGTGATGAAGGAAACAGTTCCATGGCAGGGTTCTGACCCACCCCCACCCCCCACCCCCGGGATATTTCAGAGTCCAGCAATGCTGGACACCTATGAGAAGAAGAGAGTATCTATGGGAGGAGTTGAGGCCTAGGACCCCTGGAAAGTCACTCTTCCCCACTGTTGGGAGGCAGCCTCCAGGGGCCTGGGATCTGGAATGAGTTGTAAATGTTGTTCCTGTATCAAGCACTGTCCTGCTTGGCGAGAAGTGTCACTGGTACTCGGGAAGCTGGAGACAGAAGCTTCCCCTCCCTCGGGCATCTGACAAGAGAGGGGAGGACCTGCCAGAAAGGCTGCTATTTGCTGGGCCCCGGCGACAGGCTGTGGAGGTGGATCTCAGCAGTTTCCTGGGGCAGGAGAACATCTTGCATCCATGGATGGTTCTGGATTTCTTCGAAGGTTGGCCTATCTGATGGTCTCAGGGCCAAGCACCATCTAATGAGATGCTGACATTCTGCAGAAAGGAGGATAAACAGAGGTTATGAATGACTCAACTTGTTTTTACACTGCAAAGGTCTTCCCCATTTGCTTCTCAGAGGCCCACAAGTCTGGGGTCCCAGGGAGGCCAAGCATTTTCTAGAACACTGTGCTGGGTACCCTTCAATAGGAAGGTATTGACTAATATCTGGGTCCTCCAGTCTGCTTTCAGCTAAAAACTGACTCCCCTCTTAAACCTGTGGTTTTCAAACTTCAATAGTGGGGGCCTTTCCCACAACACCCACTCACCAGAAATAGGAAGGATGATGACAAGAGATTTTGATGAGACACCACTGAGCATGATGAGATGATTCAATTCACCTACCAACTTACAAACACGAACACCACCCACAGTGAGGTCACTGGTACCAAAATATTTGGAGCTGCTGCCTTAAAGGAGATGCTAAAAGAGCTTTTAACTTCTTACTCCCTGGCAAAACAGCCAGGAGTTATCAGGTTTCTGTTGGTACCTTTAAAAAAGTTTTTGGAGAAGCCAGATTGTCTTTTCTTCTTAATATGCTCACACATGCCTTCCTCTGACCTCCCAAGGAAAGCTCAAGTGCAAACCATGTGATTTATGAGGCCAGCTCAAGTGTAAATCACTCACCTACAATTCTAAGCCAAGGGTCACAGAATCTACTGGAGAGTGAAGCTCTCCAGAATTTCAAAGACTGTCCCATGAAGACTAATAGCCCCATGAAGACCAATAACCCCATGGCCAGGGGTTTCCATCAGTTACCTGAAGAGACCCTCTGCCTGAAGAAAACCTGGCCCCTGATGATCTCTTCGTCATGCTCGAAAGGAATATCTCCACACACCATATCATACAGCAGGATCCCCAGGGACCAGACTGCCGCCGACCTGCCATGGTAGCGATGGTAGCGGATCCACTCTGGAGGGCTATACACTCGGGTCCCTGTGAGCCAAGGGAATAGAAGAGAAAACACACTTTTAGCAAAAATAAGCACAAAGAAATTGGGTGGTATATATAACTCTTTTTTTAAAAAAAAATCCCTTCTCTCAGGAGCTAGGTGAACTCCATTTTTCCCCCTGGGCTAAGGAGAGTGGAGGCGCAGCTTACGGCATCTCTCCAACCCAAAGCATTACCCACCTCTCTGCTAGCCCAAACCATAAACTGAAATTCTTTATGAACTGCTCCAAGAAACAAACACAGCTGGCCGCAGACCCAAAACTTGAGGCCCTGTGAGGCAGGACCGCCTGCGAAGGATGAAGGGATGCATGTCTGCACAACCAAGAAAGGTATCTCATAGACTATCCTTAAACTGCATTCACCACCGCCCAGGAGCCCGGGTGAGATTCTCATGGCCGACAGGATCCAAGCAAGGATGCTTGCACAACATCCTAAGTCAGGGTGCCCTTTGGGAGGCCTTCCTCCCCACCCGATGCACGCAGGAGCAGACACCCACACCCTTTCCTCCCTAGGCTGGAAAGGTAGACAGAGCTGCAGGGTTGGTTTCAGACCACGTGATTCCTGTTTACAAACTTTGGGTAGTAAAAGAAAAAGGAGGGGCCATGCCGCTGGTGCTCACCAGGGGGCAGCAAAGACTTGAAAGAAAAAACATGGGAGGACCCGGCCAGCCATTAACTGTTAAATACAAAAAATGCAGCCCAACCCAGCGTCCTCCAAGGGCAAATAAACATAAACCACAAGCCCGAGTCACAAGTTTTGAAAGGCTGTCGTTTGTTAGGTTAAGCCGCTCAGATGATGACCCACCCTCCGCAGCTTTGATCTCAGGCTCTCCATTCCTTCTTTTCTGAAAGAACCCGCTCCAAGCCCCTCCCTAGGATAGGTTTTCATCCTCTCTGCGGAGACACCCAACTAATTTTCAAACCAGCGACAGATCTTATTTCACAACATTCATTCCTGACTCTCTCACCCCATAACACTAAAGAAAAAAAAGCCACCAGTAATAATATAGTTCCTATTCCTTAACCTTCCCTAGATCAGAAAGGAGTTAAGAACTGCAGCTCTAAAACTACCATACAGAAAACTAACTCCCTTATAAAACAAAACAAAAATTACAAAACCGGCATCAATTTCCACCTCTTCCCCCGCCCCCATCCTTTTACTGGCGGGGAAACTGGGTCAGACTTTAGAAAAATCTGGGCTACTGCCGGTTGCCCACAACCTCTTATTCATCGGGAAAGCCTGGAACTAACTGAATTCCACTTGAAGAATAAAATCATGCCAGAAACATTACAGGTTCAGCTGGCTGAAAATCCCCGGCTTTACTACGCTGGGAGGCTCTCCTGCGTCCCACCCCGGCTAGCATCCAGCCAGGCGGCCCAGTGACCTTTACAAAAGGCTGGCGCGGGAGACTGGCCGAGGCCTCCGGGCTGGGCCGGGCCGGGCCGGGCCGAGTCACCTGGGCAGCTCCCTCCCGGGCCTGGCTCACCATCGAAGTCCGTGTAGACGGTGTCCTTGAGCAGCGCCCCCGACCCGAAGTCGATGAGCTTGAGCTCGCCGCGATTGAGGTCGATAAGGATGTTTTCGTCCTTGATGTCGCGGTGGAGCACCCCGCAGTTGTGGCAGTGCCGCACGGCCTCCAGCACCTGCCAGAAGAAGCTGCGGGCCAGCTCCTCTTGCAGGGCCCCCCTTTCCGTGATAAAGTCGAAGAGATCTTGCACCGGCTCGGGCCTCTCCAGGATCAGGACGAAACTGTCGGGCCTCTCGAACCAGTCCAGGAGCCTAATGACGCCGGAGAAACCCGAGCTCACCTTCTTCAGCAGGACCACTTCCATGGGCACTCGAGTGCCATTAGGCTGCAGGGGCGAGGGGACCGCGTTAGGGCGGGAGTCGGGGGCGCCCCTCACCCCACCCACTCATCCTGGGGGTCGCTCCTGCAGGACACTCACCAGCTCTCCCCAGTCGGAAATCCGGTCCTTCTCCACGTGTTTGATGGCCACCTGGAAGCCCAGAGTCTCCGTCAGGTTCCCTCGTCCGGGCTAAAGCACGCCCGTGCGCCCCCCGCCCGGCGCGCCCTCCCCACCGCGGGGCGCCCACTCACCGGCAAGTTGTCGGAGACGCGGATGCCTGAGTAGACCGAGCCGAAGCCGCCGCTGCCCAGTAGCGGGCCCACCTGGTACTGCGACTCCAGGGGCTCCTTCTCCTTGCCTAGGAAAGGGGGAGGCACGGGGACTCAGTGCCGGCCCGCGAGCCGCCAGCTCCCCACCCAGGAGATCCCGCCGCCGCCCCGCATCCCCGGGCCGGAGGCGGGGGGTGCTCTCACCGGGCGCCAGCTTGGTGGCGTGCAGGTCGTTGCAGGGCGCGGCGCGCAGGTGGGCAAGCGAGTTGATTTTGGACAAGAGCATCCCAACCTCCAGGATGTCGGCGCAGGGACGGTGCCCAGAGGAGCTGCAGCAGGAGCCGGAGCCGGGGCTGTGCCGAAGG
Organism: Pan troglodytes; assembly: GCF_028858775.2. NCBI lineage: Eukaryota > Metazoa > Chordata > Mammalia > Primates > Hominidae > Pan > Pan troglodytes. The sequence continues at coordinate 43,043,166 of NC_072403.2, read as the reverse complement.
CTATGCCTGGGGCTGTGGCTGTGGCTGTGGCTGCGGGTGGCGTTGCGGCTGTGGCTGCGGCTGGCGCGGAAGGCCGAGGGCGAGTCGGAGGACAACTGAGGGCGCTGCCGGGACTGGCGGCGGGAGGGCGCGCCAGCGGGGTCGGGCAGCGCTGAGAGCGGCGGGGTGAGCGGCTCGTGGGGCTCGTGCGGCAGCGCCGCGGGGCAGGAGGCTAGTGGTTGCTGCTGCTGCTGCTGCCGGTCCCGCCGCCGCCACTGCCACCGACTCCTCTCGGGCCTCCTCAGCCACCGCGGCCGCTGCAGCAGACGCCCGGCTCGCCCCGCAGCCAGGAGTAAAGGGGAGGAGCGCGCCGGCGGGGAGGGCGCGCGGGGAGGGCGCGGCGGGCGGGGACGGGGCGGGGCCTCTCCGGGAGGCCAAGGCGGGGAGCCGGGCTGCCGGGCTGGCCGAGGGAGGAGAGGGGGTGGGGAAGCGGCGGGACTGGGCGACTCCCCTCGGCCCCCGCCCCTCGCGCTCCGTGGCCGCGCCCCGGCCCCGCCCCTGCCAGCGCGACTCCAGCCAACCAGAGGCCGATTGATCTGCATAACTCGGCGCGCCCCGCCCCCGCCCCGCCCAGCTCTCGCGGTCAGAATGGTCTCTACGCCGCCACGACGTGGCGGGAAGGAAAAGGCGCCAAAATGGAGGGGGAGGGGCGCGGGGCGTGAGGGGAGGCGGGAGCTGGGTGTAGGGCCGCGAGGGAGGAAGGATGGGGAGGGGCGTATCGATTCAAACCCAAACAATAACAAAGCCATCAAAGGCCGCCCGAGGCCGGCTCTGCGGCTCTCCGTTTCGCTGAGGTTTTTGGGTCAAGGGCTCGAGCCGGAGCATAACAAGTTGAGCTGAGACGACGGGCGTTGGTGTGTCAGGCGGGGAGGCCGGCGCGCCGGGTGTCGGACTGTGTGTGGGGATGCCGACGAGGGTGGTCTTTCTGTGTGACTCAGACCCGAGACCTCCAAGTCGGCTGGGGCGGGCTGACGTCGCGCTGTAGGCTGGGGGCGGATTCTGGGGGTTTGTGTGTTGGGGGGCGCGTCGGGGGCGAAGGATCCGCAGGACATGAGTCACGGAGGGAGTGGAGGAGTCAGGCCTGGAACAGAACTGGAGGCGGGAGCCCCGCTCCTGCGGGAAAGGGATGCAGCCCTCAGTCGTTCCGGCCGGCTAAAAGCTCAGCCGCGGGATTCCCATTTTAGAAATGCAAAAGCACCAGCGAATCCTGATTCCTGGGAAGGGATGTGTGTCAAAGGGCCGGGTAAAGAGGAAATCACGAAGCAAATGTTAGTGTTGTGATGCCAGATGCTGCCTCAGCCCCTTCTGTGAGGGCGGAAAATTCCTCATCTAAAACGAGGGTGGGAGGGTGCGCTTGATTTAACCAGTTTTCACGTTGTAGTCACCTTTTCATCAGCCTGTTATTACCAGGCAGGCAATACCAGCAATTATTGGCCAACCCCAAGTCTTGTCTCAAAGGAAACCCCCCACCCTCTGCCTCCCTTGGAAATAACCCGGAACACTGACCAATTCCACTTGCATCCTTTGTCCTTTTAAACTTCATGTAGAGTTGATAACGACGTGTGAAATGAGTAAATTAAAATACTATATAATCCATAAATTGAATTGTCAGTGGCCTAAGTAATTGAAAGTTAACTACATTCTATTTTAATTTTTTGAAGTGCCTGCCATTTAAAGGAAAAATCAGGATCCCTATAGCTGTCATTAGTGAATTTAAATGTTTCCTTTGAAAGTTTTCTACAGTGCTTGCTTTATAAAAGTGCCCAGATCCTCCACAACTTTTATGAATTTATCCTACAAAATATTACATATTTTCCTTTTGTTTGTGTACTGTGGCCGAACTCATTCATTTTTTATGACTAGGAGAAAACCCAAGGGAACAAGAATTACTCCCTTTTTGCAGATAGGAAAATGAAACATAAATAGGATGGCACAGGGTCATACAGCAGCTAAGAGAGGAGATGAAATGACCCAAATTCAACTCCTGAGTATTCAAAGCTTTCCGCTTATCAGGGTCTAAAACTGTCCTTGGCACCGAACAAGACATCATTAAACATATGTGATTCCCACTTCCATCCCTTCTACCCTCCCTTTCCTTTCTCAAACCCTCAAATGTAGTCAAACAGAACTATTCCCACTTGTTCCCACTCACCTAGCACTTTACAGACCCTTTGCCTTTGCGGAAGCAATCAACCTGTCCTGGGAGAGCCCTCTCTACCTCTCCACTTTTATTCAAAGCCTTTCCACTCTTTAGGAAACAATTGTAGTTCTACCACAGATTGATGAACAAACTCAGAGCATTGGCTCACTGTCCACTAATCTGACAGTTGGGATTTGTTTTTTTAAATCCTTTTTGTTCATTTACTTTTCCATTATACTTTGTCTTCCTATTCCTTGAATGCACATTTTTTTTTTTTTTTTTTGAGACAGAATCTCGCCCTGTTACCCAGGCTGGAGTGCAATGGCACTATCTCGGCTCACTGCAACCTCCATCTCCCGGGTTCAAACAATTGGTTCTCCTGCCTCAGCCTCCCAAGTAGCTGGGATTACAAGCTCCCGCCACCATGCCCAGCTAATTTTTGTATTTTTAGTAGAGACGGAGTTTCACCATGTTGGCCAGGCTGGTCTCGACCTCCTGACCTTATGATCCGCCTGCCTCGGCCTCCCAAAGTGCTGGGATTACAGGTGTGAACCACCATGCCCAGCCTCCTTGGATTACAGGTGTGAGCCACCATGCCCAGCCTCCCTGAATGCATACTTTATCCAACATTTGTTGATAAAAGAGAAGACTATAATGGATTCTAACAAAAAGGCCATAATTAAAGTCAATTTATACCAAATTTAAATGAATTAAGTGGGCTTCGGGAACATAAAAGTTGGGAGCAAGGGCTTTAAACTAAGTTAGCCTGGTTTCAATTCTGGGATCTGGCAGCTACTAGTTAGGCATTGGTCAAGTTACTTAACCTTATTAAGCTTTAGACAGAATGGAGATAATAACAGCATCTACCTCATAGGGTTGTTGTAAGGAGCAAATAAAACTCTTGTTTGTAAAGCATATAACCCAGTACAGAGTAAACTTCTAATAAATATTAGCAATGATGATGGCAATAATGTTGATCGTGGTTATGATGATGATGTTTTTTCAAACGGCCTTTTTTTTTTTTTTTTTTTTGAGACGGAGTCTCGCTCTGTCTCCCAGGCTGGAGTACAGTGGCGCAATCTTGGCTCACTGCAAGCTCTGCCTCCCAGGTTCACGCCATTCTCCTGCCTCAGCCTCCCGAGTAGCTGGGACTACAGGCGCCTGCCACCACGCCTGGCTAATTTTTTATATTTTTAGTAGAGACGGGGTTTCACCGTGTTAGCCATGGTGGTCCCGATCTCCTGACCTTGTGATCCACCTGCCTTGGCCTCCCAGAGTGCTGGGATAACAGGCGTGAGCCACCGCGCCCAGCCCAAACGGTCTTACACCTAGAAGGTACCAAAGGTAAACTACTGGATTAATAGTTCGATTTTTAACCATTTGGGGAGAGATGTGATTTAAAATAGTTGTTTCTAGTAGATCTTTTAGGCCTTTTAGAAAAAAAAATATGTATCAACTTCAACCTTTTTCACTTTTTCTAGGTCTTTGAAGGACTAAATATTTAATTAGTTAGAGCAAAAGTGATTAACATTTAATATATCTACTTTGTATAGTGGGGGCTTCACAGCTGGAAGTTACAAAACATGGACCTTGCTTGGCAAACAGCTTTGATTTACTTAAAACTGCTTTAAAAGATAATTAGTAAACATTCAGATGTGTTGTGGGTCAAAAGTTACTCCTCGAGAGTAGGGAACTTGATGTTTTGATTCATCGAAATATAGTCTTAATAAAATTAGCACTATTTGTTCTATCTCAAAGAATCTAACAAAGAATCAGAAAAATCACCCTAATAATTAAATGACAAGTGCTTTTGGAAGGATAAAAGGCCACAATTATGCTAACAGTTCTCTGGGAAGAGGAGCATTTATTAATATTAATTTGAACAATATCCAAATTAATCCTTAGGTGGTTTTCATATTCTGCCTGATATGGGTTTAATCAAGTCATTGTCAAAGGAATGACTTCACCCAGGGACTATATGCTTATGCAAAAAAAAAAAAAAAAAAAAAAAGCAATGACTTCAGCAATTTCTGTAGTCACGAAATTTTTTTAAAAAACAAGTTTAGAAGAAAGTTTGAAAGTGATATCGGTACACAATTTTTTAAAGTGTCTGTAAGTCTAGTCAATGCATTTATATAACTAGGATTGTATAACTAAGACTCTATACGCTATTTATAATTAATCAGGTAGAGACGTATTGAGTCTGCATCACTCATTTATCTCCTAAAAAAATTTACTCAGTTTTTTATTTATTTTATTTAGTTTATTTGTTTTTGAGACAGAGTCCCACTCTCGCCCAGGCTGGAGTGCAGTGGCATGATCTCGGGTCACTGCAGCCTCCCCTTCCCGGGTTCAAGCGATTCTCCTGCCTCAGCCTCCCAAGTAGCTGGGATTACAGGCGTCCGCCACAACACCCGACTAATTTTTGTATTTTTAGTAGAGACGGGTTTCATCAGGTTGGCCAGGCTGGTCTCAAACTCCTGACCTCAAGTGATCCGGCGGCCTCAGCCTCCCAAAGTGCTGGGATTACAGGCATGAGCCACCGCGCCCGGCCAGACAGGAAACATTCTAAATTTAAAAAGACCAGGCATGGTGGCTCACGCCTGTAATCCCAGCACTTTGGGAGGCCGAGGCAGGCAGATTGCTTGAGCTCAGGAGAGCAGCCTGGGCAACATAGGGAAACCCTGTCTTTACAAAACAAAAACTGAATATTTCTTTTTTTGTTTTAATTTTTATTTATTTATTTTTGAGACAAAGTCTCACTCTGGTCTCCGAGGGTCCGGAGTGCAGTGGCACAATGGATCACGGCGCACTGCAGCCTAGACCTGCGCCCAAGCGATCCTGCTGCCTGAGCCTCCCACCTAGCTGGAATTACAGGGGTGAGCCACCACGCCGGGCTAATTTTCACTTTTTCTTTTTTTGTGTGTGACGGGGTTTCACTCTGCTACCGAGGCTGGAGTGCAGTGGAGTGATCTCGGCTCACTGCAAGCTCCGCCTCCCGGGTTCACGCCATTCTCCTGCCTCGGCCTCCCGAGTAGCTGGGACTACAGGCGCCCACGACCACGCCCAGCTAAGTTTTTGTATTTTTAGTAGAGACGGGGTTTCACCATGTTAGCCAGGATGGTCTCGATCTCCTGACCTCGTGATCCGCCCGGCTCGGCCTCCCAAAGTGCTGGGATTACAGGCCTGAGCCACCGCGCCCGGCCGATAATTTTCACATTTTTTGTAGAGATGAGGTTTACCATTTTGCCAAGGCTGGTCCCAAACTCCTGGGTTCAAGTGATCCATCAGTCTTGGCCTCCCAAAATGCGTTTCTTTGTTGTTGTTGTTGTTGTCTGAGATGGAGTCTTGCTCTGTCTACCAGGCTGGAGTGCAGTGGCGCAATCTTGGCTCACTGCAACCTCTGCCTCCCGGGTGCAAGCCATTCTCCCTGCCTTAGCCTCCAGAGTAGCTGGGATTACTGGAGCCTGCCGCCACACCCGGCTAATTTTTGTATTTTTAGTATAGACGGGTTTTCACCATGTTGGTCAGGCTGCCGTCAAACTCCTGACCTCAGGTGATTCACCCGCCTAGGCCTGCAAAGTGCTGAGATTACAGAGATTACAGGCGTGAACCGCCGCGCCCGGCCGAAAATGCTGGTATTACAGGCATAAGCCACTAAACCCAGCTGAAAACCTTTTTAAATTGAAATCATTGTGATAGTGGGAGACACTTAGGAAATCCACCATGTCCCAATTTCAGAATGATCAAGGAATCTATGTAGTCACTAGAACTAGTTCTTGGCCTTTTTTTTTTTTTTAGACAGAGTCTCACCCTATCGCCCAAGCTGGAGTGTAGTGGTGCGATCTCGGCTCACTGCAACGTCCACCTCCCGGGTTCAAGCAATTCTCCTGCCTCAGCCTCCCAAGTAGCTGGGACTATAGGCGTGTGTCACCAAGCCCAGCCAATTTTTTGTATTTTTAGTAGAGACAGGGTTTCACCGTGTTAGCCAGGATGGTATCGAGCTCCTGACCTCGTGATCCATCCGCCTTGGCCTCCCAAAGTGCTGGGATTAGAGGTGTGAGGCACCATGCCTAGCTAGTTCTTGTCCTTGATAAGGATATGATATTTATTTCATTTTTTTTTTAAGACGGAGTCTCACTCTATCGCCAGGCTGGAGTACGGTTGTGCGATCTCGGCTCACTGCAACCTCTGGCCCCTGGGCTCAAGGGATTTTCCTGCCTCAGCCTCCGCAGTAGCTGGGACTGCAGGCATGCACCACCACGCCCAGCTAATTTTTGTATTTTTAGTAGAGACGGGGTTTCACCATGTTGGCCAGGATGGTCTCGATCTCTTGACCTCGTGATCCGCTCGCCTCGGCCTCCCAAAGTTCTGGGATCACAGGCATGAGCCACTGCGCCTGGCCTATTTCAGTTTTATAAATCTATTTTAGCCAGCAAGGTTGGGAAAAGAAAGGGCTATTTTACAATAAAGTATATTTAAATTATTACCAATTCATTTGTTTTTTGTTTTTCAGAGGAAATAAAAGTAATCTAGATTTATTTTTGGAATTTTGCACATTAGATACTGACAATTTGAGTAAAAATAATATTTACTGAAGGCATTATACACAAAGATTTTATAGTTCCTGAGTATTGCTGGATAGATGAATATAAAAAGGAGTAGCTTAGAACATATAAAGGCTACAGGAAGCCTGGAGACTGTTATGAAATACCTTATTAGAAGACTAAGAAAATGTATGCCTCAGATCAGAACGACCAGGCAGACACATGAACAAAAACCCTGCATGTCTAACTAACAAAGAAAAGGGCCATCGTGTCTGTGCATGTGTGTGTGTGTGTGTGTGTGTGTGTGTGTGAGGGAGAGAGAGAGAATGTCTTCTATCTAGGAGCTGGTGAGGGGATTGTCTACTATCTTTTAAAAGTAAAATAAAATTGCTGATGTAAGACTTTGGAAAGGCCACAAAGTTCATCAAGGTAAAATAAAAAAAGTGCAAAAAAGATTTCATGGAACATCCTTGTAAGCACTACAAAGAAAGTGATGAAAACATTTCTTTATTGTATATCTAATTTGTCATCTAATAGTATATAGTCTTATTTTTCTGTATTTGTCTCATCTCTACAACTAGACTATAAATATATTGAAGGCAGAAACCATCATCCTTTAATTGAACATAAAGGCTAAGAAATGAAAATCATTGGCGGGAGGGGCAAAAGAGATAGGGTACTAAAAGCCAATATTGAGCATCAATGATGTGCTAGGCATTGTTCTATTTATATCCCCATATAAATCCTATGAGGTGGGCATTTTTACTATCTTCATTGGTTTACAGATAAATAAACAGGAACAGAGATAAGTAATTTGCCCAAGGCTACACTGTTAAGTGGCAGAGCAATCTCCTACCCACCATGCCATTCTGCCTTTCCAAGGAACACAAAATGAGTTTAAGAGATTTAACGGCCGGGCACAGTGGCTCATGACTGTAATCCCAGCACTTTGGGAGGCTGAGGCTGGTGGATCACTTGAGCCCAGGAGTTAAAGACCAGGTGGGCCAATATGGTGAAACCCCGTCTCTACAAAAAATACAAAAATTAGCTGGATGTGATGGCATATGCCTGTAGTCCCAGCTGCTCGGGAGGCTGAGCTCGGGAGGAGGATCTGCTTGAGCCCAGGTAGCAGAGGTTGCTGTGAGCCTTGATCGTGCCACTACACTCCAACCAGGGCGACAGAGTCAGACCCTGTCTCTAACATACAAACAAAAAAAGAGATTTAACAAGGTCTTCTGTGACTAAGTTCTGATAGCATCATCCACAAAGTCAAGGTTCAGAGGAGGCTGAAGAGGTCCGGGGAGGCTCCATGGAGGATGTAGATCTTAACTCAGGTCTTAATGAGTAAAATATGAGTAGGTAGGAAGGAGAGAGAGAACACGGTGAGTAGAGTCAGGAAGTGAAGCAAAAGATGCTTTGTGTTGTTTTTTTGTATTCCCCAATATGCATGAAATGAATGAATAAAAGTTTCTTTTTCTTTTTTTTTTTTTTTTGAGACGGAGTCTCGCTCTGTCACCCAGGCTGGAGTGCAGTGGTGCGATCTCGGCTCACTGCAACCTCTGCCTCATGGGTTCAAGCGATTCTTCTGCTTCAGCCTCCCGAGTAGCTGGGATTACAGATGTGCACCACCACACCCAGCTAATTGTTGTATTTTTGGTAGAGACAGGGTTTCACCATCTTGGCCAGGCTGGTCTTGAACTCCTCACTTTGTGATCCACCCACCTCAGCCTCCCAAAATGCTGGGATTACAGGTGTGAGCCGCCGCTCCCGGCCTCAAAAGTTTTTTAAATCAAAAGCAAGAAGCCAGAGAGAATTAGTAGGAGCTCCTGATGTCATGTTGCAAAAGATGACAGATATTTTATTTCAGTCTTTTTTTTTTTTTGAGACAGAGTCTCCCTCTGTTGCCCAGGCTGGAGTGCAGTGGCACGATCACGGCTCACCACAACCTCCACCTCTCAGGTTCAAGTGATTCTCCTGCCTCAGCCTCCCCAGTTGCTGGGACTACAGGCACGCGCCACCATGTCCAGCTACTTTTTGTGATTTTAGTAGAGACAGGGTTTCACTATGTTGGCCAGGCTGGTCTCGAACTCCTGACCTCGTGATCTGCCCACCTCGGCCTCCAAAAGTGCTGGGATTACAGGCATCAACCACTGTGCCTGGCTATTTCAGTCTACTGAAGAAGAAACTAGGAAGATTCTCTATTCAAATAATCCTTTGAAGCTTATAGTTAGGAATATTTGCTTATATCGTGGTTAATACACAGAGTGTTCCAAGTTCCAAATGATAAAAAAGACATGTAGTAACATTATTGGACGAAATCTACTTAATAATTTGGAGAAACTTACATTTTCAACATATACTTCCTCTTTTCCAACTCTGTTTTACTTCTCTTTTTAGGTGGCATGCTGCTAAAACAAACATGACAGCTCACCACAGCCAGAACTAGAACAACTATACTACAGATACAGAGCTGTTTTTTATGGCCTTCAATGTATTACTTTGTCAGAGATTCTTTGCATGTCTAAATACAATCTTGCTCACTCTGGAGAACTAGGGAGCTGTGCTGTTCCCTTTATAGAAATGGTGTCACTTTTCCCTGGATAGGTTAAGCTTGCTTCTGTGTTCAGTGATGCTACTTTATTAGAGAGACACCCACTCACTAGATGAGAAAGTCAGACTTGGCAGTCATCAGGGTTTTATCTGAAGTTACTCTTGTAAATGGGAGTTATGTTGGCAAATAGCTGGTCCTCTGATGCAGGGCTTAAAGACAACACAGATTACATTCTTTAACCCAAATTGCACACACATCCCCAAATTCTGTCTGTCCTTTCAGACCAACTGAAGGCCATTTGGACTTCTTACAGCTTTCCCTGACCACTCCAGCCAATAGTTTTTAAACTCACAGCAGTTACTTGTAATACTAATCTGATACAATCATATTCTTTTGTTATCTAAGTAGTTACTGTCATTATAGCATCATTTTAAGGAGCAGCAAGCATTAATTTAATACCCACTTTGAAAGGACTCATGTTTCCCCAATGAGACCATCAGCTCTTCAAGTGCAGAGATCATATTGTAAAAAAAAAAAATTTTTTTTTCAGATGGAGTCTTCTCTGTCGCCCAGGCTGGAGTGCAATGGCATGATCTTGGCTCACTGCAACCCCCGCCTCCCTGGTTCAAGCAATTCTTCTGCCTCAGCCTCCCAAGTAGCTGAGATTACAGGCGCATACCACCACACCTGGCTAATTTTTGTATTTTTAGTAGAGACAGGGTTTCACCACGTTGGCCAGGCTGGTCTCGAACACCTGACCTCAAGTGATCCACTTGCTTCGGCCTTCCAAAGTGCTGGGATTACAGGCGTGAGCCACCGTGCCTGGCCGTAAAAAAAATTTTTTTTAAAGAGACGGGTTGGCAAGGCACGGTGGCTCATGCCTGTAATCCCAGCACTTTGGGATGCCGAGGCGGGCAGATCATCTGAGGTCGGGAGTTTGAGACCAGCCTGACCAATGTGGAGAAACCCCGTCTCTACTAAAAATACAAAATTAGCCTGGCGTGGTGGTGCATGCCTGTAATCCTAGCTACTCAGGAGGCTGAGGCAGGAGAATTGCTTGAACCCAGGAGGCAGAGGTTGCAGTGAGCAGAGATTGCACCATTGCACTCCAGCCTGGGCAACAAGAGCAAAACTCCATCTCAAAAAAAAAAAAAAAAAGAGACGGGTCTCAGCCTGGCGCGGTGGCTCATGCCTGTAATCCCAGCCCTTTGGGAGGCTGAGGCAGGTGGATCACGAGGTCAGGAGACTGAGACCATCCTGGCCAACATGGTGAAACCCCGTCTCTACTAAAAAATACAAAAATTAACTGGCCATGGTGGCATGCACCTGTAGTCCCAGCTACTCGGGAGGCTGAGGCAGGAGAATGGCTTGAACCCGGGAGGTGGAGGTTGCAGTGAGCCGAGATCGCGCCACTGCACTCCAGCCTGGCAACACAGCGAGACTCCATCTCAAAAAAAAAAAAAAAGAGACAGGGGTCTCACTATATTGTCTAGGCTGGCCTTGAACTCCTGGGCTCAGTGATCCTCCCGCCTCAGCCTCCCAAGTAGCTTGGACTACAGAGGCATGCCATGGTGTCTAGCTTGTATTGCACATTTTTAAAGACCACATAGTTCCCTTTGAGAGGTGCTAAACAGATACCTTTTAAAACAATTGAATTAAACCCCAAAGAGAACACATCTAAGAGACTGAATTTCCCCTGCCTCAATCTTGCCCCTGCCACTTTTATTTATTTATTTTTTTTTTATTTTTTGAGATGGAGTCTCACTCTGTCTCCCAGGATGATCCCAGGTGGCACGATCTGGGCTCACTGCAACCTCTGCCTCTGGGTTCAAGCAATTCTCCTGCCTCAGTCTCCTGAGTAGCTGGAATTACAAGCACCCGCCACTATGCCTGGTTAATTTTTGTATTTTTTAGTAGAGATTGGGTTTCACCATGTTGGCCAGGGTGGTCTTGAACTCCTGAACTCAGGTGATCCGCCCACCTCAGCCTCCCAAAGAGCTGGGATTATAAGCGTGAGCCACCGCACCAGGCCCACTTTTATTGTATATTATAATGAAAAGATGGATAGCTGTTTGCTCTTTTAAAAATATAGACTTCATAGCCGGGCGTAGTGGCTCATGACTGTAATCCCAGCACTTTGAGAGGCGGAGGCAGGTGGATCATGAGGTCAGCAGTTTGAGACCAGCCTGATCAACATGGTGAAACCCTGTCTCTACTAAAAATACAAAAAAATTAGCTGCGCCTGGTGGCAGGTGCCTGTAATCCCAGCGACTTGGGAGGCTGAGGCAGGAGAATCACTTGAAACCGGAAGGCGGAGGTTGCAGTGAGCCGAGATTGCGCCACTGCACTCTAGCCTGGTAGACAGAGCAAGACTCCATCTCAAAAAAAATAAAAAATAAAAATAAAAATATAGACTTCACCAGGTATGGTGGCTCCTGCCTGTAATCCCAACACTTTGAGAGGCCAAGGTGGGAGGACTGGTTGAGACCAGGAGTTCAGGAGCAGCCTGGGCAGCATAGTAAGACCCCATCTCTACAAAAAAATTTAAAGATTAGCTAGGCATAGTGGCACTTGTCTTTTGTCCCAGCTACTTGGGAGATTGAGGTGGGAGGATTACTTGAGCCCAGAAGGTCGAAGCTGCAGTAAACTATGATCATGCCAGTGCATTCCAACCTAGGTGATGGAACAAGACCCTGTCTCAGAAAGTATATATAAAATAAAAAATAGCCGGGCGTGGTGGCTCACGCCTGTAATCCCAGCACTTTGGGAGGTTGAGGTGGGCGGATCAGGAGGTCAGGAGATTGAGACCATCCTGGCTAACACAGTGAAACCCCGTCTCAACTAAAAAGACAAAAAATTAGCCGGGCGTGGTGGCGGGCGCCTGTAGTCCCAGCTACTGGGGAGGCTGAGGCAGGAGAATGGCGTGAGCCTGGGAGGCAGAGCTTGCAGTAAGCCGAGATCGCGCCACTGCACTCCAGCCTGAGCCACAGAGCGAGACTCCGTCTCAAAAAAATAAAAAATAAAAAAATAGGCAGGGTGCAGTGGCTCATGCCTGTAATCCCAGCACTTTGGGAGGCCGAGGCAGGTGGATCACGAGGTCAGGATATCGAGACCATCCTGGCTAACACAGTGAAACCCCGTCTCAACTAAAAAGACAAAAAATTAGCCGGGCGTGGTGGCGGGCGCCTGTAGTCCCAGCTACTGGGGAGGCTGAGGCAGGAGAATGGCGTGAGCCCGGGAGGCAGAGCTTGCAGTGAGCAGAGATTGCACCACTGCACTCCAGCCTGGGGCTCCCTCCGTCTCAAAAAAATAAAATAAAATAGAATAAATAAAAAATGTATAGAGAGATTTCAAAGAAAATTTTTACCTCTTTCAGAAAAGTGCTTCTATAAATTAAGATTGCCAGATTCCTAAGTCAAAGACCTAGAGAAATAGATACAGTCTAATTTGTAGAGATAATATATAATATTAACTGAGCAATTACTATGTGCTAAGAACTATTCTAACTAATCACTTTATGGGTCATATATATGGCACATACACATTTGTACATGTTATTTATATCTGTATGACACTTTTTTTCTTTAATTATCTTTATTATTTTACCCAAGAAGGTAAATAACTTGCCCAAGGTCTACAGATCAGACAGACACAAGCCCTAATTGGGGGACAATGTATGGGGTAGCTCTTTGTGTGTTAGAGTTCACACTCAGAGCATGGAGGGCTCTGAGCCAGATTAAATACAATCAGGATGTAAGGTAATGAATGGAAAGACAATAGAGTTCATGGATAATTTCCTTCAATATGTGTGCAAAAGAAATGAATGGTGATTGGAACAATGTTAAAAGTTGACCATGTAGGTGAGTAGTGTCAAAGAAGAATGGCTGCTAAAAATGAGAGCTTTTAGTGGCCAGGCATATGGGGTAAGGGTTAGCCTTAGCTTAAAGGGAAACTACAATCTTTATAGCAGTAAGATAAGAATCTTTTTTTTTTTTTTTTTCTTGAGTTGGAGTCTCAATCTGTCGCCCAGGCTGGAGTGCAGTGGCGCAATCTTGGCTCACTGCAACCTCCACCCCCCGGGTTTAAGCTATTCTCCTGCCTCAGCCTCCTGAGTAGCTGGCATTACAGGCACCTGCCACAACGCCCAGCTAATTTTTGTATTTTTAGTAGAGATGGGGTTTCACCATGTTGGTCAGGCTGGTCTCTAACTCCTGACTTCGTGATCCGCCCGCCTCGGCCTCCCAAGGTGTTGGGATTACAGGCGTGAGCCACTTCACCTGGCCCATAAGAATCTTTTCTATCTTGCAGTGATACTGACTGATTTGGTCAATTAATTAATAAACCTTTACTGAACAGCTACTATGTTTAAAGTACTGTGCTAAATACATGGAGTTATATACAGAGGCAAAAGATATGGTCCTAATTCCTGCTTAAGGAATCACATATAGGCCAGGCATAGTGGCTTACACTTGTAATCCCGGCACTTTGGGAGGCCGAGGCAGGAGGAATGCTGAACCCAGGAGTTTGAGACCAGCCTGGGCAAGAGTGAGACCCTGTATCTACCTAAAATTTGTGTGTGGAGTTGGTGTGTGGGTATGTGTGTTGTTTTTTTGAGACAGTCTCACTCTGTCGCCCAGGCTGGAGTGCAGTGGCACAACCTCGGCTCATTGCAGTCTCAACCTCTCGGGCACGAGTGATCCTCTCACCTCAGCCTTCCAAGTAGCTGGGACTACAGGCACATGCCACAATGACCAGCTAATTTTTGTATTTTTTGTAGAGACAGAGTTTTGCCATGTGGCCCAGGCTGGTCTCAAATTCCTGAGCTCAAGTGATCCACCAGCCTCGGCTTCCCAAAGTACTACGATTACAGGCCTGAACCAATACATCCAGCCTCCAAAATTTTTTAAAAATTAGCAAGGCGTAGTGGCATGTGACTGTGGTCCCAGCCACTCAGGAGGCTGAGGTGGGAGGATTGCTTGAGGTTGCAGTGAGCTATGATCACACCACTGCACTCCAGCCTGGGCAACAGAGTGAGAACCTGTCTCGAAAACATTTTTAAATATAATTTGAGATGGGGGTCTTGTTCTGTTGCCCAGGCTAGTCTCAAAATCCTGGCATCAAGCAATCCTCCCACCTTGGCCTCCCAAAGTGCTAGAACTACAGGTGCAAACCACCTTGACTGTCCTAATCTCTATTTTACAGATGACCAAAACCAAATCTCAGAGACAGGAAGTAATTTGCCAAAGTTCTCATAGCATTTGCAGAACAAGGATAGTGAACTCAGACTTTATTGTTACCCTAGGTTCTCATAGAGATATAATTAGTAACGAAAGGTAGTATTTACCAAGTGGCAAATTAATGGCATAGGCAATGCATATTTTTTGCTGTAATATGTTTACAAGTTCAAGGTCTAAATGCTAACTAGAACTTTTCCTGGGGAATTTTCAGGTGCAAAGGGACTTTCCCAGTTGTCTCCTCAACTGCTTTAGCATGAAAACAGAAAATGGTCTCGTCTCCGTGCACCTGTGCCACCTCAATCATACACATCACACGTGCTCTTGATATGTCTAGTTCAGTAGTTCTGAAAGTGTGTGGTCTTTGGACCAGCAGCACCTGGAAACTTGTCAGAAATGCAAATTATCGGGCCCACTGCCTGCCGACTGAATCAGAAACTCCGGGGGTGGAGCCCAGCGATCTGTGTTTTAATAAGCACTCCAGGCGACTCCAGTGTACCTTGGGGTTTCAGAACCCATGGTCTGTCTCATGGCTCTCCAGAGAGTCTGTGAACTCCTTGAAGGCAGAGCCTGTGTCCTTGCAGTTTTTGTTTCCCTAGCATCAAGCCTTGAACACAGTGGATATTAATAAATATTTCTAAAACTGAACCACAGGAGTGAATATGGCTCGGCAGAAAACCAACATCCCATTATCCAACTCTTTTCATATGATGATTAATACTTTTAGGTTTACTTTATGTAATGGATTGAATTGTGTCCCCCAAAATTCATGTAAAAGTCCTAACTCCCTAGTACCTCAGAATATATAACTGTATTTGGAGATAGGGCCTTTAAGAAGTAATTAGGGTAAAATGAGGTCATATGTGTAGACCCTAATGCAATATGACTGGTATCCTTATAAGAAGAGGAGATGAGGCTGGGTGTGGTGGATTATGCCTGTAATCCCAGCACTTTGGGAGGCCAAGACGGGCGGATCACGTGAGGACAGGGGTTCGAGACCAGCCTGGCCAACATGGTAAAAGCCCATCTTTACTAAAAATACAAAAAAATTAGCTGGATATGGTGGCGGGCGCCTATAATCCCAGCTACTTGGGAGGCTGAGGCAGGAGAATCACTTGAACCCAGGAGGCAGAGGTTGCAGTGAGCCGAGATCACACCACTGCACTCCAGCCTGGGCGACAGAGCAAGACTCTGTCTAAAAAAAAAAAAAAAAAAAAAAAAGTTGCTTGAGACCAGGAGTTCAAGACCATCCTGGGGAACATAGTGAGACCCCGGTCTCACCAAAAAATAGATATTTTAAAAAATAACCAGGCATGGTGGTATGCACCTGTAGTCCCAGCTACTCAGGAGGCTGAAGTGGGAGGATTGCTTGAGCCTAGGAGTTCGAGAGTGTAGTGAGTCATGATTGTACCACCGCACTCCAGCCTGGGATAGAGTAAGACCCTGTCTCCAACAACAATAACAAAGGGGGAAAAAAAAAAAAGAAAATACAGGGAGGAGAAGACAGCCATCTGCAGTCAAATGCTCTACCCCTGAGAAGACACCTGTCTACAAGCCCAGGAGAGTGGCTTCAAAAGAAACTGACCCTACAGACATCAGGACCTTGGACTTCTAATCTCCAGAATTGTATCAAAATTTAATTTCTGTTGTTTAAGGCATCCAGATTGTGTAGTCCTTTGTTATGACAGCTCTAGCAGACTAATACACTTTATGAAAAATTTTACACCAGGCACAGTGGCTCACACCTGTAATCCCAGCACTTTGGGAGGGCAAGACAGGTAGATCGCTTGAGCCCAGGAGTTCAAGGCCAGCCTGGGCAACATGGTAAAACCCTGTCTCTATAAAAAAATACAAAAATTAGCCAGGCTGATGGCACATACCTATAGTCCTAGCTACTCTGGAAGCTGAGAAGGGAGGATCACTTGAGCCCAGGAGGTGGAATTTGCAGGGAGCTGAGATTGTGCCACTGTACTCCAGCATGGACAACAGAGCAAGATTCTCTGTTTTTCACTTTTTTTTTTTTTTTTGAGACAGATTCTCAGTCTGTCGCCCAAGCTGGGGTGCGGTGGCATGCGATCACAGCTCACTGCAGCCTCCACCTCCCCAGGCTCAAGTGATCCTCCTGCCTCAGCCTTCCAAGTAGCAGGGGCTCCAGGCATGTGCCAGTATGCCTGGCTAATTTTTGTATTTTTTGTAGAGATGGGGTTTCACCATGTTTCCAAGGCTGATCTCAAACTCCTAAGTTCAAGTGACCGCCTGCCTCGGGCTCCCAAAGTGCTGGGGTTACAAGCATGAGTCACTGTGCCTGGCTAAGACTCTGTCAAAAAAAAAAAAAAAAGAAAGAAAGCGAGAGAGGAAGAAAAAAGAAAGAAAGAAAAAGAGAGAAAGAAAGAAAGAAAAGAAAAGGAAGGAAAGAGAAGGAAGGAAGGAAAGATGAAGGAAGGAAGGAAGGAAGGAAGGAAGGAAGGAAGGAAGGAAGGAGCGAGCCAGGCGCGGTGGCTCACGCCTGTAGTCCCAGCACTTTCGGAGGCTGAGGTGGATGGATCATGAGGCCAGGAGTTCGAGACCAGCCTGGTCAACATGGTGAAACCCCGTCTCTACTAAAAATAAAAAAAATTAGCTGGATGTGGTGGCGGGCACCTGTAATCCCAGCTATGTGGGAGGCCGAAGCAGGAGAATCGCTTGAACCTGGGAGGCAGAGGTTGCAGTGAACCAAGATCACGCCGTTGTACTCCAGCCTGGGCAACAAGAGCAAAACTCCATCTCAAGAAAAAAGAAAGATTTTACAAAAATACTGACTCTGAAATCCAAGAACTCCCATCCAAGCCCAGCCTATGACAAGAAAATCTTATTTTTGGGTGAGTCTTAATAGTCTTTAGATATTAGCTATTAAAGTGTTCAAGAAATTACTCTCTTTTGTTTTTTTTTGAGACAGAGTTTCACTCTTGTTGCTCAGGCTGGGTGCAATGGTGCAATTTCAGTTCACTGCAACCTCCGCCTCCCGGGTTCAAGCGATTCTCCTGCCTCAGCCTCCCGAGTAGCTGGGATTACAGGCGCCTGCCACGACGCCCAGCTCATTTTCTGTATTTTTAGTAGAGACAGGGTTTCATCATGATGGCCAGGCTGGTCTCAAACTTTTGACCTCAGGTGATCCACCCACCTTGGCCTCCCATAGTGCTGGGATTACAGGCGTGAGCCACCGCACCGGGCCAGAAATGACTCTTTCATGCTCAACATGAGTACCGGTTTTGGAGTCAGACAGAGGTGGGTTTCAATCCTGACTTGGCCACTTAGGAGTTGTGTAATTTTAAATTCTAAAGACTCAGTTTCCTCATTGTAATTTGAGGCTAATAACAGCTCTCTCCTAGATATAGCTCAATAATTGGCAATTATATCATAGGCACTCAGTACGGGGTGATTTAAAAACGATAATTAACTAAATTACTTATATTGGTCCTCTCTGGGAGATGGGATTACTGTGAAATTTTACTGTAATATTTGAATCAATTCAACACACATATAGTACTATGGTGTCTTTTTAAAAGACCATACAAAATGGCAATATTTTTCAAGGCAAAAAAAATTGAAGACTCCAGGATAATATAAATCAGAATAAGAATGTCAGAGGCCAGCCAGGTGCAGTGGCTTATGCCTGTAATCCCTGCACTTTGGGAGGCTGAAGCCGGTGAATCACCTGAGGTCAGGAGTTCAAGACCAGCCTGACCAACACGGTGAAACCCTGTCTCTACTAAAAATACAAAAAATTAGCTGTCGCGTGGTGGCAGGTGCCTGTAATCCCAGCTACGCAGGAGACTGAAGCAGGAGGATTGCTTGAACCTGAGAGGCTGAGGTTGCAGTGAGCCGAGATTGCACCGCTGCACTCCAGCCTGGGCAACAAGAGCAAAACTCATCTCAAAAAAAAAAAAAAAAAAAAAAAAGAATGTCAGGGGCCAAGCCCAGTGGCTCATGCCTGTAATCCCAAAACTCTGGGAGGCCAAGGCAGGTAGATCACTTGAGGCCAGGAGTTCGAGACCAGCCTGGCCAACATGGCGAAACCCTGTCTCTACAAAAAATACAAAAATTAGCCGGGCATGGTGGCACACACCTATAGTCTTGGCTACTCAGGAGGCTGAGGTGGGAGGATTGCTTGAGCCTTGGAGGTTGAGGCTGCAGTGACCCAAGATTGCACCACTGCACTCCAGCCTGGGCGACAGAGCAAGACCCTATCTCAAAACAAAAAAAAGAATGTCGGAAATGTAATAGAAAGATATGACACTGGCCAGGAGCAGTGGCTCATGCTTCTAATCCCAGTACTTTGGGAGTCTTAGGTGGGCGGATCACTTGAGGTCAGAAGTTTGAGACTAGCCTGACTAATATGGTGAAAACCTGTCTCTTTTTAAAAAAATCATAATAATACAAAAATTAACCGGGTGTGGTGGCGTGCACCTGTAATCCCAGCTACTTGGGAGGCTGAGGTAGGGAGAACCTGGGAGGCAGGAGTCAGCTGAGATTGCACCACTGCACTCCAGCCTGGGTGACAGAGTGAGGCTCCATCAGAAAGAAAAGGAAAGAGAGAGAGAGAGAGGGAGGGAGAGAGGGAGAGAGAGAGAGAGAGAGAGAGAAGAAGGGAAAGGGAAGGATCGGCCGGGCGCGTGGCTCACACCTGTAATCCCAGCACTTTGGTAAGCCGAGGTGGGCGGATCACCTGAGGTCAGGAGTTTGAGACCAGCCTGGCCAACATGGTGAAACCCCATCTCTACTAAAAATACAAAAATTAGCCGGGCGTGGTGGCAGGCGCCTGTAATCCCAGCTACTCGGGAGGCTGAAGGAGGAGAATTGCTTGAACCCGGGAGGCAGAGGTTGCAGTGAGCCATGATAGCGCCATTGCACTCCAGCTTGGGGGACAAGAGCGAGACTTCATCTCAAAAAAAAAAAAGTAAAAAAGAAAAAAAAAAAGAAAGAACAACCAAGAATAATTGAATTATCTCAAACTGATGAGTATAAGTGGGGATTACTGGCCAGGTGCCATGGCTCATGCCTGTGATCCCAGCACTTTCAGAGGTAGAGGCATGTGGATTGCTTGAACCCAGGTGAAACTCCATCTCTACAAAAATGTAAAAATTAGCTGGGCATGGAAGTGCATGCTTGTGGTCCCAGTTATTTGGGAGGTTGAGGCAGGAGAACGACCTGAGCTGGGGAAGCTGAGGCTGCCATGAGCTGTGATCGTGCCACTGCACTCCAGCCTGGGTGACAGAGGAGACCCTGTCTCAAAAAAACAACCACAAAAAAGTAGAGAGTATTGATTTTGTCTTTGTATCTCCAGATCCTAATATGGCACCTGGCATTTACTATAAGTTCAACAGCTTTTGGTTGAATGAAAGAATGAGTGGCCTTCTACAAAGATGATTATTCTAATTATACAAAGACATTTCAACCCAACTATACTTACACAGGATCAGTGGCTCTGTAGCATTTTGACGTTGTGCAATCAAAACTTTAATTTTAACCTGGAAATTCCACTTTGGGGAAATAACCTAATAAAATAACCCCAAAGGAAAAAGAGTGTTGTGGTTTTTTGTTTGCTCGTTTGTTTCTAAAGAGTCTTTACTGTGGTGATAGTCAAAATAGAGAAATCCTGGGATTGTCTTTAGAGCCTCCCCAACCCACATTCTACATCTCCCCTCCGGAGTTTTGACCAGAGCTTCCCAGCTGCCCTCAAACTGTTCTGACCATCCTTGCCACCCTTCACCTGACTGGCCCAGTACCCCATACTTCAGACCCTTTGGGATCAGCGTTCTCATTAAAACTTATTGTCTTGTGCCTGAATGTCTTTGGGACTCTACTCAGCCAACTAATCTGATAAATTAATTTAAACTGGGATGTTAATGAGTGATAATGGCTGAATATGAGTCTACTCATGGATAACAATTGCATTTCAGCAGCACCTTACTCTGAGACATAAGTCATACATTTCAGGCATGTGTCAGGGCCATTGGGAAAGATATTTTAAGACGGGGGATTTCCTCAAACCCCTCAAATTACACCATGTAGACAGCTGTCTATCCTGCATGATCTGGCCAACTTCTTGGCATCCAGTTATCAGCTCTCAGGGGACACTAGAGGAAACAGTTCTGTTCCTCTTCTTAATAGGGCTTGGAAGTAGTGACTAGACTATTTATATCACTTAAGGAAAAAGGCATTTACTCTGGAACCCACCCAGAAAGCACACATTCCCTAGGCTTAGAGAAGACCTTTCTCTACCTAGAATTGTAAGAACAGGGAACAATTCAAATCAGAAACTATTAATGCCCCTATGATTTGCTGCAAAATAAACTCTGAAAACAATACTAAAGTTTTCAGAGATTTAGGACCTTCTCTGGGAATGGCTGAGTGACTAGAGCCTAGATCAACCAAAATGAGTGAGCTGGGACAGGCAAACACTAAGGTGGGACTGGTTAAAATAAGCTTTGCTGCCAGGTGCGGTGGCTCACCCCTGTAATCCCAGCACTTTGGGAGGCCGAGGTGGGCGGATCACAAGGTCAGGAGTTCGAGACCAGCCTAGACAACATGGTAAAACCCCGTCTCTACTAAAAATACAAAAATTAGCCGGGCATGGTGGTGCGCCTCTGTAATCCCAGCTACTCGGGAGGCTGAGGCACGAGAATCGCGTGAACCCGGGAGGTGGAGGTTGCCATGAGCTGAGATCACACCATTGCACTCCAGCCTGGGCAACAAGAGCAAGACTCTGTCTCAAAAATAATAATAATAAGATTCACAAGTGAGAAGATCCTAGACATCAATATGAATTTATACAGATACGCACATGAGGGACTATTGAACCTGATCATAAAAATAGTTGCCTTTTGGCCAGGCATGGTGGCTCACATCTTAATCTCAGCACTTTGGGAGGCTGAGGCGGGCAGGTCACCTGAGGTTGGAAGTTATAGACCAGCCTGACCAACATGGAGAAACCCCATCTCTACTAAAAATACAAAATTAGCTGGGCATGGTGGCGCCTGTAGTCCCAGGCGCCAGACACTCGGGAGGCTGAGGCAGGAGAATCGCTTGAACCCGGGAGGCGGAGGTTGCGGTGAGCCGAGATCACACCATTGCACTCCAGCCTGGGCGACAAGAGCGAAACTCCGTCTCAAAAAAAAAAAAAAAAAAAAAGCAATGAAACCCTTTAAATCTGATCTCCAGGATCAGGTAAGGCTTCAGAGCAGAGGCAGCCCATGGGTCCTGAAACATGAAAATAAATGGAAGAATCAGTTAGTGGAAGGATAGGATGGGAAAACTCAAATTTCAGCAATAAGAAAAAGCATGTGCAAACATCCAGAGGCATAAATTTGCATGAACAGAAAAAAAAAAGTCATGCTGTAGTAAGTAGGGTGCAAAAATTTTTATTTATGTATTTATTTTTGAGACGGAGTTTCGCTCTTGTTGCCCAGACTGGAGTGCAATGGCGCAATCTCGGCTCACTGCAACCTCCGCCTCCCAGGTTCAAGCAATTCTCCTGCCTCAGCTTCTCGAGTAGCTGGGATTACAGGCATGTGCCACCATACCCAGCTAATCCAAAAATTTTATAAGCACAAAATAGAGGAAAAGGTTGCATTATCATTGTGAAGTTAAAGAAAAATGGTTATTTTTCAGTAGGATCTGTGCTATCAGGAAAAGCACACAAGGTAAAGATAGTGAAATTCATTATGTACACAACCAAGGCTCACTGAAGTGAGAAAGTCCAGATGATCATGAGGCAGTCACTTCTCAGCTGCCCCACCTCCAACACTTTACCCCCATTTGAGAAGGGGAGTGGGAGCTTGATAGAGAACAAATTATCAGTTGCAGTTACATCTGAAATTCACATTATCACAGACTTTTACCTTGCTGCTGAGTACGGTCCCTGGAGTGAAAAGGGAGTGGAGAGAAATTCAACTGAACATGTAGCCACAGGTGATCATGAAGAGCTGTGTATGCCTTTCTTTCTTTTTTTTTTTGAGATGGAATCTCATTCTGTCACCTAGGCTGGAGTGTGGAGTGCAGTGGTGTAATCTTGGCTCATTGCAACCTCTGCCTCCCAGGTTCAAGTGATTCTCCTGCCTCAGCCTCCCAAGTAGCTGGGACTACAGGCATGCGCCACCACACTCTCCTACTTTTTGTATTTTTAGTAGAGACGGGGTTTCACCATGTTGGCCAGGCTGGCCTCGAACTCCTGATCTCAGGCAATCCGCCCGCCTCGGCCTCCCAAAGTGCTGGGATTACAGGTGTGTGCCACCGTGCCCAGCCTGTGTGTGCCTTTCTGAGGAGTATGAATTTTATCTGAAGAGTGGTAGAAGGCCGTGGAAGGATTTTCAGCAGGCCCACCTGCTGTAAAAGCTTTCCCGAGCCACCACCATGTGTGTAGTTACTTGCACTCATATCCCCTTAGATTCAATAGTCTGACTTACATTTTTTAATTGTTATTATCCATATATACAATATGGATTCCTAGGCTGGGCACAGTGGCTCATGTCTGTAATCTCAGCACTTTGGGAGGCTGAGGCAGGAGGATCACTTGAGGCCAGGAGTTCAAGACCAGCCTGGGCAACATAGAAAGACCTTTTCTTGGCTGGGCGCAGTGGCTCACATCTATAATCCCAGCACTTTGGGAGGCCGAGGTGGGTGGATCACAAGGTCAGGAGTTCAAGACCAGCCTCGCCAACATGGTGAAATCCTGTCTCTACTAAAAACTACAAAGATTAGCTGGTATGGTGGCACGTGCCTGTGGTCCCAGCTACTGCGACAGAAGAATCACTTGAACCCGGGAGGTGGAGGTTGCAGTGAGCCGTGATCACGTCACTGCACTCCAGCCTGGGCGACAGGGCGAGACTCCGTCTCGAAAAAAAAAAAAATAATTAACCAGACATAGTGGTGCAACCCTGTCATCCCATTTACTCAGGAGGTTAAAGTAGGAAGATGATCGCTTGAGTCCAGGAGTTCCAGGCTGCAGTGAGCTATGATGGTGCCACTGCAACAAAGCCTGGGAGACAGATGAGACTCTGTCTCTAAAACAAACAAATATGCACTCCAAATATATATGTTGTTTGAAGGAAAGAAGCAAAGGGAAAGGAATCATTTGAATTCCTCTTATTTCACAATTCAATCAGTCAGAGTTGAGTTCACCAGGTGGATGAACTGATAAAGTTTTGTAGAGGCAAAACAAAATTCTTTTTTGGTGGGGACGGATTCTGGCTCTGTCACCAGGCTGGAGTGCAGTGGCGCGATCTCTGCTCACTGCAACCTCTGTCTCCCGGATTCAAGTGATTCTTCTGCCTCAGCCTCCCAAGTAGCTGGGATTACAGACAGGTGCCACCACGCCCAGCTAATTTTTGTATTTTTAGTAAAGATGGGGTTTCACCATGTTAGTTAGGCTGGTCTCAAACTCTTGAGCTCGTGATCCACCCGCCTCGGCCTCCCAAAGTGCTGGGATTACAGACATGTGCCACAGAGCCCGGCCCCAGGTTAGTCTTATCTCTTATGGCCCTCTGCAAGGAAGAGTAGAGTGGAGATGGGGACTACAGAACTTATTCCCATCTCTTTGGGGATCTATATTGTCTATTGGTTTGTTTTGCCATTACCCTAATACGGATGGAACGTAAGGCTCATTAGACAAAACATGAACCAGACCTGTTCCATGGAACTGTGAAGTCAGTTTTCCTTGGCTTTGCTTTTGGTCATTTAAAAAAAAAAAAAAATTATTGCTTCATGAGACACACTGGTCTCTGAACTTTTCCCTTTTCTAGTAAAAGTACAAATTCCAGCTGGAGCTCTTGACCAACAACATCTTTCTACAGAAGTTGCTGTCTTCGATGCTTTGCTGAGTTCCAGAGATAAGATAAATAATTTACCAAATGTAGGTTTCTGATTACTCACTCTATTAGCATTTAGAGCAGAGAGCTCTGGCCCCTGGGGAGTTTGATTCGTTCAGATGCAGCCCATCTGCTTTTGTTTTTTGTGGGGAGTTTTTTGGGGGTGGGGTTGCCTGGAAAAGCCAGGGAGCTCCCAGCATCCCACACATACTTTAGGGATGAACTGCCTAAATCTTATGGGTTTTACTGGAAATTCTGGGGAATGCTATTTTCTTATTGTTTAAAAAATACACAGCTGCTAAGGCTCATTTTCCTTTCCTCTCCTCTCTCTCTTTTTTTTTTTGAGACGGAGTCATGCTCTGTAGCCCAGGCTGAAGTGCAGTGGCACCATCTTGGCTCATTGCAACCTCTGCCTCCCAGGTTCAAGTGATTCTCCTGCCTCAGCCTCCTGAGTAGCTGGGACTACAGGCGCCCGCCACCACGCCCAGCTAATTTTTTGTATTTTCAGTAAAGACAGAGTTTTGCCTTGTTAGCCAGGATGGTCTCAAACTCTTGACCTCATGATCTGCTCCCCTTGGCCTCCCAAAGTGCTGGGATTACAGGCGCGAGCCACCGCACTCGGCCCTCTATCTTTTTTCTTTTTAAAAGATGAGTAAAAACAAAACCCCACAATTTATTTCCAGAGTGTACAAAATAAGATATCTGAAAGGGTATTTTCAATCTTGTGCAATTTATTTATCCTAAATTCATGCTGCAGGTTACAAGAGTAATTTCAGGGAATTTTATAAAAGAGATTAACTAGAGTTTCTCCTAAATCAAGTGGCACTGTTTTGGGGGGAAACAGTCTATTATATGAATGCATCACTCTTCACTCATACAATTTCTGAAGTATAGTTTCAATATCGGTCGTGACAGGTGTTACAAAAGGTTTGTATCTGTAGTTATTGTACAAGCTCTTTATGGCAAATATACGTCATTATTATTTTACACCAGTCTTAAAAGTAAACTGGGGTAACAGAAGAAATCACAGCAAAAGACAGCAGACCTGTGGATGGTCCATTCATTGCAAATGCAGAGAGGAAAAAGTTGTGATAAACCCAAGAAGCCACGTGTTGTAGATATATTAAATGCTCTTCTAATTCCTTCAAGATAATCTGATCAACAACTTACTTTATTCCTTTTTAAAATAAAATTAAACTATGTGCCTGGATGATAGAACATAGTAATGAGTGGGTCTTATTTTGGCGATCCTTAAGGAATAGAAATTCCATGTAGTCTCCCATGTAGGATTTTTGTATTTTCTTTTCTTTCCTTTTTTCTTTTTTTTTTTTTTTTGGTGAGATGGAGATTTACTCTTGTTGCCCAGGCTGGAGTGTAATGGTGCGATCTCGGCTCACCGCATCCTCCGCCTCCCAGGTTCAAGCGATTCTCCTGCCTCAGCCTCCCGAGTAGCTGGGATTACAGGCATGTGTCACCACGCCCAGCTAATTTTGTATTTTTAGTAGAGATGGAGTTTCACCGTGTTGCCTAGGCTGATCTCGAACTCCTGACCTCAGGTGATCTGCCCACCTCAGCCTCCCAAAGTGCTGGGATTACAGGCGTGAGCCACCACGCCTGGCCGATTTTTGTATTTTCATGAACTTATTACTATTATTATTATTTTCTTTTGAGACAGAGTCTTGCTCTGTCTCCCAGGCTGGAGTGCACTGGCTCTATCTCAGCTCACTGCAACCTCCGCCTCCTGGGTTCAAGCGATTCTCCTGCCTCAGCCTCCTGAGTAGCTGAGACTATAGGCATGCACCACCACGCCTGGCTAATTTTTGTATTTTTAGTAGAGGCAGGGTTTCACCATCCTGGTCAGACTGGTCTCGAACTCCTGACCTCATGATCCGCCCGCCTCGGCCTCCCCAAGTGCTGGGATTACAGGCATGAGCCACCGCGCCTGGCCTTTGTGAACTTTCTTAATGCTAAGCCAGGATTGTACATTTTACTTCCTATGGTGAGCACCCTGTGAATAAGTAAAATAATAACATCTCACCACACACCTGGGTATTGTTTTTCTGTCAGTGATTTAGTAGAAAGTTGATTGTCTCCCAATACCAAGTCACATTAAAAGTCTCTTGCATGGAAGTTGAAAGTTGTGGGTTGGTTTGGGGCATGCCCCTAGCTAAGTAGTGAGCTCCCATACAAAACAATTATGTTAGAACAGAGAATACCACTAAAAGGGTAAGAAAGGTAAAGTAAGGATACAAAAGGAATTCCTTGTGCCTCACAGCTCTGGGTCTAAAGCAATTAAAGAGTGAAAGGTGCAAAAATGCTACTTGCTACCTATTTTGTGTTTCTCTAGGAGATTAACCTACTTTCTTGGCTCATTTTCTTCTTCCTACATCAGCTGGTATAAAAGCTGTGGTAGCTGGCAGCCTCAGATGACTCCATCAGCATCTGCTATCTTAGTTTTGGGCCTCTCACGGACACACAGAGTAGTTTACCTCTTATTTCTTTTGCCTCCTCCCCACAGCAGGTAAAAAGTCTGCCCCGAGCTTAGACACATTCTCCCTTGTTATAAGAATTTGCTCAACCAAGGATAGTGAGTTAATAGTCGGTGCGCGCGCTCTTTCTTCTCTCTTGTCTTCTGACAGATCCAAGAGGCTGGAGTAGTAAATCTGAGAAAAGCTGCATCTAAGTACACACACACACACACACACACACACTCACTCAGAAGGAGAGCTCAGACCCAGCCACTTGCTCTCTGCTTCTGCTTCCCGTATGCTGCATTTTAGAAGGTTTCATATTGCTCCTGCAACTATTTTTTTTTTTTTTTTTTTTTGGTTAGTTGGATGGCTGAATGAAACACAACCTTCCCTGCAGACATCAAAGCCTGTCTCCAGCATAGCAAACTCTCCATCCAGCCTTTCGTCTCTCCGGCTACATTCCAATTTAACCAGGGCTGCCTTGCATGATAATCAGGCCTAATTACCACTTTATCCCTTGATTGTTGTGCTGAGTTTTGGAACTGCAGAGTTCTTTTCTCAGCTTCGGTTCTGCCTTCTCTTACCCTCCCTCCTATTATTTAGCATACCCAGGACTGAGATTTAGCCATTCTAATTAGCAAATAGGTGAAAAGGGCTGGACTGTGCCTTTGGAATATCAGGGCTCTGTCCACTTAGTAAACTTGAATTCCTTTCACAACTGTGGGAAGACCTTGCCATAGACAGGATATTCTGAATACCACGGGAGCTTTAAGAGATTTATTACTAGGTTAAAGAGTGAAACAAAGGCCCTGAGATGATATCCTCATTCCCCAGAGGTATTTTCCTACCTTCTCTCTTACCACACACACAGGCACAAGATCTTTTACAAAATGATGAAACCAGGAAGGAAGGGGGTGTAAACTGCGACTTTTGGAACCTTTTTTCTAATTCTTTCACTTGGTACAATGCATTTGAATGCCTTCGTTTCCCTAACTGCAAAAGGAATCACAGCCAAATAATTGAAAAATCAGAACACAACTAATGCCACCTACCTGCAGTGTAAACCATCCAGGCAGATGATAATTTATGTTTTACTTTAAAGTTGTTTTTCTTTCTTTCTTTCTTTTTTGTTTTGAGATGGAGTTTCGCTCTCGTTGCCCAGGCTGGAGTGCACTGGCGCAATCTCGGCTCACCACAACCTCCACCTCCCAGGTTCAAGCAATTCTGCCCCAGCCTCCCGAGTAGCTGGGATTACAGGCGCCCGCCACTATGCCCAGCTAATTTTTTGTATTTTTAGTAGAGATGGGGTTTCTCCATGTTGGCCAGGCTGGTCTCGAACTCCTGGCTTCAAGTGATCTTCTCACCTTGCCTTCCCAAAATACTGGGATTACAGACATAAGCCACCATCACTGGCCTAAAATTATTTTTAATGTTATTTTTATGATAAATTTATTGAGTACCACATGTGCCAGGTACTGTGTTAGATACTGGGGATTTTAAGATAATAGGATATAACTCTTGCCCTCAGTGAGAACATGCTGAACACTGAAGGTAGGTGAAGGGAACCTGGAAGGTCTGGAGGGTCTAGATAAGAGTTTTTCAAAAATATGATCTGAGGAAAACAAAATTGGCCTTGAGTTGATTGATAATTGTTGAAGCTGGGGATTGAAACATGATAGTTTAATATTACTATTTTGTCTCTTTTTTCCATGTTTGAAATTTTACATAACAGAAAAGTTAAGAAAAAAAATATGTAATCTGGGGCCATAATCTGTAGAACCACATGGAAGAGACTGATTGAAACACAGATTCTCTGGCCCCACCACAGTCCTAGTCAGCTTCTTGATGGGGTTCAGGAATCTGCATTGTAAATAAGGTCTTTGTATGAGTCCTATGCCTACTAAAATTTGAGTTCCTTGGCAGAGGACGCAGTACATTCCAAGACTGGAGGCAGAAGAAAGAAGGAAAACTTTTTTTTTTTTTTGAGACAGAGTCTCACACTATTGCCCGGGCTGGGGTGCAATGACATAATCTCAGCTCACTGCAACCTCCGCCTCCCGGGTTCAGGCGATTCTCCTGCCTCAGCCTCCGGAGTAGCTGGGATTACAGGTGCCCGCCACCACACCTGGCTTATTTTTTGTATTTTTTAGTAGAGATGGGGTTTCACTACGTTGGCCAGGCTGGTCTTGAACTCCTGACCCTGTGATTCGCCCACCTCAACCTCCCAAAGTGCTGGGATTATAGGCGTGAGCCACCGTGCCTGGCCGGAAAACTATTTATCAGAGAAGAAAAACTTCTTTGGAAACCACTTAATGAGATCAGACAATTTCAGTACTATGTAGAGGACCTTTGCAGAGCCTGAGTCTAGGCCAAGGCATCTTAAATTGTAATGTGCACAGGAATCACCTGGGAGCTTGTGAAAATGCAACAGGTTAGAGTGGGGATTGAGAGCCTGCATTTCTAGTTATCTCCCAAGTTAGCCGCTGATGCATTGCTGCTGGTCTGGGGATTGCACTTTGATAAGCAAGGGTTGGGGTAGCCTTAGTATTTTACAGATAAGAAACTGAGGCCTAGAGAGATGAATACTTGCTCTGTTGTTGCAGGCATTGATTCTATCATTTTGTGCTGCTATCTCCTAAGGATGCTGAGCCTTGGTAGGAGCCTATTACCAGTTGGATGTCATGAGCAGGCGGCACTTTAAACATAAAGATTGCAAACCTGGGGCAGCCTTGGAGCTGAGCTGCAGTACAGATTTCTTCTCAGCACCTTGGGAATGGTCCAAGGAGTTGCAATGTGGCTGTTCTGCCACAGTCTGTTATTTCTTATCACTGTTACTGCATCTTCCAGGTCTGGTCTCTTGAATTCTATGAGAGTTCTTTGGCAATCATTAGACCTATTGAATGCATAACCCTATGCACTAACATATGCCCAGATTTATCATATATATATTTTGTTGTTGTTGTTAAATGCTATTGCATTGAGCAAGTTTCGCAACTCTATCCTGAGTTGCAAAGACAACATGGGTAGACATCTATTAAATGTACTTCCTAATATTGGGACAGGAGTGAACTCCTTGATACAGGAAATTCCATGTCACACAAAGCTAGTAAGCTCAGGGAACTGATTATCCCAGGTGGGTACAGATTCAAAACTGCTTTGCTTTCTCACCCTCCTTGAAGGATAGATAAGATAGTTAAGCATCCTTAATGAAAAAGGATGCTTGGGGGGGTACTTCCTAACCTTTGAGGAAGAGGTTGAGGTTGAGTCAAAGAAGCTGTCCCTGTCCTGTTTCCCTGTCAGTGATAGAACTCAAGACAGGAGGACCAAAGAACTGACCCAGGGGCACGTTTCGTGATCACTAATTTCCAGGTAGTGAAGACTCAAGACATTTCTTAACAAAAAACATTACCAGAACCGCCCCACCCCCCATACTCCCCCACACATTCTTTTTTTTTTTTGAGTCGGAGTCTGGCTCTGTCCCCCAGGCTGGAGTGCAGTGGCGCGATCTCAGCTCACTGCAAGCTCCGCCTCCCGGGTTCATCCCATTCTCCTGGCTCAGCCTCCCGAGTAGCTGGGACTACAGGCGCCCGCCACCACGCCCGGCTAATTTTTTCGTATTTTTAGTAGAGACGGGGTTTCACCATGTTGGCCAAGATGGTCTCGAACTCCTGACCTCGTGATCCGCCCGCCTCGGCCTCCCAAAGTGCTGGGATTACAGGCTTGAGCCACCGCACCCGGCCTCCCCCACACATTCTCTGCCTATCTTGAAGCATCTCTTACTCTGGTCTTGAAACAATTTCTGCTGAAATGACTCTTGAGTTAGAACGCCCTGTGATCTTTCCTAAAGACCTGAGCATGTCTCCTTGACATGCATCGCATTTACAGTTATATCCTTTCCCCTTGATCCAATGACTCATATTCCCTGAACCCTTTTATCTAAAAATGCTAAAGAGGGGACAAATGATTGGTAAGCAGAATCTCCTGGCCACTGCAGTCCCAATCAGAGTGAGGTTTGAAAGCTTTTCTTAGGCTCAGAGTCCAGGGAAAAGTTAATTTTTGGTTCTCGGCATGTGGACTTAGGTTTCTGTACCGGCGAGGAGTAAGGATGTGGAATGAGTAAACTCCCTGGGAGGTGGGGGGTGGGGAGGGGATGGGGCCTCCCTGGAGCCTCGGGCCATTAGTAATCTGCTTTGTGAATGGAGTTAAAGGAGGAGGGGGCTGCACATACTTGGAATTCCTTCATCTGGGTGGGCTCCTTCTCTCCAAACTTTCAGGATGTGGGAAATATAAGATGAAAGAAGCTGCATTTCCAGCCTATCAGGTTACAGCGTGGAAAATGGAGATGGAAAGAAGTAGGGGGTGGAGAGGGGGGCGGGAGAAGGCCTCCCCGAGAAGGGCCAGGGAAACCCAGTTTGAGAACTGGTTGGGGAGAGTGAGAAAGAAAGAGTGCTGGGGCGGTCAGATCACGTTTCACATCACATCAGAGCTGTGGAATTTCCTCTCTTCTAGGGGGAGCCCTGTGAAGATGAAGTTGGTTTAAGGTTAGTCGGTGATGAATAATAGCCCAAAGGCGACTGATGGAGGGTGTTACTAAGTGACTGGTGTTTACAAGCAAAGCTTTGGTGGTGGGGTTGGGAGGTGGGAGCGGGAGCCATCTTCAATCTGAGTTGTTCACCAAATTCTGTGACCCGAGAATGGAGTCCATGTATGGATTTTATTTGTGTCTGACCTCTGTGGTATGCAGAGTCCTGAACACTCGGGCTGAGAAGGGGAGCAAAAGAAATGGGAAGGTAATTAGAAAAGGCGGGAGAACCTCCAGCGTGGGTAAGGGATGCAGGGCCCTCCGGGCACAATCAGAGTTTCTGCTTTGTGTCTCTGGCGTCCCTGGGGCGGTCCTGGCAGGATCTGTTTCTGTTCTACTTAATCCACGTGCTCCGCACCACTCAGTTGTCACTGCCTGGCTCTCCGAGGACCTTACCTCCCCAGAGATGCGTTTATTTTTTAAGTGTACCCAGGCGGCTGTCCCTCCTTATTTTCTGTTATGAGAAAGAAAGCTCCACCCTGGGTGTGAAACAGAAGTGTGAAACTTCTGCGAGGCCGGGTAAGTGGCTCCTGAGGCCAGGTACACCCTCCTTAGGGAAGACTAAAAACAGTGGAAGACCATAGGGGTCAAGTTTGGGCCTAAAATTAAATAAAGGACAACGGGAGGGAAAATGGAACCAAGCAACTGGGCTGGTGGTGGCGTGTTAGGAGAAAAAGAATGTTTATTAAACCCTGATACCAACCACAATCGGGTAATGTATTGTTCTAATATTATGACGAATAGAAAGTTATTAGATGGCATATAAATCATCACATACTACACATGACAAAAATATTGCTTGTTTTGAAAAAATTAGAATACAATAAAATACGCTTGTCACAAACCATAGCAAGCTTCATTTCATCTTTTTTCTCCTGTTTCAGAAAGCTGTTTAGGATTTTGCAGCATATCAGGGTCATCATTTTCAAACATCTATTAGTGCCATATTGTAGTCGCGTGAGAGGTTCAGTTAATAAAGGTTTCTGGTTGATAGATGGCTAGAGCAAACAGACTTTTGCACTATCTTCTCTGAATTGCTACTGAGTTATTACAATACACTGAGTCCATATTTTATCACTTTACAAACCATACACTCATATTTTCCCCTCCTCCCTCCCTTTCCAAACACTACCACCTCCAATAGTTTTGAGAAAAATAAATAGAATATTTCCTCTTCTTTGCATTAACTCCTCACAGCTCCCTTTCCAACACGAGCTGTAGCCTTGAACCTTGCTGGACTCAACTCCATTGCCTAATCCTTGCTGGTTTTGACACCCACAGTCATTTTCTAAGCCTGGCTTTTTTTTTCTTTTTTTTTTTTTTTTCGTGAGGCCTATTAAATTTGGGATAGGTAGTATATTTGAACTGGTCCTTCTGGATTTCTGAGTGGTTTCCTAAGAACAGGTAAGGGTAGTAACTTGAGTGGTATTTCCTGTGTGCCCCAGTGAAATAAGTCAACAGCATGTTTTACTAAGTTGAAATGAAAATTAATATTTTTTTTTGAGATAGGGTTTTGCTCTGTCGCTCAGGCTAGAGTGCAGTGGTGAGATTACAGCTCACCTTGACCTTCCGGGTTCAAGCAATCCTCCCACCTCAGCCTCCTGAGTGGCTGGTACTATAGGTGCGCACCACCATGCCTGGTTAATTTTTTTTTTTTTTTTTTGCGAGGGGGCAGGTATTTTTTGTAGAGACGAGGTTTTGCCATGTTGCCCAGGGTGGTCTTAAAGTCCCAGATTCAAGTGATCCACCCACCTTGGCCTCCCAAAGTGCTGGGATTACAGGCGTGAGCCATCGCACACGGTGGAAAATTATTATTATTTTTGAGACGGAGTCTCGCTCTGTCGCCAGTCTGGAGTGCAGTGGCACAATCTCTGCTCACTGCAACCTCCAGCTCCCTGGTTCAAGTGATTCTCCTGCCTCAGCCTCCCAAGTAGCTGGGATTATATGCACTCACCATCACGCCCAACTGATTTTTGTATTTTTAGTAGAGACGGGGTTTCACCATGTTGGCCAGGATGGTCTCGATCTCCTGACCTCAAGATCTGCCCGCCTCAGCCTCCCAAAGTGCTGGGATTACAGGCGTGAGCCACCATGCCTGGCTGTAGTCAGCCTAGTCCACCGTAGCCTGCTGTTGACCTTAGTTTTGGAAGAGCTAAGGACTCAAATGTTAAAATTAGAACTGACTTTCAGTACTGGCCCTACCTACCAGCTGAGTACCTTATTTTTATTTAACGAACACTTATACAACATATACGAGGTACCAAGCACTGTTCTAAGTATTTTAGAAATATTTGCTTGGCTAATCCTCATAGTGGTGTTATTGTAATATAACACTATTATGAAGTATGTTGTTATTATCCTCATTTTACAGATGAAGAATCTGAGATGTAAAGTAATTTGCCAACCTATGAACCTGAGTTTCAGCTCACTGCCCTAGCATATCCCCAGTTGGCTGGAGGGATATAGCCCTGTTTCCACATCTGCCTGCATGCAACTTTGAACAAATCACTTGGCATTGCTAGGAGGCATATGAGGGGTATGAAACTGTAGGCGGCAGGGGAGACAGGGCCTCTACACACACATGAAAAAGCAAAGAGCATGTATTTGGTACCCTTTTAGGGAGCGAGAGGAACGGGAGATTTCTCAGGCTGTTCCTCCCACCCCCATCCCTGCATAGAGCAGCATGTTTGGGTTACTTCAATACCTTCTTATAATTCAATTCACAGCCTCAGCCTTGTACCATTTCCGTTTCCTTGAACTGCATCTAGACATGATTCTGGTCCCCACCAGCTTCTGACCTCATTACTCATTCTGTTTACAGCTTGGCCTCACCCTTCAGACTGCCCTGATTTCCCAGATAGGAATTTGGCTGCCCTCACTGACTATGATTCAGATTTTCGCCCCAGCCACATTGCACCAGGCTGTCCTGTGTCCACACCCCTCCGCTCAGGCTGGCACCCTGGGACCCTCACCTCCTTCCCTCACTGAAACCCCTGTCAAGGATCAGGCAGGTCTCTATAAAATACATCCCACCACGGAGAGTCTGGGCAGGTTTATGGAGGATCTTGAAGGAAACTTGGGAAACTCTTGAAGGATTTGGAGTTGGGGGATAACGTGATGAAGGGGGATAGATTAGAAGGAGGTAAGGCTGGAGGCAGGGGCCTCTGTCAATGAGCTATTGCAGTGACACAAGTGACCCAAGGAAGGGCTGAGGGGGGTGCCCTGTGGAAATGGAAGTGAAGCGTGAATGGGAGACAGAAGATGAATCTCAGGACACTTGGTCATTGCCTGGATTTGAGAGGAATGGGGTGAGGAGAGTCGCACACCGCGATTCTCCAAGGTTCCCATATGAAGCATCTGGGAAGCTGATGACTCAAGGACAGGACCAGGGTGCTTGTGAGGCAGTGGAAGAGCCTGGCCTCGTGCCTGGCAATCGGGAATAGGCTCAACAAATGTTTACAGAAGGAGGTATATTTATATCAAACCTCTAGATCTAGTCATTAAAATGTTAATGCCTGGCCGGCCACTATGGCTCACACCTGTAATCCCAGCACTTTGGGAGGCCGAGACAGAATGATTGCTTGAGCTGGGGAAGGTCGAGGCTGCAGTGAGCCGGGATCCTGCCACTGCACTCCAGCCTGGGTGACAGAGTGAGGCCCTGTCTCGAAAAAATAAAAATAAATAATATGGGTTTTTTGGGTTTGGGTTTTTTTTGAGACAGGATATGGCTCTGTCATCCAAGCTGGAGTGCAGTGGCACAATCTCAGCTCATGTAGCCTCAACCTCCTAGGGTGAAGTCATGTTCTCTCCTCAGATTCAGTAGCTGGAACTATAGATGCGCCACACCATGCCTGGCTAATTTTTCTATTTTTGTAGAGACAGGGTTTTGCCATGTTGGCCAGGCTGGTCTCGAACTCCTGAACTCAAGCCATCTGCCTGCCTTGGCCTCCCAAAGTGCTGGGATTACAGGCATGAGCCACCAAGCCCAGCCCCACAAAAATAAATAAAATAAAATAAAATAGGCTGGGAGTGGTGGCTCACGCCTGTAGTCCCAGCAATTTGGGAGGATGAGGTGGGTGGATCACTTGAGGTCAGGAGTTCAAGACCAGCCTAATCAATATGGTGAAACCCTGTCTCTACTAAAAATACAAAAATTAGCCAGGCGTGGTGGTATATGCCTGTAATCCCAGCTATTTGGGAGGCTAAGGCAGGAGAATTGCATGAACCCAGGAGATGGAGGTTGCAGTGAGCCAAGATCATGCCACTGCACTCCAACCTGGGTGACAAAGCAAGACTCCATCTCAAAATAAACAAATAAATAAATAAAATATTAATGTCCCATGGAAGGATAAAACCAAGAGCCACAGTGAGCCTTGTACACCTTTGTCTTAAGAGAAAGAAGACCCAGGGGAAACCCAGGAATGAGGTTTGGGAGGCCCGCCTCGGCCTCCCAAAATGCTGGGATTACAGGCATGAGCCACTGCGCCCGGCCTCCATGTACCTTTTTCTTTTTCTTTTTCTTTTTTTTTAAGACAGAGTCTCGCTCTGTCCCCCAGGCTGGAGTGCAGTGGCGCGATCTCAGCTCACTGCAACCTCCGCTCCCGGGTTCACGCCATTCTCCTGCCTCAGCCTCCCCAGTAGCTGGGACTACAGGCACCTGCCACCACGCCTGGCTATTTTTTTGTGTGTTTTTAGTAGAGACGGGGTTTCACTGTGTTAGCCAGGATGGTCTCGATCTCCTGACCTCGTGATCCGCCCGCCTCGGCCTCCCAAAGTGCTGGGATTACAGGCGTGAGCCACCGCGCCCGGCAGTGCTACTTTTTTTTTTCACCTCTCTTATCTCCCTAGCAATTTAGGCCAGAACAGGAAAGAGTCCCCCAAAGAGAGAAAAACTCTTAAAAGTAATTGAAAAAAAAGTTTTTGTGTTCATGTTTGACCATGCATATATATTTTTTTGGATACAGAGTCTTTTTTTTTCCAGGCTGAATCTTGCTCTGTTGCCTAGGCTGTAGTGCAGTGGCGCGATCTCGGCTTACTGCAACCTCTGCTTCCTGGGTTCAAGCGATTCTCCTGCCTCAGCCTCCCGAGTAGCTGGGATTAAAGGCTCCTGCCACCATGCCCGGCTAATTTTTGTATTTTTAGTAGAGACGGGGTTTCACCATGTTGGCCAGGCTGGTCTCGAACTCCTGACCTCGGGATCTGCCCTCCTCA
The DNA here is from genome assembly GCF_028858775.2 of Pan troglodytes. Classification (NCBI taxonomy): domain Eukaryota; kingdom Metazoa; phylum Chordata; class Mammalia; order Primates; family Hominidae; genus Pan; species Pan troglodytes. The sequence continues at coordinate 43,006,546 of NC_072403.2, read as the reverse complement.
GCCTCCCAAAGTGTTGGGATTACAGGCATGAGCCACCGCGCCTGGCCCAGATCAAGTTTTGATAGATAGAGATAATAGTCCCAGCAGCCACCATGTATTTTTCCATTGCTAGGTGCTGTGTTGATGGCCTTGTATTCATTCTCATTGAGTCCTCTCAGTGACTGTCTGTCACATATGCCTATCCCTGTTGGACAGATGAGGAAATTAAGACTCAGGGATTAAGTGACTTGCCCAGCAGTAGTTGCATGTTGATTCCTTTTATTTAATTCTATTTTTTTGTCTTGTCTGATTCCAAGCTGACATTTATTGAGCACTTACTACCTGCCAGGATCTATACCAGTGCTTCACAATGGGTCCTCAGGACCACACTATGTGAGATAATATTCTTATTGTCCTCATTTTTCAGGTCAGGAAGCAGGCTCAGAGAGGCTTAACTTGCAAATATCACACTACTAGGAAGTGGCAGAACCAGGCTGTGACCCCAGGCAGTGGGATTCCTAGCTTTTGACCACTGCATTTCGTCATTAAAAACCCAAGACAACCTCTCTGTGATTTAGTGTTACTCCTGAAGTGATCACAGGGAAGGACCCTCAGGACACGTTAGATCAAGACTCCAGGGTTTGCTCTGACTGTCTACAGAAGGGAGAGCTGGGGAGGATAGGGCTGGGAGGTTGAATCTGTTAATATCTGCACAGAGGAGGGCAGAAGCAGCTAAGCAGTGTTCGTACTGCTCTGTGCGTGCCCTGGAAATGCAAGCAGCCCTCAGCTTCTGTGGCTGGCCTGGATGGCTGGCAGCAAGCCCGCAGGAGGGAAGCCCCATCTCAGGGAGGGGCAGCCAGACCCTCCGGCAGTGGCTTCCCCCTCGCTGACCTTTAGCTGGAGCTGATGAATTGGCAGCAACTGTGTGACATCAGGGAGACATTTTCTTCTTTGTGAGCTCAGAGCTTCCATTTAAAAATTCCTCAGTCACAAGACAGAGGCTGCAGAAGCCCGGGCAACACTTGTGGTGGCAGCAGGTGATGTGCACTTGCTCCAAGTCCTCCAGAAGTCTGCGTAATCCCCGGGATTCCGGGCGGCCGCTGGGATGGCCATGTAAGGTGCGGTTGTTGGCCTTATTTATCCCTGTGGCGCTGCCAGCTCTTAGAAGCCCTGCAAGGAAGGGATCATGGGGGGGTGGTGAGGAGGGCTGGTCCCATCAGCTGGCGCCTGGGAGTCACCAGCTTCCTCCAGCAGTTTCCTCTGCCTGGCCCCTCTCTCCCTTCTTGTCTTTACCCCTGGTGAAAACCAGCACTCAATTTAAAATTAAGTGAGCTCAAAAGTTATCCAAACATGTTTGTCTTGACTTTTGTATGTGGGGCAGGTGGAGTGGAGGGAAGAGAGGCTGCAGTGAGTCAAGATCGCGCCACTGCACTCTAGCCCGGGTGACAGAGCAAGACTCCATCACACACACACACACACACACACACACTCACACTCACACACACACTCTTTTCCCTAAACTTGATGGTGGCAGAAGGAACCATTATTTTATTGCAGCAAAGGGCAGAGTTGAAAGGGAAATTAGATCTCCAAATACTCCAAGCCCCTCATTTTACAGAGGAGAAAACTTCCAGCTCAGAGAGGGGAAGTGACTTGCCCAAGGTCTCACCACAAGTTAGAGGCAGAGTCAGGACCAGAACTGGTTACCTTGGGCAGGTTAGCTTTTCTCTCTGAGCTTTGTTCCTTCATTGATAAAGTGACACAGTGGGGTTTGATGATGCGCAAGATTTATCTCCAGATCTCAAAATACAGAACCATAATTGAGTGACTCTCTCAGGCTCCCTGAGGGATCCTAGAGGATCCAGGGGAGCAGAACCCTGGAGAAGGCAGGATATATGGTAAAGAAGGTGGGGACTGTTTGATGAACAAGTAACTCCAGGATCTTGGGACAGACGATTCATTACCTTGGCTAGCTGCCTCTTCACCTCAGTCTCTCCCCCTGCCCTTGCCCTTGGAGAAAAGCATTCAGCCCAGAACAGCCATCTTCCCTCTTTTCCCTTCTTCCCAACCCACAGATGTACATATTCCCTAATTTCTGATTATTTACTGGGCCGCTATTACTCTAGCTTATATATTTATAGCTTTCCGGTAACACTCATCTAGGAATCACTCAGTGTGCCAGGTACTAAGTACTTTACATTATCACATTTAATCCTCCTACCTCCATCCTCTGAGTTAGGCTATATTATCCTCAGTATGTAGATAAAGAAACCCAGGCTAAGTTGAGTGCTGTGGCTTACACCAGTAATCCTAACACTTTAGGAGGCCAAAGCCAGAGGATCGCTTGAACCTAGGAGTTCAAGGTCAGTCTGAGTAACATAGTGAAAACTTGTCTCTATAAAAAAGAAAGAAAAACCGAGGCTCAGAGACTTACGTATTTGCATGTTCTTATAGTTAATAAGTGGGGAATCCCTAAAGTGACCCAAATTTGGCTGGAGACTAAGGGCTATTTTTATTTATTTATTTATCCTTATTTTAAGATGGGGGTCTTGCTATTTTGCTTGGGCTCGAACTCCTGAACTCAAGCGATCCTCCCTCCTCAGCCTCATGATGCCATCACGCCTGGCGCTGAGCTCTAGTTCCTTTTTTTTTTTTTTTTTTTTGTGAGACAGAGTCTCACTTTGTTGCCTAGGCTGGAGTGCAGGGGCGTGATCTCAGCTCACTGCAGTCTCAACCTCCTGGGCTCAAGCGATCCTCTTGCCTTAGCCTCCAGAGTAGCTGGGACTACAGGAATGCACCACCATACCAGGCTAATTTTTTTATTTTTTTTTTGTAGAAATGAGGTCTTGCCATATTGCCCAGACCGGTCTTGAACTCCTGAGCTCAAGAGATCCTCCCGCCTCAGTCTCCCAAAGTGCCGGGATTACAGATGTGAGCCACCACACACCTAGTTCTTTTTTCTTTTTTTCTGAGATGGAGTCTCGCTCTGTCCCCCAGGCTGGAGTGCAATGGCACGATCTCGGCTCACTGTGACCTCTGCCTCCCGGGTTCAAGTGATTTTCCCTGCCTCAGCTTCCCGAGTAGCTGGGACTACAGGCGCATCCGCCACCACGCCCAGCTAATTTTTTTGTATTTTTAGTAGAGAGGGGTTTCAACATGTTGGCCAGGCTGGTCTTGAACTTCTGACCTCAGGTGATCCACCCACCTTGGCCTCCCAAAGTGCTGGGATTACAGGTGTGAGCCACTGCGCCTGGCCTAGCTGTAGTTCTTAACCACTGCCCTGGATTGCCTCTCTGGCAGCCCTGAAGCTCTGGCTATGGTCTATTAGTTGGGTTGGATGTCGTAGGTGCTAATGAGACTGTGAGGGCCCAGTGTATTTGTCCTAACTCGAGGCCAGAGACTGCACCCTTGAATGTGACCCCTTATCTCACAATGAATACGCAGGATTGGGGCTCGGCATAGGGAAAAGAAGGAGGATCGTTTGTGTCTTTCATGACTACTGGACAAAAATTTGAAGTGATCAGGTATCATTTTGTTATGCTGAGTTTTCTAGTAGCTAAAGAGGATACAAGCCCACCAAGTTGTTAACATTGACACACTACGTTATACAGATCTGTTTGCAGACACTTCCTAGTGCAGCAGTTTAAATACTATCCTATAACTGAATTCTGTAGTTTTGGCACTAAAGTACCTTTCGGCTACCCTGAGTCATGTTCTCGTGGCACCTCCAGCTGGTCAGCAAGTCACACAAAGTGGCGTGGAGACAGTAGCTGAAAATGCAATCATACCCTGTTTTTGTAGATTCCAGGGATCTGCCAGGAAAGACAATTCTCGAAGAGGTGCCATCAAAGGTCTGAGGGTTGAGAGGCCAGGTGGGTGGGACTTGGTGTGAAGTCATGCAGGTACCCTCAGGGACAAGCCATTCCTTTGTTCATTCCTTCCACATACTCTTACTGAGCACCCATAAAGGCAGGTTAGACCCAAGACTATGTTGGACCCTGAAAATTCTGAAACTATGTTAATATGCTATCAACATATAAGCAAACTATTATTATACAATGTGAGACTTGCTATCTTAGAGCTATGAGCCCTTGGAGGAGGGAGGAATTCGTTTTGCTGGGCCAGGGGTGAAGTGCTGGTCTCGGAAGGCCTCCCTGGGAAGGTGTCCTTTGAGCTGAGTATGGAGATAAGAGAAGGAGGGGAGAGTACATTCCAAACCCAGACAGGAGCTAGAGCAAAGGTACAAAGGCCTGCGTGACCACAGCCTGATCAGGGAACTTGGAGTCCAGCATGATCTACAGAGAGCTGGCTTGTCTTTTTATGCAAAGAACTTTTACAGGTATCAGTCTATCATCATTATCGTCAAAGCTTACATTTATGGAATTGATTCTGTGCCAGACACTGCAAAGTGCTTTACTCACATCCTGTTTTATTTTTATTATTTATTTATTTATTTATTTATTTATTTATTTTTTGAGATAGAGTCTCACACTATTGCCCGGGCTGGAGTGCAATGGCACGATCTCGGCTCACTGCAACCTCTGCCTCCCGGGTTCAAGCGATTCTCCTGCCTCAGCCTCCCAAGTAGCTGGGATTACAGGTGCCCCACCACACCAAGCTAATTTTTGTATTTTTAGTGGAGACGGGGTTTCGCCATGTTGGCCAGGCTGGTCTTGAACTCCTGACCTCAAGTGCTCCACCTGCCTCAGCCTCCCAAAGTGCTGGGATTATAGGGGTGAGCCACTGCACCTGGCCAGAGGGTGGTCTTTTCAATATGGGGAGGACATGCAGTGGGGATGTTAGGATTGAAAGTTAATCAGATTTAGATTTGGAGGGCTATAAATGCCAGAGTGGAGAGTTTGAACTTCATTTTATAATGGTATAAAGAAAAATGGAGGGGAAAGGAATGTCTGTTCTGCCTGGGCACTGAAGTAGAACATACCTTATCACATTCAGCCTTGGTGAGCAATGAAGGTTTTGAACACAGCACAGATACATTTGAAGAAGGTAAACTGTATGGGATGCAGGATGAATGGAAGTGAAGGAGTTTACAAGTGGGGTTCCAGTTTGTAAGTTATGTGAAAATCCACTGGTGAAGAGTAGAGAGTTAGGGCCTAAATTACAGTGATGGCAATCGAATAAAAAGGGAATATTTAATTTTATCCATTTTTGTTTTGTCTTTTAGAGACAAGATTTCAGTATGTTGCCCAGGCTAGTCTCAAACTCCTTGCCTCAGGCAGTCTTCCCACCTCAGCCTCCCAAAGCACTGGGATCACAGGCATGAGCCACCATGGCCAGCCCTGGCCCTGGGACATTTTATATAAATATGCTAATATGTGATAAATGTCTTTTTACAGTGAAATTATTCTTAAGGCTTTTGGAGAGAAAATGTATAAAGGCTTTAACTATATAAAGTATGTGTGATTTTAATAAAATTAATGTAGTTATACTGAATTGAACCGACAAATATCTTTTTAAACATAAACTCTGGTTCATCAGTTTTCCACAATTGATTATTTGATTTTTGGATATTAGTTTTTTTGTTTTTTTGTTTTTTTTTACTATGGACCCCACTTGAGCAGTTACAATACATTCTCTTGCAAATATTTTCAGCCCAGAATGCCACTTGTTGCCTGTACCTGAATGAAACTCAGATATCTGGAAGCTTGAATCTGAGCCTAAACTTAGCCCCCTACTGACTTGGAGAAGAATCTAAACTTGGCAAAATGCCTCCATCTCTCTTCAGGCAACGGTCTTAAAAGTAGCTCCCTAGCCCCCCACCCTCAACTAATGAACTATATCTAATAGCCTCCCTTTAGAGAGTCCTTTGAGAAAGAGATGGCGTTTGTTTTTGACCTCATTATCCATTTCAGCCTGTCCTTGATGAAAATAATCGCCCCTTAGGCAGGTACATTCCTCACATTCCTCTCCCAGTTAGCTGCTAAGACGTCGTTAACCCCAGTGACCATGGGAAAACGCCGCTGTCTGCTTCAGAGAGTCTAAGGGGAGTGGGCCCAAGATAACAAGAGGTGAAGAGGTCAGAGTGGGAGCCCCTTTCATCTTTTCAGGCTGTTTCCAACCCAGACAAAGGATTCTGTCCAGGGGTGCAAAGCCCACGCGGCTTTATTTTATGGTCTGGCCCTGAAAGGGGGCTGGGAGGGCCATGTCTTATCTGGATATTGTTTTGGAGGCGAATGCCGGGCTCCCGGGAAGTCCTCGACTCCTGGGGGAATGCTAAGTGGAAGGAAGGGCCAGCAGCCCCCACTTGGGCGGAAGAGACCACCCAGCTACTCAGAGGAGGGTGTGAAGGGCTTGAATGGAATGAGCTGCCCTACAGGATTTATCATTCAGACAGTGAGATTAAGGGTGTGAGACTGTTTAGCTGCTTCAAATCAGGGTAGCTCTTGGATTTGCCGCGAAAGAGAGAAAGGGAAGAGGGCAAGTGGCGGGGGAAGGGAGGTCGGGTGGTGTGGAGACGGACGGGAGGCAAGGACAATTTGGAAATCTGTGGGGGAGGGGGAAGATCCGGATTTCCTCCCATCTTGCCGCTAACCTGCTTTACACTTTGAGCAAGTCATTTCTTCCTTTTGCAAAATGAAGGGATTGGAAGGATACCAGAAGGTGCCTCAAGGGGCTGCCTTGGACTAAGGGGAGGGGAAGACTTGTGCTGCTCCACCTCCTCCCCCATAGGCTTTCCCCTAACTTGCCTCATTGACTGTTTTATTAGAAAAGCAACACAGCCCATCGGCCGGGCGGGGTGGCTCCCGCCTGTAATCCCAGCACTTTGGGAGGCCGAGGCGGCGGATCACGAGGTAAGGAGATCGAGACCATCCTGGCTAACACAGTGAAACCCCGTCTCTACTAAAAATACCAAAAAAAAAAAAAAAAAAAAAAAAAATTAGCCGGGCGTGGTGGCGGGCGCCTGTAGTCCCAGCTACTCGGGAGGAGGCGGAGGTTGCAGTGAGCCGAGATCGCGCCACTGCACTCCAGCCTGGGCGACAGAGCGAGACTCCGTCTCAAAAAAAAAAAAAAAAAGGGAAAAGCATAACACACATTTCATTGTTTGTTTATTTATTTATAGAGACGTGGGTCTTGCTATGTTGCCCAGGCTGGAGTGCAATGGCAATTCACAGGCTCAATGACAGCTTTCTACAGCCTTGAACTCTTGGGCTCAAGTGATCCTCCTGCCTCAGCCTCCTAGAAAGCTGGGCCTGGCAACAAACTTATTTATTTACTTATTTTTTTTTTTCTAGAGACTGGGGTCTTGCTCTGCCCCAGGCTGGAGTGCAGTGGCACCATCATAGCTCACTGCTGCCTCGATTTCCTGGGCTGAAGGGATCCTCCCACCTCAGCCTGCCTAGTAGCTGGGACTACAGGCACGCATGTGCCACCATGGCCGACTTATTTTTAAATTTTTTGTAGAGACAGGGTCTCGCCATTTTGCCCCGGCTGGTCTCGAATGCCTGGGCTCAGGCGATCAAAGTGCTGGGATTATAGGTGTGACCCACTGCACCCGGCCCAACAAATTCATTTAATCCAAGTTTTGCTTGATGTAGGAGCCTTCAGAAATGAAGGTCCAAAGACCCAGGGAAAATGGTCTGTTTTTTTGCTTAGGCTGGGTGAAGAATGGACAGCTGTGTAGAAACAGGATTGGACAAAAGGGGATGATCTAGTGGTAACAGACTGAGAGGGAGGCCCAGCAAGGCCTTCTGTGCAGATTCGCCTTGGTCTCCCTGTGTAGCATTCCTTCCTCCAGGGTCTGGGGCAGGACCTTCTGGAATGAAGGTCTTCAAGGGAGAATGGAGGCTGAGCGCGGTGGCTCACGCTGGTAATCCTAGAACTTTGGGAGGCCGAGGCGGGCGGATCAGTTGAGGTCAGGAGTTTGAGACTAGCCTGGCCAACATGGTGAAACCCCATCTCTACTAAAAATATAAAAATTAGTCGGGCTTGATGGTGTGTGCCTGTAATCCCAGCTACTTGGAGGTTGAGGCAGGAGAATTGCTTGAACCCAGGAGGCGGAGGTTGCAGTGAGCCGAGATCGCGATGCTGCACTCCAGCCTGGGCGACAGAGCGAGAGACCCTGTCTCAAGAAAAATAAAAGAAGGGAGAAGGGAGAGAGAGTGACCTTTTTAGGTTTTAGGGCTTGCTACTGGGGAGAGGGATCCTAGTTTCCTTTCTTTCCCCTCTCCCCTCTCCTCCCCTTCCACTCCCTTCCCCTCTCCCTCTGCTCCCCTCCCCTCCCCCCTCCCCTCCCCTCCTCCCCCATCCTTTTCTTTCTTTCTTTCTTTCTTTTTTTTTTTTTTTTAATAGGCGGAGTCTTACTCTGTCACCCAGGCTGCAGTGCAGTGGCACGATCTCAGCTCACTGCAACCTCTGCCTCCCAGGTTCAAGCAATTCTCCTGCCTCAGGCTCCCAAATAGCTGGGATCACAGGCGCCCGCCACCACACCCGGCTAATTTTTGTATTTTTAATAGAGGCGGGGTTTCACCATGTTGCCCTGTTGGCCAGGCTGGTCTCGAACTCCTGGCCTCAAGTGATCCCCCCGGCTCGGCCTCCCAAAATGCTGGGATTACAGGCCTCAGCCACCGTGCTCAGCCTTGGGATTCTAGTTTCTATAACCCGCTTTGGGGAAGGGGAATTTTGTTTTCTAGGATTTTGGGTGGAAGAAGCAAGGGCGAGAAACAGGAGGGCAGGAGGTCAGAGAGAACTGACTTCTGAGGCTGCTTTGGAGGCCTTCCAGCCTCCTTTAGTTCATGCCAAAGTGCCATACTTTGGAGTGTTGTTTTGGAGCACCAGCAACATCTCCTGTTTGCCCCTGCAGATTGCCTCCCATCCGCCTGCACCCTGCTGGGTGCTCCAGGAGGCTTCTGTGTGCTGCTCCCCTGTCCTCATCTGGCTTCTGGTTGGGTTTGAGGGATATTCCTTCCCCTTCCAGATCACCGAAGACTAACAGAGTCCCTCCATCAAAGCCTGCAGCTCCTGTCTGGGGGCCCTTGAACCCTCTCCAGGTAGTTCTCCCCTCATGTTCCAGCAGGGCCCCCCTTCCCCCTTGACACCTGGCCTAGCCATGGAAACAGCGCCCCTCTGCTCTGTCGCTTTTCCAGAGCCGCCCACACCTTTGTAAATAGCCCCTTTATTAGACCCTTCTCAATTTTCCCAATTTTGAGTGTGCCATCTGTTTCCTGCAGGGACTCTGACTGTCACGGGATATACATCATTGGTATTTTCCACATTACCACATGTAATCTGTGTGGACCATAGCTGCATAGCATTGTGTTGAGCATATATACCATAATTCAGTTAACCATTCCCTTGTGGGTCCACATTCAATTGGCCTCATTTTTTTCTGTATGAAAACCTCAGTGAAATACTCCTTGCCTGAACTTTCTTTCCTGTCTGGGTTTAAGTTCACAGTAGGTGATTGGTCCTTTCTACAGGTATGTTTTCAGCTGTGATCCTTTGCTGCCCTCAGGAAACTTACCAGTTGACAGGACAAAATTGAGACACATTGTTAGAGCAACAATGGAGTACAATTACATGAGATGATTAGAAATTCAAAGATAGGCCAGGCACAGTGGCTCACACCTGTAATCCCAGCACTTTGGGAGGCTGAGGCAGGCAGATCACTTGAGGTCAGGATTTCGAGACCAGCCTGGCCAACATGGTGAAACCCCATCTCCATTAAAAATATGAAAATTAGTAGGTCATGGTGGCACACACCTGTAGTCCCAGCTACTTGGGAGGCTGAAGCAGGAGAATTGCTTGAACCTGGTAGGTGGAGGTTGCAGTGAGCTGAGATTGTGCCACTGCACTCCAGCCTGGGCAACAGAGCAAGACTCCGTCAAAAAGAAAGAAAGGAAGGAAAGAAGGAAGGAAAGAAAGGAAAGAAAGAGTCTGGGCGTGGTGGCTCATGCTGATGCCTGTAATCTCAGCTCTTTGGGAGGCTGAGATGGGCAGATCACGAGGCCAGGAGATCAAGGCCATCTTGGCCAACATGGTGAAACCCTGTCTCTACTAAAAATACAAAAAAATTAGCCAGGCGTGGTGACACGCGCGTGTAGTCCCAGCTACTCGGGAGGCTGAGGCAGAAGAATCGCTTGAACCTGCTAGGTGGAGGCTTCAGTGAGCTAAGATCGCGCCACTGTACTCCAGCCTGGGCGACAGAGCGAGACTCTGCCTCAAAAAAAAAAAAAAAAAAAAAAAAAAAAAAAAAAAAAGAAGAAGAAAGAAAGAGAAAAAAGAAAGAAAGAAATTAATTCAAAGATAGATGAGAAATGGTTGGTTGGAAAGAGACTTGCTGGCTGTCTGCACTGTCTCAGGACAGAGCTGTCTAAAGTGGCATTTATCACTGTGGCTAATTTATTTACCAGAGTCCAAGAATTGGACCCTTGCCTGATTTTGTCTGATTTTTGTCTGGTTTTGTTTGGTTAGTATATAAAATAAGAATGCCAATTGTTTCGTTTACGAGTAGAAAAAATAATGTCTATTCTAATGTTATGTGGACCTGAATCTTTGCGTCAAGTGGAAGCCCAGTGATAACAGGAACATTGTTTGGGGAAGCTCAGTTTCATTGCAAGGAATGGTCAGATGATTGAAAGCTTTAAGGACATCAAGCTTTACAGGCAAACTCAGCCATCTCCACAGTAGGGATTGCCTTGCCCGTCTTATGGGATGCTAATAAATATTCCAAGCCTGTTGGCCAAAACTCCCTTCTCTACGCTCTGGATAGTGCTCTATAAGCACTGTCACCTGGAGTAACTCCACCTTTTCCCAGCCTTTGACCCTGCATTTAAAGGATGCTTTGCAACTTTCATCTGCATGGGAATCACCTGGGGATCTTGCTAAATGCAGATTCTGATACTATGGATCTGAGTGGGGCCTGAGATCCTACTTAATTTTTATTTTTAGAGACAGGGTCTCACTCTTTTGCCCATGCTGGAGTGCAGTAGCACAATCATAGCTTACTGCAGCCTTGAACTCCTGTGCTTAAGTGATCCTCTTGCCTCAGCCTCTCGAGTAACTAGGACTACAGGTGCATGCCACCATACCTGGCTTTTTTCTTTTTTTCTTTCTTTTCTTTTCTTTCTTTTTTTTTTTTTTGTTGAGACAGAGTTTCGCTCTTGTTGCCCAGGCTGGAGTGCAATGCCATCATCTCGGCCCACTGCAACCTCTGCCTTCCGGGTTCAAGCGATTCCTCTGCCTCAGCCTCCCGTGTAGCTGGGATTACAGGCATGTGCAACCACACCCAGCTGATTTTTATTTTCAGTAGAGACGGGGTTTCTCTGTGTTGGTCAGACTGGTCTCAAACTCTCAACCTCAGGTGATCTGCCCACCTTGGCCTCCCAAAGTGCTGGGATTACAGGCATGAGCCACTGCACCCAGCAAGAGCCTGCATTCTAAATATGCCTCAGCAGATACCAAAATGTGTTCAAGCAATATGCAATGGAGTCTTCTGGAGCTGCTGAGTCTCTTTAAAACAATGTTTATCTCTGCTCTAATCTCCATGAGGTGGTTGCTTTACAATTTATTAGGGTGGGCCAGGCACGGTGGCTCACGCCTGTAATCCCATCACTTTGGGAGGCCGAGGCAGGCGGATCACGAGGTCAGGAGATCGAGATCATCCTGGCTAACATGGTGAAACCCTGTCTGTACTAAATATATAAAAAATTAGCCGGGGGAGGTGGTGGACGCCTGTAGTCCCAGCTACTCGGGAGGCTGAGGCAGGAGAATGGCGTGAATCCGGGAGGCGGAGCTTGCAGTGAGCCAAGATCGCACCACTGCACTCCAGCCTGGGCGACAGAGCAAGACACCATCTCAAAAAAAAAAGCAAAAAAAGAAACCCCATCTCTACTAAAAAATACAAAAAATTAGCTGGGCGTGGTGGCGGATGCCTGTAATCCCAGCTACTCGGGAGGCTGAGGCAAGAGAATGGCGTGAACCTGGGAGGTGGAGCTTGCAGTGAGCCGAGATGGCGCCACTGCACTCCAGCCTGGGTGACAAAGTGAGACTCCTTTCTCAAAAAAAAAAAAAAAAAAAAAAATTTATTAGGGTGGTGCAAAAGTAATGGTGGTTTTTGCTACCCCCTTTACTTTTGCACCAATGCAATAATACTCAGGTGGGAAATTTTCTGTTTTAGTTACTAGTTGAGGAGTCACCTGGGTGAGAGGGGACCTTTGCGGTAGTTCCCTAATGCAGCAGGAGAGAGATCCCTGAGGAGGTGCGAGCTTCACCTGGAGTTGAAGGCCTGAGGGTCCCACTTTCATGCTATCTCCCCATGCCCAGGAACTACAGACTAACCACTCACCCTGCCCTTTTTTTTTGAGACGGAGTCTCGCTCTGTCGCCCAGGCTGGAGTGCAGTGGGGTGATCTCGGCTCACTGCAACCTCTGCCTCCCAGGTTCAAGCAATTCTTCTGCCTTAGCCTCCTGAGTAGTTGGGATTATAGGCCCACGCCACCACGCCTGGCTAATTTTGGTATTTTTACTAGAGACGGGGTTTCACTGTGTTGGCCAGGCTGGTCTCAACCTCCTGACCTCAGGTGATCCACTCACCTTGGCCTCCCAAAGTGCTGGGATTACAGGCTTGAGCCACCCCGACGTGCCTCACCCTGCACTTTTACCTAAAACTGGAAATCTCAGCTTATCTGAAATCTTTGTTTCCTCTTTCTACAGAGGAAGAAAAACAAAACCTATGTAAGTATTTGTGAAATGACTTAGCTTGAGCCTTCAAAGTCAGCCCCTCCATAACTTTAAATGAGTAATTGAGTAGACTATAGATGGAGGAATTAATCACCACCATATTACTAAAGTTGTCTTACATTTTAAAAACACTTGACAGTTTTCAGAGCATCTGAACATCTATAATCTTTTAGATCTTTTCAACAACGCTGGAAGGCAGAGCAGGCATTATTATCCCCTTATGATCCCCATTTACTAGATAAAACTGAGCCTCAGAGAGAGGGCAAATGACATATCCAGGCTCAACTAGCTACTAGTGGGTAAAGTTTGGTTAAAGCTTTTTTTTTTTTTTTTTTTTTGAGACGGAGTCTCGCTCTGTTGCCAGGCTGGAGTGCAGTGGTGCGATCTCAGCTCAGTGCAACCTTTGCCTCCTGGGTTCAAGCAATTCTTCTGCCTCAGCCTCCTGAGTAGCTGGGACTATAGGTGTGCACCACCACGCCCCCCAAAAATAATTTTTTTTTTTTTTTCTGAGACGGAGTCTCACTCTGTTGCCCAGGCTGGAGTGCAGTGGTGTGATCTCTGCTGACTGCAACCTCCACCTACCTCGTTCAAGTTATTCCCCCTACTCAGCTTCCCCAGTAGCTGGGCCTACAGGCATGCACCACCATGCCCGGCTAATTTTTGTATTTTTAGTAAAGACAAGGTTTCACTATGTTGGCCAGGCTGGTCTCGAACTCCTGACCTCAGGTGATCTGCCCACCTTGGCCTCTCAAAGTCCTGGGATTACAGGTATGAGTCACTGCGCCGGGTCCAATTTTCATATTTTTAATAGAGACAGGGTTTTACCATGTTGGCCAGGATGGTCTTGAACTCCTGACCTCATGATCCGCCCACCTCAGCCTCCTAAAGTGTTGGGATTACAGGCGTGAGCCACCGCGCCTGGCTGGTTCAAAGCTTTTATTTATGTATTTATTTATGTATTTTTTTTTTCAGACGGAGTCTTTCTCTGTCACCCAGGCTGGAGTGAAGTGGCTTGTTCTTGGCTTACCACAACCTCTGCCTCCCAGGTTCAAGCGATTCTCCTGCCTTAGGCTCCCAAGTAGCTGGGACTACAGGTGCGCGCGCCACCACGCTGGGCTAATTTTTGTATTTTTAGTGGAGACAGGGTTTCACTGTGTTGGTCAGGCTGGTCTGGAACTCCTGACCTCAGGTGATCTGCCTGCCTCAGCCTCCCAAAGTGCTGGGATTACAGGTGTGAGCCACCATGCCTGGCCTGGCTCAAAGAATTTATTATAATATTTATTTATTTGTTATTTATTTTCAAGATGGAGTCTTGCTCTCACTCGGGGAGTGCAATGGCATGATCTTGACTCACTGCAACCTCTGCCTCCCAGGTTCAAGCAATTCTCCTGCCTCAGTCTCCTGAGTAGTTAGGATTACAGGCGCCCACCACCACACCTGGCTAATTTTTGTATTTTTAGTAGAGACAGGGTTTCACCATGTTGGTCAGGCTGGTCTCGAACTCCTGACCTCAGGTGATCTGCCCGCCTCAGCCTCCCAAAGTGCTGGGATTACAGGTGTGAGCCACCACGCCCAGCTCAAAGCTTTTAAATGCTCATCATGAGTCCACATCTTTTGCCTCACGTGCTATCTGTCGCCATCCCCGACATGCACACCACATTTGCCCACATGTTATGAAAAATTACTCAAGGACCCAGAGTTGGGAGCAGACTTGGGACTGAGACCTGTATTTTCCCTCTTAGACTGGGTCTCATGTCTTCTTTTTTTCTTTTTTCTTTTTTTTAAACAGGGTCTCACTCTGTCGCCCAGGCTGGAATGCAGTGGCATGATCTCGGCTCACTGCAACCTCCACCCCCTGGTCTCAAGTGATCCTCCCACGTCAGCCTCCCACGTAGCTGGGATTAAAGGCGCATGCCACCATGCCTAGCTAAGTTTTGTATTGTAGTAGAGATGGAGTTTCACCATGTTTGCCAGGCTGGTCTCGAACTCCGACCTCAAACGATCCGCCTGCCTTGGCTTCCCAAAGTGTTGGGATTACAGGTGTGAGCCACCACACCCAGCCAAGGGTCACATATCTTCTTGACTTTCCATGTAAAAATTATCACTGCAACAGTTTTCTTCCTCTTCCTCCAGATATTCTACGATTTTGACCATGCTCATTCTCGCTGCCATCATCCTCACCCAAGTTTTCATCCTCACATGTGAATTATTGCATGGCAGTCACTCAGGTTATTAAGACTTCAGCAGGCTGGGCGCAGTGTCTCACGCCTGTAATCCCAGCACTTTGGGAGGCCGAGGCAGGCGGATCACCTGAGGTCAGGAGTTCGAGACCAGTCTGACCAACATGGTGAAACCCCGCCTCTACTAAAAATACAAAAAAATTAGCTGGACGTTGTGGCGCGTGCCTGTAATCCCAGGTACTTGGGAGGCTGAGGCAGGAGAATCGCTTGAACCCGGGAGGCAGAGGTTGCAGTGAGCCAAGATCACACCACTGTACTCCAGCCTGGGCAACAAGAGCAAAACTCTGTCTCAAAAAAAAAAAAAAAAGAGAGAGAAGACTTCAGCAAATACTCATGGAGCCTTACTATGTGTCAGGCCTGTGCCAGGCTTGAGGATCGGGCTGACTACATCCTTCTCCCTGCCCTCAAGGGCTTTCCAGGGAAATGGCCATATAGAGGTCTGAAACAGGTCACTACAACAGGGCACGAAAAGGGCATTGATGGGGAGATGTGCAGGGGCCTGAGGAGGGCCAGGTGGTGGCAGGCTGTTCCTTCCTGTTGGTCTTCAGGCCTTCGGGTTCTCTCCTGTCACAGGCACTCAATGTTCTATGCGTCCACTGGTCAAGATCCTTTAGCGATGTTACAGCACCAAGACTTCAGCTTGGGATTCAGTGTTCTCCACTGTCTGGCCCCTGCATCTCACTGTTCCACAGGATGTTCCACTGTTCTGTGCCACTTGCAGCTGCCTCCCAATTGGTGCAGGTATTTTTCACACAGCTTCCTATCATATAGTCAAAGAATCACAGTAGTAACCACGGTACTACTCATTCCCTGTCTATGGCCCTCCGCTAAGGACTTTATTGTGTTATTTTATGTAATCTTCACATCTCATTATGGTAGGTGTCATCTTCCTCATTTTGTAGATGAAGACACCAAGGTTCAGAAAGTTCAAATAACTAGCCTAAATCCTACAGCTGGAATAAGGCTGAGTAGAACTCGGCCCCCTGGTCAAGCCCAGAGTCATCCTACTATTCCCCTTCCACTCCACTGAGATGATAGGAAGGAAAGAACAGAGGTTAGGGGTTAGTGATTTTCTCCCTTCATTCTTGCTGCTCCCACACCTGAAATATTCACTTTCTTTTCCTTTTTTTTTTTTTTTTTTTTGAGACGGATTCTCGCTCTGTTGCCCAGGCTGGAGTGCAGTGGCGCGATCTTGGCTCACCACAACCTCCGCCTCTCAGGTACAAGCAATCCTCCTGCCTCAGCCGCACTAGTAGCTGTGATTACAGGCACGCGCCACCATGCCCGGCTAATTTTAGTAGAGAGTCACTTTCTTTCTTTCCTTTTTTTTTTTTTTGAGACGGAGTCTCACTCTGTCATCCAGGTTGGGGTGCAGTGGCACGATCTCGGTTCGCTGCAACCTCTGCCTCCCGGGTTCAAGCAATTCTCAGCCTCCCGAGTAGCTGGGACTACAGGCGTGCACCACCACGCCCGGCTAATTTTTGTATTTTCAGTAAAGATGGGGTTTCACCATATTGGCCAGGCTGGTCTCGAACCCCTGATCTTGTGATCCACCCACCTTGACCTCCCAAAGTGTTGGGATTACAGGCATGAGCCATCCCGCCCGGCCGAAATATTCACTTCCTCCTCCAACAGTGAATGAAACCTGAGAGACAAATGCCTTCCCCTTTTCATCCCTTGACAAACATTTCGGAATCTCCTTAGATGGTCCTTTGGGGTCAGGCATCTGTCTCCCATAGTGGTGAGCAGCTCAAGAATGCTCTCTTGAATTGTGTTCCTTTTTTTGCTGTTTAGCTTCTCCTGTCCCTCTTTTCTGCTCTCTGGAATTTCATTCCTATATAAGCTACCTACATGCAAACTGTTTATTAAGGTTCCCCTCCTAGGGGAACGTGGGCTATGCCATGTGACGTTCAATGCTATGAGACTAAATGAGATCAGCAACAGAGTAAGATAGGGAACAGATCCAAGGACTGAACTCTGCAACCCTCCAACATCTGTTTTGTTTTTAGAGACAGGGTCTTGCGCTGTTGCCCAGGCTGGAGTGCAATGACATGATCATAGCTCACTGCAGCCTCGACCTCCTGGGCTCCTTCCTGTCGCAGCCTTCTGAATAGCTGGGACTATGGGTGCCTGCCACCATGTCTGGCTCTCTCTAACATTTAGAGGTGAAGGAGATGAGGAGAACCTAGCAAAGGGGACCTTAATGAAATAATCAAGAGAATATAGTGTCTTGGAAGCCAAGAGAAAAAAAAATGTCTCAAGGAAGGAGGAATGCTCAGCTGATCCTTGCTGAACAGTCAAGGAAGGTGACGATTAAGTGATAGCCTGTAGGTTTAACCACGCTAGAGGGGACTGACAATCTTAACAAAGAGCAGCTTGGGTGGAGTTACGGAGTGATTCAAATGGGTTAAAGAGAGAATGGAAGGAGAGAAAGTACAATTGTCCCTTATCCATCCCTCAGTATCTGCTGGGGATTGGTTTCAGAAGGTCCCTGAAGACCCCAAAATCTGTTGTTTTTTTTTAAAGATGGGGTCTTACTATGTTGTCCAGGCTGTTCTTGAACTCCTGGGTTCAAGCAATCCTCCCACCTCAAAAATCCTCCCACCTCTCAAATCACTGGGATTACAGGAGTGAGCCAAGATTCCTGGCCCCTAAATCCTTGGGTGTGCAAGTCTCTTATGTAAAATGGTGTAATAGCTGGGTGTGGTGGCTCACACCTGTAATCCCAGTACTTTGGGAGGCCGAGGCAGATGGATCACTTGAGGTCAGGAGTTCCAGACCAGCCTGACCAACATGGTGAAACCCCTCTCTACTAAAAATACTAAAAAAATTCAAAAATTAGCCGGGTGTGGTGGGGGGTACGTGTAGTCCTAGCTACTCAGGAGGCTGAGGCAAGAGAATCTCTTGAACCCAGGAGGTGGAGGTTGCAGTGAGTAGAGATTGTGCCACTGCACTCTAGCTTGGGCAACAGAGTAAGGCGCCATCTCAAAAATAAATAAATAAAATGGTGTAATATTTGCATATAACCTACACATCCTCCCATATACTTTAAATCTTCTCTAGATTAATTTAATAACTAGGACAAAATGTAAATGCTCTGTAAATAGTGTAAATAGTGTTATACTGTATGTTTTTGTTTGTTTTATTATTATTTTTTGAGACAGGGCCTCTGTTTGCCACCGAGGAGGGAGTGCAGTGGCACAATCATGACTCACTGCAGCCTTGACCTCCCTGGGCTCAGGCGATCCTCCTGTCTCAGCCTCCCAGGTAGCTGAGACCACAGGCATATGCCACCACACCAGGCTAACTTTTGTCTTTGTAGAGGCGGGTTTCCACCACGTTGCCCGGGCTGGTCTTGAGCTCCTGGGCACAAGCTGTCTGCCCACCTTGGCCTCCCAAAATACTGGGATTACAGGCTTGAGTCACCATGCCCAGCCTATTTGTATTATTATTATCATTATTATTTGAAGTAGCAGGATTTGATCTGTGGGCTTTAATTTGCCAACTCCTGCTGTATAATGTTTGAATGCTTTTTGTTGGTTTTTAAATTTTGTTTGTGACGGAGTCTCACTGTGTCACCCAGGCTGGAGTGCAGTGGCATGATCTCAGCTCACTGCAACTTCCGCCTCCCAGGTTCAAGCGATTCTCCTGCCTCAGCCTCCCGAGTAGCTGGGATTACAGGTGCGCGCCACCACACCCAGCTAAGTTTTGTATTTTTAGTAGAGACGGGGTTTTACCATGTTGGCTAGGCTGGTCTCGAACTCCTGATCTCAGATGATTCGCCAGCCTCGGCATCCCAAAGTGTTGGGATTACAGGTGTGAGCCACTGCACCTGGCCCTATTTGCACTATTTTTTTTTTTTTTATTGTTGGCTTCTTTTTTTTTCTTTCAATTTTTTTGTTTGTTTTGAGACAGAGTCTTGCTCTGTTGCCAAGGCTGGAGTGCAGTGGCGCAATCTCAGCTCACTGCAGCCTCCACCTCCCAGTTCCAGCGAGCCTCCTGCCTTAGCCTCCCGAGTAGCTAGGACTACAGGCACACGCCACCATGCCTGGCTAATTTTTGTATTATTAGTAGAGATGAGGTTTCACTGTGTTGGCCAGGCTCGTCTCGAACTCCTGATCTCAGGTGATCCACCTGCCTCGGCCTCCCAAAGTGTTGAGATTACAGGCGTGAGCCACCGCTCCCGGCCTTTTTCAAATAGTTTTGACCTTTGGTTGGTGGAAGCCATGGATGCAGAACCCACGGATATGGAGGGCCGACCACATAAATAATTATTTTATGGCGTTTTCCTGTGAAGGTGAGTGGAGAAAGGGGATGCAAGCTGGAGAGGATGCTATGGTTTGAATGTGTCCCCCAAAGTTCATGTGTTAGAAGCGTAATCCCCAATGCAACAGTGTTCTGAGGTGGAACCTTTGAGAGGTGACTAGGCCGGCTGGGTGCCGTAGTTCACGCCTATAATCCCAGCACTTTGGGAGGCTGAGGCGGGCAGATAACGAGGTCAGGAGATCGAGACCATCCTGGCTAACATGGTGAAACCCCGTCTCTACTAAAAATACAAAAAATTAGCAGGGCGCGCTGGTGCATGCCTGTAGTCCCAGCTACTGGGGAGGCTAAGGCGGGAGAATGGCGTGAACCTGGGAGGCCCAGCTTGCAGTGAGCTGAGATCGCGCCACTGCACTCCAGCCTGGGCAACAGAGCGATACTCCATCTAAAAAAAAGAAAAAAAAAGAGGTGACTAGGCCATGAAGGCTCTGTCCTCACAGATGGATTAATGCCATTGTTGTGGGAGTGGTTTTCTCATTGAAGGATGAGCTTGAGCTTGGCCCCCTTCCTTCTCCCGCCTCATTCCCCTCTATGTTGCCCCTATGATGCCTTATGCCATGTTATGATGTGGCAAAAAGGCCCTCGCCAGATGCCAGCCCCTTGACCTTGGACTTCCCAGCATCTAGAACTGTGAACCAAATGAATGTTTTTTCTTTATAAATTATCCAGTCTCTGGTATTCTGTCATAGCAGCACAAAGCAGACTAAGACATAGGGTCAAGAGCAACTTTTTTAAAAAAGATGAGTGAAATTACACATATTTATGTGCTGATGAAAATGATTCAGCAAAGAAGAAAAAACATGACGCAGGAGAGAGGAGGGAGAATGGCTGGAGTGAGGGGATGGGATCTCGTGCTCAGTGAAGGTGTATGCTTTAGATAGGAGCATAGACCATTTATCCCTAAACTACAGAAGGGAAAGCCGAGCATGTGGGCAAATTCTCCCATCTCATGAGTTATTGAGTGCTTGACTTGCAAGAGATCATTAAGACCTTGAGTCTGTGCTGCCTAACCTTCCTCTCCATTTTGCAGATGAGACCTAGAGGGAACTGACTTACCAAAGGACACACCAATGATTGTCATGTGTGCACCAATGATTATTTGTTTTGTTTGTATTTGAGACGGAGTTTCGCTCTTGTTGTCCCGGCTGGAGTGCAATGATGCGACCTTGGCTCATTGTAACCTTTGCCTCCTGGGTTCAAGTGATTCTCCTGCCTCAGCCTCCCAAGTAGCTGGGATTACAGGCACCCGCCACCATGTCTGGCTAATTTTTTTTTTTTTTTTGAG
This sequence comes from Pan troglodytes, assembly GCF_028858775.2. Classification (NCBI taxonomy): domain Eukaryota; kingdom Metazoa; phylum Chordata; class Mammalia; order Primates; family Hominidae; genus Pan; species Pan troglodytes. Next base: position 42,986,021 of record NC_072403.2, on the reverse strand, counting down.
ACGGAGTCTTGCACTGTTGCCCAGGCTGGAGTGCAGTGGTGCGATCTCAGCTCACTGTAACCTCCGCTTCCCGGGTTCAAGCGATTTTCCTGAGCTGGGATTACAGGTGCCTGCCACCATGCCCAGCTAACTTTTTGTATTTTTTAGTAAAGATGGGGTTTCACCATGTTGGCCAGGCTGGTCTTGAACTCCTGACCTCATGATTCGCCTGCCTCGGCCTCCCAAAGTGCTGGGATTCCAGGCATGAGCCACCGTGCCCAGCCATGCCTGGCTAATTTTTTGTATTTTTAGTAGAGTTGGGGTTTCACCCATCTCTACTAAAGGGATTGGCCGGGCTAGTCTTGAACTCCTGACGTCAGGTGATCCACCCACTTCGGCCTCCCAAAGTGCTGGGATTACAGGCGTGCGCCACTGCACCTAGCCTGCACCATTATTAGAGGCAGAGCTGGAAACAGAATCCAAGACCTTTCTTGCACCACCTAGCACATTAGGGTTCTCTCTGTGCTCAGATGTTCTACCTGCCCCACCTGTGCTCTGGGTAGTAGATGCATAGTGTAGGGGCCTCCAAGAAGATATTGGAAGAAGAAAGTGTAGAACCGAGCAAACTTCAGAATAGGATCAATAAGCCATTGGGTTAGGTGATTTGAAAGTCTACTGATGAGTCTTAAGGGATCTCCCTAGATGTATTTAGGAGTAACTGAGTCATTGTAAGGAAAGCTATAAACTGGTAAACTGGACTCAGAAAAAACTGTCAAAATGCAGAAAGAGGATAGTGTAAATCCAAGTGCAAACAGAAGGGCGTGGATCCTTCTGGAATATAGATTCCTGGTTTCAAATGTTCCATCAAGCTTTGTTTCCTGATGTGGGGTTTGGAAACATAGTCCCTTTAAGCTTAGATGGAGTTGAATGCTGCTACTCTATTCAGGACTGGATGATGAGTTTCCAGAAGGGAGAGGCCGCAACAAAAGAGGCACAAACAAGCTGGTCCCATGAAGGAGCCAAACACCAGATTTCACCTTGACCTCCAGGAAACTTGTGAAACCACTGCATTCTCTTTCCCCTAATTCCACTCATTTCAAAACATTCTCTGAGCTGTTGTGCGAGGCACTGTGCTTAGTGCTATAGGTATGACGGGTAAGCGAGAGGTAGGGGGTGGTATACAGAACAGATAAACTGAAGGAGGTCCCACCTTCCAATTTTTACAGGCTTCTAGTAAGAATGAGCGATTCACACATTGGACTGTGATTTCATGCCCACTACTCAGTCTCCCGATTACTCATTCTGCTTCTCATTTAGCTCTGTGCTGGACAGAGGGGGCGTGTAATATGGGGGGAGTCTGTGTCCCTAGTCACTGCAAAGATAACTAACTCCCTGACTGTGGATTCAAAGATATAAATTATAAACTGCTATTGGGTACAAATTATTCCCATGTGAGCTTGTTGAGCGTGATCCACTTATCTCTAGGGCTGATCGCTAGTTAAATCCTGCCCAAGTAGCTGAAAGCCTGTTTGTTTTACGACAAACAGGAGACAGGGGCCCTTGCTGAAATTCCTGGTGTAGGATTGAACCTTAAGCCAATGCTCTAATATGTTTGTTTGGAGAATTCTTAAGTGGGTACGGTCTGTAACAGCTGTCTTCTGCCTCTGCACCAAAGCGGTATTGGAAGAGACCCACAAGGTCAGGGTTCTGACTTCCAACACTCAGGCTGTTGAGGATAGGTGGAGGAGATGAGCTAGAATGTCACCAAGAGATAATCCAGGAAACGCTTCTCTGAAGAAATTACCATGATCTCTTCATTTCTGCAGCCCTTTGCAGTTGTTTTCGAAGCATTTGCATTATCACTGATTTCATGGAATCCTCACATCGCCCCACGAAGTAGGTGGAGCAGGTTTTATTATCACTGTTTTGCAGCTGAAGAGACTGAGGCCCCAAGAGGTGGCATGACTTGGCCCAGGTCACATGGCTAATAAGCAGTTGAGCTGGAGCTCGAGTCCAGGTCTCCTGACTGTGAGTCGAATGCCCAGGTGTCAGCCAGCCATTCCTCGGCGGCTCAGCTGCCTCCTCAGCCCCCTTGGCTCTCAGATGAGAGGCCTGGGGTGAGAGCATGGGCTTCACTCCCAGGATGAACTGGGTTTGAGTCCCACCTCTGCCCTAACTAGCTGTCTGACCTTGGGCAAGTTGCCAAACCATCTCTATGCCTCTGTTTCCTTGTCTGCAAAATGAGCAAAATAACAGTACCTCCCTGTCGGGTGATTTGGAGGAGTAAACAAGATATTACAGAGAGAACAAAACACAATGTCTGGCATGGTGCAAGGCATCAATAAATGCTATATTACCCACTCCCCAAAGCCTATTCTCCTCAAAGACGCAACCCAAAAGAGAATACTCAAGAATCTTGCAGGCCAGGCACCGTGGCTCATGCCTGTAATCCCAGCACTAGCACTTTGGGAGAATGAGGCAGGAGGATTGCCTGAGTTCAGGAGTTCGAGACCAGCCTGGGCAACAAGGCGAAACCTCATCTCTACAAAAACTACAAAACGGGCCTGGCGCGGTGGCTCACGCCTGTAATCCCAGCACTTTGGGAGGCCGAAGTGGGCAGATCACCTACATCGGGAGTTTGAGACCAGCCTGACCAACATGGAGAAACCCCATCTCTACTAAAAGTACAAAATTGGCCGGGCATGGTGATGCATGCCTGTGATCCCAGATACTCGGGAGGCTGAGGCAGGAGAATCACTTGAACCTGGGAGGCAGAGGTTGCAGTGAGCTGCGATTATGCCATTGCACTCCAGCCTGGGCAACAAGAGCAAAACGCCATCTCAAACAAAAAACAAAAATCAAAAATCAAAACTTAGCTGGGTGTGATAGCATGCATCCTGACCCTGGAGTTCGAGGCTACAGTGAGCCGAGATTGTGCCACTGCACTCCAGCCTGAGTGTCACAGTGAGACCCTGCCTCAAAAAAAAAAAAAAAAAAAAAAAAAAAAAAAAAATATATATATATATATATATATATATATATCTTACAAAAGGTTCCCTGATTTCCTTCCTTGTCATTTCTTGCTCTTCCCCCACCCCTCACTTTGTGATAATGCTACATCAAATTTGTACGGGCCAGGCACAGTGGCTGATGGGGCACAGTGGCTCATATCCATAATCCCAGCACTTTGGGAGGCCGAGGCAGGCAGATCACTTGAGGTCAGCAGTTCGAGATCAGCCTGGCCAATATGGCAAAACCCCATCTCTACTAAAAATACAAAAATTAGCTGGGCATAGTGGTGCACGCCTGTAATTCCAGCTACTTTGGAGGCTGAGGCATGAGAGTTGCTTGAACCCAGTAGGCAGAGGTTGCAGTGAGCCAAGATCATGCCACTGCACTACAGCCTGGGTGAAAAACAAAACAATGATAATAATAATTTGTACATCTCTTTTTACTTTTTTCTTTTCTTTTTTTTTTTTTTTGAGACAGAGTTTTGCTCTTGTTGCCGAGGCTGGAGTACAATGGTGCGATCGCTGCTCACTACAACCTCCACCTCCTGGGTTCAAGCGATTCTCCTGCCTCAGCCTCCTGAGTAGCTGGGATTACAGGTGCCTGCAACCACAACTGGCTAATTTTTGCATTTTTTTAATAGAGACAGGGTTTCACCATGCTGGCCAGGGGCTGATCTGGAACTCCTAACCTCAGGTGATCCTTCCGCCTCAGCCTTCCAAAATGCTGAGATTATAGGCGTGAGCTACTGTGCCCAGCCTCTTTTTACTTTTCTTTCTTTCTTTTTTTTTTTTTAGACAGAGTTTTGCTCTTGTTCCCCAGGCTGGAGTGCAATGGTGCAATCTCGGCTCACTGCAACCTCTGCCTCCTGGGTTCAAGCAATTCTCCTACCTCAGTCTCCCGAGTAGCTGGGATTACAGGCATGTGCCTCCACACCGGCTAATTTTGTATTTTTAGTAGAGACGGGGTTTCTCCATGTTGGTCAGACTGGTCTTGAACTCCCCACCTCAGGTGATCCACCTGCCTCGGCCTCCCAAAGTGCTGGAATTACAGGTGTGAGCCACTGTGCCGAGCCCTCTTTTTACTCTTCTTTTTTTTTTATTTTTTATTATACTTTCAGTTTTAGGGTACATGTGCACAACGTGCAGGTTAGTTACATATGTATACATGTGCCGTGTTGGTGTGCTGCACCCATTAACTCATCATTTAACGTTAGGTATATCTCCTAATGCTATCCCTCCCCCGGTCCCTCCTCTTTTTACTTTTCAAAGTGCTTCCCCTCTCTTGGGATCCTCCCGTCAACCCTGTAAGATAAATAGAACCCGAAATCTTCATTCTCTTATTTCAAGTGAGAAAACCAAGGTAAGAGAGGTGAATTGACTGCACTAAGGCAACACCCCTGTTAGCCGAGGAGCTGGGACTCTTCTTTCAGTGTTGATTCCTTGCCGGAAATCTTTGATGAATTGTGTGGGTTTCCTTTCCCACCTTTGACATATAGTAGCTAGGGGACCTCATGGACTTTCTGCAAACTCAGGATTATCTTTGAGAACCCAAACAGGGAGGAGAAAAGTGGTTTGCCTCCACGAGACTCCCCGATCCCACTCGATTTCCCTGCACATCAAGACCTGGGCCTGGGGATTGGAAAGGTAACCTAAGGTAAGGGGTAAATTCCATCTGCAGCCAAAGACCAGCTCTGAGCTGGCTTCCCATGAGCAGGGGAGGGTGGAAAGGTCAAAAGGGCGGTGCTCTTCCTGAGAGTCCAGCGTCGGCTCTGCCACTTGATATCTGAGAACACCTCGAACAAGGCAAGGTGCACCTCAGTTTCCTCATCTCTAACAGGAACACTGGATTAGATAATGTCTCAGCTGACTTCCCGATAACACAAAAGAATTTGCTTGAGGATAACAGTGACACATTATGGACCACTTTTAGAAACTTTTATTATGGAAAATTTCAAAGAAATTCAAAGTCAACAGAACAATATAATGAACCTCCATATATAGATCCCCCAAATTCAGCAATCATCAACATTCTTTCTTGTTTCATCTCTACCTCCACCACCTTGCCCATTTGATGGTTATTTCTTTTCTTCTATATGTGGTGGGAAGGGTTTGCTTTGTTGCCCAGGCTGGTCTCCACCTCCTGGCCTCCAGTGATCCTCCCACCTCGGCCTCTCAAAGTGTTAGAATTACAGGCACCTGCCACCGTGCCCAGCCTGGTTATTTAATGATTATTATTATTTTTGAGACAGAGTCTTACTCTGTCACCCAGGCTAGAATGCAGTGGCACGATCTCGGCTCATTGCATCCTCCACCTCCCAGGTTCCAGTGATTCTCGTGCCTCAGCCTTCTGAGTAGTTGGGACTGCAAGCGCATGCCACCACACCCAGCTAATTTTTGTATTTTTAATAGAGACAGGGTTTCGCCATGTTGGCCAGGCTGGTCTCAAACTCCTGGCCTCAAGATCCTCCTGTCTTGGCCTCCCAAAGTGCTGGAATTACAGGCATGAGCCACCACGCCTGGCCAGCCTGGTTATTTCTTATAGTTCTTTTTTTTTTACTTCTAGTGAAATTTACATACCTTGAAATGCAGAAATCTTAACTGTGTAATGTTGACAAATGGAACCACCCATGTAACCAATGTCCATCATTGGCAAATGATGTACATTGTATTATGTACAAAGTACATAATATGATGTACAAAGTATTAATATAACTGAATTTATTAACAAATTAAACATTTAAATATGACTTTAGCACACTAGGGGTTAGCAAATACTCTCTTTTTGGGGCTGGCTAGGTTAGCACCAGATCTGCAGTCTTAAGTCATTATTTTCCTTCCTGCCTCTACCCATGCTGTCATCCTTGTGTGTCCCTGGAGCTTATGGCTTTCTCCTGCATGCACCTCTATTATGAGGCTTTTATTGTCTTGGCTACAAATTCTTATAAACTTGTTTTTTTTTTTTCTTTCCTATACATTTATCCTTCTGCAGGTTTTTTCTTTTTTTCTTTTATGTTTCTCTCTTCTATAACCTCTTTCTCATTCCTGTTGCTGTTTTCTCCTTTAGAGTTCTTACTTTTCTGTGTTCACTCCACCTTCTCTGATCTCACTGTCCTGTATCTTTTGGTCTGTTTATATGCTGGACGTTAGACACTGAGCCATAACCCAGCCCTGGGCTAGGCACTTAGTCAACAGTGAGTGAGTGAGTGAATGAAAGCGAAGGACGACATAGTCTGAAACCACCTGCAATCTGGTTACAGTAATGTGGTCAACTAAGGAACCCTAACCCGTTACCCTGGACCACATCTTTCTCTTTGCATTGAGCAAGAAGCTATTTATCTGCCCCCTTGGAAGCTCCAGCATTTGAAAGGAAGGAGGCTGATTTCCTGACAAAATGTGACCCAAAGGACCATCCTCCTCCTACTCCCCATCATTTAAAAAAAAAAAAAGAGCAAGCAGGGGCTATCAGGGATACTTCCTGTTTTCCTCTCTTGAAAGCATCCTGGATAGATGAAACTGAAGGATCAAAGGGACTGCCTCCTCTGGGGCCTGGGGACTGGCAGAATGGCTTTTAACCCTCTGCTGTCTCCCACATGTGAGTGGCATGGGCAGTTGACGTCTTATATTTCCCTAGTAGATTTTAACTTCTTTTGGGCAGGGGCCTTGGCATTCATTCATTCGTCAAACATTACTGTACCTACCAAATCCCAGGCCTTGAGGATCTGGGGGTATAGAGATAAATATGACAATGTCTGGCCTCATTCATCTAAGAGTAATGATCCCATGTGCTAACATGATCAAGTATTTTCTCCCTGTGAAGCTCTTACTACATGCTTTTCATGCATTTGGTCCTCACAACAAGCTGATGGGGTATTCTTGCCCCCATCTTACTGACAAGAAAAGCAAAGCTTCTGAAAGTAAAATAACCTGACACAGGCATGTGACTGGTAGGTGTCAGGCCTGGGGTTAGAGCTGAGCGGTCTGAGCAGAAACCATGTTTATGGCTGATACACTAGCCTGACCCTGGAGACCTGCCTCCGTGTTTGAAACATGGTAGTGACTTTATTGCTAGTAATTTTTACAAGTGCATTTTATCTCTAGGCTTGGTCAGGTGGCTTCTGGTGAACAGGTTTGTTTACATCCGACTTACTGTATCATATTGTATTAGAGCATAGGTGAGTCAGCTTGCGGCCCCCTGAAGAGTGACAACAAGGCTGGAAAAACCAAGAGGCAACCTTTGGCCCTATTTGAGGAACGAAGAGAGCGTCAGGCTCTTGCTTCCCCTCTCTCATTTCTGGAATAGATCAGATTCCACAGATTTGTTTTGCTTTTTGTTTTGTACTGCATTTTTTTCCAATCCTGGAAAGAAAGCCGAGGGAGGTTGGGTGCGGTGGCTTATGCCTGGCAGCCCAGCACTTTGGGAGGCTGAGGTGGGCGGATCACTTGAGGTCAGGAGTTTGAGACCAGCCTGGCCAACATGGTAAAACACCGCCTCTACTAAAAATACAACAATTAGCTGGGCGTGGTGACAGGCGCCTATAATCCCAGCTACTTGGGAGGCTGAGGCAGGAGAATTGCTTGAACCCGGGAGGCAGAGGTTGCACGGAGCCGAGATTGCGCCACATAGTGAAACCCTATCTCAGCTAAAAATACAAAAAATTAGCCGGGTGTGGTGGCAGACACCTGTAATCCCAGCTACTCAGGAGGCTGAGGCACAAGGATTGCTTGAACTTGAGAGGCAGAGGTTGCAGTGAGCTGAGATCATGCCACTGCATGCCAGCCTGGCCGACAGAGCGAGACTCTGTCTCAAAAAACAAAACAAAACAAAACAAAAAAGGAAAGATATTTTCTCCATTTTTCTGGAGAGGAATCGAGGCTCAGAGTAGTTAGTTAATATACCCCAAGTCACACAGCTAGACAGAGCCAGGATTTGATCCTAGGTTTGACTAACTCCAGACCCTCCACTTGAATTATTCTACTTCCCTGATGCTAAAGTTGGCAGAGAGGAAGAAACTCCCTTCCTGCTGAGGTTCCTGACAAACAGTAGGGGCAGGTGAGGGTAGCAAGTAACCCTGAGATCTGCTGGTTAGGGACGCCTGGCACAAAAGGATCTTAAGATGCCTCTGATTCTGCAATTCTATCTCTTTAAGACCCAGAGTTCCCATGCCAAGCCTGCTCTGTGATCCTCAGAGATTTCAGGGGTGGGGAAACTGGATTGAATGCGCTGACATACAAGCAAAAAAAGACCTCAGCATTTTTGCCTCGCCTCGGTGGCTCCGGCCTTTTTTTATTTTTTTTCCCTCTCTCATTTATTTATTACTATGCTATTCCCTGGCCCTGCTGCTGTGTCAATACTGATAAAAGCAAATCACCCCACAAACAGGTGCAGCTGGGAGCTGCCCCTTGGACAGCTGCCAGGGAAATGTGATCGCTCAGCTGGGGTGACCTACCCCGGCCCAACCCCCTCTCGGGTTCCAGCCTAGGGCATGTGTCCTTGGGCAGTTAATGTTGGTCCACATGTCACAGCCCTGGTATCCCAGTTGGCATCATGGACTTGTGCTGGTGTGTGTGGTTTGGGTGGGGTGGGTATATGCAGGAGAGAAGGGAGGCTTCCAGGAATTTATTTTCTCTTTCGGTTTCTTCCAACAAATTCAGAAAATACAATGTCACCAAGTCCCCCTGCAAGAATTTGAAAATATTTCCTAAGAATATCACTGCCTTATTTCCCTAGGTAAGAAATATTTTTTCCCATTCCCAAATTCACACACACATGCAGTGTAATGATCCAAAAGAAATTTTCTGAGTATCTCCTAGGGCTTAGCTGTGGGTTCACCTAAATAAACATTTTGTGAGCCAACCCTGCTATCCAGAATGCATTTTGATGCTACCAAGCCATGTGACTTTGACTCTGGCTTGGAAAGATTTTATTTCATTTCCCCTCCCCCATTTCAGTGTTTTGTCCCCAAGCATCATTTCCCCACTTCCCTAGGGCACCAGCCTTTCCGGAAATGCCCTAGCTCTGCGTGCAGCCTCCGCCTCCCGGTGTGGAGAAGGCGGTGACAGCGCCGCGCCGGAGCCGCAAGGCGGGCCTGGGCGGAGGGCGAGGGGCCGGGGCGGCCGGGCCAGGCTGCCCGCCTGCCGCAGAGCAGCGCGCAGCTCAGGGAGGGAGGAGGTTGCCATGCAAATGACGCGGCGTCCTGCGGGCCCCCCTTACCCGGGGGCCCTCTGGTTGCCAAAACAGAGCATTCCCCAGAACAGTCGCCTGGAAACGAGCGCTGTCATAGCAGCCTTGAGCTCAGTAGCAGCGAGCCAGCTGTGCTGCCACGAGGAGCTGGGTCAGGATGTTCAGACCTCCTCAGCACCCCCTCCCCACCCAGTCTCCACCTCGGGGAAGGGAGTGGTGGCTTGGGCCACCGTGGAGGGGAGGGAGGGCACTAATTGGATTGGAACACTCCTGAAACGCATCAGCTGCTCCTCCCTGGGGGAGGGGGAGGAGGAAAGCTGCAGACTGTCTTTGTGATCGGCTCAGCCTCTCCCTCCCAGCAGCCTCGCCCTGACCTGGTCCTCACTGGCCTCTGCCCACCTATCGCTGTCCTGGGGCACAATGGCAAGATCTTTGTAAAATGGAGGAGGCAGACACCGGATCAGATAATCACCAAAATGAAATTCAGCCTTGATATGAAGGGTACCGTGGTGATGCTACCGGGATCTGACCTGGTTTGGAAGGGTTAGGGAAGAATGCAGGTTTGCCACAGCTCCCACGTACTCTAACTACTTCATCCCTTAACAGCCCCCCGTCTTTCCAGCACCTTTTCTCATCAGCTCAGCTATGCCAACCTGGTCTTCCTTAAACCTTGGGAGCATTTGCTTTTTCCTATTTCATTTGGCACCCAGAGAGCTGCCTCATCATTTAAGCGTGTGTGTGCTCACCAATTAAACTACAATATAAACTTTAAGAGGCAGGACTCATGTTATCATTGTCATGGCCCACCTTGACCATGAAGAACGAGACAGGCCAGGCGCAGTGGCTCACGCCTGTAATCCCAGCACTTTGGGAGGCCGAGGCGGGCGGATCACGAGGTCAGGAGATGGAGACCATCTTGGCTAACACGGTGAAACCCCGTCTCTATTAAAAATACAAAAAAATTAGCTGAGCATAGTGGCGGGTGCCTGTAGTCCCAGTTACTCAGGAGGCTGAGGCAGGAGAATGGTGTGAACCCGGGAGGCAGAGCTTGCAGTGAGCCGAGATCGCGCCACTGCACTCCAGCCTGGGCGACAGAGTGAGACACCATATCAAAAAGAAAAAAAAAAAAAAAGAACAAGACAGAGTTTCACAGACCTGCTTGAATTTAGGTGCCAGTGATCTTTGTCAACATAGTCATCACCCTGGGAGGCCTCTGGCGTTGCCTTTGCAACAACTGTTTTAGATTGGCCTTCAGAGACTAGTAAAACCTCTCCTGGGACTAGGGAGGGGAGGAGATTCAGTGACAGCCTGAGTGACAGTAAGCAAACAGGTGAGCTACAGAGAAAGTGGACGACTACTCAGGACACATCGAGCGTTTCATGTGGTCCGGACGCTGTACGCCAGAGCTTACAGGTGTGACTTAAGCATGTATGTGCAAGGGAGTCCCCTTCCTTCAAATTCCTAAAGGGCCTTGGGAGTCTTATGTACCCAAACAGCAAGTCTTCATTCAACCTTGCTTGGTAAGGCAGCATGTAAATGTGCAATCTCTCTCTCCTCCCTCTTCCTTTCCTTTCTAGTGTATTGAGTTCCTGCTGTCTGCCAGGCACTGAGCTAGGCACTGGAGGTTCAGAGAATGATTAAATTAGTATCATTCTGTATTTATGAGAAAAAAAATCCTAAACCATATGTAGGGGGCGTTTGCCTTGCCTACAGTCACCAGCATTTTTTGATCAACTTTCCTATTTTGGGTTTTTCCCACATCATAAATCCCACTTCCCCAAAGTAAAGGCCAGAAATTGACCTTCCCAGATGTCCTTGCAACTAACATGTAAGCAGGAGACCTAAGTTCCACCGATCAGATGCACCCACATGAGATTTTTTTTTCATTTTCTTTTTCTTTTTTTTTTTTTTTTGAGGTGGAGTCTCGCTGTGTTGCCCAGGCCGGAGTGCAGTGGCCCGATCTCGGCTCACTGCAGCCTCCGCCTCTGGGGTTCAATCAATTCTCCTGCCTCAATCTCCGGAGTAGCTGGGACTACAGGCACGTGCTGCCACACCTGGCTAATTTTTGTATTTTTAGTAAAGACGGGGTTTCCCCATGTTGGCCAGGATGGTCTTGATCTCCTGACCTCATGATCCCCCGCCTCAGCCTCCCAAAGTGCTGGGATTACAGGAGTGAGCCACTGCGCCCAGTCTTTTTTTTTTTTGAGATGGAGTCTCGCTCTGTCGCCCAGGCTAGAATGCAATGGCATAATCTCGGCTCACTGCAACCTCCACCTCCTAGGTTCAAGCAAGTCTCCTGCCTCAGCCTCTCAAGTAGCTGGGATGATAGTTGTGCACCATTACGCCTAGCTAATTTTTGTATTTTCAGTAGAGACAGAGTTTTACCATGTTGACCAGGCTGGTCTCGAACTCCTGACCTCAGGTGATCTGCCCACCTCAGCCTCCCAGAGTGCTGGAATTACAGGCGTGAGCCACCACACCTGGCCTGTTTTTCCTTTTTTAGACAAGGTCTTGCTTGAACTCCTGGTCTCAAGCGATTCTCCATCCTGAGCCTCCCAAGTAGCTAGGACTACAGTTCTACAGTTGTGTACCACCAACGACATGAGTTGTTTTTTGTTTTTTGAGATGGGGTCTCACTCTGTCATCCAGGCTGGAGTGAAGTGGCACAATCTTGGCTCACCACAACCTCCGCCTCCCAGGCTCAAGCGATCCACCTCAGCCTCCTGAGTAACTGGGACCACAGGCGCGCACCACCAGGCCCAGCTAATTTTTTGTATTTTTAGTAGAGATGGGGTTTCACCATGTTGCCCAGGCTGGTCTCGAACTCCTGAGCTCAAGTGATTGTGCCCAAATTGGCCTCCCAAAATGCTGGGTTTACAGGTGTGAACCACTGGCTTCACATGAGATCTTGATTTGGAAGAAAGCAATTGAGGAAGAAAGCATCCTGGGGAAGGGGGCTTTCCATCCTCTGAACCCCACACCCATGGTTGTGCCCATCACTCAAAGGCATGCACTTGCCTCGTGTTGCCTTGTGACATGGTTCCTATTGTTACCCAACAGTCCTATTTTACCTTGAGCAAGGATGACATGCACATTTGTGACTCATTTCATATTGTTCTGCCCTCTCCCATCTCCAGACTCCCAGAGGCACTGACTGTCCCGTGGCTGGCATGTGCAGTGCAGCTATTTTTCACATGGGCACAACCCATCACCCAGCATACTGTCAACTCCGTGGTGTCTTGGGATTGCAACTTATGTGATTTTTGCCAACCCCCTTTCCTACGGCTTTACAAGAAATAGGATTTTATGATATGCCTGTGGAAAATGAAAATCATATTATTTATTTTCAAATTGATGACTTTCTCCATAATAAAATTATAAGCATTTGCAGACATAGCTCATTCATTCATTCATTCCTTCAGCAGTAAATGAGTGCCTATGGTATGCCTGGCATTGTGTTGAGTGCTGGGACAGAACTGAGTACAGCACAACTCCTCCGTACAATATGTTAGTTTATTAGCAAAAAACAGATACAGGCTGGGTGCCATGGCTTAGGCCTGTATCCCAACATTTTGGGAGGCTGAGGCCTGAGGATTGCTTGAGCCCAGGAGTTAGAGAGCAGCCTGGACAGTACAGGGAGACCTTGTCTCTGCAAAAAATAAAAAAATTAGCCAGGTGGGGTGGTGTGCACCTGTAGTCTCAGACACTCAGGAGGCTAAGGTGAGAAGATCACTTTAGCCCATGAGGTTGAGACTGCAGTGAGCATGGTCATGCCACTGCACTCTATCCTGGGTGTCGGAGCAGACAAGTAAGTTGGGGAAAGGTGGTACAAGAGCTCTGATGGCCAGTGTGCAGGGTAGAGAAGGGAGTGGTTGGTTGGGCGCAGAAAAGACTCTTTCATAGGCACAACATCAAGTGCTTATTCTAGGACAGCTTTTTTCTCAGGACTTAATGTATATTCATTCACTTAATCTTCACAACAGCAATAAGGCAGGTGTTTTTTTGGTTTTTTTGTTTTTTTGTTTTTTTGTTGAGACGGAGTCTTGCTCTGTTGCCCAGGCTGGAGTGCAGTGGCGTGATCTCGGCTCACTGCAAGCTCTGCCTCCCAGGTTCACGCCATTCTCCTGTCTCAGCCTCCCAAGTAGCTGGGACCACAGGTGCCCGCCACCACGCCCGGCTAATTTTCTGTATTTTTAGTAGAGATGGGGTTTCACTCTTGATCTCCTGACCTCATGAGCCGCCACCTCGACCTCCCAAAGTGCTGGGATTACAGGTGTGAGCCACCATGCCCGGCTTTTTTTTTTTTTTTTTTTTGAGACAAATTATCACTCTGTTGCCCATGCTGGAGTGCAGTGGCATCTCAGCTCATGGCAACCTCTACCTCTCAGGTTCAAGCAATTCTCCTTCTCAGCCTCCCGAATAGCTGAGATTACAGGCACCTGCCACCAAACCTGGCTAATTTTTGTATTTTTAGTACAGACAGAGTCTCACCATATTGACCAGGCTGGTCTCAAACTCTTGACCTCATGATCTACCCACCTCAGTCTCCCAAAGTGCTGGGGTACAGGCGTGAGCCACTGTGCCCAGCCAATACCATATCTTACAGGTAAGGGAACCAAAGCCCTGAGAGGTGTAATGTCTTGCAGGGTTGCATAGCTGGTGAGTTGCAGAGCTGGGATGTGTCCTCCATACTCTAACATCCATGTGCTTAACTGCTGCACTGCACTGCCTCGAGCAGATTCTGGAAAGTGAAAAACTAGTGATCACCAGGCATCTTTACAGGCTCAGGGCATGGAGTGGCTGCCTGTTTTGTTCAGCTGGGACATGGTGCACTGGGAAATGGTATGGTGTAGAGGGCGGCCATCCAAAATACTTAAAAGTGATAGGTGAGAACTCACTACCACAAGCTGGGACTTCAGTTGTTCTCTTTGTTCCTTGATGGATAATTTCACTTCTTAAGAGTGGTTGACCTAGACAAAATTGTAAGGTTGGCAGAATGGGCTTCTCCCTAGGCAGATAGAATTTGCTTTGGAATCTCAGGGACTTGGGATCTGGTCCCCACTCTGCCACTGACCAGCTGAGTGACTTTGGGCAAGTCACTCAACATCTCTTAACCTCGGTTCTCACCACTGGTAATTAAGAATAATAACCTCATAGTGTTGACATAGGATTAAATGAGATAATGCATGTCAATGAGCTTAGAATGCAAACAAGCCAAAAGTAACATTTATTCAATTTTTAAGTTCACAATATCTCATCTACAACTCCAAACACCTAAAAGCTCTGAAAACGAAACACATTTGGCAACAAAACCTGAGTTTTGAGTCTCACTCTGTCACCCAGGCTGGAGAGTGCAATGGCACAATCTCGGCTTACTGCAACCTCCGCCTCCTGGGTTTAAGTGATTCTCATGCCTCAGCCTCCTGACTAGCTGGGATTGCAGGCACTCGCTATCGTGCCTGGCTAATTTTTGTATTTTTGTAGAGATGGGGTTTCACCATGTTGGCCAGGCTTGTCTTGAACTCCTGACCTCAGGCGATCTGCCTGCCTCGGCCTCCTAAAGTGCTGGGATTACAGGCTTGAGCCACAGCACCCAGACAAAACCTGAGTTTTTTTTATTCCCACCTAGTGTGAATTTTCCGTGTACTTTTTTGCAGGAATATTAAAGTATTTGTTTAAAGTATTTGATGACATCCCAGATTCTGCTGGGGGCATTGCAAAATATGTGGCATGGCACCGTGTTCCTTTTCTAAAATCTGAAAGACTCTGCATTACAAAACACATCTGACCCAAAGGCATCAGATAAGGGATTTTGACCAGCATTATGTCATCTCTAGACCACTCTCTCCACTCCCAGTCCCCCTCTTACTCTAACTGTTCAAATGGCCATTGGGCATCTAGAATCAACCCTTCTCTGCAAAAGAAATACACATACACCCATATATCCTTTGGGTCTCTCCATACACCTGTCTCCCTCAGCCAAGCTCCTTTGCTCCCACTATTTCTTCAGTCCTGATTTTTGCCAACCTCATTGAATTTAAATGCCCCCATACCCCTCTACCCCCACGCCCTGGTCAAGAACACAGATTTTAGAGATGGTGCCTTCTCTGAACTACTTTGGTAGTATAGGCCCAGCCAGTCGTTACTGCCTGTGGGCTGCAGAATTATTCCAAGAAGCTCTATGTCTATTTGAACTCCAAATACTATCTGCCAACTGTGTAAGTAATGTCTGGTGCATAACTGTGCTACTCCTTTTCAGCTGTGCTGAAGGCCTGATTGTTTTTTGTCACTATGAATTTTCCCCGTTTACCAAAGCCCAGAATAACAGCTTCTCTCCTTTGCAGGGCTGCGGTCATTTCCAAAGGGAACAAGGGGTCTTCATGCTGGGGCAGGTTACAAACCACTGAGCTGGGCTGTCTTGGTAGTGTGCCATTCCTCTTTGGTAGCGGGGGGAATCATGAGACCTGAGGTCAAGTTCCAGCTCTTCCCTGGCTGGTTAGATGATCTTGGGGGCAGACCCTTGTGACTTGGAAAGCTTTGGTTTCCTCATTCTGGAGCAGAGATCATGAAAATTATTTGGCAGGATTGTGAAGAAGATTAAATGAGATAATGAAAGGACTTTGAAAACTGTGAGGTGTTGCACAAATGGAAAGCTTGTTGTCATCTTACACATATTGTCAACTTCTTTTTTTTTTTTTTTTTGAGACGGAGTGTCTCTCTGTTGCCCAGGCTGGAGTGCAGTGCCGCGATCTCGGCTCACTGCAACCTCTGCGTCCCAGGTTCAAATGATTCTCCTGCTTCAGCCTTCTGAGTAGCTGGGATTACGGGCACCACCATGCCCGGCTAATTTTTGGATTTTTAGTAGAGATGGGGTTTCACCATGTTGGCTAGGTTTGTCTTGAACTCCTGATCTCAAGTGATTAGCCCGCCTCGGTCTCCCAAAGTGCTGGGATTAGAGGCGTGAGCCACTATTGTGGCTCTTGGAGCCACAATATTCCAAGTGCTCTTGGAGCACTTGGCCACATATTGTCAGCTTCTTAAAGGTGGGAATAGTCTCTTCTGTTTTCTTCAGTTTCCTCAGTGGCACTCCCCACCCCCATTCTGCAATCAACACAGTACTGGCTATAGAGATGGCCTTGTATAAAACACTGCGAAGTAACTTGCACAGAGGCTTAGCAAATAAGAGCTATTTAATAAATGGTGGTTAATATGCACGCACGTTCCATCCATTGTGCGGAGAAGCAGTGTGGTGCAGCGATTTAGAGCATGGGCCCTGGTATTAATCCACTCTCTGCCACTTGCTTGGTTAGCACGTGTGACCTTGGGCAAGGTTAGCACTAATAGGCCCTAATATTCTCATCTATCACACATGGCTGATGATAATAGTAGTTAATTCATGAAGTTGTGAAAACTGAAAGGGTTTAGTCTATGTAACAGAGCCGGGCACGAATCGAGCACTCTGTAGGCATCTGTTGTTTTTGTCTTTTTTTGCGACAAGATCTCAATCTGTCGCCCAGGGTGAGTGCAGTGGCACAATCATGACTCACTGCGGCCTCGACCTCCTGGGCTCAAGTGATCCTCCCACCTCAGCTTCCTGAATAGCTGGGACTACAGGTGCATGCCACCATGCTCAGCTAAGTTAAAAATTTTTTTTTGTAGAGATGGGGTCTTGCTATGTTGCCGAGGCTGGTCTTGAACTCCTGGCCTCAAGCAATCCTCCCACCTCAGTCTCCCAAAGTGCTGGGATTACAGGGGAGCCACCACACCCAGCCCAGTTGTTATTTAACAAGAGGTGGTTGGTGGCTGGGCGTGGTGGCTCATGCCTGTAATCCCAGCACTTTGAGAGGCCGAGGCAGGTGGATCACCTGAGGCCAGGAGTTTGAGACCAGCCTGGCCAACATGGCGAAACCCTGTTTCTACTAAAAACATAAAAATTAGTTGAGTGTGGTGGCATGTGCCTGTATCCCACCTACTCGGGAGGCTGAGGCACGAGAATCGCTGGAACTGGGAGGCGCAGGTTGCAGTGAGCCAAAATTACACCACTGCATTCCAGCCTGGGAGACAGAGCAAGACTCTGTCTCAAAAAAAAAAAAAAAAAAAAAAAGAGATGGTTGGAGAAGATCGCCAGACAGGAAGTCTAGCTTCTGGTCTTTGTTCAGAGTCAGCATAGTCTTCAAAGAGGGTTAGATGCTCAGGCCAGCCTCTCAGGATCAGCACAAATCATGCAGTGGTGAACAGACTTGGGTGTCGTTTCCCCCAGGTGTGGGTGAAGTTCCTAGACTAGACCAGATATCATTGGGTAAAAGGTGTGCCTGTTTAACATTTGGATAAATATCACTATTGTCCAACATACAGAAGTTTCTGTCCACACCACCTCCTGCCAGAACAAGAATGCCTATTTCCCCATGTCCTAACCAACTCATATTTTTAAGTATTTTATTAATTTTTTGACTAGGTAATGTTTGCAGATGGCACAAAATTTAAAAAGGTAGGGAAGGGCATGCAGTGAGAGATCTCCACATTCCCATCGCAGCCATCCCAGTCCTGTCCCCAGAACCACAAACTTTGATCTCAGCCTTTCTGGTAAATGGAAAGTGGTATCTCACTCAATAAATCTCACAATTATGTTGACGTGAAAACAAATTACTATATATTAGGGAGTAGAATGTTGCATGTGAATGAATTTTAAGATTAAACAGGAGACTTCAAAGACATTTCATGCTCTAGGGTGGGGAGCGGCCCTTCTCTTGGGGGAAACCTTGATACGGCTCTGTGTTAGTCTGTGGAATGAATGCTTGAAGGTGCCCCCACTTGTCTCGATCACATTGCGGTTTCCCTCATCCCCCAGTCACCTGTTTACCTTCCATCCCTTTGGGCTCTTCCTGCCCTTGGCCTGGTCACCACCTTGCTGCCTTACCTTAAGTCAGTCACCTCCCGCTCTGTGCTTCCTGACTTGTAAAAAAGGGGCTGAACTAGGCCTCATTCCAGGTGTAGCATTCCAAGACTGATCAACTAATTCACATTAAGGTGTAGATGACTGATAACAGCTTAATGTATTACCTCTCCTGTGGGTGGAAACATTTTAAGAGACGCAATTTCTCATCCTCCAAGAATGAATGCGCATGGTGCAATTTCAGGAATGGTCACAGGTGTGTGGGGATGATGTAGGGGGAGGGGTCCCTTTCCTGGCACCCCTCCAGTGGTCACTGTAGGCCCCCACCTGCTCCAGCCAGGGGTGGTGGCAGCCCTGAGGGGAACAAACCTGCTGGCTTCCCTCACACCACAGTCCACATTCATTTCTCTCTGGCAGTGGCCAAGAGCAGGGTTTTGTCATACAGAAAAATGCCTCATCAGGGAAACCCACGTGTGTGGCCTGGAAAACTACCTTGTCCCCTGGGGCGAGGGGTGCGGTGGAGGTGTTAGCAGCTTGATTTCTAGGTTCTCAGGTCAGTTCTTGTCCTGGGTGGGTGAGGAGACCCCCACTGGAGGGCCACTGGCCTTCCGCCAGAGCAGGTGGTCCTGCCACACCTGGATCCAAGACGTCTGCTTTTTACGGAGAGAAAGAGGCTGTGTCAGACACTGTCTGGTTTTGTTGGCTGAAGGAGGTTTGGTTTGGCTTCTGAATTTTCAGGGAGGGCTGATGGCCCGCAGCCACGAGCCACCGTTAGCCTGTGAGAAAGAGGAAAGGCGTTTCTTTAGCTGTGAAGTCTAGGCCACTGCATCCCAGCCCGTGTTCCGCACTCACCCCTTGGGCCCTCATGGGGTGCCGTTTTGTCCCACTACTGTCTAGGCCTTTCTTCGGTGCAGGCGGCTGGGGAAGCCAGTCTGTGCTGCCCCCAGAACAGTGGTGGGTGGGGATGGAAACCAGGGGCTGAGGGGCTCAGGTCAGATCAGTGAGAGATGTGCCTCGCTCTCTGGCAGAACCTCCACTGTTGCATCCCCTCCTCTTTTCTGGACCAGGGCAGCTTCTCCAGACCTGATGATGCTTAACCCGTGAGCCTCATCACAGAGCATTCAGAGCTCTAGACCCTCCCTACGCAAAGGGTGGTGTATGACCAGCCTCATCCGCCTCACCTGGGAGTCGGTTATGCTGCAGGCCTTAGGGAGGTGGGAATGCCATAGAAGCTCTCTGGGGAGGCCCCTCTGAGGGGGAGACTCACCACAGGCCTGGTTCAACGGAGAGAGATGGACACTGGGAGAGGAGCGCACGATGGGGCTGCGTGCTGAACTAGGGAGGTGTCTTCCCTTCCTTCCCTCCCTCTCTCCCTCCCTCCCTTCCTTCCTTCCTTCCTTCTTTCTTTCTTTTCTTTTATTTTCTTTCTTTTTTTTTGAGATGGAGTTTCGCTCTTGTCGCCCAGGCTGGAGTGCAATGACGCCATTTCAGCTCACTGCAACCTCTGCCTCCTGGGTTCAAGCGATTCTCCTGCCTCAGCCTCCCAACTAGCTGGGATTACAGGCGCTCGTCACCACGCCCGGCTAATTTTGTATTTTCAGTAGAGACGGGGTTTCACCATGTTGCCCAGGCTGGTCTCAAACTCCTGACCTCAGGTGATCTGCCCATCTCAACCTCCCAAAGTTCTGGGATTACAGGCGTGAGTTAACACTCCCGGCCTTAATTTATTTCAAAACGGTTTCTTTTAGTTTTATTTTCATTTTATTTTAAATAGGCAACCCACTCACACAGTTAAAATTCTAAGGGCACAGGAGGGTATGTAAAATACAGTTTCTTTCACAGACTTGTTTCCTAGCTGCTTCCCCTCTCAAAGGCAACCCATGTGGCCCAGGGACATTAGATTACGCCAGTAAAAACATGCACATGCGCATGCGTGTGTGTGTGTCACTAGACCTTTTATTTTTGTTTTGTTTGTCAAATGATCCTTTATTGAAATATTTTCCTTTGTGCTTAACTAGCTGGGCATTCCACAGCACCACTGTTGATGTCATCTATGATGTCATGAGGGTGGCGGCCATCAACATTGCAGCCCACAGACTGGGCAGTCCCCAGGATCTCTTTAATGGTTCCAGTGAGATCTCTGGCTAAAGATCGGTGCCGCATCCGTGGAGCAATGTTGACGATCTCATCAAAAGTGATATTCCCACTGTGTTTAATGTTTTTCTGTTTCTTTCTGTCTCTTGGTGGTTCCTTAAGGGCTTTGATGATCAGGGCAGAAGCAGAAGGCACCACCTCAATCTGGGCCTGTCTGTTCTCAATGGTCAGTTTCACTGTAATCCTCAGGCCCTTCCAGTCACCCGTTGCCTTGGCAATGTCATCACCAATCTTTTTTGGAGACAGGTCCAGGGGGCCGATCTTGGGGCCCAGCGCAGACGTGGCACTGACTTCACCCCCAGTGCACCTCAGGTATACGACTTTGATCTCGCTGGGGTTGAACTTCGGCCACATGGTGGAGGCGGCTGGTGTTGGATGAACACAGATTCTGGACCGCTGAAGAAAGTTGCACCTTGGCCTCCTCTGAGCTGAGAGCCGAAAAGCCCGCTAGACCCCTTTTAAAAATTCAAAGGTTGGCTGGGTGGGGTGGCTTACGCCTGTAATCCCAGCACTTTGGTAGGCAGAAGTGGGCAGATCACAAGGTCAGGAGTTCAAGACCAGCCTGGCTAATATGGTGAAACCCCATGTCTACTAAAAATACAAAAAAATTAGCAGGGCATGGTGGCACATGCCTGTAATCCAGCTACTTGGGAGGCTGAGGCAAGAGAATTGCTTGAACCCGGGAGGAAGAGGTTGCAGTGAGCCAAGATCACGCCACTGCACTCCAGCCTGGGCGACAGGGCGAGACTGTCTCAAAAAAAAATAATAATAAAATAAAAATAAAAATAGAAAAAAATAAAAATAAAAAAATTCAAAGTTTGGCCCATGGCACACAGTGTATGAACCTTACTTTTCTCACCTAGTGTGTCTTGTAGATCATTCTATATCAGTATGTAAAGAACATCCTAGATTATATTTCAGATGAATATTATTCTACTCTAAAGATAGACCTCAATTTATATAGCCAGGACCCTACTGCTGGACTTTTAGGTTGTTTAATAAATGTAGCCTAATTTTATTTATTTATTTATTTATTTATTGAAACGGAGTCTCGCTCTGTCACCCAGGCTGGAGTGCAGTGGCACGATCTCTGCTCACTGCAAGCTCCACCTCCCGGGTTCACACCATTCTCTTGCCTCAGCCTCCCGAGTAGCTGGGACTACAGGCGCCCGCCACGACGCCCGGCTAATTTTTTTGTATTTTTAGTAGAGACGGGGTTTCACCGTGTTAGCCAGGATGGTCTCGATCTCCTGAACTCGTGATCCGCCCGCCTCAGCCTCCCAAAGTGCTGGGATTACAGACGTGAGCCACCGCACCTGGCAATAAATGTAGCCTAATTTTAGAATCTTAGAAAATAGAAGGTCATTTAACCGCAACTCCCATCCACCCTGCCTAGGTTTTTTTTTTTTTTTTTTTTTTTGGTAGAGATGAGGTCTTGCTTTGTTGCCCAGGCTCATCTTGAACTCCTGGCTTCAAGCTATCCTCCCGCCTCAGCCTCCCTCCCAAAGTGCTGGGATGTGCCCAGCCCTGCCAAGGAGTTCTTTCATGGTGTCTGATTGCATGCCTGAGACCCAGCTGCAGTGTCGCCTCCTCTGGGAAGCTCCACCTTCCTCTCCCTCTCATCACCCTTGCACATACCTTAGCCAGAGCCCTAATCACATGATATTATTTAGGCAAAAGCGTGATAACTTTGCTTTTGTATCTTCTCAGCCCTGCCCCTATTGCAGAGCATAGTAGGTACAGAACCAATGTGAATTGACAGTCCTTGAGAGGGGATGCCTCCAAATTCTGCTGCTTGAACACTTCCAGTAACAGGGATCTCACTTCTTGAAAAGCTCATTCTGCCTGTGAAAGGCCGTATCAGACAGTCCTTTGATGGAGCAAAGTCTGTTTCCCATTGGCTTTTCCCTCTGGGTTCTAGTGCATCTTCTAAACACAAATGTAATCCCTCTTCCAGATATTTAAGATAACCTCCTTTCTCTAAGCCAGATACCCATCCCCCTAACCTCCCCTCCCCTCTTTCCTTTGGGCTCTGGTTCCAGATCCTGTGCCTTCTAGCATTTTCCTCTAGACACTTTTTGATTTGTAATATGATTCGTTTAAAAGTGATCTCTGTCCGGGCGCGGTTGGATTCATGCCTGTAATCCCAGCACTTTGGGAAGCCAAGGTGGGCAGATCACTTGAAGTCAGGAGTTCGAGACCAGCCTGGCCAATGTGGTGAAACCCTGTCTACTAAAAATACAAAAATTAGCCAGATGTGGTGGCACATGCCTGTCATTTCAGCTACTTGGGAGGTTGAGGCACGAGAATCACTTTAACCCAAGAGGCGGAGGTTGCAGTGAACCAAGATCACTCCACTGCACTCCAGCCTGGGTGATGGAGTAAGACTCTGTCTCAAAAGAAAAAAAAAAGTGATCTATTACACATCTATTAGAATAGCTACAATTAAAAAGACTGACCATACCAAGTATTGACCAGGATGTGGAGCATTAAAACTCTTCAGCACTGCTGGTGGGAGTATGAAATGGAACAGGCACTTTGGAAAACAGTTGGCAGTTTCCTAAAAAATAGTTAAAGATATATCTTTCATGTGACCTAGCCATTCTACTCCAAAATATTTACTCAAGATAAATGAAAGCATATGTCCATTCTAAGGCATATGCTCCTAGCAGCTTTATTTGAAATAGCCAATGTCCATCAACAGTGAATACATCGACTATAGTATATCCATGCCATAGAATTTGAGCAAAACAAAACCTGCTGATCCACTTGAACAGGTATTGATATGATGACAATGAACAACATTGATATATCTCAAAATAATTATGCTGAGTAAAGAAGCCAGATGAAAATTAACAAGTCCATACTGTATGATTTCATTTATATGAAATTATAAAAAATGTAAACTAGGCCTCACATCTGTAATCCCAGCACCTTGGGAGGTCGATGTGGGAGGATTGCTTGAGCCCGGGAGTTCAAGACCAGCAATCATAGTGAGACCTTGTCTCTCTCTCTCTCTTTTTTTTTTGAGACAGAGTCTCACTCTGTGTCTCCCAGGCTGGAGTGCAGTGGTTGACCTTGGCTCACTGCAACCTCCACCTCCCAGGTTTAAGTGATTCTCCTGCCTCAGCCTGCTGAGCAGCTGGGATTACAGGCGTGCACCACCACGCCCAGCTAATTTTTGTATTTTTAGTAGAGATGGGGTTTTGCCATGTTGGCCAGGCTGATCTCAAACTTCTGACCTCAGGTGATCTACCCGCCTCGGCCTCCCAATGTGCTGGGATTACAGGTATGAGCCACCATGCCCAACCCAGACCTTGTCTTTACAAAAAAAAAAAAAAAAGATTAGCCGGGCATCATGGTGTGCACCTGTAGTCCCAGCTACTCAAGAGGCTGCAGTGGGAGGATCACTGAAGCCCGGGAATTGTGGCTGCAGTGAGTCGTGATTATACCATTGTCCTCCAGCCTGGGCAACAGAATGACACCCTGTCTCAAAAAAAAAAAAAAAAAAAATTCTGATCTTAAAGAGTTGTGATCTTTCAATGAATGGTACATAAAGGAAATAAACTTAGCATTGCAATTGGTCTATCATGGCACTCAATGAAAAAAAGCTATTTTTATAGCTTCATCACTCTGGCCTGTCACAGTATTTTAAAATCTTCATTCTGCGTATGGTAGACCTCTCATCTTGCAACATCTTTATATTTGATTAGCAGACCTACATGCTTTTTATTAGAATTTCTAGCACAAACACTGAAATGGACCAGGTCAAAACCTGCCCCATGGCACGTCACCATTGAGTCTCCTCCAGACCCTTGGGTTAGGAGAAATGAGTTCAGTGTCACATTTTAAAGTGCGACAGCTAATATGCCAGCTAATGTAGGAGATGTCAGAGGAGTGTGGGATGAGCTTGAAAGGGGAGCAGCAGAGGAGTGTGGGGTGAGCTTGAAAGGGGAGCAACAGCTGTAGTAAACAGCATGGTGGTTCCTCAAAAACTTAAAGAGAGTTACCATATGATCCAACAATTCAGTTTCTGGTTATATACCTCAAAGAATTGAAAGCAGGAACGGCCGGGTGCGGTGGCTCACGCCTGTAATCCCAGCACTTTGGGAGGCCGAGGCGGGTGGATCATGAGGTCAGGAGATTGAGACCACCGTGAAACCCCGTCTCTACTAAAAATACAAAAAAAAAAAAAAAAATTAGCCAGGAGCGGTGACGGGCGCCTGTAGTCCCAGCTACTCGGGAGGCTGAGGCAGGAGAATGGCGTGAACCCGGAGGCGGAGCTTGCAGTGAGCCGAGATTGCGCCACTGCACTCCAGCCTGGGCGACAGCGTGACTCCGTCTCAAAAAAAAAAAAAAGCAGGGACACAAACAGATATTCATATGCTCATGTTAATAGCAGCATTATTCACGATAATCAAATGGTAGAAGCAACTCAAGTGTCCATCAACAGATGAATGGATCAACAAAATATGGCATATACACATAATGGAATATTATTCAGCTTAAAGTAGGAATTTGCATAATGGAATATTATTCAGCTTAAAATAGAAACTTGGTATGTTTTTTGTTTGTTTGTTTGTTTTGAGATGGAGTCTTGCTCTGTTGCCCAGGCTGGAGTGCAGTGGCACGATCTTTGTTCACTGCAGCTTCCACCTCCCGGGTTTAAGTGATTCTCATGCCTCAGCCTCCCAAGTAGCTGGGACTACAGGCACCCACCACCACGCCCAACTAATTTTTGTATTTTTAGTGGAGAGGGGATTTCACCATGTTGGCCAGGCTGGTCTCGAACTCCTGACCTCAAGCAACCTGCCTGTCTTGGCCTCCCAAAGTGCTAGGATTACAGGCGTGAGCCACCACACCTGGAAAGCAGAAACAGAACTTCCCGAACTTTGAAGATATTATGTTAAGTGAAATAAGTCAGACACAAAAGGACAAAAACATACTGTATGATTCCACTTATATGAGGCACATACCCATAGAAGCAGAAAGTAGAATGGTGGCTGCCAGAGGCTGGGCCGGAGGAAACAGGGAATGGGGAGTTACAGTTTAATGGGTGTAGAATTTCAGTTTGGGAAGCTTAAATGTTCTGGAGATGAATGGTGGCAATAGTTGCACAACAATGTGGATGCTGCGGAACTGTACACCAAAAAATGATATCAATGGCATATTTTATATTATGTGTATTTTATCATGATTTTTTCTTTCTTTCTTTTTTGAGACACAGTTTCGCTCTGGTTGCCCAGGCTGGAGTGCCATGGCGCGATCTCAGCTCACTGCAACCTCCGCCTCCCAGGTTCAAGTGATTCTCTTGCCTCAGCCTCCTGAGTAGCTAGGATTACAGGCAACTGCCACCACACCCAGCTAATTTTTTTGTATTTTTACTAGAGATGGGGTTTCACCATGTTGGCCAGGCTGGTCTCGAACTCCTGACCTCAGGTGATCCACCCCCCACCCTTGGCCTCCCAAAGTGCTGGGATTACAGGAGTGAGCCACCACACCCAGCTTATCATGATTTTAAAAGGGGGAGAGAAGCATCATCCTGCTTAGTAGTAGGGAGGGCCTGGCTATGGGTTGGGTGGACAGCTGAGTTGGGATGAGTTGGAGAACAGGCTCACCTTGTCACAACTGGGAGGTGACAGGCGAGGAGGCTAAGCATGCCCTGCTAAGCCTTGAAGTCCAGATTGAGAAATTTGGGTTTGAGATCCTGAGTCACTTTTTGGGTCAAGTCTTTTTCTCCTGGTTAAAAAACAATTTCCCTGGGGTGGAGTAATCCAGGAGCTCTAAAGGTAGCAGGTTTTTGTTTCTTTGTTTGTTTTTGAGACAGAGTCTTGCTCTGTCACCAGGCTGGAGTGCAGTGGCGCAGTCTTGGCTCATTGCAACCTCCACCTCCTGGGTTTAAGCCATTCTCCTGCCTTAGCCTCCCAAGTAGCTAGGATTACAGACATGCGCCACCATGCCTGGCTAATTTTTGTATTTTTAGTAGAGACAGGGTTTCACCATGTTGGCCAGGCTGGTCTTGAACTCCTGACCTTGTGATCTGCCCGCCTCGGCCTCCCAAAGTGCTGGGATTACAGGCGTGAGCCACCGCGCCCGGCCCAAGGTAGCTGGTTAAATTAATGCGGATTGGTTTAGTCATCAGCCATCGGTAGGGGTTTTATCATCAGAGAGTGGGGACAGATGGCATAGGACATTGTTCAGGAGTCTGACAGCTCTGGGCTTGTGTTGTGATTTCTCCATTCCCTAGCAGTGTGCCCTAAACTAGTGAGTGCCACTGTTTCCTCATCTGTAAACTGGGGATAATCGCGACCTTGTGTAACAGGGTTAAAAGGAGAAAGAGTTACATGCTAAGTATTTGCCACTTCTGTCTTCTTTCTCCTGCCAAGGAGGAAGGGTGGCAGCTGGCGTGTTTGTATGCTGTTTCAAGAGAGGTGAGGCAGAGCAAAATCCAGAGTAGATCAAATTTCTTTGAATAAGAAAAGATGAAGGCAGGGCGTGGTGGCTCACACCTGTAATCCCAGCAGTTTGGGAGGCTGAGGCGGGCAGATCAGTTGAGGTCAGGAGTTCAAGACCAGCCTGGTCTGGGCGGATCAGTTGAGGTCAGGAGTTCAAGACCAGCCTGGCCAACATGGTGAAACCCCATCTCTACTAAAAATACAAAAACAAGCCAGGCATGGTGGTGCACACTGGTAGTCCCAGCTATTTGGGAGGCTGAGGCAGGAGAATTGCTTGAACCCAGGAGGCAGAGGTTGTGGTAAGCCGAGATTGCACCACTGCACTCCAGCCTGAGTGACAGAGCAAGAAGACAGCAACAGAACTAGGTTTGGGGTGTGGGAGGAGAGAAGCTGAACTGCTGTGCTGAGGACTGGGACTTGGGCAGGGATAGAAGCCCCTTGTGTTTTGTGAAAAAATTTCCTCTCTGTGCTTCCCCAAGAGACTCTTAGGAGAGACTTACTATGGTGCTTTCTAAGCAGCGTTGGAATCTCAGCCTTTTTTGAATGCTGGGACGAGCCTCCAGGTGGTCCAGTACATCTGGGTTCCATTTGCAAAATGTCTGACACATTTTAGGAGCTTAACAAAATGCTCAGTTATTCTACAAGAAGACAGATCTGGGAGCTGGAGAGATGAGGGCTGGGTATCTTCAAAGAGCAGACAAAACACCTTCCTGAGACACCAGGCCACTAGGTTAGGTTAAAGGAGTGTTAAGTCCCATGCCTTTCCTCTCTCTAGAGCTGCACTGTTCAGTGTGGTAGCCAATAGCCACAAATATTTGCATTGTATTATTTTATCTTATTTTTTTGAGACAGGGGTCTTACTCTGTTGCCCAGGCTGGAATGCAGTGGCACCATCTCAGCTCACTGTGACCTCTTCCTCCTGAGTTCAAGCAATTCCATGCCTCAGCCTCTTAAGTAGCTGGGATTACGAGTGCACACCACCACACCTGGCTAATTTTTGTATTTCTTAGTGGAGACGAGGTTTTGCCATGTTGGTCAGGCTGGTCTTGAACTCCTGACCTCAGGTGATCTGCCTTCCTCGGCCTCCTAAAGTGCTGGGATTATAGCCGTGAGCCACCATGCCCAGCTATAATTAAAAATGAAAAATAAAAATAAAAAATATGGTTCTCATTCACACTTAGCCATACATCAAGTGCCCAATAGCCACATGTTGATAGTGGCCACCACACTGCACAAAGCAGATATAGAATCTTTCCATCAGCATGGAAGGTTCTGTTGGACAGCACTGTGCTAGAAAGATGAGGAAAAAGTCCAAGTAAGTCGGTTTGTTTATATCCTGAATTGTTCCTCAAAGGATCTGAGGCAGCCGAGGACAGCCTGAGGCCATCAGACCAGAGCCCTGTGGCTGGAGCGGGGGAAGGCTGGCGTGTGGGCTGAACCCAGTCAGGAGTGGAGCCACAGAGAGAAGCAAGGCCCCAGTGGGCTGAGCTCCAGGACCCAGATAGGAAATGGGAGGAAGGTGGGGGTAGGGTTGTTGTGGGAGTGAGTGTCAAAGGACAAGGCCATGTGCAATCAGATGTTGAGCAATGAGTCTGCTGCGGGAAGAGGCTCCCCCGTTCCTCTTAGCAGCGTATGGTTCTCTGACCTGTTTAATCAAGGAGTCTCCTGTGCCCTGCTGTTCTCAAGTACAGATTCCAAATTCCAGCTAATCAGATGCAATTACAGGATATTGTTGGGTGCAAGTTCTGACTTGCAGCACATCGGGTAGGATGCCAGGCCTGGGTCCCTGCACGCTGCCTGGCTGGTATGTTTTCAGCAGCCGTCCTGGAGGCAGTGGGGCCAGGAGACATCCTTCCTGGTGGCGGTGCTGAGAGTGGAGAGGGTGAAGGGAACCAGGCCTGGGTGCTATCCTGCAGCACTTTCAAAGCAAAGATCTGCTCCAGGGATGGATTCTTCTTGAGGGCAAATCAGAGTTTAAAAAATATTCATTAAAAGTGACTTTGTGTTAAACTCATTTCTGGGGATTAAAGAAAAGCCAAACTTATATTAAGATCATTTTAATTTAAGCTTTGTTGGGAAGTTCGAAGATATCGCAGGGTGGGTTGGAGTGCCAAGGGAGCAGCTTCTTATTGCTTAATTTGAGATAATGTATTCCCGTAAGTTTTATTTTTACTTTCATTTTGAGGTATAACAGACTCACAGCAAAGCACACTCATCTTTACTGTACAGCTTGATAAATTTTTACATATGTATGTACCCATGCAATCTCCACCCAGATCAGAATACGGAACATTTCCAGCACCCTAAAAGGTTCCCTCACCTCCCTCCTGTCCATCAGTCTCGCCCCCCACAGGTAATCGCCGTTCTGATCTACCACCAACAATCAGCTTTGCCTGTTCTTGAACTTCATATAAATGGAATCATACGGTGGGTGCCCATTTGTTCCCTGGCTTCTTTTGCTCATAAGCCTGTGAATGATTTTCTTTCTTTCTTTCTTTGTTTTGAGACAGGGTCTTGCTTTGTTACCCAGGCTGGAGTGCAGTGGCATGATCACGGCTCACTTCAGCCTCAACCTCCCAGGCTCAAGCGATCTCACCTCAGCCTCCCGAGCAACTGGGACTACAGGTGCGCACCACCACGCCCAGTTAACTTTTTTTTTTTTTTTGTAGAGACAGGGTCTCACTATGTTACCCAGGCCAATCTTGAAATCCTGGGCTCGAGCGATCCTTCTGCCTCGGCCTCTCAAAGTGCAGGGATCACAGGCGTGAGCCAACGCACCCAGCCAGCCTGTGAACTTTTTTAGGAGAAATTTTTATAGCTACAGATTCATAGTCCTTTACCTGAAACCCTTGGGGCCAGATAGGTTTCCGAATTCAGATTTTTTCACCGTTTAGAAAAAAGCCATGGTGCGCACACTGTATATTATGAAAT
The DNA here is from genome assembly GCF_028858775.2 of Pan troglodytes. NCBI lineage: Eukaryota > Metazoa > Chordata > Mammalia > Primates > Hominidae > Pan > Pan troglodytes. The sequence continues at coordinate 42,956,417 of NC_072403.2, read as the reverse complement.
ACCCACCGCAGGATCTGGGGCAGCACCTGGTAAACACATAAATATTTTTAAGCAAAGTCCATGAATATTCACACACTAAATGGTGTAAATAAAGGCTGTAAATAGCCTTGCGTCAGTTGGAGGCCATTTTGTTGCCAAATAAGTTCATGTCAGGTTAAGTTCTGCAGTCAAATGTGTTATGATAAAACTTGTTTTATCATATGGTTTTCAGAAGTTCAGGGATTTTGAAATTGAGAATAGGGGATGGTGGACCTGTTAGTTTTGGACAAGCCTTTGGCTGTGTGGGAGACAAATCCCGAGTAGTCTCCCATGCAGAGGGAAGGTTGCAGAAACCCGCTGCCTCACAGGGGTATGGACTGCACTGTCCACCAGGACAGCCTCTCCCAACCACAGCTCTCAGAAGGTCCAGACGTGAACTCCTGACACCGAAGGCACATCTTTGCTGGGTGGGTATTTTCCTGGGATCTCTACCTTTGCTTAGATTTTCAAAAGAAACCTAATACTTAAATACGGTCTAGAGCCCCAGCTAGAAAGAGTCCTTGAGATCAAAGAATTGCTTAGCTAGAGCTCTCAGTTATAGACCTGAGTTTGTTTCTAAGGGACATGAGTCTCAATTAATTGGCGTTTCAGTGATTGGCAGGGGAGGGGATGAGAAGGGGCAGACATTGGAGATTGAGAGTGTGGAGAAAGATGGGGCAAGAGAAGTTAGGATGAGTGTGAGGGGAGCCAACAAGAGAATACACACAGGTCTCCATGCAGGACTGAGCAGGGGAGAGATCATCCCAGGGGCTGGGGGTTATGTCTTCAGTTTAGGAGCCTGCATGGAGCATCTACTATGTGCAAGGCGCTGGGGATGCAAAGATGAATAAGAGCTGCTCCCTGACAGTGATACCTATTTATGACTGTATTGCTCCTCTCTGAAGAGCTCTCTTTTCATTTCCTCCCTCCCTTCTCCACCCCACCTCCCCACCAAAGAAAACACACACACAGCCAGGAGTGGCCTTGAGGTTCAGGCCACAGGCTCCAGACCTTTTGGGCTCTTTCCTCCACTCCCAATCAAAGTGTCCGGGTCCAGGGGGATCATGTGAGGCCAGGAGTTTGAGACCAGCCTGGGCAACATTGCGAGACCCCATCTCTACAAAAAATTTTTTCTTTCTTTCTTTTTTTTTTTTTTTTGAGACAGAGTTTCCCTCTTGTTGCCCAGGCTGGAATGCAATGGCATGATCTTGGCTCACTGCAACCTCTGCCTCCCAGGTTCAAGTGATTCTCCTGCCTCAGCCTCCCGAGTAGCTGGCATTACAGGCATGCAAGATCACGCTTGGCTAATTTTGTATTTTTAGTAGAGATGGGGTTTCTCCATGTTGGTCAGGCTGGTCTTGAACTCCTGACCTCAAGTAATCTGCTCGCCTCTGCCTCCTAAAGTGCTGGGATTATAGGCGTAAGCCACCTTGCCCAGCACAAAAATTTAAAAATTAGCTGGTGTGGAGGTAGCACACCTATAGTTCCACCTACTCAGGAGGCAGAGGCAGGAGGATGGCTTGAGCCCAGGAGGTTGAGGCTGCAGTGAGCTATGATCATGCCTCTGCATTCCGGCACGGGTAGAGCAAGACCCTGTTTTGTTGTTGTTGTTGTTGTTTTTTTCAGACGGATTTTTGCTCTGTCGCCCAGGCTGGAGTGCAGAGGCTCAATCTTGGCCCACCACAACCTCCTCCTCCTGGGTTCAAGCAATTCTCCTGCCTCAGCCTCCTGAGTAGCTAGGATTACAGGCACGGGACACCACATCCAGCTAAGTTTTGTATTTTTAATAGAGACGGGGTTTCACCATGTTGGCCAGGCAGGCCTCGAACTCCCGATCTCAGGTGATTCACTTGCCTCGGCCTCCCAAAGTGCTTGGATTACAGGTGTGAGCCACTGTGCCCAGCCGACTCTGTCTCTTAAAAAAAATAAAAAATAAAAAGCCTGGGTCCTACATCCCATGTTGACAAAGCCCCTTGTAAAGGAAGGAATGCATTCTTTGCTGACAGTAATGTGCAGTTCATCAGGTGATAATGTTGATTAGAGGCATGGAGTGGTGTCACTGGAGTCTAGTTTCTCCCCATTACTTAGTTGTGCGACCTTGGGCAAGTCTCCTGCCCTGAGCCTTAGTTTCCTTATCTGTAGAATGAACTTAAGTCTATACTCCCTGCTTCACAAGGGTGTTGTGAGGATCAAAGGGAAGAATATGGAGGAAGACATAAGTGGTAAGTCTTGCCCATGTCTGAGCTATTCTTGTGATGTGCTTACTGTATTCCCACTTAAACAGGGAAGCTTCATTCTGCACTTTAGCACCTCAGGGATTGTACAGATTCCGTCCCCCTGCTAGGCACCTAGGGGCGCTATAGGGCTGTATGGCCTCATAGGTGACTCAGGAACAGATTCTCTGCACCCCAAATGTGGTTTCACTCTCTGGTTACAATGGTTCTTTGGAAAATAATAGTTGTTCATGGATGTTCATTACAGTGTTGTTTATGATAGGCCAAGAAAAGTTATTTTTCACTACAATCCCCAAGCCCAGTGTAGTACAAGTGCTCAAGAAATGGATAAAGACTCACAGACCCCACTTCCCATCCTCCTCAATGCCTCCTTTTGTGCTAATGAGGTAGACCCCTTCCCTAGCATGCAAGGATTAAATAAGGAGCTGGGGCAAGAGCCATGTGTAGCCTAGAACCTGAGAGTTTAAAATGGTCTTCAACATGAGCAACAGTCCTATTCCTTGGAATGTTTCTGTACAACAAAGATGGAAGTATGTGGCCGGGCGCAGTGTCTCATGCCTGTAATCCCAGCACTTTCGGAGGCCAAGGCAGGCAGATCACAAAGTCAAGAGATTGAGACAATCCTGGCCAACATGGTGAAACCCTGTCTCTACTAAAAATATAAAAAATTAGCCGGGCGTGGTGGTGGGCGCCTGCGGTCCCAGCTACTCGGGAAGCTGAGGCAGGAGAATGGCCTGAACCCCAGAAGTGAAGATTGCAGTGCACCAAGAGCGCGTCACTGCATTCCAACCTCATGACAGAGCGAGACTCCGTCTCAAAAAAAAAAAAAAGATGGAAGTATGAGAATGCTCATCATAACAGGGTTATTTATAATAGCAGTAAGTTGAAAACAACCATAATAATGTTCATCCATTGAGGGATGCTGGAATAAACCATGGCATACGCGTGCAATTGGCTTCTCTGCAGCCATGATGAATAATGCATTTCCTACATGATGTTCCATAGACTCAAGCCCCAAGAGGATCCCTCAAGGGATTTCATGGTGAAATGTGTTTAAGAAGTGCCAGTCTCTGCTTGATGATTCAGAACACACATTAGTAAATTAGAGACTCCAAGAAGTCCTTCAGCAAAACAGCCCATTTAAGTTGGCATAAGCCTATGCATCTCAAACAGTTGGTGGAAGACTCCCAATTAATAGCAAAATGGTCCTAGTGTTCTGTGGAGCCAATTTGGGAAATACCTGTGTAGCAGACACAAGTGGAAAGAGTTGAGTGAAAAATGCAGATTTTGAGAGTCTTTGCAGCATGATTTAAACAAATAAACTTATGTATATTTGTATTTGAAAAACGTCTAGCAGGATGCGTGCCAGAACTTTAATAGTAGTTGAGGCCATGGGATTATAGGTGATTTTTATTTTCTTCTTTGTTTTCATCTTTTAGGTTATTTGGGATTTCTAAATTGCCTTTCATCACTGTATATAACATTTTATTTTATTTTTTCAAGAGATAGGGTCTCACTCTGTTGCCCATGCTGGAGTTCAGTGGCTATTCACAGGCACAGTCATAGCACCATTGCAGCCTGGAACTCTTGGACTCAAGCAATCTTCCTGCCCTAGCCTCCCAAGTAGCTGGGATTACAGGCACGTGCCACCACGCCCGGCTCTATATAACTTTTAAAATTAGTAAAAAAAGAAAAAAAAAGCCAGCCGTCAAGAAAAGGATCCAGGGACAGCTGAAGACACTTTCATAGCGCTGCTGCACCTAGAGGAGCTGGGGCCTCCAGCTCCAAGAAGAAGCTAGGTCCTTATTTAGGCAGAGACATCCCGAGAGCCCACATTCCAGTGGGAATCCTTCCCAGAGCATTCCTCCTCCAGCACCGCCGCGGCCAGCTGCAGCCTGGCTGCTCCCTCACAGGGCCTCCCTCTCCTTTGGTAGCAGCCGCTGCTGGCCCGGGCCAAGCTGCACATCTGGACCTCATTAAGAGCCGCCAGCACCAAAGCCGGCACATCTGGCCGCCGTGAGACAGAGTGCAAGGCAGGGCAGCAAAGGGGCAGGGGCATGTCAGGACAGGGCTGCCCATGTGGGCTCCAAGGCAGCCAGGGCTCCTCTGAGACATCTGGAAGTGGGAAGGTGGTGGGCGGCTGGCCGCAGACGGTGTGCTGCTTGCTGGCGGGGCTGGCTCTGGCCCCTCTGGATGCAGCAGAGTCGTGCCCTGGCTGGCAGAGGCCTTTTAGGCTGAAGGGGGCAGGTCTGGCAGAGAGACAGGTACTCAGGACTCCAAGCACAGTGCTCTTGCTCTTGGGGAGGGCTGGAGCTGGGAGCAGTCTCAGGACCATGTTGAAAAGAAAGACTAGACAGGAATGGGGTTGCCTAGCTCTGTGGTGACCAAGCTGTGTGGCTGCAGGTCAGGAGGCAGGTTTTCTACATCGGGAAGGAGAATTCCCATGTATGAAGTTAGAGGGGAGGAAGTGTAATGAGGCACCTTGGAAACAGAGCTTGCCTGCTGCCTGCTGCCTCCTGCCTTTTTCCTACACGAGGACATGCACAGGTCCCTGGCTCTACCCCTGTGGCACCATTATTTTTCCCTTTGGTGCCTGTGAATCTAAGGCTTTGTCAGCCCTGCCAATTTTTTCTTTGCGACAACAGCAGATGCTCCTAAGATCCTTTCCAAAGTCAGGCAGAGATCAAAGAAACCAACTAGTCGATCGAGTGCAAGAATCTACCAGCCCTTTCCCTTTATCCTACAGCCTTAGACCTCAAATTGGTCCCACATGAATGGTACCCACCAGATTCTCCTGCCTCTGCTCTCCATCTTTAGCCCCTGCCCACCACAGCAAGGGGGTCCACGTACCCACTCTAGTGCCCTCTGAAGAGGCCACAGCAAGAAAATTCTCAGATCTAGTGGGTGCCAGCCACTGAGGTAGAAGTGAAGGGACTATTGCAGAAAGTAAAAGGGCTTCACAGTAAACAGATGGGTCCAAAACCCAGCTACTTAACTTCTTTGAGCACCAGTTTCCTCATCAATAAGATGAGGATACCTCTTACACAAAGAACTATTTTAGGTTCTGTAATAGAAATATAATAGAGTCCGGCTGGGCATGGTGGCTCACATGTGTAATCCCAGCACTTTGGGGGGCTGAGGTAGGCAGATCACCTGAGGTCAGGAGTTTGAGACCAGCCTGGCCAACATGGCGAAACCCCGTCTCTACTAAAAATACGAAAATTAGCCAGGCAGGGTGGTGAGCGCCTGTAATCACAGCTACTCAGGAGGCTGAGGCAGGAGAATCGCTCGAACCCAGGAGGCAAAGGTTGCAATGAGCTGAGATCATGCCAGCCTGGGTGACAGAGTGAGACTTCGTCTCAAAAAAAAAGAAAAAAAAAAAGAAATATAATAGAGTTACATGTTTCTCCAATAGAAATGTAATGTAATTACATTTGTAATGGGGGGGGGTATTTTACACTTTTCATTCTGGAATGATTTTAGATTTACAGAAAAGCTACAAAGATAGTACAGTGGGTTCCAGTAAACCCTTCACCCGCTTCTCCTAAGGTTGACATCTTGCATAACCAAGGCACATTTGCCAAAACTGAGAAATTAACATTGGCACAATACTATTAATTAAACTACAGACTTTTTTCAGATTTCACCAGATTTTCCAACACATATGTGATTTAAATTTTTCTATTAGGCACACTTAAAAAAGTAAAGAGAAACAAATGATATTAATTTTAATAATATACTTTATTTAACCAAAAATATCCAAACTATTGTCACATCAGCATTAATCAATATGAAAAGCATAATGAATGAGATATTTCACATTTGTTCTCTTTTTTTGTTGTTGTTTTTTTGAGATGGAGTCTCAGTCCGTTGCCCAGGCTGGAGTGCAATGGCGTGGTCTCGGCTCACTACGACCTCCACCTCCTGGGTTCAAGTGATTGTCCTGCCTCAGCCTCCCAAGTAGCTGGGATTACAGGTGCCCGCCACCACACCCAGCTAATTTTTGTATTTTTAGTAGAGATGGGGTTTCACCATGTTGGCCAGGCTGGTCTCAAATGCCTGACCTCAGATGATCCACCTACCTCAGCCTCCCAAAGTGCTGGCATTACAGGCATGAGCCACCATGCCCAGCCCACATTCTCTTTTTTAATGGTAAGTCTTCTAAACCAGTGTGGATTTTAAGCTCACAGCGCATCCCAATTGGGACACTAAATTTTCCCTGGACATACTTGATGTGCAGTTAGGCATTCACAAAATGTAGAGTGGAAACAGTAGCTTCACATACCCAAGTTGTTCCAAACATACTTAAAAGTTTTAAAAGTCTTCTGATAATGGAATTATCAGTTTTTAAATTTAAAATAAAATTTTAAAAATGCATTTCCGGCCGGGCGCAGCGGTTCATGCCTGTAATCCCAGCACTTTGGGAGGCCGAGGCAGGTGGATCACTTGAGGTTGGGAGTTTGAGACCACCCTGACCAACATGGAGAAACCCCATCTCTACTAAAAATACAAAATTAGCCCGGGCATGGTGGCACATGCCTGTAATCCCAGCTACTCGGGAGGCTGAGGCGGGATAATCGCGTGAACCTGGGAGGCGGAGGTTGCAGTGAGCCGAGATTGTGCCATTGCACTCCAGCCTGGGCAACAAGAGTAAAACTCCGTCTCAAAAAAAAAAAAATGTATTTCCTCAGTTGTACTAGTGCTTGATAGTCACATATGGCTAGTGACTGCCATATTAGACAGCCCGGGTTTAGAGGATTAAATGAGATGATGTATGGGGAACAGTGACCAGCACATGGTAGGTGTTCAGTTGATGGTGTCTATTGTTGTTACTGAAGCCTAGAGTTGCTTCTGATGAAATCCAATTTCTAACGTAATCTTTCATGTGTATCCACTGCCAGGTATAATGGAAGGATGCAGAGAAAGATCTTGGTCAGGGAAGAGAAAAAATGGAGGAGGGATGAGATGAAGACACCTCGTGCTTCTGTAGGCCTTTCATGGGCTGGGCTCCCACTCAGGAGCACCTTCACTCTCCTCCATTCAATGCTCCTGACCGTCTTCCTTCAGGGCAGGCACTGTTACTTATCCCTGTGCACAGATAGAAAACCGGGGCTCTGAGAGTTGAAGCAATGGGAAGGCAGGGAGCCTTGAGCTCCCACCCAGCCACTGCTGGTCTCATTCTGAGGTATGGATCCTCATCCCCTCTTGGGGCCTCAGTTTCCCCAAAGGGGTTAAGTAAATGAGAGTGAGGTTGGTTTGGATTACTGGATCTGTCTCTGAAATTTTAGGATTATTCAAATGGGACATTTGGCTGGCCCTCACCTTGCAAAATTCACCCAAAGCTGATTTGTAAATAGGTAAATAGATGAGAGCGAGAGTGAGAGAGAGAGAAAGTGAGAGAGAGGGAGCGCACATGCACTCGTTTTTCGATTCACAGTTGGGGGTCGCGGCTGCCATGTAGTTTGTAATATTTGTGTCCACAGCAGGTTGGGACACCCTCTTCCAGTCTTGAGGTGCCTAGGAAACCTAATTAATTATGGAATAATGGAGCGCAGCTTGTGCTAATATAGAACCAGGGCCGAGGGAGTTAGGTGTCTCAGGGGATATTTATAACAAGCTGTGGCAGTCTGGTGAGTCACTGCTCTGCTCTCCAAGAGGACACACCTGCCTCTAAGAAGAGGAGGCCGCCACTCTCCAGTCAGGCCCCTCTTCCCGGGCAGGGCTGGAGACACACACACTGTTGGGCAATCCTCTCCACTTCTTTAGTCTCCCGTGGGATACCAATCATTACACTCCATCCCTCCTCCATTTCAGCAGAATTTCCCAGCAACCTCCCACTTCCCAGACTGAGGCTGTGCTGTCCACTGATGATGCTACAGACCATTTGTACCCTGGGAACATCTCATTCCAGAGAGATTTCTTCTGGGAAGGTTTCCTGTGGTCAAGCCAAGCTGTGCAGCTAGGCTCTTGGGCAGCTTCCATCCAGGGCCAATTCTTCCTGGACATAGAAAGGCAAAGTCTGGAGAGGGGAAGGGGACGAGCATTTGTTGAGCCCTTTTTCTGTGCTCTTAGGCAGAACACTTGGTATCCTGTAAGCTCACTAAAGTGTCACAATAAGCTGTGTATTGGGTTCCATCATCCATGTTTAACAGATACAGCAACTGAGGCTTAGGGGAAAGCAGCTAAAAGGAATACACAGCTAGAACGTGCCAGAGTCAGGGTTCTAACCCAGGCCTGCCTAACACCATCCTAAGCTATAGGACTAGTGGTACAAGACACTTTACACACACACACTCACTTAATTCTCAAAAAATTGAGTTGAGGGCAAAGTCAAACAGAAAAGGACATATAACCTCCCAACTAATAGAGGGGAAAATTCAGTAGCAAAAAGAAAAACATAAAAAACAACAACAACAAAAAACCCTAATACCAAAAGAAAGGGAAAAAAGGAGAGAAAAACAAACATAGGACAGATGAAATCAATAGCAAGCACAGAGTAGATTTAATTCCATATATATCTGTAATTACATTAAATATAAATGGACTAAATGCTCCTATTAAAAGATAAAGATTGTCAGAATGGATAAAGAACAAATCCCAACTCTGGGGTTTACAAGAGATACACCCAAAGCATAAGGGTACAGGAAGGTTGAGGGGAGAGCCGAAGAGTGAATCAGGGGTTTTTGAGGCTGCAGGACACACTCTGTCTTCCAGATCTCAGCCCTCTGACTTGTCCCTTTCTTGCTTTGGCCTCAGTCATCCTCAGTGACTTCTGGCCTAGCAGTGTTGTTCAATGGAGGGCACTCAGGCACTGGCCTTAGATGAATCAACCATGTGACCCTGGACTTTCTTGGGCAACCTGAGCCTTCATGTCCTCCTCTGTAAAACAGAACAAGGATTCATACCTCACAGGGCTGCTGTAAGAATTAGAGACCAGAAAAAAAAAAAAAAAATGGCACACAAAATTTGAATTATGTTAATTTTTTGCTATAATACATTATAATTTTACATGTGCCTATGTAGTAGATAAGGCCCTATGGGCTGCCCCTGACAGTCTGATAGAACATGAGAGCCTTTTTCATGTGTGTTTTTGGTGAGGGCCGTGTGTATGTGAGGTGCATCCACTCTTCCTCCCAGGCTCGGCAATTCAAGTAGGGCCGGGGGATGGGGTAACTCTAGGATGCCCTCTTCCTGTTTGTTTGCAAGCCTGACAAATCTGTTGCTCTCTGTCTTTGATTAGGTCATACTCCTGTTCAGACCCTAGCCTTGGTGACTTCCTACTGTTCGTGTGGCAGGGTCCCTCCTGTCTCAAAGGCCTCTCTCTGATGGCCTGCCTGCCTGCCTGCCTGCCTTCCTTCCTTCCTTCCCTTTTTTTTCAGACTGAGTTTTGCTCTTATTGCCCAGGCTGGAGTACAATGGCGTGATCTTGGTCACTGCAACCTCTGACTCCTGGGTTTAAGCGATTCTCCTGCCTCAGCCTCCCGAGTAGCTGGGATTACAGGCATTTGCCACCACGCCTGGCTAATTTTATATTTTTAGTAGAGATGGGGTTTCTCCATGTTGGTCAGGCTGGTCTCGAACTCCCGACCTCAGGTGATCTGCCCGCCTTGGCCTCCCAAAGTGCTGGGATTACAGGCGTGAGCCACCGCGCCTGGCCTGCTGATGGCATGCTTTCTGCCCCCTCCTTCTGCATGTGGACTTGCCCCTGCAGGCAAACCACTCAGCCCTTCCTGCATCCCCTGCCAAGCTTGGTGGGATCTCCTTACCATCCCCATCGAAGGCTGCCCCTCCTCCTTTGTCATTCAGCTTCACACTCCCTGATCTGCAATTCTAAAAACCAAAAGCTCTAAAAAAGCAGACTTCTTTTCCCCCCTACAAGTTTGATATAAACTCATTTGGCCACAAACCTGACCTGACCTGGTGTGAGGTTATTTAAAAATCTTTACGTTGTCTCTCACTGCTCAGGCATTTTCCTGCAGAAATTTGCTGTGTTTAATTAAGGGCACTGCCCAGACCCTGCTGGAGTGTTATGTAGTGTCAGCACATGCATCGGGTGAACTTTCTGAAACCGCAAAGCTCTGGCCCCAGGGCTTTGGGTGAGGGTGTGAGCCTGCCACTGTGACAGCCTGAGGGCCCTTCCTGTGCTGTGCCTTCTGTACTTATCTCCCCTCCTATTCACAGCTCTGCAAGGTGGGCATCAGCCACTCCATTGCACCAATGAGGACACTGAATCCCAAGGAATCCAGCTGGGAAAGTGGCTGAGCCAATTCCTTCTGAGTGCTCAGCCTCCCGCACTTTCTCTTTTCTTTATATCAAGCTCCTCTCCTTCCCTCAAGGGCCAGCCCTCTGCTCCCACACCCTTCTCTATCCTGTTGATGCTCCTGGGACTTTCATGTATTAGAATGCCCAATTTCATTCATCTAACATTATTTATTGCGGGCTTCTCACACTCCAATGTGCACATAAACATCTTACAGTAATGATCCTAATTCACCTGCTCTGGGTCTGACATTCTGCCTCCCTAATAAGCTTCCAGGTCCTGTTGGACCCCACTTTGGGGAATAAGGGGTAAGGGAACAGGTAAGCATACAGAGTTTTTGTTTTGTTTTTGTTTTTGTTTTTGTTTTTTTGAGACGGAGTCTCTCTCTGTCGCCCAGGCTGTTGTACAGTGGCGCAACCTCCACTCACTGCAACCTCCGCCTCCCGGGTTCAAGCGATTCTCCTGCCCCAGCCTCCCGAGTAGCTGGGATTGCAGGCGAGTGCCTCCACACCCGGCTAATTTTTGCATTTTTAGTAGAGACGGGGTTTCACCATGTTGGTCAAGCTGGTCTTGAACTTCTGACCTCGTGATCCACCCACCTCGGCCTCCCAAAGTGCTGGGATTACAGGCGTGAGTCACCGTGCCCGGCCTTGTTTTTGTTTTGAGTCAGGGTCTCACTCTGTTGCCCAGGCTGGAGGGCAGTGGTGCGGTCATGGCTCAGTGCAGCCTTGACCTCCCAGGCTCAAGTGATCCTCCCACCTCAGCTTCCTGAGAAGCTGGGACTACAGGCACGTGCCATCATGGCTGGCTAATTGTTATATTTTTTTGTAGAGACGGGGTCTCACTATGTTGCCTAGGGTAGTCTCAAACTCCTGGCCTCCAACAGTCCTCCCACCCCAGCCTCCCAAAGTGCTGGGATTACAGATGTGAACCACCACACCCTGATAGCATACAGAATTGAATAATAAACACAACTCAGTGGTGGCAGAGCCAGGCTTTGAACCCAGAAAGCCTGGCTTCAAAATCTGTGCTGTTAACTACTATGCAGCCCACAAGTTGGAGGGTTGGACCCTGTCCGTGGAGTGTGATGAAGCAATCACTGCAAGCACAGCTGGCGATGCCAGAGCACTGAGGGGAAGTCTGGGCTCCTTTTGACAACACGGTTAATTTTCTTTTTTTCTTTTTGACATGGAGCCTTGCTCTGTCACCTGGGCTGGAGTGCAGTGGCGCCATCTCAGCTCACTGCAACCTCCGCTTCCCAGGTTCAAGCGATTCTTGTGCCTCGGCCTCCCAAGTAGCTGGGATTACAGGCACGTGCCACTACACCCAGCTAATTTTTGTGTTTTTAGTAGAGACAAGGTTTCACCATGTTGGCCAGGCTGGTCTTGAACTCCTGAACTCAGGTAATCCACCCACCTCGGCCTCCCAAAGTGCTGGGATTACAGGTGTGAGCCACCGTGCCCGGCCTCAGCTTGCAGTTTCTCATAGCTATTCCTAAGCACACTTCCAGTGAACTGTGGACTAAGAAACCAACTGCCCAAGCTCCTTAGAATTACATATAAAGTAAAGGTTTATAGGTACAGAGAGAGGGAACAGCAGTTTCTTGAAGACTCGGATGCTTCAGCTTTTATGCATGGAATTTATGAGGTTCAGTTTGGTTGCTCGTTTACATATCTTTGCTAATTTCCTGGTTCATGGCTATGTTTTTGAGAGTTGAGGGGGCTGGATAAGCATCCTTTCTCTCTGTGATTTTCAAACTGGAATGTGATCAGACTCCTAGGGGAGCTCTTCGAATCTGCAGAGAATCCTAATCCATACTCGGAGGGTGGGATTTGGACCTCTACATTTTGCGAAACTGCATTTGGAACCGTCAGCACTTATTGAGCACCTACCGTATGCTCACAAGTGCTGGACACTATGGACAGAAAACCTATGCAGCCATCATGCATTATGTTACTACCAAGCCCTCATGCATTACAACATTTGAGTTGCAGTAGACAAGTTGAAACACATGAAGCAACTAAGGCCAGTTCACCTTCAAACAGAGAAGGCTAGCGGCAGTGGTAGCACAGCACAGTGAAGGCCTCTTCTGGGAGGAAAGGGAGACCACTCAGTGTGATGAAAACAGCCTGGACATGAGGTCAGCAAACCTGGTTCTGAGTTTCTCCTCTCTAATCTACCTGCCAATGGACTCGTATCCTCTCTGAACATCAGTTTCTTCATCTATTACATGGGGATAAGGTGTTCTCCCTCCCACGTTTGTTGTGATGAGAGAATGCCTGGGAAAGCACCATGTAAACTGTGAAGTGCTGTTTGCACATGTGCAGTGAGGGTCCTGCAGGCTACAGGGAGCACAGACCCACTCTGGTTGCTCCAGTGATGAGGCTTTATTGTAAAGCTAAGCAGCAGGGTGGGAAGCCAGGGAGGGCCTCAGCAGACAAAGAGCAGCCCTCCTGGAGGAGAAGAACCTCTTTCTGGAGTCCTTGGAGGCTCAGGCCAAGGCCAATTATGGATCCTTTCTGCCTGATGTCTTCTGCTACCTCCTGGCTTCCACCTCCTGGCCCCTGCCCACTACCTTCTCCTATGTAGCCCTTGCCTGTGGCCCACTTTGTGGTCCTCTGGTTTTCAGGCAGTCCCGTGAGAGACAGTCTGATGGGCTTGGTAAGTCACTGTCTAGTGTAGAAGGTCTCCACTGGGCAGTCTTTTTGCTGGGCTACCTCTCCCGCATATCCAGTCCATAAATGTCTGCCTTCGTGTCAGGCCAAACTTTGCCCTGGCAGTTGTGGCCAGGGTGTGGGCTTTTATGTCCCAGCGGTGCACAGGAGCGCCCGTGGGGGCTGTGGGCACAGCTCACTCTCAGAGACAGCAGTGCAGGCTGTCGATCCGTCACAGAATGTGAGCGATTTTTATAGAGGGAAGATGGCACTAACGCAGTTAATCTACCCAGCAAACAGCACCTGCCTGTCACATCTCACGTGCCACTCAGTGAGGGCCAGCTGCAGGCCACATTGTACAATCCCGGAAGGTTGTGGTGCCCTCGGTCTCCACGTTCTTCGGGTTTCCCTGGTGGATGACACTGTCTTCTCACTGCCCCTCTGCCCCCAGGCACTGGCATTCCTGTGTGTGCTCCCCAGTCCCGTGACTAAAACCTGCCCTTAGCATTTCTATAGAGGATGTTCACCGCAGCATTGGACACAGTAGAGAAAAATTAGGACCAGCTTACGTGTCCAGAGTGAGGGGAGTGGTTACCTATATTATGTATATTTCTATGACTGTGCATGTATGAGGGGACTTCATAAAGTTTGTGAAAAAATGGGATTAAAAGATACAAATAAAAAACATAAACTTATTTATTAACATAAGCTCCATCGAGTTCAAAATACTTCTGTAGGTGATGATACCAGCCATGTAGTCCATCCCTAAAGAACTGAGCGTCCTGGGAATTTAAGTGTGTCAATGCAGTCTTTTTAATATTATTAACTGAAGAAAAATGGCTCCCCTTTAAATATTTTAAAATTTATTTTATTTATTTATTTGAGATAGAGTCTCACTCTGTTGCCCAGGCTGGAGTGCAGTGGAGTGATCTCCGCTCACTGCAACCTCAGCCTCCCAGGTTCAAGCTCGTGCCTCAGCCTCCCGAGTAGCTGGGATTACAGGAAGCTGCCACCATGCCCGGCTAATTTTTGTATTTTTAGTGGAGATGGAGTTTCATCATGTAGGCCAGGCTGGTCTCAAACTCCTAACCTCAAGTGATCTGCCTGCCTCAGCCTCCCAAAGTACTGGTATTACAGGTGTGAGCACTTTGGGAGGCTGAGGCCGGCAGATCACCTGAGGCCAGGAGTTCGAGACCAGGCTGGTCAACATGAAACGCAGTCCCAGTCTCTACTAAAAATACAAAAAATTAGCTGGGTGTAATGGAGGGTGCCTGTAATCCTAGCTACTCGGGAGGCTGAGGCAGGAGAATTGTTTGAACCCAGGAGGCGGAGGTTGCAGTGAGCTGAGATTGTGCCGCTACACTCCAACCTGGGCTACAGAGCGAAACTGTCTCCAAAAAAAAAAAAAAAAAAGGAAACAGAAGTTATAGGAGCCACACTGAGATGTCTAATGCTTTCCGATTGAAACGCTTGCAAAATTGCCCTTGTATGTTGAGAGGAATGAGCAGGAGCATGGTTGTGGTGGAGAAGGACTCCTTGGTGAAGCTTTCCCAGGTATTTGCCTGCAAAAGCTTTGGTGAACTTTTTCAAAACACTCTCATAATTAGCATATATTATTGTGATTTGGCCCTCCAGAAAGTCAACAGGCAAAATGCCTGCAGCATCTCAGAAAACAGTTGCCATGATCTTTGCTCTTTTATTTTTTTAATTTATTTGTTTTTTGAGACGAAGTCTTGCTCTTGTCACCCAGGCTGAAGTGCACTGGTGCGATCTCGGCTCACTGCAAACTCCACCTCCCAGGTTCAAGAGATTCTCCTGCCTCAGCCTCCCGAGTAGCTGGGATTACAGGCGCCTGCCACCGTGCCTGGCTAATTTTTGTATTTTTAGTAGAGACGGGGGTTTCAATGTGTTGACCAGGCTGGTCTCGAGCTCCTGACCTCAGGTGATCCGCCCGCCTCGGCCTCCCAAAGTGCTGGGATTACAGGCGTGAGCCAACGCACCTGACTGCGCTTTTATTTTGATTTTTTGAGACAATGTCTCACTTTGTCACCCAGGCTGGAGTGCAGTGGCACGAACATGGTTCACTGTAGCCTTGACTTCCCAGGCTCAAGTGATCCTCCCACCTCAGCCTCCCGAGTAGCTGGGACTACAGGCGCATGCCACCATGCCTGGCTAATTTTTGTATTCTTTGTAGAGATGGGATTTCGCCATGTTGCCCAGGCTGGTCTTGAACCCCCGAGCTCAAGCGATCCACCCACCTTGGCCTCCCAGAGTGCTGGGATTACAGGCATGAGCCACTGCCCCCAGCTGATCTTCACTCTTGACTGGTCCACTTTTGCTCTGACTTTCACCTCTTGGTAGCCATTGCTTTAATTGTGCTTTGTCTTCAGGATCGCACTGGTAAAAGCCCTGTTTCATCTCCTGTTCCCGTTACAGTTATTTGAAGAAATGCTTCAGGATCTTTTTTTTTTTGAGATGGAGTCTCGCTGTGTCACCCAGGCTGGAATGCAGTAGCATGAGCTCAGCTCACTGCAACATCCGCCTCCCGGGTTCAAGTGATTCTCTTGCCTCAGCTTCCCAAGTAACTGGGATTACAGGCATGCACCACCAAGCCCAGCTAATTTTTGTACTTTTAGTAGAGACGGGGTTTCACCATGTTGGCCAGGTTGGTCTCAAACTCCTGACCTCAAGTGATCTGCCCGCCTCCGCCTCCCAAAGTGCTGGGATTACAGGCATGAGCCACCATGTCTGAGACGCTTCAGGATCTTGATCCCACTTGTTTGAAATTTCCATTGAAAGCCCTGCTGTTGTCTGCAGCTGATCTGGGCACAATGGCTTCTGGGCACAAACTTCGGAGTAGGAAGTTTGCTCAACTTTGATTTTTTAGTCGGAACTGTGTAAGGTGAACCACTTGAGATGTCTATGGTGTTGGTTGTTGTTTCTGCTGTAAATCATTGGTTCTTTTCAATTAGGGCGTGCACAAGATTAATTCTTCACAAATTGCTCTAGATGGGCTGCCGCTGCAGGTTCCATCAATCTTGTTTTGTTCCTTATTAAAATGAGTTGGCCAGGCACGGTGGCTCATACCTGTAATCCCGGCACTTTGGGAGGCCGAGGTGGGCGGATCTCGAGGTCAGGAGTTCAAGACCAACCTGGCGAACATGGTGAAACCCCCTCTCTACTAAAAATACAAAAATTAGCCAGACGTCCTGGCGCGTTCCTGTAGCCCCAGCTACTTGGGAGGCTGAGGCAGGAGAATCGCTTGAACCCGGGAAGTGGAGGTTGCAGTGAGCCGAAATCGCACCATTGCACTCCAGCCTGGGCGACAGAGCAAGACTCCGTCTCAAAAAAAAAAAAAGTCCAGGTGTGGTGGCTCACACCTGTAATCCCAGCACTTTGGGAGGCCGAGGCGGGCGGATCACAAGGTCAGGAGATCGAGACCAGCCTGGCTAACACGGTGAAACCCCATCTCATCTAATTCTTTAAAATACAAAAAATTAGCCGGGTGTGGTGACGTGCGCCTGTAGTCCCAGCTACTCGGGAGGCTGAGGCAGGAGAATGGCGTGAACCCGGGAGGCGGAGTTTGCAGTGAGCCGAGATCACGCCACTGCACTCCAGCCTGGGTGACAGAGTGAGACTCCGTCTCAAAAAAAAAAAAAAGAAAAAGAAATCCCGTCTCTATTAAAAATACAAAAATTAGATGGGCGTGGTTGTGGGCGCCTGTAATCCCAGCTACTCGGGAGGCTGAGGCAGGAGAATCACTTGAACCTGGGAGGCAGAGGTTGTGGTGAGCCGAGATCATGCCCTTGCACTCCAGCCTGGGTGACAGAGCGAGACTCCATCTCAAAAAAAGAAAAAAAGAAAGAAAAATAAATTATCCACTTGTATAATAAACTGCTGATTTGGGGGGGCATTTTCCCCATATACTTATTGTAAAGCATCAGTGATTTCACCATTCTTCCACCCAAGCTTTACCATAAATGTGACATGTGTTCTTGCTTCAATTTTAGCCGAATTCTTGTTGCTCTGAAAGGAGCTCTTTTCAAACTGAGATCTTATTTTTCTTAGTGCCTAAAACCAGTTTTTTGTTTTTGTTTCTGTTTTTCTGTTTTTGAGACAGGGCCTCACTTTGTCACCCAGGCTGTAGTGCAGTGGCACGATCATGGCTCACTGCAGCCTCGACCTCCTGGACTCAAGTGATCCTCCTACCTCAGCCTTCCAAGTAGCTGGGACCACAGGTGAACACCACCATGCTTGGCTAATTTTTAAATTTTATGAAGAAATGTGGGTCTCCTTATATTGCCCAGACTGGTCTCGAACTCCTGGGCTTAAGTGACCCACCCTCCTTGACCTCCCAAAGTGTTGGGATTATGGGTGTAAGCCACTGTGCCCTGCTGCCTAAAACTAGATCTTCTTTGGCCATGTTATAACTTTAGTATGACTTTATTTTGGTGCAAAAGAAAAATTGAAATTCATGCAGGTTTTTTCATAATACACATTTTTTATTAACTTTTTGAAGACCTCTTGTATACATTAAAACTATATGAGCAAAGAACATTTAATGACATGGTACAATAATAAAGGAAAGCGTCATTTCGGCATCATTAATATGTGTAAATAGGAATGTGTCTGTGTACCTACATTTATACACTGTACATAATTTACATAGAAAAAGACTGGAAAATTTTATATCAATATGATAGTTGTGGTTATCTCTGGGTGATTTTTTTTTTTTTTTTTTGAGACGGAGTCTCTCTCTGTCACCCAGGCTAGAGTGCAGTGGCGTGATCTCAGCTCACTGCAAGCTCTGCCTCCCGGGTTCACGCCATTCTCCTGCCTCAGCCTCCCGAGTAGCTGGGACTACAGGTGCCCGCCACCATGCCCGGCTAATTTTTTGTATTTTTTGGTAGAAACGGGGTTTCACCGTGTTAGCCAGGATGGTCTGGATCTCCTGACCTCGTGATCCACCCACCTAAGCCTCCCAAAGTGCTGGGATGACAGGCGTGAGCCACCGCACCCAGCCGATTTTTTTTTTAATTAAAAAATTTTTGGGGGCCAGATGTGGTGGCTCATGCCTATAATCCCAGCATTTTGGGAGGCCGAGGGGGGTGGATCACCTGAGGTTGGGAGTTTGAGACCAGCCTGACCAACATGGAGAAACCCCATCTCTACTAAAAGTACTAAATTAGCGGGCACGGTGACACAGGCCTGTAATCCCAGCTACTCGGGAGGCTGAGGCAGGAGAATCACTTGAACCCGGGAGTCAGAGGTTGCGGTGAGCTGAGATTGCGCCATTGTACTCCAGCCTGGGCAACAAGAGTGAAACTCCGTCTCAAAATAAATAAATAAATAAAATAAAACATTTTTTTGGCTAGGTGTGGTGGCACACGCCTATAATCCCAGCACTTTGGGTGGTTGAGGTGGGAGGATTGTTTGAGGCTAGGAGTTTGAGACCAGCCTGGGCAACATAGTGAGACCTTGTCTCTACTAAAAATTAATGAATATATTTTTAACACTTTTTTTTTGTAGAGATAATGTCTTGCTATATTGCCCAGGCTGGCCTCGAACTCTTGGGCTCAAGTGATCCTGCTTCAGCCTCCTGAGTAGTTGAGACTATAGGTGTGCACCACCATACCTGTCTTCTGGGTGATATTTTATAAGCAAGTATTATTTTTGTTTTTTTATTTATGCTTTTCTCTTTTTTCCACATTTTCTACAAGAAATGTGTTACTTTTATAATCAGGAAAACAACACCCATAAATATCATAATCTTTTAAAAAATCCAAACCATGTCCTCTGGAAAGAAAATTACAATGTATTTTTTTACTATCCCATACTCTTTTTTTTTTTCTTGAGACGGAGTTTTGTTCTTGTCACCCAGGCTGGAGTGCAATGGCATGATCTTGGCTCACTGCAACCTCTGCCTCCTAGATTCAAGGGATTCTCCTGCCTCAGCCTCCTGAGTAGCTGCGATTACAGGTGCACACCACCATGCTCAGCTAATTTTTGTATTTTTAGTAGAGATGGGGTTTTGCCATGTTGGCCAGGCTGGTATCCAACTCCCGACCTCAGGTGTTCTGCCCACCTCAGCCTCCCAAAGTGCTGGGATTACAGATGTGAGCCACTGTACCTGACTTCCCATAATCTTAAAGGATTCACAATTTCCATGTATTTTCAGGGAAAACAAAGTTTTCTGTTGAAGGAATGATGTCTAATGGTGGAATTTTGGGTATCGGTGATCTGATGAAAAGGCGGCTGGAGGGCGGCAAAGCCTCCTGGTTGCTTTGAAATCAAACCCCAGAGGCCTCCTTCTCTGGTCCTGCTGAAGGGAGATTGTAAGGGTGGCCAGAGTGGAGCCAGTAAAAGTGTCCCGAGTGGGTGGAGCCAGGAAACTCCCCAGAGTGCCTTGTTACCAACATGTTTCATACTTAAAAAGAATGAGAGTGAAATGGACATTTATGTTTTTGATCAAAACAGTGACTGAGTTTTGTTTCCCCTCTTGGGAAAACCCTGCACCACTCCTTCCAAAGGGAAGAGAAGAAGAGAGACGGCATCTTAGTAACTGCTACCGTTATGACCTCGGATGGAGAGGGAAGAGATGAGAGGGAGGAGACAGGAGCATTTACTTTTCAACTTTTGTACTTTATACAGTTAAAAAGAGACAGCCCTAGGCCGGGCGCAGTGGCTCACGCCTGTAATCCCAGCACTTTGGGAGGCCAAGGCGGGCAGATCCTGAGGTCAGGGGTTCGAGACCAGCCTGGCCAACATGGTGAACCCCCCCCCCCCATCTCTACTAAAAATACAAAAATTAGCCAGGCGAGGTGGTGCACGTCTGTAATCTCAGCTACTCAGGAGGCTGAGGCAGGAGAATTGCTTGAACCCAGGAGGCAGAGGTTACAGTGAGCCGAGATCAAGCTATTGCACTCCAGCCCAGGCGACAGTGTGAAACTTCATCTCGGGGGCAGAAAATAAAAAAAGACAGCACTATGGGTGATTTCTATTTCGTGCATATGTGGGGTTTTTTGGTAGTCCTCAGTTTGTCTATTGTGAACACAAGATACTTTTGCAATCGGGGTAAAAATGTCATAATGAAAGGGCCAAAGAGATGTGGTTGGGCCATCCTGCTGCGCTGTCTGCAGGCCACTGACCACCTTCACTCTAGGCCAGAATCTTCAGGCCCACTTGGGCAAGGGTGAGTAACAGGGCAGAGAGCAATCAGCCTTGGTCCCCTGCCTGGCCCACTCCAGCCCCTCTGGCCTAATGTATCTCTAACCACTTGGACAGCAGACCTGGTCGGCTCCTGTAGACAGCATGGCCCTGTGTCCCCCAGCCTGACCCTGTCTGTGCCTCCCTGCGTGGTGCCAGCTGCCAGGCCTTTCTGCTTAGCTGGACTCTGGCCTGACCCTCCTGACCAGCCCTTTCCTGGGGCTGGAAATGCCCCCACGTGACACTCACTGGCACATGGTGTTTGGCTGAGTATTCATTGCAGCAACTGCAATCTCAAGAAAGGCGCCTGCAGCCTTCAGGACCGTCTGGAGTTTATTTGGCTGCGATGATCGAGACTTGCCGTCTCAGCAGCAGGTGAACACAGCACAAGATTAACAGAGAACCAAGAGTGAGATAGGGTGCCCAGCCCCAATTTACCAGGCCACCTGCAAAGGCAACACCGACTTTGGTGTCCTGAGACACCTGTTAAGTCGTGCCTGCAGGAATTGTAATCCCAGCTGCATGACCTTAAACACATCCCCTGTGCTGCGCTTCCTCATCTGTAAAATAGATATGATAATGATCTTTTTTTTTTTTGAGATGGAGTTTCATTCTTGTTGCCCAGGCTGCAGTCTAACTGGCTCACTGCAGACTCTGCCTCCCGGGTTCCAGCGGTTCTCCTGCCTCAGCCTCCTGAGTAGCTGGGATTACAGGCACGCGCCACCACGCCTGGCTATTTTTTTATTTTTAGTAGAGAAGGGGTTTCTCCATGTTGGTCAGGCTGGTTTCAAACTCCCAACCTCAGGTAATCCGCCTGCCTCGGCCTCCCAAAGTGCTAGGATTACAGGCGTGAGCCACTGCACCCGGCCGATAATGATCTCTTTTATCCAGTTACTCCATCAGGAGCACATAGGCTAATGTATGTGAAAATGCTTTATGAGCTGAAAGTGCTTAAATGATATTTTCTGTGAAAATTCATCATGGTTATTTGAAAAGTTGTTTTATTTATTTATTTTAAATTAATATTTATTTATTTGAGACAGAATTTCGCTCTTGTTGCCGAGGCTGGAGCGCAATGGCGTGATCTTGGCTCACTGCAACCTCCGACTCTCAGGTTCAAGCAATTCTCCCGAGTAGCTGGGACTACAGGCACCTGCTAACTCGCCCGGCTAATTTTTTGTATTTTTAGTAGAGACAGGATTTCACCATGTTGGCTAGGCTGGTCTTGAACTCCTGACCTCAGGAGGTCTGCCTGCCTTGGCCTCCCAAAGTGCTGGGATTACAGGCGTGAGCCACCTCGCCTGGCCTATTTATGGCCTATTTATTTACTTCAAATCAACTAGTTCTTAAGTGTTTGATACCCACTAACTGCATGTGCCCAGCATTGTGCTTAATGCTTCCAGCAAGTCAAGAAATGTAAGATGAGTATGGCTTGTTGCCAAGGAACTTATGCTCAATTTGAGGAAATGGAGCACTCACGTTGAAAGCCCATTTCCTTTCTGTCAATGAGAGGGAGCACTCCGATTCTTGTAAATCAGTTTCTATTACTGGGCCTAGTTTCCTCAGCTGTGAAAAGGAAATGGAGATGCCCGCCTATAATCCCAGCACTTGGGGAGGCCAAGGCAGGAGGAATGTTTGAGCCCAGAAGTTTGAGATCAGCTTGGCCCACATGGTGAAACCCCTTCTCTACAAAAATTACAAAAATTTACCGGGCGTGGCCATGTGCACCTGTGGTCCCGGCTACTCGGGAGGCTGAGGTGGGAGGGTCACTTGAGCCTGGGAGGTCGAGGCTGCCCCTGTCACCAGGCCCTGGTGTGTGAGCCTGACAGGGTGGGGGTAGCCAAGACGGTCCCCTGTCAATGCAGACAGCAGCAGGAGAGAATAAGAGCTGTGCTGAGGGTCCTGGCTGAGCCCGAAGAAGCGCAGGAGCCGGGAAGTGTTGCTTCCCCCAGTAGCTGGGCCTAGGGGTGCCTTCCTGGGCCAAGTCTTCTCCACAGGGAGCAGGAGGCTCTGCGAGTCAGCCGCCCTGTCTCTCCTCCTCCTCCGGGCCTGCCACCCTCTCCGCACACAGCAGGGTCTGTGGGGGTGGAAGCTTTTTCCAGACATGTATTTAAGTGAGGAGAGAAAACAAGGCGAGTCGCCTAGGATTTGCCAAGTCAGTAGGCAGGAACACAACCCAGGAGGCCAGAAATAAGACGCTGGTGAGGGTCACCCTGCTCTCCGGAGCTGGGGACGGTTTATAGCCCGTGCGGAACGCGTTATAATCACACTTTTGTTTGAGGATGGCCCTTGATCCCCGGGTGTTGTTGCTCTCCTGGTTGGAAGGTAGCAGAGCCCTGATTGTGGGCAGTGAGTAATGGTGACTCAGGGAAATTCACAAGGACACAGGGAACACCCCCAAAGTCATCCAGGGACATGCCCTGGTTCCCCCTGCCGGTCAGGGAGCCAGAAGTTCTGGTCCCCTTTGTAAAGGAGGAATTTCTAAAGTTTTCTCTGGAACTTTGGCAGAATTCTATAGGACCTTTCAGGGGAAGCATTAGGCTTTGGGAATTTTTTGGGGGGAGATTACTAAAAATTTTAAGGCTTTGTATCTATTTATGAATTAGCTTCTTTTCTCTCTCTTTTTAAAATTTTTAATTAATTAATTAATTTATTTATTTATTTATTTTGAGACCAGGTTATGAGACTGGCTAATTTTTTTTATTTTTGGTAGAGACACGGTTTCACCATGTTGCCCAGGCTGGTCTCAAACTCCTGGCCTCAAGTGATCAACCCACCTTGGCTTCCCAAAGTGCTGGGATTATAGGCGTGAGCCACCGCACCCGGCTTTCTTTTCTCTTTTAGCTCCTAATTATATTTGTCTCTTAATCTGATTGGGCATTTGTTACCTTGTATGCAAACAATTCTCCAGAAAACAAATTATGACAATAATAATAACAGCTAATGTTTATTCACCCCTTACGACATGCCAGGTACTGGTCTCTCCGTGTATTTTTGTGTTTCATCAAATCTACAGTTCCATCAATCATTAGACATTGCGTTATTTGTGTACCACTAAACGATGCTGCCGATTAATCCTTGACATGCCATTGATTTTCAGACTCACCCTGATTTCAGAAATGTTAAAATGCAGATCAATTTTAATCATCTTAGAATCCATGAAATGCAGTAATTAAATCTCAGTTACCATCCTTGCCTTACAGACGGGTAAACTGAGGGACAGAGAGGTTGAGTAAATCTGTCCCAATCTTACCCAGCAAGTATGTAGTGGAGAGGAGAGCCGAACCCAGAGTTGGGCTCCAAAGCCTGTGCTCATAACCGCTGCACTATATTGTGCCTTAGGAAGTCGTATCTGTTCACCGGCAAGACAGGAGGAAGGACACGAAATAACAGAGGGAAAGCTGGACCCACCCTCCACTCCCTTCTCACTATCCCCAGGGCCAGTGGTCACCAGGTCCTGTTGATGTCTCTTCCGAAAACTTCTCCCAGATCGTGCTCCTCCTCTTGCTCCCAGCAGCTGACTCGCTGGTTCTATCCTTCCTTGCATCTGCTTGGACTATTGCAATAGCCTCTAAGCTGTTGCCCATCTCCAGCCCCGCCCACTCCCCAACATAGACACTGGAGTCAGAGTCATCTTTCTAAAATGTGAGTCTGATCTTGTTACTCTGCTTGGAAGCATCTGAGGGATCCAAATCCTAGTGCGTGTTTGCTCGCACCTGTGGCAGCCTCTGTTCTAGGCAAACCCCAACATGGTCCAAGCCCTTGTGGAGGCCATGGTCTCACAGAGAAGCAAGACCCCACGGTGGGCAGTTATGATACGATGTGAAACATGCTTCAGTGGGGGGCGTTCTGGGCCCATGGGAGGAGCCCTTGCTCTGGGACCTAAGGGACCACTTCGTAATATCTAAGCCAAGACCGCCAGGATGCATGGGAATTTACCAGGCAAAGGACAGTGAGGATTTCCAGGCAGAAGGAAGAGCAGTGCAAAGACCCAGACTAAAGAGAGAGGTTGGAGCATGGAGTGTCAGCTGGGGCACAATCCCAGCTGAGGCTGGAAGGACAGTTGAGTGAGGCTGGCTCCTACAGAACGGGCCTCACCTTTCTCTTTCAGCTTAGCTCCTTTCTGCTCCTCTTCCCACCAAATCCCCCTGCAGCAAGTACTTGTGTCCTGAACAGTCTTCCTCCTCTTCACATGTGCTCCACGGGCATCTCACCCCTGCCCAGCAAACTTATCCACCCAGACCCTGCTAGAAGGTAGCCTCCCAGTGAAAACACCCCTGACCCTTGAGTTATCTCTCCAAGCTCCAAGCCGGGCGGAAGAAGACTGAGGCGCTGGTCTCAGGTTCAACTGGGGGATTTGGGAGCATTTTGACAGAAATCAACTGAGAAAAAGCCAAAGTTCCTACAAAGGCCTATAAGACCCCACAAGTCTGTACCACCTCCACCTCTCTGACCCCGTCTTCCGCTATCTGCCCTGTTGCCAGCTTGTTTCAGCTACGTGTCTCCTGGCTGTTCCTGAAACCACCCTGACTCCCACTCCCACCCCAGGGCCTTTGCACTCGCTGTTTCCTGGTACAGTTTATTTCTCCCTTATTTGCACAGCTCCCTTCTTTACCTCCACCTTCATCAGATTTTGCTCAAATACCACATTCTCAGAAAGGCCCACCCTGAACACCCTATTTAAAGGCATGGCCCCCATCTCACACTCTTCCTGCCTTTATTTTTCTCCACAGCACTCACCATCTTCTGCAGCTTATGTGATTCACTTATTTATTTGTTTACTGTCTGACTTTTCCCACAAGAATGTGAGTTCCAAGAGGGCAGGGATTTGGGTCTGCCTGGTTCACTCTGTAGCCCCAGCACCTCGCCCAGTGTCTGGCATACAGTAGGTGCTCAGTAAATATTTGTTAGTCAAATGAATGAATTGTGAGCTCTGACTGTGTGCCTGGTACACTCTGCCCTGGACACCATGGAGGACGGGGAGCTGAGGGAACGAGGTCTCTGCCCCTCAGAGGGTGCCGGCTGAGCTGGTTCCAGCGGGCAGTGGGACAGGTCCCTGACAGCCAGGTGAGTCCGGGTGAATCACCACTAATGAGATGGGGAGGGCCACGCCAAGCGGCTTCCCACACAGGCAGCCGACAGGTCACTGCCTGTCGCCAGGAAACTCCTCAATAAGGATTGAACAGGACCCTGGGCTGGGGCGGAGGAAGTGCCCGCCTCTCCTGGAGACCCCACCCATTCCTGAGGACTGAGTCGGCTCACCTGGGCTCCCCCACCCCCTAGGCCTTGGCAAGACGCTGGTTTCTCAACCTGGCCGAGATTTCCTTCCTAAAAGGAGTTTCGCTCGCTCAGCCCCACGCCCGTCCCGGGCAGGACCTGTTTGTCAGCCAGCCCTGTCTGGGTCCCTGAGACTGCAGAGGGAGGACAGCTGAATCTGGAAAACCCTGGGACCTCCCCTGCCCCAGCAGCCCATAGGAGGGTCGGTAGACCAGAGCTTATTCAGGGTATGGACAGACCAATGGGGCTCATTAAACCCAACAAGACAGCGTGGGGTAGCCTCCGTGACCACATTCCACTCACCCCGCCGGAGCCTGGGGCCCACTAGAGTGCCCTGAGCCCAGGCCAAATGACCATCCCAGGGCAGGGCATGGCTGTCTCATCTGCACAATGGGGCAAAGCCTCCTGCCCTGTGGGTGGCTGAGGGCCGGGATGAGATCATGGGTACGCAGAGTGAGGAATGCAGGTGGGCAGCCAGGCCTCCACCCCGCAGCTCAGAAGATGTGGCCGATGTGGCCCATGTCTGGGGAGGAAGCTGTCCAGCCCTTGGCCTACAGTGAACTTGGCCAGTTCAGCACCACCCCCCTCCCTTCCTCTCGGCGGGGGGGCCGGGGGGGCACTTGAGGCCCCACCTGGCCCTCCTGCCCCAGAACCCAAATAGCCCCTTGCTGAATTGCCTCACCCCAGCCATCTGTGCAGGCCTAAAGTCGCCACCTGTAGTTACTCACATCATACTCATACATCCGTAGCTTTCAACAAATGTACTTGGCCAGTCATCAGATGTCCCAGGAGCACTCCTAGCTGCCAGGCACAGGGTAAGACCAACGGACGCAAAGATGGTGGGGCAGGGCCCCATCTCAAGGGGTGCACAGTTTGGGGAGGGTAGTCATAAAAATATAGCTTCCATAAAAGCACCAGCAGGGCCCTGACACACACACACACACACACACACACACACACACACACACACACACAATCTATGAGGCGCTGGAGGGGCTCCTCGGGGGCTCAGAGAAAGGACTGGTTGGCCTGGCAAGGTGAGGTGTCAGGTGGAGCCTCATGGGAGAGCTGCAGCTTGAGCAGGGCTGTCCCTGTGCCTTGCTTTGTCTTTGTCATGTAATCCTCACAACAGCCCTGTGAGGCCAACAGCACAGGGGTCACCATGCCCATGTTATGGGTGAAAAACTAAGGTTCAAAGAGGTGAAGTGACTTGCCCAAGGCCTAATGATGGTGAGTGGCAGGGGTTTATCTGGAATTCCAGTTTCCTGACCCCCATGCAGTGGTCTCTCCTGCCTTGCTGTGAGTTCCTTCCTCTCTTCATGTGTCCATTTGTACAGCGAATCCAACCTGGCTACTTACTAAATGCCAGGCAGTATCTGCGAGCTGGGGACCTTAGAGACAGTAAGGTATCACCCAGGCAGGGGAAGCCACACGCACATACCCAGACAGTGCAATCTCCCATTCAAGTCAACATTCAGCAGATGTACAGTGGAACACCAACTGGGAGCCAGGCGGCACAGCAGGTGCCAGGGTTGCAGCAGTGAACGAGACAGACAGAGTGCAGCCCTGTGGAGGCTTTCTACTACTAGAGAGGGCAGAGAATAATCGCAGAGTAAGGGAGCACGACGCAGGGTGAGGGAAGAGAGAGGGGCCAGGGCGCTTCTTCAGATGGGCTGATCAGGGAGGGCCTTCCCAAAGCAGATCCTGTTTGCTTATGATTGTTTTGAGATGACAGTTGAGGAGAGGAGCCCTGTGGGTACCTGAGGAAATATGCCAGGCAGGAGTAACGGCAAGTGCAAAGGCCCTGAGGCAGGAATGCACTTGGAGGTGTTCTGAGGAGCACCAGGGAGCTGAGTGGGTGCAGGGGAGTGGCAGGATGTTAGGTGAGGGAGGTGATGGGAGTGCGGGAGGCACAGGTCCTAAAGGCTTTGCGGGTCATAGTGAGGGCTTTGCTTTTACCCCACGTGAACGAGCCACTGGAGGGTTGTGAGCTCATGGCTGAGCTGATGTAACCTAGGTTTTGAAAGGATCTCTCTGGCTGCTATGGAGAACAGACTCTAAGGGGGCAAGTGACGGGGAGGCAGAGAGTCAAAGAGGGGGCTACTGAGGTAACCAGGTGAGAGGTGGGCCAGGGTAGTGGTGGAGAGAGGAGCTGTGGTCACATTCAGGATGTGGAGTTTTTTAAATTAATTCATTTTTTACAGGTGAAGTCTCACTCCGTTGCCCAGGTTGGAGTGCAGTGCATGATCATAGCTCACTGCAGCCTTGAACTCCTGGGTTCAAGCGATCCTCCCTCCTCAGCCTCCTGAGTAGCTGGGACTACAGGTGTGCACCACCATGCCCAGCTGGGGATGTTTTGAAGGTAGCCCCAAATGTACTTGCAGACATCCTGGACATGAGGTATGAAAGAAAGTGAGGGCTGAAGAACAATCCTGGCTCCAAGAGCGGGAGGGCAGCTCTGCCCAGGTCATGCTTGGCCTGAGGTGCCACATCTTCTACCTGGAGTGTGACGTGGGACATGGCACTCTGCAGGTTGACCAATGTGGAGTTTGGACAGAGTTGGGCCCTTCTTCCCTGCTGGGGGGCTTGGGCCACCTCGTTTAATCTCAGATGTCAGGAATTGGGCTAAGCAGGGTTTTATGTGAGTTGAGCTGAGCAGGCTGTCATCTCCCTCCCACCCTAGGTGGGACCGTCAGCCGGCATATTTTTGGAAAGTATTTTGTCCATATGTATCAGGACTTTTAAACTCTCATGCCCTTTGACCCAGTGAATCCCTTTCAAGGAAGTTCTGCTGGGGAAGCCATCTGAAATGCAGGCAGCACTGATGGATCAAACCCTTCACAGGGGATTATTTAGAATCACCAAATAAATAAATACACAGCCTGCATGTCCAACAGTAGGGAGTGTTTAAGTCAAGCAGATATAGTCTGGCACCTTGTTGTACTGGATTGTTGTGCTGTCCTTAAATTCACGTTTCTGAGAGTTTTTTTTTTTTTTTTTTTTGAGACGGAGTCTCACTCTGTCGCCCAGGCTGGAGTGCAGTGGATCTTGGCTCACTGCAAGCTCTGCCTCCCGGGTTCAAGCCATTCTCCTGCCTCAGCCTCCCGAGTAGCGGGGACTACAGGCGCCCGCCACCACGCCTGGCTAGTTTTTTTGTATTTTTTTAGTAGAGATGGGGTTTCACCGTGGTAGTCAGGATGGTCTCCATCTCCTGACCTCGTGATCCACCCGCCTCGGCCTCCCAAAGTTCTGGGATTACAGGCGTGAGCCACCGCGCCCGGCTGTTTCTGAGAGTTTTAACATCAAAGGACAACGCTTATGCTACGATGTCAAGTGGATACCACGGTATGCACGAGGCAGACACATAGACAAGAAAAAGAAATAGACTCATACTGATTAGCTCTGATTGACTGAAGTTTGGATTACTATTTTCATTTTCCTCTTTACAGTTTTCTGCATTGTACTAATGTTCTAAGATGGACATGCATTACCTTTCTGACTTAAAACTAATATTTAAAAAAGGGGCCAGGCGTGGTGGCTCACACCCTTAATCCCAGTACTTTGGGAGGCCAAGATGGGAGGATTGATTGAGTCCAGGAGTTCGAGACCAGCCTGGGCAACAGAGTGAGACCCGTGTCTCTGCAAAAAATTAAAGAATTAGCCGGTTGCGCTGGGGCACACCTGTGGTTCCAGCTACTTGGGAAGCTGAGGCGGGAGAATTGCTTGAGTCAGGGAGGTTTAGACTGCAGTGAGCTATGATCGAGCCACTGCACTCCAGCCTGGGTAACAAAGTGAGATCCTGTCTCAAAAAAAAAAAAAAAAAGGAGAAAGAAAACATGAGTTCCCAGAAGCTGGAGCACAGTGTTGGCCAAGCCAGGAACTGACAGCCAACTAACCCATCCTTTCCAGGGCTCCAGGGTCCACTTCCTCCGGGCAGGGCCGGCAGGTGCAGTCAGGACAGGGATTATGTTGATAATTGTGGTGGGGAGAGACAGGTCCAGAGGCTCCTCCTTCTGCCCCTCCGGCCACCCCCATCATGGGGGTGTGTCCCCCCTTGGGCCCCCTGCAGCCCTTGGAGTTTGCCCCTCTATGTCTTCGCTGGAGGCTGATGCTTCCTGCCTTGTGTGTAACCCTGTGGGTCTCTCCTGACTGACACCAAGCATCCCGTATACACTGGTCCTCACGGTGTAGTCCCCAGGCCCGAAGCATCAGCACCACCTGGGAACTCTTTAGAAATGCAGAGTCACAGGCCTCTCCCCAGACCTAGTGAATCTGCCACTCTGGAGGCGGGGCCTCTGTGTTTTCAAAAGCCCTCCAGACCTAAAGTGTGAGAACTGCTGCCTTATGGTAGGGCCCCACTGTGGCCCATGTTTTACACTGACTAATTCATTTTACAGATTGCCATGATTCCTGCTTAACAGACACGGAAACGAGCTCAGAGAGGTTAAGGAACTTGCCCGAGGTCACACAGCCAGCAGAGACAGGGCTGGGAGTGCGAGCCCATGCCTTTACTTCCCCACTCCACAGCTGTGCAGCTGCCTGGACGCCAGTCCCTCCTGCGGGGTCAGGGTCCAGCACCGTGCTGGGCACACAGATGGCCCACTCACATGGGTTGGACTAGGGTTTTGGCTCCTGGGTCGGAAGACCAGGCTGATTCCCCACAAGACCCAAGCAGCCCTGACCCCCTGTGGGAGGAAGGAGGTGGGCTCCATGTGCCTGCTGAGGCCCCTTCAGTCTTGACAGCTGCCGGCGGTTTGGACCAACGAACCCGCAGAGGAGGGGCGCACCGCCACCTGCTGGCTGGCATCATGGGTGATGCTGGGGACAAACGCAGGGATCCACAGACACACGTCTCAGGGACACCATGGCAGGCGTGCACGTGTCTCCTCCTGCCGCACGCGGGTGCACTTGCCCACACGTGGATGTCTGAGCATGTGGGCACGTGGGGCTCTCAGCCACAAGGCCTGGTAGATAGCACTAAATTCACCCATTTACTTATTACCTCATCAAATGTTCATCCAGAGATGCCAAGCCCACTGTTGCTGTTATCCGGGAGCCTATAGGCCAGCTGGGTGTTGCTCAGAGCAACCACCAAGTGATGTGGACAAGGGTCCCTGGGGGATATACTCAGTGAGGTCATGCAGGCAGCCCCTACCCATCTGGACTGAGGCTCAGTCTCACAGGGTGGGCAGGAGAGGGCTGGGTGAAGGAGGCAGAGGCTCGTCACAGCAAAGCCTGGAGGAGGAGCTGGAATGGAGCACAGGGGTCCCTGGCACAGGTCTTGTGCAAGGCCGTGCAGGCTGGACCCTGTCCCCACAGTGGTGGCCGGGCTCTGGTGCCACACCATCCTGACACGTTTATATTAAAGCTTAGTACAAATAAGCTTATACAAATAAGCTTTGGGACCCTTTAGGACCCAAGGATCTCTCGGCCCCTTTGGGGCTGGCCTGAGATGTGATTTGTACCTGTGCACTGTCCCCCTTGCCACAGCAGCTGCCCTTGGATATATCAGGGATGAGGAGAGGCATCCCCAGTCCCAGAGAGAAGCCTGTTTCTGATCTCCGAATGGACGCAGCAGATAGCAGTCACCGTTAAGTCAAGCATTCCTGCGTGCCCAGCAAAAGACCATTTTTCTTAATCTACAAGGCCATCCGAAGCAGCTCACAGGGTGTGACCTATTCCAAAGCACAGCTCCGCGTGCCCGTGAGGTCCCCCAGGACCTCACGGGAGAGTCAGTGTCTCTGTGGGGGATGGGAGCTGGATGAATGAGCTTTGCTGGGTGGTGGGCATAGCTGGGGGTCCAGAACGCAGACACAGAACGATCCTGGTTGGAGGGCTGGTGGGAGTGGGGAGGGACCCATTGGCAGAGCTGAGGGGTTGGTGGCTCCCAAACAGGAGTTGGCAGGCGGTGCTGGAAGAGGAAATGTTGGCAGCTCCCCAGTTCTGCCGATGGGCTTAGATGGAGCCTGTGACTTTATCAATGGCCAGTCCTCACTAGCCTGGCCCCCGGCCTGGCCCCTGACCTGTGGTTTTGCTCAGCAGTGCAGCGGTGGCGGCTTCCGAGAAGCCCCACCAAGACTTTCCTGTCAGGGCAACGCCAAGTTCCTCTTACCGAGGAAGGGGAAGTGGCGGAGTTTCTCCTAAGGCCTTTCAGTTTCTTTCTAAGAAGGTGGGTGTTCCAACCCCAGGGCCCTCAGCAGAGCCAAATGTTAAAGGAAGAGAAGTTGATCTTCAGGGGCTTCCTCACCCCAGTTCCAACCGAAGTTCCTTTGCTGGGGCCCACAGCAGACATTCCGAAAGAGGAAATGAGACACGTGCGTTCCACAGGCCCCGTCCCATGCCCGCTCCTTTCTCCCTTCTCCAGGGACAAACTCCTTGATACCCCCCCTCCCCACCAACACACACACTTAGGAAGTATGGCCTGCTACCCTTGGGGGCATCCCAGGTAGAAAACTTGCTTTTTCCACCTTCAAAGCGGAACTCTTCTGAGTCCGGCTTCCTCAGGACCCTGCTGAGTGACTAAAAATCTAACCCAGGGCTGGCCACGGTGGCTCACGTCTATAATCCCAGCACTTTAAGAAGCCAAGGCGGGAGGATCACTTGAGCCCAGGAGTTCAAGACCAGCCTGGACAACACAGTGATACCTTGTCTCTTAAAAAAAAATTTTTTTTAATTAGCCGGGGGTAGTGGTGTGCGCCTATAGTCCCAGCTACTAGGGTGTGGTGGGAGAATTGCTAGAACCCGGCAAGTCGACGCTGCAGTGAGCTGTGATCGCACCACTGCACTCCAGCCTGGGCAACAGAGCAAGACTCTGTCTCAAACAAAACAAAACAAAAAAACGACTAACCCAAACAAAGCGCTGACAGATGACACTGGCTTAATGCAGATTCCAGTCCAGGGGATATGCCCATATTAGAGGCCCACAGCTTTCTGAGGGGCAACAAACCATGGGCACCCAGAGAATTCCAAGCTCACCCTCTTCAGAAGACCCACTGGCTTGATGGCCAAGTGTATGTCCTGACGTTCTTATAACAATAGCCACCATTGATTGTAAGTGCTTATTGTGCACCAGGTACTGGGCCAAGCATTTTACATTAATTTCCTCCTATAATCCCCACAGTGATGCCATGACAAAGATACAATCATGATCCCACAGTCAAGTAACCTGCTCGGCTCACTTAGCCCATGAGCCCATTCTTCCTTGTAGGCCTCTTCTCAGAAAGGTGGGGAAGGACAAGTATCAGACCTTGACAGGAGTTGGCTGGGAAGGTCTGGTCTCCAATTTCCCACGATTGTCAAAGCCAGCTGTGCCTCTCCCAGAGGTGAAGAGCCAGCCATCTAGTCGTGGCCATCTTGGCTGCACTAATGTGGCCGTGGCTGGGGCCTTCCCCGAGTCATTGGGAACTCTTGGTGCCTTCTTTATTTTCCTCCCAGAGATGTTGTTTTAAGGTTTTTGCTTTGCTGAAGCATGTGTTATGGGGACAGCGAGGGGATTCCCCTAAACCGTGATGCTGTTCTGTTCAAAAACATTTGCCTGGAGGTCCACAGCTGTGTGACTCACACTGTTGGGTGGCAGGAAAACTCACAGCTGCAGCGGGGAGGCGCCTGGCCCAAACGAAATGGGATACTTACAGGGTGGCCAGGTTTAGTAAATAAAAATGCAGGATGCCCAGTTACATTTGAATTTCAGATAAACAGCAACATTTAGGACACCTTCATGCTAAACAACTTATTTGTTATTTATCTAAAATTCAATTGTAACTGGGCATCCTGCATTTTATCTGATAACCCTAGATACTCAGCACCTAGGACAAATCTCCAGCCTTCCCCCTGGCTTCAGCAGGGTGTTGCCGAGAGAAGACAACAAAACCTGGGAGAAGTCCACTGACCTGGGATGAAGACAAACCTGAGGGTCTCAGTGGTCTGAGGAGGGTGGATGCACTCTGCTTCCAGGGTTCCCCTTGAGCAACTGCAAAATCTCAACCTCAGCCCAGGGCAGAGTTCCACATTCAAATTCCACAAAATGCAAGGATGCACCTGAAGGTCACCGCTTCATTCTCGGGGCCTCAGTTTTCTTATCTCTGTAATGGGAAGGACTTTTGGATTCTACGATGTCAAGTGACCCTCTTAGCCCTTAGCTTTTCTTGCATAGTGGAAAATCTGCTGGAAGCAAGTGAAGGTATGAGTGAGCTAGCCAAGGAGCAAGTGTAGAGAGGAGGAGGAGGCCATCTTGGCTTGGAAATGGGCCGCCCCTCTTGCCCTACAGCACTGCACGGAGACTGGGCCATTGTACCTGGATGTTGGGTGGTTTGGAGGGCTCCCCTAGGTCAGGCACACCAGTGCATGCCTGGACTTCCTTAGAAGGGGACCCTGGGCATGGACCACAGCTAGGTCCATGACTGAGGTGCCCCAGCCATGAGCAGTGGCAAAGGCCCATGGCAACACCTGAGCCACAGCAGGGAGGGGACCATCATTAGCTTCAAAAGTAGGGAAGTAAACTGTTAAGAGTGAAATTACTAAATGACTACAAAATGTTAACTAGACATTTGCAACTTAACTCCTATGGTTTATGTAAATTATATGTGATGCATGTGGGTGCATTTGAATATGTTTGACACGTGGAAGCATGTGGCCTCAAGAATAAGGATGCCTGGGCCTCTAGCGCACTTGGAAGACAGGCTGGGGATATGGAGACAGTGAATTTCCTGCAGGCCAGAAACCACATCCCTGGGTCTAGTAGCAGCAGGGTGGTGGTGAGGGAGTGAGCTAGAACCTCTAGGGTTAGAGATGGGGTCCGGTCTGGGAGGCAGGAAGACCCCTCTGATAGGAGTGTCAGACAGACAAAAGCAGGTCCCAAAAGGTCCCTGCAGACGTGACTGGTGAGACCAGACAGAGCCTCAGAGCCAGGCTGCAGCTCTGCACGGGGACCTGGGGCCCCACAAGGAGCTGAGACCCAGGCTCTCCAGGCTCGTGGGATGGTGGGATTGCTTCTAGACCTCTGCCTGCTGGGAAGGCCAGGGTGCAAACCTGTAGCCTGCAGTGGAGGTGCCTGGGGGCTGGAGGTGCCCAAAGTCCCCATAACTGCCATCAGCTCTATACCTCAGAGGCACCACCAGAAAATGTCTTTGTTTTGGACAATGGACATTTTCTCAGTCTTATATGAAGTATACATTAAAAAGTGTCTTCAGGGCCAGGCATGGTGGCTCACACCTGTAATCCTAGCACTTTGGGAGGCCAAGGTGCGCGGATTGCCTGAGCTCAGGAGTTCGAGACCAGCCTGGGCAACAGGGTGAAACCCTGTCTCTACTAAAATACAAAAAATTAGCTGGGCGTGGAAGCGAAGTGAATCCCAGCTACTCAGGAGGCTGAGGCAGGAAAATTGCTTGAACCCGGGAGTTGGAGGTTGCAGTGAGCCGAGATCGCGCCACTGCACTCCACCCTGGGTAAAAGAGCGAGACTCCGTCTCAAAAAAAAAAAAATGTCTTTAGTAAACATGATGTCTTCATAACAAAGTATCATAGACTGCGTGGTTTAAACACAGAAGTTTATTTTCTCACAGTTCTGAAAGCTGGAAGTCCAGGAGCACAGTGTCATCAGGGCAGGTTTCTGAAGCCTCTCTTTTTGGCTGGGAGCCGTCTTCTCTCTTTCTCTTCACGTGGTCTTTCCTCTGCACATGTCTCTCCTCATTTCCTCTTCTGATTGGATCAGGGCCCATCCTCATGACCTTATTTTACCTGAATTACCTTTTTAAACATCCTGTCTTTAAATGCAATCACATTCTGAGGTACTTGGGGTTAGGACTTCAATATAGGAGTTTTGGGGGCATAGAATTAAACTTGTAACACTTATGATTTTTTTTTTTTTTTGAGATGGGGTCTTGCTCTGTTGTCCAGGCTGCAGTGCAGTGGCACCATCATAGCTCACTGCAGCCTCAAACTCCTGGGCTCAAACCATCCTCCCACCTCAGCCTCCAGAGTAGTTGAGAGTACAGGCACAAGCCACCACACCTGGCTAGCTTAAAAAGAATGTTTTAGAGAGGGGGTCTCACTATATTGCCCAGGCTGATCTCGAATTCCTAACCTCAAGTAATCCTCCTGCCCTCAAGTGATCCTCCTGCCTCAGCCTTCCAAAGTGCTGAGATTATAGGTGTGAGCCACTGCACCCAGCTGGCCCCAGCCCACTTTTTAAGCTATGATGTAAGTACAAACAGTGGGCTGGCTTTGGAAGTGCAGATTGTATACTGGTCCCAAGATCATCGTATGGAAATTCTGGCGCCTCCCATGCCTACTAGTTTTGATTAGAGGTAGTTTAGGGACACAGCCTGCACTCAGGATGTCCCCTCTGGACATGGCCACCACTGGCCAGCTGGACTGGGAGGGGGTCAGTGTTGTCACCAACATGATAGGACTTCTTAGAACAGGCCTGGCAGCTCTCTCTAACCAACGATGTATGTCTGGTAATCTTTGACTTTGAAAACTCTGTTCTCTTTAAAAACAAAGTTTCAAATTCTGTATCTGGAGCTGCTATTTATAGAATCATCTAGGAATCCTTCATAAAAAAAGGAGACAAATTTGTGGCATTTGTGTTTTTACAAAGTAGCACATTTATTGTTGAAAAACACAGGTGAAAAAGAAGAAAACAAAATCAACAGTAATTGGACCTCCCAGAGATCAGTGTTAACATTTTGGTTTCTGTATCTATCTTCATCTCTCCCTGTGTTTTAATCTACATCTCAATCTACACTTATATAATTAAATTGACTTGAAAGATAAGATTACACGGTGCCATGTCATAACTTCTTATCAATTAGTATATCATGATCACTTCCCAGGGCATGGGATCATTTTCTAAGAGGCCATTTAAGACGGTGGCCGAGTACGAGAATGGCATAAGCTATTCAACAAATTTCCTATTGTTGAATAATTGGGTTGTTTTACCTTTTTCACAATATCAAATGAAGCTGTGATAACATCCTTTAAGCTAAATCTTTGCCATGATCATTTACTAAGGATAAATTCGTAGAAGCGAAACTTCTGAGTTAAAGACAAAGCATTATTTTATTTTATTTTTTTAAGTTTAAGTTATTTATTTAAGCCATCTCCTGCCACAAGCAAAGGGATGGGAGACCAGTATACCAGTCATCATTTGATACAAGTAAAGAAGGTGAGCTTAAGGTCCCATATACTTTTTCTGGTCCATGTGCAGAGTAATGGTCCAAACCAGTGCTGTGGTCCCTGGTGCCCGGGTAGTGGTCCAGATTCTCTTTATTCATCTTCGTAGCCAGTTAGAAGTGGATTCACATGAGGGTTATGGAATAGAGTATGGTTACCATCTCCCCAGGGAAACGGCTTGGTCCTGATGCGGAGATGGGGGTAGGCGATGAACTCGGGTCTCTGGTGCTCTCCGTGGTGCGACTTCAGGTACACATTCAGCATGCTGACTGCCACTCCGGGGAGCGCGACGAAGAAGGTGAGGGTCTTCCACATGCGAGCTGAGCCCTCTTTGCCATGGGCGCCACTCGACATAGGCCGCCCCAGCTGTGGGCGGGACCGACCCAGCAGCCGAGAAACCGAGGACACACCAACTGCCGCCATTTTTGATCTGGACTGCCGCAGCGCCGCAAAGCATTATTTTAAAATGTTCAACTTTATTTACTTTTGAATAGATAATATATATGGTGTATATATACACATTACAAAATATATGTGTATTATCTCTATGCATATGTACATATATCTCTCTATGTGTGTATATATATAAAATATATAAATATATAATATATAAATATATATAATATATATAAAATATATAATATATAAATATATATAATATATATAAAATATATAAATATATAATATATAAATATATATAAAATATATATAATATATAAATATATAAAATATATATTATATATAAATATATATAATATATACATAAAATATATATAAATATATATAATATATATACATAAAATATATATAAATATATATAATATATATACATAAAATATATATAAATATATATAATATATATACATAAAATATATATAAATATATATAATATATATACATAAAATATATAAATATATATAAATATATATAATATATATACATAAAATATATAAATATATATAATATATACATAAAATATATATAAATATATATAATATATACATAAAATATATATAAATATATATAATATATACATAAAATATATATAAATATATATTATATATACATAAAATATATATAAATATATATTATATATACATAAAATATATATAAATATATATTATATATAAATATATATATTTTATATATATATATATATATTCAGAGACAGGGTCTTGTTCTGTCGCCCAGGCTGGAGTGCAGTGGTGCAATTGTAGCTCACTGCAATTCAAACTCCTGGGCTTCAGTGATCCCCCTGCCTCAGTCTCCCAAGTAGCTGGGACTATAGGCATGTGCCACTATGACAGGCTGCTTTATTTTGTTTTGTTTTAATTTTTATTAGAAACGAGTTCTCTCTATGTTGCCCAGGTTGGAGTGCAGTGATGTTATCATAGCTCACTGCAACCTTGAACTCCTGGGGTCCAGTGATTCTCCTGCCTCAGCCTCCCCAGCAGCTGTGACTACAGGCACACATGCCACAACATCCAGTTAATTTTTGTATTTTTCATAGAGATGAGGTCTTGCTATGTTTCCCAGGCTGATTTCGAACTCTTGGCCTCAAGTGATCCTCCTGCTTCAGCCTCCCCAAATGCTGGGATTACAGGCATAAGCCACTGTGCCTAGCTATTTTTTTTTTTTTTTCCACAAATGGTAGTTGCTATGGTTTGAATGTGTCCACCAAAGTTCATGTGTTGGAAACTCAATCTCCAATGCAACAGTGTTGGGAAGCGAGGCCTAATGAGAGGTGATTAGGTCATGAGGGCAGAGCCAGGATAATGCAATTACTGTGGGAATGGGTTAGTTATTTTAAGAATGGGCATATTATAAAAGTGAGTCTGGGGCCGGGCGCAGTGGATCATGCCTGTAATCCTAGCACTTTGGGAGGCCGAGGTGGGCGGATCACGAGGTCAGGAGATCAAGACCATCCTGGCTAACACAGTGAAACCCCATCTCTACTAAAAATACAAAAAAAAATTAGCCGGGCGTGGTGGCACGTGCATGTAATCCCAGCTACTCAGGAGGCTGAGGCAGGAGAATTGCTAGAACCCGGGAGGTGGAGGTTGCAGTGAGCTGAGATCGCACCACTGCACGCCAGCCTGGGTGACAGAGCGAGACTCTGTCCCAAAAAAGAAAGAAAAAAAGTGAGTCTGGCCCCCTTTTGCTCTCTTGCTCTTGCCCTCTCTTGCCCTTCCACTTTCTGCCATGGGATGATGCAGCACAAAGGCTGTCACCAGATGCCACCATCATGCTCTTGGATTTCCCAGCCTCCAGAACTATGAGCCAAATACATGTATTTTCTTTATAAATTACCCAGTCTGTGGTATTCTGTTATAGCAACACAAAATGAACTAAGACAGCAGTATCCTCTATACTATTCTGTGCTTTGCATTTTTTCACTTAAGAAATTATCTTGTAGAGTTTTCCAAGTCAGTACTACATAATATTTTATTATATGCATTTACCATAATATATTTAAGTAGTCCCCTGTTGGATAGACGTAGTCCCTTATTGATGGTTACATATTAGTTATATATGACTGTATAACATATTATCCAGAAGTTCAGTGGCTTAGAAAAACAATAAAAAATTATTTTCTTATACAGTTTTTTGCTGGTCAGAAATTTGAGAAGGATTCATCTGGGCAGTGCTCACTTGGGGTCTTTCATGTGGCTGTAGTCAGATGCAAATTGAGGCTGAAGGTATCTGAAGGCTCAACTGGGACTAGAAGATCTACTTCTTTCTTTCTAAAAAAATTTATTATTACTGTTTTTGGAGATGAGGTCTTAGTATGTTGCTCAGGCTAGTCTCGAACTGGGCTCAAGCGATCCTCCCACCTCAGCCTCCTGAGTAGCTGGGACCACAGGTGTGTGCCACCAGGCCTAGCTAATTTTTCAATTTTTTGTAGCAATAGGAGTCTCACTGTTTTTCTCAGGCTGGTTTCAAACTCCTAGGCTCAAGCAATCCCCTACCTTGGCCTCTCAAAGTGCTGGGATTACAGGCATGAGCCACCATACTGGGCTCAAGAAAATCTATGTCTAGAGTTACTCACTCATACAGCTGGAAAGCTGGTGCTGGCTGTAGGTGGGGGCCTCAGTTCCTCTCTACATGGATCTCTCCACAGAGCTGCTTGAGTGTCCTCTGGAAGCTGTCCAGGAAGCTGAGGCAGAAGCTGTGA
Source organism: Pan troglodytes (assembly GCF_028858775.2). NCBI lineage: Eukaryota > Metazoa > Chordata > Mammalia > Primates > Hominidae > Pan > Pan troglodytes. The sequence goes on along the minus strand of NC_072403.2, from coordinate 42,916,422 downwards.
TGCCTTTTATAACCGAGCCTTGGAAGCCACACACCTTTGCTTCCACTACATTCTATTGGTTATGGCAACTACAAAGGTTTGCCCAGGTTCAAGCAGAGGGAACTGACCCCACCTCTCAAAGGAGGATGCTAACATCACATTATAAGAAGAGCATGGGAAATGGGATATATCAGTGCTTCCATCTTTAGAAAATACAGTCTGCCATAGGTTATTTCCAATATTTTGCTATTACCATATGTTAGTAAGTAGATTTTAAAGACTTTCTATATGTATTGCCAAATCTCCTTTAGAAAGTTGTACTAATTTAGATTCCAACCCCTGGTGATTGAGAAAGTCAATTTCTCTGTATCCTTACTAGCACTAAGTTTATCTTTTAATTAAAAATCTCTGCCAATTTGATATGCAAGAAATGGTATGTCATTGTTTTAAGAAAATTCCTTCTAAGAAAGCATAAGAGCTAAATTTGAGTAGCGGTATCTATATTAGTTTGCTAGTTTAGTTGCTATATTAGTTTCTGCCATAAGAAAATACCACAAACTGGGTCGCTTAAACAACAGAAATTTATTGTCTCATAGTTCTGGAGGCTGCAAGTCTAAGATCAAAGTATCACAGGTTTTTTTCTCCTGAGGCCTCTTTCCTTGACTTGCAGACGGCGCCTTCTCACTGCTGCCTTTCCTCTGCACACGCATCCCTGATGTCTCTTCTTTTTCTTTTTTTTTCTTTTTTTAAGACAGAGTTTCACTCTTGTTGCCCAGGCTGGAGTGCAGTGGCACGATCTCAGCTCACTGCAACCTCCACTTCCTGGGTTCAAGTGATTCTCCTGCCTCAGCCTCCTGAGTAGCTGGGATTACAGGCGCCCACAACCACGCCCAGCTAATTTTTGTATTTTTAGTAGAGACAGGGTTTCACCATGTTGGCCAGTCTGGTCACAAACTCCTGACCTCAGGCGATCCTCCCGCCTTAGCCTCCCAAATTGCTGGGATTACAGGCGTGAGCCACCATACCCAGCCTGTCTCTTCTTTTACTTATGATACCAGTCATGTTGGATTAAGGCCCTTATGACCTCCTTTAATCTTAATTACCTCTTTAAAGGTCCTATCTCCAAATATAATCACATTGGGGACTAGGGCTTCATCATATAAATTTTGGGGGAACACAGTTCAGTCTATAACAGCACCTTTACTGATTTGCTGAGTAATCTTGGGACAGCCACATATCTCTCTGAGCCTCAGTTTTCTTATCGGTTTAATGGAGAGATACCACATTTCCTTTTCCTCTTTCTCAATGGGTTGTCATGACAAATTAGATAGAACCTGTGGAGCTGAGTGTGGTGGCTCATGCCTGTAATCCTAGCACTTTTCAAGGCCGAGGCAGGCGGATTGCTTGAGCCCAGGAATTTGAGAACAGCCTGGGCAACATGGTGCAATCCCATCTCTACAAAAAATTAAAAAAATTAGCCAGTCATGGCTGGGCGTGGTGGCTCACGCCTGTAATCCCAGCACTTTGGGAGGCCGAGGCAGGTGGATCACTAGATAAGGAGATCGAGACCATCCTGGCTAACACGGTGAAACCCCGTCTCTACTAAAAAAATACAAAAAAAAAAAAATTAGCCAGGCGCAGTGGTGGGCACCTGTAGTCCCAGCTACTTGGGAGGTTGAGGCAGGAGAAAGACGTGAACCCGGGAGGCGGAGCTTTCAGTGAGCCGAGATTGTGCCACTGCACTCCAGCCTGGGCGAAAGAGAGAGACTCCATCTCAAAACAAACAAACAAACGAAAATTACCCACGCATGGTGGCATGTTTCTGTGGTCCCAGCTGCTCAGGAGACTGAGGTGGAAGGATTACTTGATCCCAGAGGGTCAAGGCTTCAGTGAGCCACGATCATGCCAGTATACTCCAGCCTGGGCTGCAGAGCAAGACCCTGCCTCAGAAAAATAAAAGGAACATGCGAAAGGGTTCTGGAGAATATAATTATTAACACATAAAATGCTTACAATTTAGGTCTCAATTCTGAGTTTGCACAACATGAGATACCCTTTGTTGACCTGAGTGGTACGCTGATAGTGTAGATGAATGTATCAGTTATGTAATGCTGTGTAACAATCCATCCCTAAACTTAGTGACTTAGAACAGCTGTTTATTATTCTTGCAATTCTGTGGGTTGGCTAGATGGTTCCTCTGCTGTTTTCATTCACACAGCAACAATCTGCTAATGGCTTCGCTGGGTTAGGTGGTCTAGACTGGCTGGGGTGCCTGGGCCTCTCTCTTCCTGTGGTCTTTCAGGCCAGGTTCCTCACGTAATTATGAAAGCACTCCAAAAGCACGAAAGCAGAAGCCCAGCCCCAGAAGCTGCCCAGCATCACTTTTTTTTTTTTTTGAGATGGAGTCTCACTCTGTCACCAAGGCTGGAGTGCAATGGCGTGATCATAGCTTACTGCAACCTTGGCCCCCTGGGCTCAAGTGATCCTCCCACCTCAGCCTCCAGAGTAGCTGGGACTACAGGTGCATACCACCACGCCTGGCTAAATTTAAAAAAAAATTTTTTTGTAGAGACTGGGTTTTACCATTGCCCAGGCTGATCTCAAACTCTTGGCCTCAAGCGATCCACCCACCTCTGCCTCCCAAAGTGCTGGGATTTCAGGCATTAGCCACCATGCCCGGCCTGCTCAGCATCACTTCTGCCACATCCTATTGGTCACAGCAAGTCACAAGACCAACTCAGATTCAAGGGGTGGTGAAATAGATTCCACCTTGTGGTAGTGGAAGCAACAAAGTTACATTGCAAAAGAGCATGGACACAGAGAACTTGATTCTGTTTGGGGCTATTACTGTTACAATTCTCCATGTGGACCCTTTGCAAAGCCCATATGTATCTGTTCCCATACTGAGTCAGCGTGCCCCACACACTCTCCCAGAGACTAGTGGACTTTGCCCTGCCCTTATTCTTTTTTTTTTTTTTTTGAGATGGAGTCTCGCTCTGTCACCCAGGCTGGGGTGCAGTGGTGCAGTCTCGGCTCCCTGCAACCTCCGCCTCCTGGGTTCAAGCAATTCTACTGCCTCAGCCTCCTGAGTAGCTGGGACTACAGGCACGTGCCACCACGCCCGGCTAATTTTTGTATTTTTAGTAGAGACGAGGTTTCACCATATTGGCCAGGCTGGTCTCGAACTCCTGCCCTCATGATCTGCCCGCCTTGGCCTCCCAAAGTGCTAGGATTACAGGTGTGAGCCACCGCGCTCAGCCAGACTTTGCCCTTATTCTTGGCGATGATCCAGTGTCTCCCAACTTGCACCTAAGCCCATTCTCAGCCAGTCCAGCTCCAGAGCCCTGCCCACTGCCTGTGGCTCTGGTTTGGGGCTCTGTTTATACCCTCTGGCCTTGCTGATGTACCTGGGGATTTGAATTTGCATCATCCTGCTAGCCTTCCCACTCCTAACTAGCCCCTACTCTGTTTCCTGGAACTCAGCCCAGCCCAACTCTCTCAGCTGCCTTCTGGCAGGGCCAGACCTGCTCTTTCCGAGAAGTTCACACAACACCAGTGGGTTCTCTTGACCAATTTCCCAGGAAAACTGCTTAATACATCTAAAAGGGCAAAATAGTTCTTTCCACTTTGATTCACCTCAACCTAATAAGCTCCAATAATTCAGGCCTTTGAGAAATTCCACAATTTATGCTTCAAATTTCAGTCACATTTTTGTGTGTGTCTTACACATGTTCTTTAGAGCTCATGAGTTATTGCTAATATAAATCCGTGTGGTTATTATTGATAACAGCTATAAAGGAAGAGGTAATACCAAGACGGCAGAATCTCACAGCACGGTTTATTGGGAGGGCTGCCGAAAAGTTAACATGAATCACGTCTTCCTAATTGAATTGCATTTTCTGATGTAGCAGCAGGGCTTGCTGCCTAAGGACCTTCAGAGGGCTGTAAAGCCAAGCATCACTGAAGTGTTTGGTAATGAAGGTTTGAATTTTAATAAACCAACTCTTTTGTAAGGGGCACTTTTTGGTAAATATATTAATTTGCTAATTATTGAAATGATTCTAGCATTGTAAGTTGTTAAGTAAAAAGTACCCAATTGACTAGTTATGTATCTTTAGTGTAAAAAGGTGAGAAAATTAATATAGTATAATATGATATGATATAATATATAAAGTGTGTGTATCTCCTTTCTTTGGAAGCGTCTGCAAGAAACCAGTAATATTTTCTCATGGGAGAAAAAATGCGTGTCTGAGGCTGGACGCAGTGGCTCACACCTGTAATCTCAACACTTCGGGAGGCTGAGTTGAGCAGATGGGTTGAGCCCAGGAGTTCAAGACCAGCCTGGACAACATGGTGAGACTCTGTATCTACAAAAAATACAAACAATTAGCCAGGTACAGCCGAGTGCGCCTGTAGTCCCAGCTATTCAGGAGGTTGAGGTGGGAGGATCACTTGAGCCGGGGAGGTTAAGGCTGTAGTGAGCCGTGATTGTGTCACTGCACTCCAGCTTGGGTGACAGAGCAAGACCCTGTCTCTCCTCCACCCCTCCAAAAAATGGGTCTCTGGCAGCAGGATGGGAGGGAGATTTTCTAGTTTACCTTTTGTACTTTTTGAATTGTACCATGTGAATGTATTGCCTATCCAAAATTAAATCACTACTGCGGGGTGGGTACTGACTGGGAGGGGGCACAAGGTTGCTCTCCGGGGCCCTGGACATCTTCTGAGCCTTCATTCTGGATCTTGATGGTTACGTGGGTGAACACACGTGAAAAGTCATCAATCCATACACTTAAGTTCTATGCACTTTATTTTAAATTATGCTTCAAAAAAAGTGATGTATTCTAATGACATGATAAAATACAGTCAGCCCTCCATATCTGTGGGTTCCATATCCACAGATTTAACCAACCATGAATCAAAAATATTTTTTAAAATGGGTGTTTGCATCTGTACTGAATACATATAGACTTTAAAAAGAATCATTATTCTTCCAGCCTGAGGAACATGGCAAAACCCCATCTCTACCAAAAATACAAAATAATTAGCTGAATGTGGTGGCATGTGCCTGTAGTCCCAGCTACTCAGGAGACCGAGGTGGGAGGATTACTTGAGCCTGGGAGATGGAGACTGCAGTCAGCCGAGATTAGGCCACTGCACTTCAACCTGGGTGATGGTGTGAGACCCTGTCTCAAAAAAAAAAAAAATCATTGTTCTCTAAACAATATAGCCTAACAACTATTTACGTATACATATACTTTTTTTTTTTTTTGAGACAGTCTCACTATTGTCACCCAGGCTGGAGTGCAATGGCGTGATCTTGGCTCACTGCAACTTCTGCCTCCTGGGTTCAAGTGATTCTCCTACCTCAGCCTCTTGAGTAGCTGTGATTACAGGTAGGTGCCTGCCACCACACCCGGCTATTTTTTTTTTTTTTTTTTTTTGAGATGGAGTCTTGCTCTGTCACCCAGCCTGGAGTGCAGTGGCGTGATCTTGGCTCACTGCAACCTCCCCCTCTTGGGTTCAAGCCATTCTCCTGCCTCAGCTTCCCCAGTAGCTGGGATTACAGGAGTGCACCACCACACCGAGCTAATTTTTGTATTTTTAGTAGAGACGGGGTTTCGCCATGTTGGCCAGGCTGGTCTCAAACTCCTGACAGGTGGTCCGCCCACCTCGGCCTCCCAAAATGCTAGGATTACAGGTGTAAGCCACCATGCCCAGCCTATTTACGTATTTTTTTACAGTATATTAGACATTATAAATAATCTAGAGATGATTTAAAGCAGCAATCTCCAAACTTTTTGACACCAGGGACTGGTTTTGTGGAAGACAATTTTTCCATTGACAGGGGCATAAAACTGTTCCACCTCAGATCATCAGGCGTTATAGTCTCATAAAGAGCGCGCAGCCTAGACCCCTCGAATGCTCAGTTTGCAGTACGGTTTGCGCGCCTCTGAGAATCTAATGCCGCTGCTGATCTGACAGGAGGGGGAGCTCATACGGTCATGCTAGCTTGCCAGATGCTTGCCTCCTGCTGTGTGGCTCTGTTCCTGACAGGTATAGGCTGGTACTGGTCCACGGTCTGGGGTTTGGGGACCCCCCCCAATTTAAAGTATGTGGAAGGATGGGCATAGGTTACATGCAAATATGGTACCATTTTATATCAGGGACTTGAGCATCTGAAGATTTTGGTATCTGCGGTGGAGGGGGGGCGGTTCCCAGAACCAATCTCCCATGGATAGCAAGGGATTATTGTATATTAAAAATAATTTTATGTATTTATGTATTTATGTGTTTATTTATTTTACTTTAAGTTCCGGGATACATATGCAGAGTGTGCAGGTTTGTTACATAGGTATGCATGTGCCATGGTGGTTTGCTGCACCTATCAACCCGTCATCTAGGTTTTAAGCCCTGTATGCATTAGCTATTTGTCCTAATGCTCTCCCTCCCCTTACCCCCACGCCCCCCAAAATAATTTTAAAAATAAAGTCAGACCAGGATATATTGCCTTGCTCCACAAAAATTAATATGTTTCTAAAAAGTTTACTCAAGCCTGTTTCTAGAAAGTGAAGCATAACTTCCAACTGGCTTTCATTAAAACGTCTAAGATGTATTCATGTCCTGACTCCATTCAAGGAGTGGCAGTACTGGTGTTGGTCTGAGCACTAGGAGCCTGCTGGGGTGAACCCACCCACTCTCTGAGTCTGGGCTTGATGATGGAAAGAGAAAAGGAGAGGTGAATTGAGTCTCCTTGAAAGACTTGAGAAATTAGAGCCGGGCACGGTGGCTCACGCTTGTAATCCCAGCACTTTGGGAGGCCAAGGCGGGAGGATCACCTGAGGTCAGGAGTTCAAGACCAGCCTGGCCAACATGGTGAGACCCCCGTCTCTACAAAAATAAAAAAATTAGCTGGGCGTGGTGGCATGCACCTGTAATCCCAGCTACTTGGGAGGCTGAGGTGGAAGAATCACTTGAACCTGGGAGGCAGAGGTTGCAGTGAGCCGAGACTGTGCCATTGCACTCCAGCCTGGGCGACAGAGCGAGACTCCATCTCAAAAAAAAAAAAAAAAAAAAAAAAAAAAAAAAAAATCAGAGAAATTAGAGCCCAGCAGAGAACACAGGAAGAGAAGTCAACACTGCCTGATCTCCTCTGCATGTGGGAGCTTGCTGGGCACTGTGCATGCTGGTACAACAGAAGCAGACAAAGAATTCTTCTGAGAGGCAAGAGAGGAAATCAAAATTGGAAAACAGAACCATATACTAATAATCCACTCATTTGCTGAGCAATTTACCATTTTCTTTTCTTTCTTTCTTTTTTTCTTTTCTTTTCTTTTTTTTTTTTTTTTTAATTTTTGAGATGGAGTCTTGCTCTGTCGCCCAGGCTGGCGTGCAGTGGCATGATCTTGGCTCACTGCAAACTCTGCCTCCCCAGTTCAAGTGATTCTCCTGCCTCAGACTCCTAAATAGCTGGGATTACAGGCATGCACCAGCCTGGCTAATTTTTGTATATTTAGTAGAGAAGGGGTTTCGCCATGTTAGCCGGGCTGGTCTCAAATTTCTGGCCTCAAGTGATCTGCCTGCCTCAGCCTCCCAAAGTGCTGAGATTACAGGCATGAGCCACCGCGTCCAGCCCACTTTCCCATTTTCAATATCCTTTTACGCCTGTTACATAATTTGACTTTGAAATCACCCTATGAATGGATGGGGTGCATGTTCATCGTCCCACCTTGTGAATGAGGAAGGAAGCTGAGACCTAGACAGCAAAGTCACAGGAGGTGACAGAGCCTGTATTCAAACCCATGTTTTACAATTCTATGTCTGATGTGCTCACTGCTGCTTTCCAGAGAGGTCTCGGATCATCTAGACTGAGCTCTGGCTTCCCTATTTACCAGCTGTGTGATTTTGGGCAAGTTGCTGAACCTCTCTGTGCCTCTCTGTTCTCATTCTGTACAATGGAGCTGGTATAAGGATTACATGAGCCAATAAAAAGAAAGCACATGGTAGGTGCTCATCAAAAATTAACTTTTGTTTTTATTCCTAGAAAAAAAGAAAGTGAGACATGATAATGGCAAAGATGAGAAATCTGAGAATCATAGAGAGAAGAGGGTGAGAAGAACAGTTCAGAGGTGGAAATGGCTCTAGCATGTCAGTGCTGAGCTCCCCCAGGCAGTAAGAACAGGAATACGGTGGCCAGGCAGAGGCCAGGGCAGGCCAGCAGTACCAGTAGGAAGATGCCCTCACCCCTACCTTGGCCTTCAACCTGAAGAAGCTCAGTGTTTCCCTAGGCCCAAATCTAGCTGGCAGCAAGCCCAGGACAGAGAGTGAGGACAGGAGTGGGGAAAAGAGATGGATAAGGCATCTTGGCCACCCTCGAGGGGCTTGTGGTCTGGTTGTAAGATCGAGACAGGGCTATGTGAGCTAAGATGGCTTCCCTCAGTCTCCCCAGAATGCCAGGCTCCCTGTCCAGTGAGGTGCTGGTAAAAATGGAACAACTAGCTCTTTGTTGGGGGATGACAGGTCAGAGGGGCTGATATGCCAATTTTCATGTTTGCCCATTTCCATGGTGTAAATACTCTTATTGTGGCCATCTTCAAAAAGAAGCAGGTCCTGGCATCAAGCCATGAGGGCGGGACAGGCAGTAAGGTGAGGACAAAGGTGTGGGGTCACGGTCAGAGGTTGGAGACCTGCGTCCCGGTCCCTGAGAGAGTGCACAGGAATGCTACGTGCCTTGGACACATCATTTTACCTCTTTGACCTTCAGTCACCTCAAGGAAGAAAATGAAAATGTACCGTGTTGGAGGGTGGGCAGAGCTGGCGTGAATCCAGGCCAGAGGGTATTTTTCAAGCACTTGCTACGTGCTAAGCCCTGGGATACAGAGACGAATAACAGAGCGTCGTGCTGGGGAAGTGGGCAGATGTGAAAGTCCCATGACCTCATGGACATAGTGGTGGTGATGATTAGTAAGTACGAGGTGATGGCCTTGTCGTGTCTGAGTCACACAATTCATTCTGTCAGTCCCCAGATCTTTTGTTTTGTTTTGTTTGAGACAGAGTCTCACTCTGTCACTGAGGCTGGAGTGCAGTGGTGCCATCTCGGCTCACTGCAACCTCCGCCTCCCAGGTTCAAGCGATTCTCCTGCCTCAGCCTCCCAAGTAGCTGGTACTACAGGCGCGTGCCACCATGTCCAGCTAATTTTTGTATTTTCTGGTAGTGACAGGGTTTCACCATGTTGCCCAGGATGGTCTCAAACTCCTGATCTCATGTGATCTGCCCGCCTCAGCCTCCCAAAGTGCTGGGATTACAGTTGTGAGCCACCACTCCCAGCCAGTCCCCAGATTTTTATTGAGGACTGGCTATGGGCCAGGCACTGGGAAACAGCAGTGAACAAAAGACCAACTCTCTGCCCTCCAAAAATGGAGACAGGACACTAATCTAAGAAACATAAAATAGAAGCCGGGTGCGGTGGCTCACGCCTGTAATCCCAGCACTTTGGGAGGCCGAGGCGTGTGGATTACGAGGTCAGGAGATCGAGACCACGGTGAAACCCTGTCTCTACTAAAAATACAAAAAAATTAGCCCAGCGCAGTGGCGGGCGCCTGTAGTCTCAGCTACTCAGGAGGCTGAGGCAGGAGAATGGCATGGACCCGGGAGGCGGAGCTTGCCACTCGCACCACTGCACTCCAGCCTGGGTGACAGAGCGAGACTCTGTCTAAAAAAAAAAAGAAACAAAATAGATAAAACGATTTTCATTATGTGAAGCAGAGTCAGGGGCAGAGTTGCCAGGAGCACTACGTGAGGCAGGTGGACAAGGACGCCTGTCCGAGGGCCAATGAGGCAGAGACTGGAGAGAAGTGAGGGAGTGCATCGGGCGGATTTCTGGAGGAACAGCATCCAGGCTGAACGAGCAGCAGGTGCAAGAGTCCTGAGGTGGAAGTGTGCTGAGGGAGGGAGGTGAGATGGGGCAAGGGAAGGGGGAACTCTGAGAGGCAGCCAGGGGTCATCCCAAAGGGCCTGGTGGAGCACAAGGAGGGAGACATTAGATGGGCTTCTAACCCCATGCTACTGGAGGGCTGGGAGCTGAAAACTAGCTCAGCTTTCAGATTTGAAAGAATCTGTGTGAAGACGCCAGAGGACAAGTGTGGGAGCAGGAAGGGCAGGTGGGAAGCTCTAGCAATCACCCCCAGAGATATCACAGTGGCCGGGCCAAGTGACAGCATGTGAGGGGTATGAGGTGTGAGGACGGGCTCTGTTCGCAGTATATCCTGAAGGTAGAAGCAACCAGGCTTGCGGCCAGAACAAATGGTCCCAGGAAAGCAGAAACGTCCATGAAGAGCATAGCTAGTAACAACTCTCAGCCAGCGAGCTCCATCTGTGGGCTAGGAGCTTTCCCTGAATTATCTCACTTGGTTTTCACACCAAATCCTGCAAGGAGGCACTGCTCATCAAGTTACAATGAATACATGGAGGCTCAAGAGGTTGGGTGATATCCCCAAGACCCTATGTCAAGCCTTCAACAGAACTGGAATTTGAGCTTTTCAGGCTATCAAGGGGGTGCCCTTTGCATGATATCAGCTGCCCCTGAGATTTGGAAAGTAGTAGTATATTACCTTGCCAGGCGTGGTGGCTCACACCTGTAATCCCAGCACTTTGGGAGGCCAAGGCAGGTGGGTCACCTGAGGTCAGGAGTTTGAGACCAGCCTGGCCAACATGGTGAAACCCCGTCTCTACTAAAAATACAAAATTAGCCGGGCGTGGTGGTGCATACCTGTAATGTCAGCTACTTGGGAGGCTGAGGCAGGAGACTCGCTTGAACCTGGGAGGCAGAGGTTGCAGTGAGCAGAGATCGTGCCACTGCACTTCAGTCTGGACAGCAAGAGCAAAACTCCATCTCAAAAAAAAAAAAAGAAAAAAGAAAAGAAAAAGTAGTATAAGTAGTATACTACCTGGCACGTATTAGGTACACATAGTAGGTAATAATCATTTGCAAAATACCTACTTTTTTTTCATTTTGAGACAGGGTCTCAGTCTGTCACCCATGCTGGAGTGCAATGGCACAATCATAGCTCATTACAGCCTCAAACTCCTGGGCTCAAGTGATCCTCCTGCCTTGACCTCCCAAAGTGCTGGGATTACAGATGTGAGCCTGTATGCATTTCTTTGTATCATAAACATTTAAAAGGTCATGAGCCCTATACACTCACCAGAATGTCTAAAATTATTAATTTTAAAAAAACAAACTTCAAACCTGACTATACCAAATGCATGAGCAGGGGAAATGTCATACATTGCTGGTAGGAATGTAGAATGGTACAACCAATATGGAAAACAGCTTGGTAGTTTCTGATAAAGTTAGACACTTACTCAGTAACCCAATTTTAGGTATTTACCTAAGAGAAAAGAAAACATGTGCTCACACAAACACTGAACATGAACGTTTATAGTTCATAGGAGTATTATTCATAATTGCCCCAAACTGGAAATAACCCAAGTATACTTAACCTGGTAAACAGATGAACAACTGTGGTATGCCCATGCAATGGACTACTACTCAGCAATGAAAAAGGAATGAACTACTGACACAGAGAACAAAATGGATGAATCTCAAATATATAATGCTGAGTAAAGGAAGCCAGGCTTAAAAAGCTGTGGTTCCATTTAAATGACATCTGGAAAAGGCAAAATTATCAGTCAGAAACAGATCGATGGTTACCAGAGGCAAGGAGTAGGGGTTTAGGTTGACTACAAAGGGTGGCATGGGGACACTTATGGGGGGATTGTGGTGGTAGCTGTATGACTGTACTCTTCTGCCAAAACTTAGAAAATATACCAATAAGGGTGGATTTTACAGTCTGTAAATTACACCTCAGTAAACCTAACAATGACAGCACAAAGGTTGTGTGCCCTCGCTTCCCTCTTCTAATGGCTACCTCATTTTGCTCCACAGTGAAGCCACTCTCCATACTCCCACTCAGATTAACCCCCTGGAAAAGCTTAGGTACCAGTGCTGCAGAATCGACTCTGCTGTCACCGAGCCAGCTGCCTTCAGCATCATTGGTGAGTTTTAAAATGCTGATGCAGGCCAGGTGCAGTGGCTTATGCCTGTAATCCCAGTACTTTGGGAGGCTGAGATGGGTGGATCACTTGAGTTCAGGAGTTTGAGACCAGCCTGGCCAATATGGTGAAACCCTGTCTCTACTAAAAATACAAAAATTAGCCGGGCATGGTGGCACACGCCTGTAATCCCAGCTACTTGGAAGGTTGAGGTAGGAGAATCACTTGAACCTGGGAGGCAGAGGTTGCAGTGAGCCAAGATGGCGTCACTGCACTCCAGCCTGGGTGACAGAGTGACAGACTCCATCTCAAAAATAAAAATAAAAATAAAAAATAAATAAAATGCTGATGCTGTCAGGGCATGGTGGCTCATGCCTATAATCCCAACACTTTAGGAGGCCAAGGCAGGAGGATTGCTTGAGCTCAGGAGTTTGAGGTCAGTCTGGGCAATATAGTGAGACCCCATCTCTACAAAAATTTTAAAAATTAGCTGGTTGTGGTGGTGTGCACCTGTGTTTCTAGATACTCAGGAGGCTGAGGAAGGAGGATAGCTTAAACCCAGAAGGTCAAGGTTCCAGTGGGCTCTGATCACACCACTGCACTCCAGCCTGGATGACAGAGCAAAACCCTGTCTCAAATAAACAAACAAACACCCTACAGTAGGGAAGTGGCCCCAGGTTGGAGGCAGGCAAAGCTGCTGGGCCTGTGATGGGACAAAAACCTGTGACTCATCCATGCTTCCTCCTTTCAGGGCAGAGCCCAGCAATGGCTGGACCTGCTGAGAGCAGCTGAGGGTGTTCTGGCCACTGCTGGGGCCACTCCATGTGGCCTGCTGACCACTGCCACCCCCTGGTGGTCTCTTATGAAAAAGCATCCTCACCCACCAGCGAGGTGGGGATGAGGGGACAGGGATGCTCCTCCCGTCCCCCTTCCTCCCACCATTCACCTTTCTCTCTTGTCTTCCCAGCTTCTTCACTCTCTTTCCCTCTCTTTTGCTTCTCCTCACTCTCCTCCCCTCTCTGCTTGTCTTATTGTTCTGCTCCATGATAGAAAGAGCTTTGACCTTAGTTCACCGGGTTAAAACCTGGCTCTGGCATCTACGAGCTACATGACCAATTGAGCCAATTACTAAATCTCTCTGAGTTGGTGTCTTCATCTGGAAATGGGGATAACTCTGGATGGTAAAATGACATAATCCACATAAAACACCTTGCACAGAGCCTGGCCCAATAGATGTTTATTATTATTATTACTACTATCATGACTGGCACTTGACAGGGGCTCAACCATTGGTTGTGGTAGTTTGCTCTCTTTATTCTTCATCCCAGGTAACCCAGGCTATATATTAGACTCCAGTGGGTACTCTTAAAAAATATGCATGCGCCAGGTATGGTGGCTCACGCCTGTAATCCCAGCACTTTGGGAGGTGGAGGTGGGAGCATCGCTTGAGGCTGGGAGTTTGAGACCAGCCTGAGTAACATGGTGAAATCCCATCTCTACAAAAAATAAAAAAATTAGCTTGGCACAGTGGCACACACCTATAATCCTAGCTACTTGGGAGGCTGAGGCGGGAGGATCACTGGAGCCCAGGAGAGCGAGGCTGTAGTGAGCCATGTTTGTGCACTCCAGCCTGGGAAACAGAGTAAGACCCTGTCTCAAAAAAAAAAAAAAAAAGACCCCATGCCTCCCCCAACTCAGACCATTTAAATCGTTGGTGGTACTTCAGTACAGGCATTGTTTTTTACATTTTTAAAATTAATTTACTATGTGTTTTTCACCAGTACTCTTTAAAAGCTCCCCAGGAGATACAAATGAAAAACCACACTATGGTGACCACCAGTCCGGGGTTACCTGGGGCTTTCCTAGTTTTAGCACTGGAAGTCCCATGGCCCAGGAGCCCCCTCCCCACAAGGCAAACTGAGACACTTGGTTGTCCCCTTTCTAGAAAGGAATGGACCCATATTTTCTAATCCCAGATCGGGACACGTGGCCTGGGCGCAGATGGCTGAATCAATTCTCTGAAAGCACCACTTGGGGCAGTGGGTCACTGAGGCCACAGGGTCAGTCTGTGGCAGGAGCTGGGTTCAGGGTGGGGAGAGGTGGGCAGGAGAGCGGCTGGCAGTGGCTCAGTCGGACAGGTCCCCGTCGTTGGGCCAGCTGGGGCTCCAGCCACTGGCCGCCCGCTCCATGGCCTTCACCCAGCGGCCCTTCAGCTCCTCCGTCTCGGCCTTGAAGGTGTAGAGCTGGCCTGACTGCTGTAACTGGAAGACCCGAGGGTCCCCCTGGGGCCCAACAGTCACCTGGTAGCCCAGCAGGGGGATGGAGGTGTGAGCCCTCATGTCCTGGGGGGAGGAGAGAGCAGTGGGCCACTGTCCCCTCTCAGTCCTACTGCCCCAGATAGCCATCGTGAAGGCAACAGCCACGCACGCACAGCTCACACCCTAAACCCCCATGGGTTGGGGGTGGGCTGGTGAAGGCCATCGAGGAAGAGGAGAGAAGAACTGGCTGCCTCTGAGGGCAAAGCAGTGGTGACCTAGAGTCAGGGCCCAATTCTGAAACCTACCAACCTTGAGACTCCAGGATACCACATCCTCATTGGGCCTCAGTTTCCCTATCTGACATATGGCACTAGCAATACTCACCCCTGATCCCCTTCACACACACGCTGTGGGAAGGCCAGGGCCTGACGGGGGGCGGGCAGGTGGTGGCCTTACCTGAGGGGCAGCGTAGACATAGAGCACGAGGGGGTCATCCCGAGGGATCACACACCAGCCCCGGGGGCCGCTCTTGCCCCACTTGTCCCCGATGAGCTGCAGGAAGCTGCACATCAGGCTCTGGTCAGGCGTGGCTGAGGACCCTTTCTAAAACCAGAAGGAGGGACTGTCAGGGAGCAGAGCAGCCGCAAGTGCCAGATGTTGGTCTGGGGGCTTGACAATCACTATCTCCAATCCTTACAGCAGTACTGAATGGAGGGGTCCTTGGTCCTTGAGGCTCAGAGAGGTCCCATCAAGTGCCTGTGGTCACACAGCTAGCTGGCCAGTGGCAGAGCTGCAGTCAAACCCCAGCCTGCCTGAACCTGTCGCGTGTGTGCCCACAAGGGGCAGGTGCCGGGAGGGTGCCTGGAGCTGCTCCAGGAAACAGAATTGGGCCCTGAGAAGGGGCTGAGCATCTCCAGGGGCAGGCTGTGTTGCCTAGTGGTCAGGGGGTCCTGGGCCTGGAAGGATGGGGAGGATTGGAAACGGGGTGGACGCCCGTGGAAAAAGGCCAACTTTTTTTTTTTTTTTCAGACAGTTTCTCTCTCGTTGCTCAGGCTGGAGTGCAATGGTGCAATCTCAACTCATTGCAACCTCCACCTCCCGGGTTCAAGAGATTCTCCTGCCTCAGCATCCCGAGTAGCTGGGATTACAGGCATGCACCACCATGCCCGGCTGATTTTTTTTTTTTTTTTTTTTTTGTATTTTTAGTAGAGACGGGACTTCACCATGTGGGCCAGGCTGATCTCGAACTCCTGACCGCACGTGATCCATCCACCTCGGCCTCCCAAAGTGCTGGGATTACAGGCATGAGCCTTCCCGCCTGGCCAAAAGAGGCCAACTTGAACCTGGGAGTGAATCTCAGCTGGCACAGGCTGGGACCTTCTCCCACCTCCCAGGGACGGTGGGATGTCAACCTGGCCTTCGTGAGGGAGGGGCAGTGGACAGTGGTATTGATGCTGAGCTGGTTGACATTGTATTTGTGCTGCCTAGCTGAGCACAGTTGTACCCCCACAGGGGAGCACCTGTGGGGGCAAGTGTGGCTCAGTGAGGCCCCCAGGGCAACAGAAAGAACATCTGTGACTGAGATCAGAGAGCTGGCTCCTAACTTGCTGTGTGATCTTGGGCAAGTCACTCCTCCAGCCCTGGGTCTCCATGGGATAAGACCGACTGGCCCCTGGAGTCCCTTCCAGTTAGAATGGAGTCTCCAATCTGTCTGACCTGGAGCGTCAGTGTTCCCATCTGTAAAATGGAACCGGTGACACCAGCTCTTGGCACCCTGGGACTGTTGGGGCAGGACATGGGGACGTGAACATGAGCTGTCCAGAGGGGCCGTACTATTGGATGGGGACATAGAGGAAGTGCAGAAGAATGTGGACGACAGCCTGCAGCCAAAGGGTGCCTCCATTTGGTGACAGGCTCCACACTGCCTGGGCTGTGGCGAGAGGCCTGGGGTCTGTGGGCAGAGAGAGGAAGAGGGAGAGGGGGGAGGGTGTGACCATGGCTGGCTTGTTCCTCAGCACTGGACAGTGTCAGCCCAGCATGGTTGCCGGGCACACATTCCCTGAACAGAGGACGGATGGTGAGCGCGGGGACAGTGGCCCTCACCTCCAGGATGCCCCGCCTCTTGTCCTCCTTGGCCTCAGGCAGCACATTTCCAGTGAGGAATGCGTAGCAGTGGAGGCAGACTCGGTTGGGCCTGTTGTCGTCGTATTTCAGTTCGGCCCGGTAGTCGGAGCACCTGGCACACACCACCTGAGGAGGACACACAGGGGGGCATGGGGCTGAGACCAGGCACCGGAGGGCTGGGCTCCTGCCTTGTTGGGCAGGTGGGGGCATGAGAGCAACCAGGGACTGGGGGAGGAAAAGAAAGCTTCGAGGGAGGAATAGAGGCAGAGCGGGGATGCTCCCCGATGCTGGTGAGGCCCAACTGCCTGGAGGCTGCGATACATGGGGGAGCTCGGGCTCGGGGCTCTTAGGCTGAGGGTTCAAGACCCGGCCCCCACCGCGAGGGCCGTAACTTCTCTCCCCTCCAGGTTCCCTCTGAGTGAGGGCTGCTGTGAACCCAAGGGGCTTGCCCCAGACAGGCCACTGGCATCTGATTCACTTTTCCAAATGCTGTCCTCTCCGCCATCTCAGCTGACTCTCCCAAAGACCCCACCAGGCAAGCAGGGCCCAGCTTTTGTCCTCTCCTGATCCTGAGAGCCAGCCACACTGTTACCTGGCAGACAGGCCCTCCACACACAGGGTGTGTCTTTCAAGTCCCACAGTTTAGCTTTAAGATTCAGGCAGACTTTGTATTCTGCGCCATCATGGAGTCAAGTGTGTTTTCACCTAAACATGATAGGCTGGTTGTTTTTACATGGGTACTCTGTGGAGGGGGGCCCACTCTCAGCTCACCACAAAGACACCCCCCAAAGGCTGACATGGATCATGCCGGGAGGCTGGGTAAAAGGGGCCTGGGAAGACTCAGAGAGGAACACTGGGTGCCGCAAGGTGTGACTGCGAGGAAGACTTGGCTTTATGGGGAGCCCAGATGTGGGCGTGGTGATGGAGGGCAGGAGAAAGGGGCAGAGGGAGTGTAGTTCATCAGGCGGCACCACCCCTCAGGGAGCTCCTCTGTGTGCCCAGCACAGAGTGTGGCCTGGCAGGGACCTGGAGAAGAAGGCCTGGCCCTGCCCCACCCTCACAAGGATTCCCGTCTGGCAGGCAGGGGAGACAGAAACTGGCACCCAAACCACCGAAAGGATGACTCACTGGCTCAGCAGGCACGAAGATCTGCACAGGCAAGAGAAACCCACGGTCAGGGCACAGCCCCACACGGGGGCTTCAGCTACCTTAGCAGCATTTTTTTTTTATTGAGCGATTTCAGTGTTTAAATATAATTAGTAAATATTTTTTCCTCTACCAACGTTTAATTTTGAAAAATTTCCTACCGACAGACAAATTGAACAAATAATACAATGATACCACCCACTAGATTTACTAATTATTAACATTTGTGCCACATTTGCTCTCTGTCTCTCTCTATATGTGTGTATTTTATTTTTTTCGGAACCATTTGAGGATAAATTACAGTCATCATGACACCTCACCCTTAAATATGTAGCTGGTGGTCTCCTAAGAACAAGGGCGTCCTTCTACCTATCCACGGTGTCATAGTCACGCTCAGGAAATTTATTGATACAATATTTTTTTTTTATTTTTTTGAGATGGAGTTTTGCTCTTGTTGCCTGGGCTGGAGTACAGTGGCGCGAACTGGGCTCACTGCAACCTCCACCTCCTGGGTTCAAGCGATTCTCCCTCCTCAGCCTCCCGAGTAGCTGGGATTACAGGTGTACACCACCACACCCGGCTAATTTTGTATTTTTAGTAGAGACAGGGTTTCACCATGTTGGCCAGGCTGTTCTCGAACTCTGACCTCAGGTGATCCACTCACCTCGGCCTCCCAAAGTGCTGGGATTACAGGTGTGAGCCGCTGCACCCAGCCAATACAATATTATTATCTAGATATGTTGCATCATCCAGTTTCTCCCAATGGTCCCAAGAGCAACCTTGATAGCTTTATTTTACCCCAGAAAGAATCCAAGCAAGGATCATACATTTAATTTAGTTGTCAGAATATTTTCTATCTTAAGCTGGAAGGCAGCTACACGGGTGTTGTTATTCTTTGTGCCTCTTTGTATTTCACTATTTTAAGTAATTTTTAAAGAACTACTTTCACTCACAAGTGTGAATCAATTCAACTCTTATTTACAGAAGTGAATCACCAGGAACAGTAGCCAATCCCCACATCCTTTCTACCTGGCTTCGGGATGTAACTCATCACTGACATCTGAAGGCAGGTGTGTTCCCAGGTCCTAGAAACTGACTCTGTCCTGATTGCAGTTGAACACATTTTGGGGACACCTCCCTGACTGGCCCCAACCTGTCCAGCTAGACTCCTCCTGTCCTCTGGAGGTCATCAAAGACTGAGGTTGCAAAGGGCTTCTCTGTTTGCAGAGTAAACAGAGGGGGTTGTGATGTCAACAGAGAACAGCTCAAGTACAGGAGTGCTTAAAAAGCAAAGCGAGATCTACCTCGGGTAACTGGGCCTGGATTGATAAGAGGAGAAACTGTAGTGGACACAGTTCCCTCCTCAAGAAGCTGGTAGCTCAACCGCACTGGATGCCCTGCCTGAGCTATGGAGGAGGGGGAAAGAAAAAGAGGAGAGGGAAGGGAAAGAATGTTTTTTGGTGGAATCCTCACTGCCACACTGGAGGTAGGTTTCACGATCCCCATGGCGGAGTTAAGGAGACTGAGGCCTGAACCAGTAGGCAGAGTTAACAACAGAATCCAACAGGTGCCAGGGTGCTGAGGGCTTGCAGAGAAGAGAGGACAGTTAGCCGAAGCGGGTAAAGAGAGGATGACGGGGTGGGTGAGTGCATAGTGGGCATGGGCCTGGTGAGGTGGTGGGGCAAGGCCTGAGGGGGTGCGGGGCTAGATGCCCCCCCACTGGAAGTGGGGACCATTTCCTAGCTCTGGGTCTCAGGGTCGTGGAAAATGATGATAAGAATGCAGGTAAATTCATAGGATCAGCTTCAGGGGTGCCTTCAGCAAGTAATTTAACCTCAATGGGTCTCATTTTCCCATCTAAAAAATGGGAAACAGCAGCCTCCTGAGGTGTGCTGTGAGGGCCAGATGAGGTAGTAATACACACACCTGGCTCAGAGCTAGTGCCCAACACCACTGGGCTGCATTGGTTGAAGCCAGCAGATTTGGCCAGGATGGGGACAGCAGGACCTCAGCTGGGTGGGTAGAGGCCCAGATAGGGCAGGTAGAGGCCTAAGTGGGACAGGTAGAGGCCTGGGTGACACTGGTGGAAGCCAAGGTGGGGCAGGTGGAGGCCGAGGTGGGACAGGTAGAGGCCAAGGTGGGGCAGGTGGAGGCTTAGGTGACACAGGTGGAGGCCGAGGTGGGACAAGTGGAGGCCGAGGTGGGACAGGTGGAGGCCGAGGTGGGACAGGTGGAGGCCTAGGTGGATCAAGTGGAAGCCTAGGTAGGAAAGGTAGAGGCCTGGGTGACACAAGTGGAGGCCTAGGTGGGACAGGTGGAGGCCGAGGTGGGACAGGTGGAGGCCGAGGTGGGACAGGTGGAGGTGACACAGATGGAGGCCGAGGTGGGGCAGGTAGAGGCCTAGGTGGATCAAGTGGAGGCCTAGGTAGGAAAGGTGGAGGCCTGGGTGATGCAGGTGGAGGCCTGGGTGACGCAGGTGGAGGCAGGAGTGCTGGCAGGAGTACTCACATAGCCGCAGGCCCGGCAGTGGTGGCGACGGCGCGTCAGAGCGTTGAAGGGCTCCTGGCAGCGCATGCACATGGTCACCATCTTGTCCCGGACCCACTGCGGTGCCCGGAGGCCCAGCTCCTCAGACTGCAGCTGTGGGTTAAGGGGAGTTGGGCAGGAATGGGCCCTTGGTGACCTTCTTCCGCCCATCCTCCTAGGGCCTGGGGCCCTGTGCCCACCTGCTGTGGCAGGGATTCTTTGTGTTGGGCTTCCCTGGGGCTTCTACAGCAAGCTGACTGACCTGATCGAGACCTTATGATAGGTTAGTTACCATTATTCCTATTGTATAAGTGAGGAAACTGAGGCCCAGAGAGGTCAAATGACTCAGCAGTCACTCAGCAAGCCAGAGTTCAGCTCAAATCTGAACTCAAACCACAGATATCCTCCCCAGCCCCCACCTCACTCACCTTCCATCTTCCCTGAGACTTTGTATTTCTCAGATACTTTCAAACCCAAAACCCTACTGCCCCCTGCAGCTGGAGCTGCAGAGACGTGAAACACTTCCCCAAGACAGCTGTGCAGAGAGGCTCTCAAAGGAAGCTTTGCTAAAGGGGAATGCTCAGGCACTGAGTCGGGAGATGCGCTGGGAGGGCTTCCCCTGGTCCCTTCAGTCTCTCCTGGCAGATGACACTCCCTCTCCCTCCGAGCTGGTATAGGCAGAACAGAGAGGGAACAAGCTCTGTTTGGGTTGGTGGCTCCAGCAAGGGATGAAAAAGGCTTCATTTACCTCCTGCTCCTGGGTGTCTCCCTCAGGCCCCTGGGCCGCAGCCTTGAAGGTTTCATTCCGCTTCTCGATTTGGTCAATGGCTGCTTGGAAGGCCTGGGGTGCAGGGACGGGGAGGGTCGGGGCTTGAGGTGTGGAAGGGAGGGATTGCTCCTCTGTCCATCCTTCCATGCATGCAACAGACAGGGCTGAAAGCCCACTGGGTACCAGGCGCTGGATTCTGCACACACGCGGGCTGCCTTATCGGAGGAGAAACTACCAGCCCAGGTTACAGATGTAAAAACTGAGGCTCAGAGAGGGTAAGTGACTGGCCCTGGACTGCCCAGCTAGGCAATGAGAAGCAGCAAGATAGGAACCCAGATCGGTCTCCAAACTACCACGGAGCAGCTCCTTAGGAAGAGCAGGGAGCAGCTGAGCACACGCAGGTGTGGGAGCATGCACACACACACATGCACGCACACACAAACACAGACACACAAAGACACATACACACAAGCACGTACATACACATGCATACACACAAACACACACATACACACAAACACATGCACACACATGCATGCACACAAACACACATATACACATACACACACATACATGTACACACGCACACACATGCATGCACACAGACACACAAACACACACAAACACACAGACACAGACATGCACACACAGATGCACACACATGCATACACACATGCACACACACACACACATGCATACATACACCACTCCCTCCCCTTCAGCCCAAATAGGCTAGGGAGAATCCCAGGAGCTTCATCAAGATAGTCCAGTACCGTGAAAGAAAAAAAGAAAAAAGAAAGAGAGGAAAAAGACTCCCAGAAGCCTCGGAGTGTTCCCATACCTGCATCCAGGAAATCATTTCCTCCTGGGACCTGCTCGGAAAGTGAACACAGGTGTTGAGATCAGCCCTTCCCAGTTTTCCCGCCTGACCCTGGGCCGCCACCCCAGCTCCTTTACCGGGCTTGCAGCTCCAGGGTGCGCTGCTTCCCGGACACCAGGAAGGAGTGGGGAAACTCAGCATCCATCAGCTCCCGCACCTGCCAAGAGGAGGGAGGTAACCAGTTCAGACTCGTCATAGCCCGGGTCCCAGGCACAGCACTGTGGAGGGGAGGGAGGTGGATTGTGCCCAAGGGACAATTCAAATTCGAGAGACAGGGATGCAGAGCTTGTTCACCACCTCTCTAATCCTGTTGAGCCAAGCAAATGCCCCTGCAACTGGGCCTTGCTCCAAGCAAATGGAACCTATGGCTCCTGGAATTTTAGCAGCAGCTAAGTTGACCCAGTGTGACATGGAGATGACAATTTTTGACAATGGATTCAACAAAAAAGGAAATTAGATCTCAAAACTGGATGAGTATATGAGGTTCATTATACCATTTTCTTGGCTTTAAAATTTTCATAATAAAACATTAAAGAAAATAACCTTGGCTGGGTGCAGTGGCTCATGCCTGTAATCCCAGCATTTTGGGAGGTCAAGGTGGGTAGATCACTAGAGGCCAGGAGTTAGAGAACAGCCTGGGCAATATGGTGAAACCCATCTCTTCTAAAAATACAAAAATTAGCTGGACATGGTGGCGCATGCCTGTCATCCCAACTACTTGGGAGGCTGAGGCACAATAATCTCTTGAACCTAGGAGGTGGAGGTTGCAGTGAGCTGAGATTGTGCCACTGCACTCCAGCCTGGGTGACAGAGGGAGACTCTGTCTCAAAAAAAAAAAAAAAAAAAAGAAAAGAAAAGAAGAAAATAATCTTCACAGCAATCTTGGGAAACAGATACTATCATCCTCATTTAGGAGATGAGGAAATGGATGCTCAGAGAGGGCAAGAGAGCTGCCTGAGGTCACACAGCACCTAAGGGGCAAAAGAAGGATTCCACCCCAGGTTTTCAGCCCCCAAGGGTGAGATGGAAGAACATCTATTTCCATCCTACCCCCAGAGTCCTGTAAGCACACTTCCTTCAGACCGTGTGGAGAGAGATTTGCAAAGAGAACCTAAGACACAGGCTGAGAGCACAAGAGCTTCTGTGTGGGGGAACTTTGTTGCCATTAAATTCCTCAAACACTTGAGCTCCTCTGCTGCCTCCCATGTGGTGGCCAGGCCTTTGCACACTTCCAGGGCAGCTCACCATAACCCAGACAGCACTGAGTACAAGCACATCTTTCTTCAGGTTAGGCCTAGTCTGCAGCCTCACTCCCCAGTCTTTGCCTTAGAAGGGGCTGATGTGATTTGGATTCGATGCCCTTGGCAATGGGGAGGCGGTCATGTGGAAAGAGGTATTTGGGAAACAGCCAAATACCTCTTTGTGTGCAAGGGATGACAGGCTGGATCTGGGCCAAATGGGACAAACCTGTAGCCCAAAGGCCAGTTAGGAAGCAACATCATAAATGGTCCTGGCCTGCCCAGGTGCACTGGAGAGACAGAAGAGGTTTCTAATTGGGTCAGGGAGAGGGGAAAGGGAAAAGAAGGGAGAAATCCAAGGTTTGCAGTCCAGAAGCAGGAAGAAATATCATGCTTTTGACAGAAAAAAGGGAACTGGGGGCTCCTGACCTGAGGGTCCAGGCTGCCCCTGGGATGTTCATACAGAGGCTTCCAGCTCCCCAGCAGGTTTCAAGAGGAGTTTCCAGAACTGTGCTGAGCTGAGCCTCAACCACTTTCCCCAGGGCTGGGTCAATTCAGTCCCCTGCTAGTCCATACAGTACATTTGTAGTAATTAGAAAAGGACAGCCTTCCTCAAAACACTTTACTGACATCTGTTGGCAAACTGGCATAATACCTAGATATTGTTGGAACAAGACATTTGACTGCCATCTGCCGGACAATTCTCACTATAAATATACCATCTATGATATTCTATCATAGTCTGCTAATCTGCAGTTGGCTGCAGAAGACATCCTCTGAGATGAGGTATCCTTGTGCAGTGTACAACCTGCACAACTGTACGTGGAGCCCCTAGGTATGTGTGTCCACACCCCTTCCTTCTTCCCAGGCTGGCCCTGTGGGGGATGGCAAAATACTAAGACCAAGTCAGACCTTGGAGAGAATCAGCTGCTGTGAACTAGGCCTCCCTGACACCTACGAAGGAGGAGGCCAGGGAGTCATAGGCCAATAGGAACCATCATGATGGTCAAAGGCAAGATTTGCCTCCAAATCACAGACTCAGAAAATGGTTCCTGCACAGAAGTAGGGTGAGTGGACAGCTCTGCACTTGCCAAGCCCATGCCGTCCAGGAGAGGGTGCTGTGCGGCTGCTGGAGTATCAGACATGTTAGCCGAGACTAGCAGACTCCAGAGACCCAGCACACACAGGGCTGGTGAGCTCTCAACACACACCCAAAGCATCTGATGCTCTCAGGCTCGGCTCTCTCTGTTTTCTCTCTATGACTCTGTTTTGGTTTCTATATTTCTTAGCCTTCCTATCTGTCGATCTCTATTTTTCTATGCCTGGGTCTCTGACAGTCCTTTGGCAGGGCCACCCGTCTCCATTTCTCTGTCTGTAGCTCTCTATAAGCCTACCTTTCTCAGCCTCACTCACCAAGGACTCCAGACATACAAGCCTGCACACGCCCTGGTTTATGTGACATTCTGGCCCCTTCAGGATGGAAAGCTAGATGCCAGGGCCGGGGCTGCACTCCTAAAAGACTTCAGTCAGCTCAGGTGTCGGGGTGAGCTGGGAACCCATGTTCCCTCATCAGCCTTCATCATTCCCAGGCTGCACCCCACCCCCAGGCCCTGGATTGCTCCAGATGCCAGGCAACCCCAGTCAGGAGCAGGGGCGGGGCTCTTTTGCTGGGGTCTCTGGAGGCCCCAGGGGCTCTAGAGGGTAGAGCATTCTGGTTCAACTCCTGCCTGCAGCTCCCTTCTGGGGCTGAAGGGGGTAGGGGTGATGCTGAATAGGAGAGTGACAGGATGGGCCAGACAAGACCTCTGCTTCTTCCAGTCCCAGCCCTCAGGACACACCAGGACTCAGGAGCCAGCAGAGAGGAGTGGTCAGGAAGCTTCTCTGGCTGTGTCCTCCACGATGCCAGAAATTCCACCATAGGCTTGAACCCTCTGGATTGAAGCCTTAATAGGCGACAGCAGAGCGTGGTGGTTAGACGCAGAAGCGCCAGCCTTTGTTACACCTGCATCTGAATCCTGGCTTGGTCACTCGAACTAGCATTTGCGATATGACCTTCAAGCAAGTTATTTAAGTTAGAAAGGTTTTCTAGGGCCTTGGTTTTCTCATGTTTAAAAATGGGATTAACTGCAGATACATTCACACACGGGCAGGCTGTACCAGGCTATTCACTGCAGCCTCATTTGCAGCTGCTGACAACTGAAAACAATCTAAGTGTCTCTCAGCAGAAGACTGGTTGAAGAAATTCCGGTGCATCTGCACAGTGGGACGCAATGCAGCTGGGCAGAAGGATGAGGAAGCTCTCAAGTACAGGGACACCTCAGTCTCCAGCATTTGCAGTTAGTTAAAAAAAAAAAAAAGCAAAGTGCAGAAAAATGTGTAGAGTATACCACTGCTTCTTGTATAAATGAGGAAACAATCCTATTATATGTTATTGGTTTGCTAGGCGAAGACCACCTCTGGAAGGCCTCACAAGAAGCAAGGGTTGCCTTCAGGAAGGGGAACTAGGGGATAGAGTCGGGGGGAGACTTTCATTGTATATATTTTTTATATTGTTTGACTTTAGAATGTGTATAATCTGTATTTTTTAAGTAGTAAAATTAAAATATTCTTAAAAGATAAAAAACAGGCTGGGTGTGGTGGCTCATGCCTGTAATCCCAGCACTTTAGGAGGCCAAGTCAGGTGAATCACTTGAGGTCAGGAGTTTGAGACCAGCCTGGGCAACATGGTGAAACCCCATCTCTCCTACCAAAAATACAAAAATTGGCCGGGCATGGGGGCTCGCGCCTGTAGTCCCAGCTACTTGGGAGGCTGAGGCAGGAGAATTGCTCGAACCCAGGAGGTGGAGGTTGCAGTGAGCCGAGATTTTGCTGTTGCACTCCAGCCTGGGCAACAGAGTGAGACTCGGTCTCAAAAAAAAAAAAAAAAAAAATTCCAGAAGATTCTAACAGCCCCTGCATCATGGGGCTGTTAGGAGGATCTGGTGGTCCCCCCATGGGGACACCCAGTCAATGGGCTCCATGATGGACTACTGACCCTGCTCATTTGCCATAATCTCTGGATGAGGTAGATGGGGACACACACAAGCCAGCCGCTGAGCTGACACTGGAGACCTTTCCTACTCAAAACGTGTTCTGTGCTCCTACAGTATCAGCACACACTGCCCAGGATATGTCTCATTTCATTTTAATTCTCACAATCCTGCAGGTGGGGTCAGTTGTCAGCCCATCTTAACTGGGAGCTGGTTAGAAATGCAGGATCTCAGGCACCCCCCAACCCAGACCTCCTGATTCAGAACCTGCATTTTTACAAGATGCCCAGAGGATTCGCGCACACATGAAAGTTTTTGAAGCAGTGGTATAAACAGTAGGGAAAGCACAGAAAGGCCAAGCTGGCTCATGCAGTGCCGCGAAGGGAGGGCCAGACCTGTGGGAAGCTGGGAAGGACAGGGCGGGAGGGCTAGGAGCCCAGAGGGGAGAGCCCCACACTCTTCCATCTCCATGTTTGCCCAGGCCCTGCAAGGGTTTGGTTCTGTGATTGAGAACCTGGTTGGCCCCTCCTCTTACTCCCTGTACTCAGTCCTACCCTTGAGGTGGAGCCCAGTGGTGTTTAGGGGGCCTCTTACCTTCATCCCGGCCACATCGATGCGGGTCCTCACCTGGAACTGGGCGCCCACCTGGATCACCCTGGGCACACAGTAGAGCAGCATGTTGTTGAACTGCAGGAGACACAGGCGTGAGTGGCCCGTGGCAGGGGCAGGGAGGACGGCTAGGTGGGGCTTCCCCGAGGGTGGGCCGAGCATGGGCTGAGCACCAGTGGACCCCCTCCCCTTTGAACACACTCTGGCCAGCCTGCTCACAGGACATCACAGGTGATGATGTAGGTGATGAGGAAGGGGCTGTCAAGCTCCCAATTCCCCTAGGATGGTTACTGAAGGATCACCCTACAAGGGACCATAGCAGACCTCAGAAACCTACAAGGCCTTTCTCAACAGGGGCTCAGGATGGCAGGGGTTTACAAGAGGTTATATCTCTGTTCCCCAGACCTCCAGGCAGGACCACCTTTCCAGATGTCAGGAGATCCCCCGGCTTCTTCCGTGCAAACCCAGGGCAGTTCTTCCTAGTAGCTAACCTTACTCCTTCCTGCTGTGCACTCTCTAGAGCACAGATTAATATCACAGGCTTTGCAGTCAGATTGGGTTCAAACTCTGACTCTGTTGCTTCCTAGGACATGTCTGGGAAACCTGTGGGTTGGAAATCTCTGAGGCTTGGAGGCAGCAGGTGACCTGTCCAAAGTCATCTGGGTGCCAAAGCAGAAAAAGACAGAGAAGCGTTCTCTTCCCTGTCCCCCTGCAGTGCCAGGTAGAGGCCAGGCAGTATGACTCGGGCCAGAGTGGCCCATGGACTTCCCTCCCCAGTGTGGAGAGGAGCTCCCAGCACCCTCTTACCAAGAAAAGGTAGCGCTCCATGGGGTCGTTGCGGCGGAAGGAGATCTTGAGGACCGGGCCCTCACGGAGCAGGGTGTTAGAGGGGTCTACTATGTCGTCCTCGAGGCCCAGGCGCTGGTACACCTCCCACAGGTCCTGCAGCCGCTCCTAGGGGGTTGGGGTGCATCCTCAGCCAAGTCTGGGCAGGGCTCACCTGCTTCTGGAAGGCTTGCCTTGTGGGGACGGGGACTGGGGTGTAACAGTGAGGGCAGCAGTGGGATAGGTGTCATGGGTGGGACCAGGCTGAGACCTGCAGGGAGGGGGACAGGGCTCCAGGAGAGGGCGGGCTGCTTACCATCTCAGTGATGGCTGCATTGGAGTGCTGGGCAGCTGAGAAGATCATGTCCAGGGCTTCTGAAAGGGGCAGGGCTGGAGTTTATTCCCTGAGAATCTAGGGCTGGTGGCTGGGGCAGGAGGTCCTTGAAGTTCAACAAAGGGCCCTCAGGACCTGCCATGACAGCCCCCAGGAGAAGCCCTGCCTGTGCAGCCCAGCCATGGGGTGTCTGAATGGCGGGAGCCCCCCAGGGCTGAGAGACTGGAAGCCACTGAACGTTAGCCATTAGGTGTTTGGCTTTGGTGACTCTCACTGCTTCCCAAAACAAGCCAGACCTAGAGGGTATAATGGAAGGAGCATGGGCTTTGGTATCACATAGGCATGGGTTCAAATCCCAGTTCTGCTACTCTCTGGCTGCGTGACCTTGAGCAAGTCACTAAACCTCTCTGGGCCTTAGTGTCCTCATCTGTGAAAAATGGCTAATGGTATGGATAATGTCTATGAAGTGCCAGTGGTTGATGTTGATGACTGATGGTCGTCAAAACCATTTTAGCAGGAGCTCAGTAAGTATATGGGAATGGCTTAGGCCTCCTCAGCCCCCTGGGACCCCTGGGGGTGTCCTCACTCTGGGCATCGGCCTGGTCTGGGGCCTGGGCTGGCAGCTTCTGGATGTACTCCTTGAGCAGCAGCTCGTAACGTGGAATTCTCTGCACTGGTTCCAGCATGTGGTGCTGCAGGGTCAGGCTGCCCGAAGCCTCGCTGCTCTTGGGGAGGGATGGGGGAGCAACACGGAGAGGGTGAGAGAAGGGAGGTGGGTCAGGCTGCTCCTGAGGGCCAGACGAGTAGGCAGGGGCCTATGGAAGCAGCTGAGCCTGGGAGATGCCCGGAATCACTCAAGGCAACCTGAGCCACTGCATGCTGGGAGTGCAATGCTGACTCCAGCCCTCCCCCAGCCTCACCTGGATGCGAGTGAGAACCTCCTGGAAGAGTGGAGACTTGTCGGTCCAGGTGGCCAGCAGCTCAGCCGCTCGCTCAAAGTTCTTGACATACTCACTGTACATCTTCAGGAAGGGGGCCAGCTTCTGGATCACGTCACCGATGCGGGGGTTAGCTGTCCTGCAGGAGGGGCACAGGGATTGCCCTCAGCCTAGAGACCTCCTCTCAACTCTAGATAGGGCCAGGTGAGGCCAGGCTCCCTGAATCCCCCAAAGCAAACTTTCCACGGCAATTCTGGGTGTGGGTGGGGTACGGGGGTGTCATCCTCACATGTGCCCCTCTACTCCTTAGACTGTGAGCCTCCTGAGGCCAAAGGCTGTTCTGGTCCCAGGTTGGCCTCATCCACAAGGCCCAGCACAGTGTTGGGCCCACAGCAGGTGTTCAGTAACTGCTCAATGCTTCATTATGTAACAATAACGAGGGCTACCTGCCAAGCACTACCCAGGACATGATGCATGTCTCATTCCATGTAATTCTCACAACCCTGCAGGTGGGGGCAGCCACTAGCCCATCATAGAGGTGAGGAAGTGGAGGCTCAGAGGGGTAAGAACTTCTCCAGGATTGGCCAGCCACGGTGGCTTACACCTGTACTCGCAGCACTCTGCAAGGCCTGAGGCAGGCAGGCAGGTTGAGCCCAGGAGTTCAAGACCAGCCTGAGCAGCATGGTGAAACCTCATTCCATGCCCCTCACACTGAAAAAAAAAAAAAAATATATATATATATATATACACACACATACATATATATATATACACATATATATGTATATATACGTATATATATGTATACACACACACACACACACACACACACACACAGAACTTTTCCAGGATCATCCCATGGCAGGGCCTGCTAGAGCAGAGCAGCAAGGAGCCATGGCCATGGCCTGGGAGTGAGGCTTCCTGAGCCTGACTCCCGGGATGCACAAATCATGCTAGCTGTGTTCCCAGGTAAGTCACTTAGCATCTTTGTACCCTAATTTTCTCATTGAAAAAAATTGGAATGATGGCAGGCGATCTCATAGGGTTATATCCTTCTCTTTTCTTTTCTTTCTTTTTTTTTTTTTTTTTAAGTCAGGGTCTCTCTCTGTCACCCAGGCTGGAGTGCAGTGGCACAATCATGGCTCACTGCAGCCTCGACTTTCCGGGCTCCAGCAATCCTCCAACCTCAGCCTCCTGAGTAGCTGGGACTACAGGTGCCTGCTACCACGCCCGGCTAAGTTTTGTATTTTTGGTAGAGATGGGGTTTTACCATGTTGCCCAGAGTGGTCTCAAACTCTTAAGCTCAAGTGATCCACCCCCCTTGGCCTCCCAAAGTGCTGGGATTACAGGCATGAGCCACCGAACCTGGCTATTATTTTCTTAAAAAAAAACAACAGTTTATTATAAATGTTTTAAGCAATCAATACATCACTAGGTTTAACAATTACTAACATTCTTCTTTGCCAAAGATCTTAAAGGACATCCTAGACTTCGTGGCAAACTATATAAGGCAAGTAACTTCACTGTTAAATGCTTTAGTGGCCATCTCTGAAAACAAGAGGGTTTCTTGCATAACCATGATGCCGTCATCACACAGCAGGCTGATGTGAAGATTGAGGGAGTTAATAGAGGGAAAGCCCAAGGCCAGGCGTGTAGGAAGCCCTCAGTTGGCACTGGCTATTTTCACTGTCCCAAAGTCACTTGGTCACTTGGCTTGGCCAGGACCTGATCCACCCCTTTCCCCAGGAAGCAGTCTGCACACACACAGCCTCTCAGAGCTCATTCACCCAAGCCCTTCACTGTGCAGACAGACCGAGCCCCAGGGAGGCATGGCCACACAATAAGGGCCTGGGCCTAGGAGGCTGAACCTAGCGCCCTGGGGTCTCCCCACCTCCACCTGGCTAGGGCTGTGGTCTGAGGCCTCAGGGGCTCCTGGTGGACCTCACCAGTCGTCCAGGCGCCGCTGCAGCTCTGGGAGGAAGAACTGAGAATGGAACTGATAGATGGAGGAGATGTTGGAGAAGATGACCCTGACCACATCCTCTGGGAAGGCCTTGCTGCTGCGGGCTGTCTTCAGCAGCTCCTGGAAAAACACCTGTAGCCGCCACGACAGGTCACTCACTGCAGTGACAGGGAGCCACCCACACATCAGCCTGGGGGAACTAGGGTCCCACCAAGCCTACTTCATGCTTCCACCTCCCTGATCTCCTGGCATCCTCACAGCAACCCCGGGAAAAGAAGACAGGGGAGGTTGTGTTCTGGCCACTTTAAAGATGAGCAAGGCAAAGCCTAGAGATGCAGGGACTTGGCCAAAGGCTGGCAGCTGATGAATGCCATAAACAGGCCCAAATTGTGGAGGTCTTGGACTTCATCAGACTAGAGCTCCCTGCGGTGATGAATAACCCTCTAGCCTTAGGGCTCCTTAAAAACTATGAAAGGTAAGATCGTTGTGAGGTTGTGGGCATTGAGATGACAGATGAAGATACTGTGTAGGCCAGCAAGGGCCAGCTGGTGTGTGCTCTGCTATACAGGGGCCAGCCTGGGCACCACAGGCAGAATGGGGAGTGCGGCTAACAAGACCTCCTGATTCTACCCCAACCCCAGCCATTGAGGTTAAAGGGCTAAGGCTTCCTGGAGTCAAAGCCAGGGCTCCTGACTCAGCTCTGGTGAGCAGGGTGGGAAGGCTGAGAAGGGGTGGGGTGAGGAGACCCAGGGCTGGGGCTCTAGAGGGGGGTGTCCTGGCCACTGGCCTGGTCTAGCAGGTGGAGGCGCGCCACATAGGCCTGCTCTGTCTCCAGCAGCTCCTGGACGATCTTCTTCTCTGGCTCCTGCGGAGGATTGGAGGGGAGAGAAGGAGAAAAAGGGGGAAGACAGCTTTGGTCTCCTCTGATGGGGACCTCGGTTCAGTCTCCAAAGTTGCTGCAGTGAAGCATACCTCCCGGGATTCATGGCCTCCTGCAGTGCATCTGGGCCGGCCCTGGGGTGGCTTTCACAGAATGCAGCTGAGTAAGGCTGTGCCAGTTCTCAGCCTTAGCCTTAAGAGGCCTGGAAACTTCCACCTGTGCTGTCTTGGGAGCTGTGAACCACTACATCAAGGGGTCTGGCAGCTCTGATAGGGAGACCTCATGGACAGGCCACGTGGAGAGGAGAGGCCTGGAGAATACACGGAGAAAGAGCCCAGCCCTGCCAGCATCCCAGCTGAGCCCAGTCTTCTGGCTGTCCCTGCCCAGATGCCAGACTTGTGAGCTGAGCTGTCTTGGGCATTCCAGCCCCAGCCATCCTCTGACTGCAGCTACTTGAGAGATCCTGCTGGGAACTAAACTGTGTCCGCCAACCAAATTCCTGTGTTGAAGCCCTAACCCCCAATGTAAGTGTATTTGGAGATGAGGCCTTGGAGGAGGTAATTGAGGTTAAATGCGATGATAAGAGTAGGGCACTAAACTGGTAGGATTAATGTCAGAAGAGGAAGACACACCAGGGATGACAAAGAAATGGCCATGTAAGGACACACTGAAAAAGTGGCTGTCTTCAAGCCAAGAACAGAGACCTCCCCAGAAACCAAACCTGCTGGCACCTTGAACTTGGCCTTCCAGCCTCCAGCACTGTGAGAAAATAAATGTCTGGTGTTGAAGTCTGGGGCATTTTGTTACGGCAGCCCAAGCAGAATCACACAGACCCCCCAGTGAGGCCAGTAGAAAAACCTCCCGGCAGCATCCCGGTCAACTCACAAAATGTGAGAAACAATAAACAGTTACATTCAGCCCCTACATTTTTTTTTTTTTTTTTTTTTTTGAGACGGAGTCTCACTCTGTCACCCAGGCTAGAGTGGAGTGGCGCAATCTCGGCTCACTGCAACCTCCTCCTCCTGGATTCAAGTGATTCTCCTGTCTCAGCCTCCTGAGTAGCTGGGATTACAGGCGCCCGCCACCACGCCCGACTAATTTTTGTATTTTTAGTTGAGACAGTGTTTTCCTATGTTGGCCAGGCTGGTCTTGAACTCCTGACCTCAGGTGATCTGCCCACCTCGGCCTCCCAAAGTGCTGGGATTACAGGCGTGAGTTACTGCACCCGGCCAGCCGCTACATTTTTGATAGGTTTGTTCAGCAGCGATTGAAAACCAGGACGCATTACTATAACCACTATCCCCATTTTACAAATGAGGAAACTGGCACAAAGAGACTCAAGTGACTTGCCCAAGGACACACAGTTAGTAAGCAGACGTGCTGGGATGTGACTCCAGGGAATTTGGGTGCACAGTATCTGCATGCCAACCCTTGAACTCTGCAGATGAGAAAACTGCAAGCCACAGAAGAGATCAGACCGGGCTTTAGTCTAAGGGCAGGACAGTTCACACTCAGACCTCTATTTCTAGGTTGAGATTGTTGTCTCCTCCAGTGGGTAAACTGAGGCCCCACCTGAGAAGACTATTAGGTTCACAAGATGGAGACTGTTCCAAGCTGTGTGGCCTTGAATAAGTTCCTTAAAACTGTGTTTCAACTTCCTTGTCCAAAAAACTCCTACACGAGGGACTCGCGAAGTAATCCAGCACGGTGCGTAGCAGGCAGTTAGTGAATCAAAGGCCATTAAGCATGGGGAAATCTAGCTCCCAGCTGACTTCTGATCACACAATACCCCCACCTGGGGAACTGCTGGCTCTGGCTAGGAAAGCATGTGTGGAGGGGAGGTCAGGGAGAGCTCCCCACCCCAGCACCCCACACCTCTACCCCAGCCCTCAGGCACCTGCGTCCCCGATCCTGAGAGGGTCACAGGCTGGCAAGATTTCCTCCAGGCTTCGCTGGACAGCTTGTTCTTCAGGGAGTTCAGGTACCTCCTGCTGACTGTCCTGGGCTCAGACCCCACGGCCTCCCCGACATTCGTCTTCTCCCGTGGTCCTGGGGACTCGGGAGGCCTGCACTCAGGGCGGTGATGCACGTCCTCTAGCCTGTGGCCTCTGGGTGCTGCTTCTGGGGTCCTGAGGAGAAGAGACAGACCTGAGGGCTTCCTCCCTGGAGAACAGGGAAAACAGCAGCAAGTCCCTGGTGTGGATTTGGGTTGCCTGGTGCAAATCCCCAGTGCAGGGGCCCCTGGGTGCCTGGCTTTCTTTGGGAACATGCTAAGTAAGACTTTCACTTCTCTCCCAACACATTCTTGTTCAAATGAGAATTTGAACACTCCCAACACAGTGTTCAAAATGAGTCAGGGTGGACTATATTTTATTTTCTGGGGAACTGCATACTTCCTTGTTTAAAATGAAGCCACAGTGTCCAGGAATCCTTTCTGTATATAGGGGTTTTTGAGTGGTACCCCCTGGATTATCCTCACCTTTGGACCTCACCTCTGTTTTCAGTTTCCACATCAGTAACCTATACATCAAGGGAAGGTAGGAGCCACAGAACAATATAAAGTGAGAGCAGGCCTGCAAAAGCTGGGGCTTCTCAATGGGATCGACATCCTCCACACATCCAGAAGCAGGGAGAGCCAGCCCAGCAGCAGATTCTCTGTTCTCCCAGGGACGGGCCTTCGTAGGTCACCTTTATTACCCTGTGTACTGGGTTCTGCAAGCCAGTCCAATTCCTTAGATAACAGGGCCCACCCTTGATGAATACACCCAACGTTGCCCTTGGTGTGGAAGGGCTTGTGATGACAGAACAGGGCAGGCATCCTTATGAGAAAGACAGGCCAGGAAATGGAAGGCCAAACAAATACGAAATCTCCAAAACTCCGTGAGAAAGGTTTTCATTACCCATATTTTGCACTCAAGGAAACTGAGGTCTGGACAGGATGAGTAACATGCGGCTCGGAAGTGGCAGAGGTGGGATTCAAATCAGGCGACTGCTTCCTGAGCCTTCACCCTAACCTGCCCCTCCCCATTTGAGTAAAGGAGAAACAGGTCCGCAGAGTCAAAGTGACTTGCCCCAAGTGACACAATTGGGTTTGTGGCAGCGAAAGCATTGGGACCTAGTGCTGTGTGGCTACTCCCAGGCTCTCCCACCCCTCCCTGGCACCCCAGTCCCTGGTTTCTCAGCCCATGGGTCTGCAGCTCATGGGCTTAGCTGGTTCTCAGGCTTTCTGTTCTACATTTGGTTTCAGGTTCTGCATTTCTGTTCTAGGGCCCCTGGCCAGCTTCTGTTTCCTCTTTGCCCCTCAGTTTCAGATCAGCTGAGGTGCTGGAGACCTCATAAGGAAGACCAGGCCAAGGCAGTTGGTATGGGTCCCCTCACTCAGTAAGGAGTGGCTCTCACCCTCTTGACGCCTGCTGGGACCTAACTCCCGTCTAAGGGCTGCCCACTCCTGCCAGGGTTATTGCCTGGGCAGAGCACAGCATGCTGAGGGGCTCCACACAGGTGTGCCTAGTCCACGTCAAGCATGTTGAGTGAGGTGGTGCCATCCACCCACACCCAAGGGGGTGGTGGGCCAGGAAGGCGGCACCCAAGAGCTGTCTTTGGTGCTGAACAGGACGAGCTTGGCAAAGATCCCGGGAGAGGCGGGGGAGAATCACCCAGCTCAGGAAGTTGCAGACTTCTAGGTCTACATCTATGCCATCTCCACCCTGAAGCCTACAGGAAACGTTGCCTGCCATGAGTGCCCTCAATACAGCATCCGGGCCATTCCTAGGACATCTACTGTCTATGACCTTGCATCATGGTTATTCGATGAGCTCAGCATCCAAATACTGAAACCCTTCTTCATCCTCTACAGTTCCTGTAGGATGCTGTGCTGTGCCACCCATGTCCCTCCTTCAGGAATGAGGCCTCCCCACACCATCCCCACCAGCTGCTGGTAGTACTGGGGGCTGCCGGGTAATTTATTGGCTGAATCCCTCTCTGGGAATCACTCTCTGGAAGAGAGAGCTGCTTCACCCAGAGTCTCTTGTCCAGTCCACATGGAGATACAAATACCCAGCCCTCTTCCTCAGCTGGAACAACCGAGAGGCATCCCAGCTCCAGAGCTCCCTGGGACAGGCTGAGGCCTCTGTGGCAGGTGCACTGCAGTTCAGCATCTCCCCCTGCCCGGCCCTGCTTCCCTCACACCCACAGCTGTTGTTCCCAAAAGCTCTCCCTGATAAATCACCTGAGGCAAACCTCTGTCTGAGTCTATTTCCAGAAAACCCTACCTGGGACAGCCCCTAACACAGTCCTGAGCTTAAGAAATGCCTACAGAATGGATTGATGCCACACATAACACACAACACACACATACACACACGCACACACACACAAACACACATGCTCCCAGGGCTACCAATGACTCCACGCATCTGGCCCAGCCTTTTCCCTCCAGACAGACGCCCCAGCATTGCCCCAGATACTTAAAGCACTTGGCATCCTCACCTCTCTGTGTCTCCATTTCCTCATCTATAAGATGGGAACAGAAACAGAATCTACCCCTGTTAGGCTGTTCGATGATTAAATTAAATAAGTAAGGACATGAACTTAGAGTAGGGAGTACCCCATCAGGATGCTGCCTGTACATCCTGGTTTGCCTCATATGGTCCCAGCTTTACCTGTAATGCCTCCCCCCCAACCACCACATTTTATTTGGCATTTACTTTCAGTTTCAATTGTGTGCTGAGTGATAAATTGTATGGTTATCCTAATCATAGGGCGTAAATTCTTGGTGAGTATCAGCTACCTTTTCTGAGAGGTGCTGGCAGGCACTGCGTGGGGTCCTGTGCCCACACACAGGCTTTGGTCTGCCCATGCTTGCTCGTAACCACACCTGTCTGGACTCTCCCAACACACACTGGCACTCTCACCCCTGCCTGGCTCCTGGTGTCCCACCGACACTCTCCCATGCTCCAAGGAATCCGTGACCGAGGAACGCGGGGCTGCCCCTGCAGGAGGAGGGTCCGGGGCAGGGCCCAGGGAGAGAGCTGCCAGAAAGGCTGGAGGGGGGCTGCCAGCCCACCATGGTGACCCTCCCACCCCAGCTGCCCATACCTGCTATTCTCAAACACAGTGACCAGGTTGGACACAGATGCCAGCTTCTCCTCACTTGCCCCCTTCATCCTGCCGGTTTCCGGGGTGGATCTCAGCTACCCTCGAAGCAGAGAGAGAGGCCTCCAGCCAGCACACTCAGCCGCCCTGGCCTGGGACAGATAGGCTAAATCACCCATGAATCTGTTCTGATCTTTCTTGAGGGCTCAGCAGGTCGGCTCTTGGCTTCAGAGTGAAGAAAGAGGAAGTGGTCCCAGAGCCACAGCCCTGTGGGGGAAAGGCCAGCACTCCCGCAGTGGGAGGAGCCTGCTCGGGCCCCACCTCTCCCTCAGGGGGGCTGACCTTTCACACCTGTAGACCCCCATTCCAGAAGCCACCTAAGAGGTGGCAACAGGGCCCAGAGGTAGCTTCTGGAGCCCAGTCTGGGCTGGTGCAGTGGTTTGCACCTGTAATTCCAGTGCTTTGGGAGGCCGAAGCAGGAGGATTGCTTGAGCCCAGGAGTTCAAGACCAACCTGGGCAACATAGTGAGACACCGTCTCTTAAAAAAAAAAAAAAAAAAGGCCACCCGGAGCCAGACCCTTGGCTGGTTTCTTGGCCTAGTGGTTCCAGCCAACCACACTTTCTCCTTCAGAAGGTCCAGTGGCTTTTACTTGGCCTCTTTCTCAGCACCTTCTTTTCTGCATCTGCCCCTGCTCACAGCTGTAAGGAAATAATGTCTTTTTTATTCTTTAGAGACAGAGTGCGGTGGTGGGATCTCGGCTCACTGCACCCTCTGCCTCCCGGTTCAAGCGATTCTCCTGCCTCAGCCTCCTGAGTAGCCGGGATTACAGGGCCTGCCACCATGCCCCGCTAATTATTTGTATTTTTAGTAGAGATGGGGTTTCACCATGTTGCTCAGGCTGGTCTTGAACTCCTGGCCTCAGGTGATCCTCCTGCCTCGGCCTCCCAAAATTCTGGGATTACAGATGTGAGCCACTGTGCCTGGCCAGGAAACAGCATGTTTTATTTAAAATAATCACAAACCTGGTAAGGGTGGCAGGGAGTACTGTGATGTTTCCACCTCCCTACTGGGGTTCTCTCATTTTAGTTGTTGCTGTCATTACCTCATTGCCCCAAGGGAGGGCAGTTTCCTCCCTGAAACTCAGAGGATAATAATAGCTAACATGCACTCTTTTTCATGCTTATGAGTATTTTCTTATTAATCCTATAACAACCTCATGAGGTAGGTACTATTCCTATCCCCACTTTACATAGGAAGAAACAGAATCAGAGAGGTTAAGTAACTTGCCCAAGGTCACCCAGGAAGAACACAAGAGAAGTTGGATTTCCAAAGCAAAAGTGGGTGTCCTACAGTTCCAGCAAAGGTTCACTGGGAGCCTGGATGACCATGTTCTTGCTGCTCCATCCCCAGGCCTCCCTGATCCCAGGACACTGGGTTGTCTTTGCCTGAGGCCTCCTTTACCACCTGGTCTCCCGGCCCTTACAGAACAAATGGACGCTGCCTCTGTTCCCCTCCTTCAAGCCCCACAGGCTGTTCAGGGCCCTCCCACTGGGCTCTGGTCCCACCAGGGCTCTCCACTGAACCTGGTCTTTGTCCTGGAGTGCAGGGCCTGAGCCTCGGTGCTCTTGGTAGGTGAAGTGCCTGGAACAGCTTCACGCTCCAGCAACTGTGAACCCCTGGGGCCTCACACGCCCAACAGCCGCCCTCACCCCAAGCCTCGTCTGAGTGGTTTCTCCCACCAGATGCCGGGCCCCCTGCCCCAAACCCTAAGTCTCACAAACCTCCATTTTTGTTTTTTACTTTTTATTATGGAGAATTTAGAACATATGCAAAACTAGACAGAATCATATAATGCATCCCATGAACCCCTAATCCAGACCATAACAAACCTCAGTTCACAGCCAGTCCCCTGTCCCTGCTGCAGCCACATCGACTCTGCTTTCTCATGTCATTTTGAAGAAAATCCCAGATGTCAGATGACATTACCCATAAACATTTTAGTGTGTATCTAAAATATAAGAACTCTCTCTCTTTTTTTTTTTTTTTTTTTTTGAGACTGAGCCTTACTCTGTCGCCCAGGCTGGAGTGCAGTGGCGCGATCTCGGATCACTGCAATCTTCGCCCCACTGGGTTCAAGCAATTCTCCTGCCTCAGCCTCCTGAGTAGCTGGGACTACAGGTGTGTGCCACCACACCCAGCTAATTTTTGTATTTTTAGTAGAGACGGAGTTTCACCGTGTTGGCCAGGCTGGTCTCGAACTCCCAACCTCAGATGATCCACCTGCCTCCGCCTCCCAAAGTAGTGGGATTACAGGCATGAGCCACCGCGCCCAGCCAAGAACCCTTTAAATAACTAAATATACACACACATAAATGTATATGCATATATACACATGTATAATAGTAATATTGTTTTATATAGACATACATGTTTTATATGTTATATCCATGTGTATATACATATGAAATAATATTACCGTTATCATACCCCAAGAGATATTTAGCAATAATTCCTCAATATAATTAAATATCCAGAAAACATTCCAAGTGCCAATTCCTTATAAATGTTAAATTAAAAAAAAAATCAGAATCCAAATAAGGTCCACACATTCCCTGAGCTGTCACATGGATGAATTCACTTTTCATCCACACGTTCCCCTGGTTCTTTCCGTTTTCCCACACAGCATAGTGGAGGGGACACTGGGTTGTTGGTCCTATAGGTCCCACAGCCAGGACTTAGCCCATTGCAGCGCCATACCCTGGATTTCCTGTCTATGGTGGTTAGGTCTAGAGGCTCGATCAGAATCACCTTTAAATGCCACTTCTTCCCGATGCCCTCCCTGGCCTGGGGGCGCCTCCCTCCCTGGTGTTCCTCTCCTGGATTTCCTCCTCTGCCTCCCACCAGTCTGTCTGCTCACTGGCTGGCTTGCTCC
Organism: Pan troglodytes; assembly: GCF_028858775.2. Classification (NCBI taxonomy): domain Eukaryota; kingdom Metazoa; phylum Chordata; class Mammalia; order Primates; family Hominidae; genus Pan; species Pan troglodytes. The sequence continues at coordinate 42,876,844 of NC_072403.2, read as the reverse complement.
CTCCACGCGGGGCACACCTGAGTACGTGCACTTCCTGGTGGGTCCCCAACCCCAGCGCCCTTCCCGCATACAGTGGGGCCTCAGAAGGCATGTGGAATGGACAGACATCACACCCGCAGCCTCAGAGGATTGTCTTACCCCTCAGCTGCCAGTGCTTTGAGCATCCAAGCCTGAACAATGGGACCTGCCCCTCCCATGGGGGCTGGAGGGTGGGTAGGTGGGCCTTCAAGAGGCCTCCAATACCCTAACCCTGAAGATGGCACAGGCACCATCAGAGCTGCTTCCCTCCAGGAAAAAGAGGCCAAGATGTCTACACCCCCAAAACAACCTTCCCTCATCATCCAAGGCTCTGCCTCCCCTGTCCCCTACCACTCTGTCTTGGGCCCCTCACAGTCTGCCAGGCTTTCTGCCTGTACCTGCAGGCATCACCTGAGACTCAGCCTCGGCCTTCTGGTCTCCTCATTCACACACACCTCCCACCCAATTCAGAATTTATCCTGGAGGTCCCACTGGTACCTTTTCCTGCCCTTCTACCCAGTGGATATGTCCAACACCTTCAGGATATCACCAGGTAGATGCCTACCTTTGCTTCCAACTCAACACACAACTCTCTAAAGCCAGCACCATTATTGCACTGAAGTCATCTCAAACTCACTGGGGCAGCCATCAAGATCCTCCTGGTTGACAATCTCAGCTACTTCTTGCCTGCACACACCTAATCTGTGTTGGGATCCAAACCTGCCGGGTACTGTGGCTGAGCTAAGCTGAGCCACAGCCCCAGAATCCCCTTCCCTGCATGGTCTGGACTACTGGTAGCCATGGATGCAGGAGGGGACATAGCAGCCCTGTTTTGTTCCTGGGTCAGTGCAGAGCTCCAGCCCTGTTGCAGATCATACATGTTGATGTGGGTCTGTTGCTTCTCCACTGATCTTCCTTTTCAGCTTGTCCAGCTCCTGGGCCAGGTGCATGCTTAGCTCCAGGACAAAGATAACCTGTGTCATCAAAGTTGATGACTTGGAGGTGGCCACCTGTCCGTCCTCCAGAGTCCCAGCTCTTCCTGACTAGTTCAGTTCCTCTTTGCTCCCCCTACCTCCCTGCCGGCTTCTCCTCCCCACTGCCTGCCCTGCTTACTTTAGACTCAGAAGCATTAACTCTTTAAGAAGCTCCCACACTGTATAAGGTCAAATTCTGTATTCTGTATTGGATCCCTGCAGTTCTGGCTTGGGCATCCCTCCCTCACACTCTCTCCCTCCCACCTTCCCCCATCTGAGCTGCAGGGAACTGAGCTCTTCCATCTTCTGTATTGTGTCACTCCCGGTCCTTCTGCTTCTCTGTAGCACCTTGGACCAGTAACAGAACTTCACTTTCCTCTTCTGCCACATGGGGATAATTATACTGCCAACCTCCTGTGGTTGTTATGAAGATTAAATGGGATAATAATATATAGAAGAGGTTAGAGTAAGGCCTGGTACTGAGTAGGTACTCGGTGACTGTTGGCTACCAGCATTCTTACTTTTGAGAGAAGCCTTTGCTATAGCTCCGCTCTGCCTTGACCAATCAGTTCCCTTTGCCTAGAGCAGTGGTCCCCAACCTTTTTGGCACGAGGGACTGGTTTCTGGGGTTGCGGGGGGTGGGGAGATGATTTTGGGATGAAACTGTTCCACTCAGATCATCAGGAATTAGATTCTCATAAAGAGTGAGCAAACTAGATCCCTCACATGCACAGTTCACAATAGGATTCGCACTCTTATGAGAATCTAATGCCACTGCTGATGGGACATGAGGCAGAACTCAGGTGGTAATGCTCACCTGCCACTCACCTCCTGCAGTACGGCCCAGTTCCTAATAGGCTACGGGATCCCTGGCCTAGAGTGTCTTCAGTCTGTCTACAGCCGGTTCACTTCCTCCAGGAAGCCTTCCTTTATACCTACTGCTGGAAATTCATTTTCCTCCTCAGAGACCTGGTGTTCCTCTCTGTTTAATTTTGTCTTTTCCGCCCTATTCATTAAGTCACGCATTCAGTAGATAAGTGTTTCTTGAGCACCTACTATGTGTCAATACCATAGTAGAGGTTGTAGATAAAACACAGTCCCCAGCCCTTTAGCTCAAACTCTAATAAGGAACATGGGCATGTTAACCACTAAAATAGGATGTGATGAAAGCTTTGAACAAGGGAGTTATGAACATCTAAAGAAGGGTCATCAGAAGGCTTTGTGGCAGAGGTGACTTGAAGTATGAAAGATGAAGGATGGGCTGGGTGCGGTGGCTCACACCTGTAATCCCAGCACTTTGGGAGGCTGAGGCAGGCGGATCACAAGGTTAGGAGTTTGAGACCAGCCTGGCCAATATGGTAAAACCCCGTCTCCATTAAATTAAAAAAAAAAAAGCAAGGTGTGGTGGCAGGTGCCTGTAGTCCCACATACTCAGGACGCTGAGGCAGGAGAATTGCTTGAACCTGTGAGGCGGAGGTTGCAGTGAGCCGAGATTGCACCACTGCACTCCAGCCTGGGCGACAGAGTCTCAAAAAAAAAAAAAAAAGATGAAGGATGAAGGATGAGTTAACTCTGTGTGGACAAGACAGGAAGGGGCATTCAAAGCAGAAGGAACAGCATGTGCAAAGGGATATGGGCTTGAGAGACCATGGCTACCATGGCTAGACTGGGAAGAACACAGGGCCTCGCACACGTAGGTGTCCAGGGCCTGGGAAATGGTGGAACCCGCAGCTGAAGGGGTCCTGGAAGCCTGGCCTGCTAGGCTTTGTCTGCCAAACTGAGGTGCTTATAAGGTTAGGGGAGTGAGTATAGCGTTTTCAGCAGAGTAGCCCCTGATCCAGTCTACAGATCTCCCTCTGAGCAGGGGCAATGTCTCCATTTCAGGGCTCTTGGGGTCTTTGGCATGAATAAACCTCTTGTTTTTTTCTCCTCTTCTCTGCTTTCAAGCCCAAGGGAAGATGGAAGAGCTCAGTTCCCTACAGCTCAGATGGGGGAAGGTGGGAGGGAGGGTGAGGGAGGGATGCCCAAGCAGAACTGCAGGGCCAGGTGGGGACTCGGCTGGCGAGGGATCTCTACCCTGGGGTGCATGCAGAGCGGCTTTGTGTGTAGATTGGAGGCACCCAGAGGACCTCTTGGGGCAACTTTGGGAAAGCAGAAGGAGCATTTAGAGGCTGCCAGGGAGGAAGTGTCACAACTTAGGATCAGGATGCTATGAGTGTATATGTGTGTATTTGTGGGGTGTGTATGTGACATGTGTGTATCTGGTGTGTGTGTAGGTTGCGCATGTGTGCACGTGCATGTATGTATGTGTGCATTGTGTGTATGAACGGTGTGTGTGTAGCAAATCTGCAGGGGTTCTACCAGGTGTAGCCTTTCCGGGGACAGTGAGGACTCCCCAAAGGAGCATTTATCTTCAGGGTGACAAGGACTGGAGGGGACAGGCTGGCATGTTCTCAGACTCCCCCTTGCCAGCCATCCCACCTCCAGCTTCAGTCAAGCACACAGCACCTGCCGAGGGCTTAATGGCCCGTGACAGACAGGCCTGTGAGCTGGGATGATGCAGCTCTAGAGAGGATGCAGGCAGCCAGCTGAAACCTGTGCCAGAGGCTGCCGTGAACCTTGCCACCCCTCCCGGTCTCCGCCTCACCCCCTCCTCCTGCCCACCCCCACCCCCTGCTTTTGGAAGGCCCTAGTGAGGGCGCTGTCTGCGTAGTCACATGGTGGGCAGAGGCCACACTGCCGATGGGAGGGATAGGCGCCAAGGGCCTCCGATCCCTGGCTTGGAGGGAGGAAGCTGAACAAAGCTGGGCTCCCTTGGAGACTTGTCTCATCTGTCCCCTCCTCCAAGCAGCCAGAATTGTTCCACTCTGTCCCTCTGCCGGAAATTCCACCCTTTGCCGAAGCTTTCTTCTGGAAGGGTGCTGGCCCCTTCTGTGGAAGGCCCGCCGGCCTTCCCGCTTTCACCTTTTCCAGGAACCTCCCTATATTTTGCCTGCTATATGCCCCTGACCCTCTGTGGCCTGGGTGTTCCTAAATGTTACTGTCAACCTGAGGAGTGGAATTATTCCGAGTTGGTTCAGCCCTGTGAGGAATACCGGGAGGCAAAACCCACCTCTCTCAATACAGGTTCCTTGCGGCTCACTGCCCAGGAGGATCCGCTCTGAGAGCACAGCCCAGATAGCAAAGGGGTGTCAGGCCTGACGTGGGGGGCAGATGGGTGTCAGGCCTGACGTGGGTGGCCAGAGGACGTCAGTGAAGAACATAAACAGCTCTTTCTTCTTCAGTGTGTGAACTATCTAGTTTCAAAGTTGGCATTCACAAGGATTGGGCAAGGCTTGTGCCAGGCCCTGGCACCCACCCCACTATTCAGGAAGAACTCAAGGTCACTAGAAGCAGAGATCAGGTGGGGCCCAAGGAGGGAAACCAAGAGTGAAATCGCAGGCGGGCTGAACCCACAGTGAATGTGCAGACTGGGAGACGGCAGAGGCAAGGATTGTGTTTCTAGGGGAGGAGAGGGGGCCTGGCAGAGCCAGGGCCGGGATCTGGGCAGGGAGGCGCCAGAAGGGAGCCAGTAAAGCAAGGCCAGAGCCCAGGAGTGGTGCCAGGCTGTGCCTGAGAAGGCACCCAGAGTGCAAGCACTCAGCCGCCATGCAGGGGCCTCACACCCAGCGACAGGCTCCTTCTCTATCCAAATAGTTGTAGGCCTTTCTCGAGGCCCTGACTGCTTGGTTCTTCACAGCGCTCACACAGAAACATGAGTGGCTTGGAGAGAATTGACAGGTTTCCAAGTGGAGAAAGGGAACACATTGTTCCTGCACAGCCAGCCCGCTGCCCTCCACACTGACGACCTTTCTCCCACGACCCATTCCCCCACCTGTGCTACCTCTCCGCTATCTTCCCACACAATAGCACGACTTATTCTCTGCCTGTGATTTCTGCATGAATGCATCTTGTTACTAGGCTCCTCTTGTACCTTCTTCCAGGGAGCTGTTATGTAACAACCACACAGAAGCCCACTAACAGCCCATTGCTCCCATCAAAGAGCTGCCGAGTTCCCGCCCCTCCTCCCACCAGGTCCCTTCCTTCTTTGCTCTCAGCAAATAGCCCCTGTGCTGGGACCTTGGGAAACAAGGAGAAATGAAACCCAAATCCCATCCGAGGCCTCAGTCCTCACAAGATCCAGAAGGGGCAGGACCTTGGCTCATTTGTCTCTGGGTCCCCAGAAGTTAGTACAGTGCCTGCCAAACAGTAGGCCTTCTACACATCCTTTCTGAGTGGGGAGCAGCACATTCCAGCATGCGGGAGGGGGTTGTGGAAGGTTCTCTTTCCTCCACCTCTTGCCTTCCCTGAGTTTGGCTTTTGGTCTTTCCTTGGAGCAGCTCCTATCAAGCCAAGCCCCGGCCCTGTTCCCCACCCCCACCCGGGGCCTGGGCCCTCTGACCTGACAAATGCACCTCAGTTTCCCACCAGTTGTGGCCTCAGGGCTCCAACGTGAGTGAGCCACCCTCCCTTCTGTCATGCTCCCATTCCCTCCATCTGATTCCTAGGGAACAAAAGAAAAAACAAAACAAAAGAACCCCCAAACATTCCCAGTCCTCTGCAGGGCAATTCAGGAAGAAAGCTGGCTGGATGGCCCTATTTTAGCCTCAGTTTCCCCATTCTTTTCAAGGGTCCCTTCTTCTGGTCTACATTAGGGATATGTCTTTTTTTTGAGACAGAGTCTCGCTCTGTCGCTCAGGCTTGAGTGCAGTGGCGCAATCTTGGCTCACTGCAACCTCCACCTCCCGGGTTCAAACAATTCTCCTGCTTTAAAGCCTCCCAAGTAGCTGGGATTACAGGCACCTGCTACCACATCTGGCTAATTTTTGTATTTTTAGTAGAGACAGGGTTTCACCACGTTGGCCAGGCTGGTCTTGAACTCCTGACCTCAGGTGATCCACCTGCCTCGGCCTCCCAAAGTGCTGGGATTATAGGACATTAGGGATAGTCTGAATCAGGATGGTCTGATTGGTGTCTTACTGGGTGTGATTGCCATGTCCACAGCCAATGGCCTGCAAAGTCCAACTCCCTGACCTCATCTAGGCCACTCTCCCCTTTCTCTTGGCTCCAGGACCATGGCTTCCTCTCTGCCCTCCACCCCACCAAACTCCCACCTCAGGGCCTTTGCTCTTGTCCTTCCTCCTATCCAGAACTGTCTTTCTACAGTCACAGTGGCTCACACCTGTAATTCCAGCACCTTGAGAGGCCAAGGCAGGAACATCACTTGAGACCAAGAGTTCGAGACCAGCCTGGGCAACATAGTGAGACATCTTGGCACCAAATTTAAAAATTAGCTGGGTGTGGTGGTCAGCACCTGTAGTCCAAGCTACTTAGCGAGGTAGGAGATCGCTTGAGCCCAGGAGTTTGAGGTTGCAGTGAGCTATGATTGTGCCATTGCACTCCAGCCTCGGTAACAAAGTGAGATTATATCTCAAAACACCCCAAAACAAGGAACTCTCTTCCATGAGATATCTGCGTGGTTCACCCTCTGGTCACCTTCAAATCTTTGCTTAAATGTCACCATCTCACTGGCCTTTCCCTTCCCCCGGAGACTCCCTGAGCTGCAGCAGCACCGCACATTCCCAGTGTCCCTTCCCTGCTTAATTTTTCTCATGTATCACTTTCCAAGATACTGATTTATTTATTATCTTGTCTGTTTTATTATTATTTGTTGTCTGTCTCCCCACTGGAATATCAGCTCCATGGGGGCAGGCACTTTTGTCTATTTTGTTCTCTGCTCTTTCCCCAGCATCTACAACAGTGCTTGGCACGTGGTAGGTGCTCGGTGAATACTGGTCAAAGGAATTGTGGGAGAATTCTTGCTTTCTCTCTCTCCTAAGCTCTCACAGGACAGAGGCTCCAGGACACCCAGCTTCACTGTGAGCCGAGGCTCATGCTGCCTCTGGTCTCTGCTCGAACCGCAGGCTCAAGTCTCCTGGACATGATGCAGCTTCTACCTGGTACCCAGTGGGGGTTGAGGTATGGCAAGCCACACTTCCCTTCCTGCCCTGCCCCTTTATTAGAGGTAGGAATTACAACCTAGCGAGGGAAACGAACTTAAAACTGGATGCTACCTGTGACTCTTCCCTTAATCTGAAGGAAAAGGCACCTTAAATTGTACCTTCCTAAAAGGGGGAGGGCCTTCCTTGGTCTCTCTTTGAAAGTGTTATCTTCTGTGGGTCTATGACTCCCCCAACCTGGGAAACATCACTCTCAGGTTGCAAGATGCCAGCCAGATGCAAGCCAGCATCTTGGTCACTTTAGCCCTTGCCTCTGAGCACGCCATTGTTTTCTGTCTGGAACAGTGGGTCCCAACCCTCCAGCATATTGGAATCATCCGGAGAATCTTACTCAAACATTTTAGTTAAGACCTCGTCCCCAGAGATTCTTAGTCAACTCTCTGGGCTGAGGAGCGGGCTTATTTAAAATTAAAAACAATAACAACAACAACAAAGAAACCAACTCCTTTGGTGATTCTAATGCCCAGCCAGGATTGGGAATCGGGGGTCCAGGCAATGCCTTGGCTGGAGGGTGGCGATCTTTTGTGTCCCAAGTCCCATGGAGCACCCAGAGTGAGCATGAGTACCCCAAGATGCCAAGTCTGATTCCTCCAACTGGGGAAATTGTGGGTGTGCATGGGTATTCTTCAGCTCACCCAAAAGTTAACTGTTCACACAGACACACCCCAAACTAGCTCTCACAGTTGACACAGTTTAAGCCAGGATTTGCAAACTCAAATGATGACTAGAATCACACAGAAAATGTACCAGGTTGCAGCAGGTGCATTGTTAAGACGTGGATACTATGGGTGGAGAATCCATGCCCTTCTCATGGGGGCAGGTTTTACCCTGTTACAACCTGTTGTTACCAAGAAGGGATGCAGATCTTGTGGTGCCTGATTTTGCCCTTTGCTCTCCCCAAGAGAAATCAGGATTCAGGAATTTTAAATGAAATAACCCATATTTTTTTTCTTAAAAATCCTGATCCTGTGAATGGGTTGCTAACTTCAACCAAACTGCCACACCTTGCAAGGCTGACCCCACAGGGGGGTATTTCATATTACCACTTTATTTCTTTATTTTTTTGAGATGGAGTCCCGCTCTGTCATCCAGGCTGGAGTGCAGTGGTGTGATCTCAGCTCACTGAAACCTCCACCTCCCAGGCTGAAGTGATTCTCCTGCCTCAGCCTCCCAAGTAGCTAGGATTACAGGCATGCACCATCACACCCAGCTAAGTCTTGTATTTTTAGTAGAGGCAGGATTTCACCATGTTGGCCAGGCTGGTCTCGAACTCCTGACCTCGAGTGATCTGCCCACCTCAGCCTCCCAAAGTGCTGGGATTACAGGCGTGAGCCACCACACCCGGCCTCATATTATCACTTTAGGGCAGTGTCAGTTTCTTTACATCATCCTTAACATTCAGACTAATAGGAAATGGCTATTTGCTCCAGAGTAAGATGCTGTTTAATGTATTCTCAGCTCTGCCAAGAATCCCTGAACCTTCAAAATAAAGGGTTGTTGCAGTGATGTGCCAGAGTTGGCTCACACTGGCTTGCAAAATTCAGTTGTGCCCAGCTCTTCCCAACTTCATGCTCAGTGACATCACATCAGCAGCTTGAAATCAGCCATGGCGAGAGTATTTATACCAGATGAATTGGTAAGTGCTGTAAACCAGAACATTCTCCCCCCTAGAGAGCCCGTTGTTACATGCTTACCAGCACAGCATTGCTTATAAGGATTCAGACTCTTTGCCAAGGAGTTGTGGAGAAGCAGTGAAGAGAGTAGTCCATTTTTCTGATTACATTAGGATTTACATGAATGTGTGCCGTCCCTTCCCTTTAAAACCCCCAGATGCCCACTAAAATGTGAAAATGTATTCTTAAAATTGTTAAATTTTAATAATACATTAAAATATATTCTTCCTTAATTAAAGAATAATGTTCCCACAATAAGATGCCCAGATTTGGCTGGGCGTGGCGGCTCAAGCCTGTAATCCCAGCACTTTGGGAGGCTGAGCCAGGCAGATCACCAGGTCAGGAGATAAAGACCATCATCCTGGCCAACGTGGTGAAACCCCGTCTCTACTAAAAACACAAAAATTAGCTGGGCATGGTGGCACATGCCTGTAATCCCAGCTACTCCGGAGGCTGAGGCAGGAGAATCATTTGAACCAGGTAGTAAGAGGTTCCAGTGAGCCGACATCGCGCCACTGTAGTCCAGCCTGGCGACAGAGCGAGACTCTGTCCAAAAAAAGAAACAAAACAAAACAGAAAAAGGCCCAGATTTTAAGAGTACTGTCTAATGGACTTCTACTATTATACACACCATGTAACCACCACGCTGATAAAGATGAAGAACATTTCCATCCTTCCAGAAAGTTGTTCATGCTCCTCTCCAGTCAGTCCTCCACCATGGGCAAGCACTCTTCTGATTTTATCCTGATAGATTCATTTTGCCTGTTTTAGAATTTTATATAAATGGAATCACACAGCAAGTGCTCTTTTGTGTCTGGATTTTTTTCTCTCAGAATAATGTTGCCCATATCAATAGTTCATTCCTCTTTATTGCTGAATAGTCTCCCTTTGAATTAATGGTCCTGATAAAATCTTAATCCTGAAACTCACCCAAATGCCATGCAAGAGCCCACTAAAATTTGATTTTTACTGATTGCCACAAAAGAGGAAAACATCTTTTCACCTCTTAGGATAAACAGACTGGGTCACAGAAGATTTAGGTGGACTTGCCTTTTTCCACGAAGAGAATGACAGAGCAGAACACAAACCAGGCATTTGATCCTTTCTGACATGGGGACAGTATTGGACTCACTGCAACGTACCACATCTCCTTGGAGTTTAAAGGCCCTCACTTCCCCTCTTTGCTCTTGTAAGTTTCACGCCAAAGCCTTTGGGCCTCTCAGTCCCAAGTTGTCTTCTGTGTTTCCCCATTAAAACTTGGGAATTAGCCAGGTGTGGCGGCCCATGCCTGTAATCCCAGCACTTTGGGAGGCTGAGGCGGGCAGATCACCTAAAGTCGGGAGTTCGAGACCAGCCTAGCCAACATGGTGAAACCTGTCTCTACTAAAAGTACAAAAATTAGCTGGGTGTGGTGGTGGGCACCTATAATCCCAGCTACTCAGGAGGCTGAGGCAGGAGAATCGTTTGAACCCGGCGGGTGGAACTTGCGTGGTGAGCCAAGATCATGCCACTGCACTCCAGCCTGGGTGACAGAGCGAATTTCCATCTCAAAAATAAATAAATAAATAATAAATAAAAACTTGGCAATTATTTGGCTTAGCAATTCCTCATGCCAATACACTTCTGGTGACCTGCATGATATGCCAGAATTCCTGAGATGACTGCAATTCTAATGTACCTTCTTTTAGCATAATAAGGATAAGAGGTGTTTTTTTTTTAATTGAATGGCTCTATCTCATAATAATTATCTGCTTCTTTAATTCAATGTCCCCTTAGAACTCCTGGGGCTGGGCTGGGTGCAGTGGCTCATGCTTGTAATCCCAGCACTTTGGGAGGCCGAGGTAGGCAGATCATGAGGTCAGGAGTTCGAGACCAACCTACCCAACATGATGAAACCCCGTCTCTACTAAAAAATTAGCCAGGCATGGTGGTGGGCACCTGTAATCCCAGCTACTTGGGAGGCTGAGGCAGGAGAATTGCTTGAATCCGGGAGGCAGAGGTTGCAGTGAGCCGAGATCGCGCCACTGCACTCCAGTCTGGGCGACAGAGCAAGACTTTGTCTTGGTGCGGGTGGGGGTGGGGAAGAACTGCCAGGGCTTTCACCAGCTAGTAAGAAGTCCCTATTACTCTTTGGGTAGAAGTGGTCCCACACCGGCAAGTTAACCAACCTGCTTTGTGCAGAAAAGGGCTGGGTTGTACAAATAAAGAACCATCCACAAAGAAGGGAGTGATGGGAGGCTGGGGAAATATTTAAAGCAATTTACAGAGGAAATTCTCAAATCCAAAGATGAGGCATTCCCCCTGGATGTTTTTGCAGCATTTTAGACGCATGTATTGAGTGGTGACTTTGCCACTCTGTTGCATCCCTTATCCCCTGTTCACACTGCACATCCAAGGAAAGAGAGGCTCAGAGAGGCTCTCAGGGCCACACAGCTGTGAGCAGCAATGCCAGGATTCAGAGCAAGCTGCTATTGACTCCCATTCCCAAGTATCCTTCACCAGGTAGAGTTTCTAGAGAAGTGAGCAACTGCAGAGCTCCCAAGGACAGACATGGCTGCAGAGTGTAATTTCAAAGGGAAAGTAATGACCCTTTAAGAAGGGGCTGTCTCAGGCCAGGTGCGGTGGCTCATGCCTGTGACCCCAGCACTTTGGGAGGCTGAGGCAGCCGGATCACCTGCGGTCAGGAGTTTGAGACCAGCCTGGCCAACATGGTGAAACCCCATCTCTACTAAAAATACAAAAATTAGCCAGCCGTGGCAGTGCAAGCCTGTAAGCCCAGCTACTCAGAAGGCTGAGGCAAGAGAATCACTTGAACCCAGGAGGTGGAGATTTCAGTGAGCCGAGACTGTACCATTGCACTCCAGCCTGGGTGACAAGAGCGAAATTCTATTCCCCCCCCACCCAAAAAAAAAACAAAAAAGAAGGGGCTGTCTCCACAGGTGTTATGATGACATGAATGAGGAAGACCAGAGTGAGGCTGGCATCAGGGTGTCCTCTGGCTCGCATATACATGGTACCCACTTTGGGTGTCGTTAGTACATGTGAGCCACCAGGGTGTGTGTCTCAACTGCTGAAATCTTGCTCTCTTCACAGCCTGTACATCCAGAAGACCTTTGTGTCAGCAATACCCTTGAAGTCACTGGCCTGCCTGCCAGCAGAAGCTGGAGGTCCAGGGTCATCACTTTGCATGCTTGTCCATTTTCTGTCTTTGCCCTCCATTCAAGAGTGTAGGGCATCACATTCAGGCAGAGCTGGACTCAAACCCTGGCTCCACCTCTTATTAGCTGTGTGATCCTGAGGAAGTTACTTAGCCTCTCTGGATCTCAGTTTCCTCATCTGTAGAATGAGGATAATCATCGTAGCCCTGGCCCCATACTGTAATAGTAAGAGGAGTTAATACTTGTAAAGCAAACAACAGTGTCAGGCAGAGTTGAACACCTGTGCAGGCTGCCTCACTTCACTTAGCAGAAGAGTCCCTGACTATAAGACAATTAATTGAATTTACATATTAAAATTTTTCAGGCTGGGCACGGTGGCTCATGCCTATAATCACAGCACTTTGGGAGGCTAAGGCAGGTGGATCACTTGAGCTCAGGAGTTTGAGATCAACTTGGCCAACAGGGTGAAACCTCTTCTCTACTAAAAATACAAAAATCAGCCAGGTGTGGTGGTAACCACTTGTAATCCCAGCTACTCAGGAGGCTGAGGCACAAGAATTGCTTGAACTGGGAGGTGGAGGTTGCAGTGAGCTGAGATCTTGCCACTGCACTCCAGCCTGGGCAACAGAGTAAGACTTTCATAAATACATACATACATACATACATACATAATTGTTCAGTATAATCCTATGTTGTCATTGTTTTCTTTTTATTTATTTATTTATTTATTGCTTTTTAGATGGAGTTTTGCTCTTGTTGCCCAGGCTGGAGAGCAATGGCATGATCTTGGCTCACCGCAACCTCTGCCTCCCGGGTTCAAGCGATCCTCCTGCCTCAGCCTTCCAAGTAGCTGGGATTACAGGCATGCGCCACCACGCCCGGCTAATTTTGTATTTTTAGTAGAGACGGGGTTTCTCCATGTTGGTCCAGCGCTGGTCTCAAACTCCTGACCTCAGGTGATCCACCCACCTCGGCCTCCCAAAGTATTGGGATTACAGGCGTGAGCCACCACGCCCAGCCTCGTTGTTTTCTTTTTAAGAGGGTGGGGAGAGGCAGAGGCAAGTGGAATTGGAACCAGGACCTAAAGTTGGCTCCTTTTGCAGCTTGGCTTCTGGGTGGGGTTGATGTCTGAGTGTGGGACCCCAGGGATCCAAGACAGAAGAAAAGCCAGTGTTTCCACTCCCACCTCGCCCTCACCCCAGACAAGCAGGTGATCAGAGGCAGCAACCGGAACTAGTTCTCACCCAAAACTAGTAAACAGGAATCCTACATCAAAATGAGCCCATCTTCTTTACACCAAGGTTGATTCTCCTTACACCTTGTGCACCTTCCCTGGAGCTATGGTTTAAATGTTCCTGCCAAAACTCAAGTTGAAATTTAACTGTCAATGTAATGGTATTAACGATGGGAACTTTAAGAGGAGATTAATGCTCCTATCTCAGGAGTGGATTAGTTATCTCAAGAATGGGCTTCAGAAAAAAGGACAAGTTCAGCCCCCGTTTGATCTCTCTGTCTAGTGTGCTCACTCCGCCTTCCACCTTCTGCCATGGGATGACCCTCCCCAGACGCTGATGCCACGTTTTTGGACTTCTCTGCCTCCAGAACTGTGAGAAATAAGTTTCTTTTTTTATAACTTACCCAGTCTGTAGTATTCTGTTAACAGCAGAAAACATCAGGTGAGGCCAGAACTCTGATGCCACCCTTGATATCACCTCAGTTCCCTCCTGACTGGATCAGTATGATGTCAAATTAATTGCAATGGTGGGTACTTACTAATTTGCATTTACTTTTCATTACAACATATCCCACAGGATTCCAGGGACCTGGGATGGTCTGTATTCTTGGCAGTTCTCAAGATCTACGAGTCTTATTTCCTGTTAACTTTTTTCCTTTTGCTTGATCCTATCGGGCACATGGATCTTCCTAAAGTTTTGATGCTGTAATTAGTGCTACCATAAAAAACTGTACAATTTTGGAGAGTGTTTTTGCTTAGTCATTCATTTTCTAGTAATATTTGTTGTGTTCCTATCATGTGCCAGGCATTGAGCCAGGCTTGGGGCTCAACTATGAATAGAACAGTCCTGGCTGTCAAAGAGCTTACAGTCTAACAAGGGAGACTGACAAGAAAACAGGCAGTCACAGTGCAGTGTAGTCAGCACTGCATATGTGAGGTGGCATATGCAGAGGGTGGTGGCACCGAAGTGGGGGGCACTACCCAAGCCCAGAGCTTACAGCCTTTTTTTTTTTTTTTTTTTGAGATGGAGTTTCACTCTTATCGTCCAGGCTGGAGTGCAGTGGCGTGATCTCGTCTCACTGCAACCTCTGCCTCCTGGGTTCAACTGATTCTCCTGCCTCAGCCTCCCGAGTAGCTGGGACTGCAGGCATGCGCCACCATGCCCAGCTAATTTTTGTATTTTTAGTAGAGACGGGGTTTCACCATGTTGGCCAGGCTGGTCTCGACCTCAGGTGATCCACCCGCCTCGGCCTCCCAAAGTGCTGAGATTACAGGTGTGAGCCACCGCGCCTGGCCAGAGCTAACTCCTTTATAGCTCTAAAGGTTTATTGCCAGGTTGCTCAGTAGCTTGACTGCTGAGGAAGATTTTCTTTCATTCAATCATTTCAGTGAGTATACTTTTCATTTCTAGATGTTCTGTTTGGCACCTTTTCAAATACACCTGTTTTTTTTTTTCCTTTACATTTCCTGTTCTTTTTACTAGTACTTCCTATTATTTATCTTTGCCTTCATTTGAAACCTACTTCTTTCCTTTTAATTTTCTTTGAGATGGTTCTATTATCTCAAGTTCTTCCTGTTTTGCCCATTCTCTCTCATGATGGCACGTTTCTTTGAGCGGCTCATACATTTTTTATTGTGAGGATTCTTTTTTTCTTCCTCTTGGAGTCTCTGTGAGCCCTGAGTTGTAGAAATACAGCTACTGTGCAGTTTAACATTTGCTTCTGCTTGGTACCCTACGGGTCTAACTGGTTTAGCTGATCTATTTTTCCTTCAATTTCTTCACTTGGAGAAATTGTTCGATCATTTAGAAATACTTTACTGAACATGTACTATGTGCATAGTCCTATATCTGATGTTGTGGAAGATACAAAACAATGCAAGACAACACAAAGTTGCTGCTCCACATGAAACTACAGTTTGAAAGGGCCAAATACAGTATAGGCCCAAAGTTAGGTGACCATGTAAGGCAGAGTAAAAGGCTCAACAGTGAACAGCCAAGTTCAGAAAGAAAAACAGACAGTTGGAGAAAAATGGGGACGAAAAGCCCAAAGAAGGAAAAGGTTCCTGTGAGGAAGTTTCAGAAGGATGGGGAAGTAAATCATCCTCCCCTACCCCCACCCCCCACCCCCAAACTAAAACCTATCGCCTCTTCTGGGTAGAGAGTTAGTGTGGCACTAGGAACTTGACTTTGAGGTCCTTATTGAGAAAGCTAAATCAGAACCTAGGCAAAAGGAAGTCATTTAAGGTGCTCCTGGGGGATGTTTGATGAAAATTGTGTTTGATGGAGAAAACACAGCAAGTTGAAAGGGCTAGCAGGCTTTGCAAGTGATTTCACTAGGACAAGCCTGGGTTAGGGAGGCCAAGGTGAGGGAGAGAGGGAGTGTGGCATGCTTTGAACGTGGAAAGTACATAGTGTTCATTATCAGGAGTGGGAAGAGGGGAGGTAGCTTTTTAGGGGGTAAGGCAGGAAGGGAGTTAGAAAGGACAGACTGGGAAACCCGGACTAACAGTGGCAGGTGTCGATCTAAAGAAATTTCTCACAATGAACTGGCTATAGACTAAGTACAGACAAAGGGACCAGGTCTTCCATTGCTGTGTCCCTGCACACTCTAGGATCCATTCAAACAGAAACTTTTATTGCGAACCCCCAAAACTAGCAGGGTTCTGTTGTAGGTGTTGTTGCAGAGTGTCGGGCACGTTTACAAACAGGAACAGGGCACTTGCTGTCCTATCTTCCTCGCAGGGTTCTTGTGACGATTACACTTAAATCAACACGTGTAAAGCATTTTAAAAAGTGCCTGTCACATAGTCCCTGCAATTTAAGGTCTAGTTGTGATTATTCATTTGTATTAACTAAGAATCAACTACAGGCGCCTAGCAGTGCCTGCGTGTGCTCACACTGAGGGACTCACTAAAACCCTCAGGATCTAGTGAGGGCGACAGTCAAATACTTTAGAGCAAAACAAATTTTACAACCACGGACTCTGAGGAAGGCGTGCGAAGGCTCCACAGCTGGGGAGGGTGCCCACAGTCGCCGAGGGGACATCTGGATTTGCTCTGGTTGGGAGAGCATTCCTGGCAGAGGAGATGGAAAATGGGATCGGACAAAGAGGCTGGGACCGCGGAGGGGATCGGGCTCGGGGTCGGGGCTCGTCCTGCAGCAGGAGATTCAGCTCGCGCAGAGTTCCACGCAGGCCGCGGCGACTGGGATCTGGGCCGCAAAGGGGCGGGCAGAGAACTGCAGAGAAAACTCCCGAAGCCAGGGAGGTGGCTTGGAAGCGCCTCAGACCATATTGGGGACGTCTCGCAGCCAGAGGCGCCGAACCCCGCCCCCGCGTGCTCTGGGCATCCCAGGGGAGCGCCCCGGCCTGCGGCTGCCGCCACAGCTCCCGAGCCTGGGGCCCCGGCTGCCCGCCACCATTGACCCCCGGCCCGCAGCCCAGTGTCCTGCTAGGCCTCCAACCGGCCGGGGAGCCACATCCGGCGTGTCCCACCCGCCGCGCCACGCTCCCGAGCTCCCCCGCGGCCTGGAGTGGTGCGCCCCGGCCCCGCCCCCTGACGCCGGCGAGGGGGCGTGGCCCCGTCACGTGACGGGGAGTGACCTCGCCGCCGGGCGCCATGGGAGCTTCGGACCCGGAAGTGGCGCCCTGGGCTCGCGGCGGTGCCGCGGGGATGGCGGGAGCCGGAGCTGGAGCCGGAGCTCGCGGCGGAGCGGCGGCGGGGGTCGAGGCTCGAGCTCGCGATCCACCGCCTGCGCACCGCGCACATCCTCGCCACCCTCGGCCTGCGGCTCAGCCCTCGGCCCGCAGGATGGATGGCGGGTCAGGGGGCCTGGGGTCTGGGGACAACGCCCCGACCACTGAGGCTCTTTTCGTGGCACTGGGCGCGGGCGTGACGGCGCTCAGCCATCCCCTGCTCTACGTGAAGCTGCTCATCCAGGTGGGGGACCAGAGGCGCCGTAGGGAGATGGGAGGCTGATGTGAAGGTGACAGGCCAGGATTTGGAGGATTGGGGCGGGCAGTCAATGGCGACGGATTTGGGGAGAGGGGTGGGGACGGCGGGTTTGGGGGGCCGAGTGGGTGGGATGGGAGGGAAGCCGTGAGGGAGTTGGGAACGCAGGGGTCACGGGTTTTAGGATGCAGAAAGGAGACGAAGGGGTTAGAGTAATAACAGATATGGGAGAGGGTGGAAGGAACAAGCGATTTGGGGGAGTGCCAAGGAGGGAGCGATGGGCTGGAAAAACATATTTGGGAGATAAAGGAGTGGGGACGATGGACTTGGGATAGGGAAGAGAGCGAATTTGGGGCGAGGGAAGAAGCAATAGAATTGGGGGAGGGGCAAGAAGTTTGGGTAAAGAGATGGGGAGGAAGGTTGGGGGCCCAGGCAAAGTGTTTAGAGAATGAGGAGCACATAATTGGGGTAGAGGGGAACGGAGGCTCTGGATTTGATAGAGATGGATTTAAAACGTCTTGGGGTGGGGACAAAGTGGGCGCCAGGGCCAGAAATTTAGGAGGGAAAGAAGGACACCAGACTGGGGGTGGACAGAGGAGACGGAGGTCTTGGGTTGCATTGTGATTTAATTTGGTGGGAGAGTGCGAAAGCAAAGACTTTTGCAGGGGAATGCTATCGGTTGACCGGAGATGGGGGCTCTGGATTTGATGGCGACGACGGATTTGGTAGGAGGAGGGGACAGGGTGACGCGTATGGGGGGAGGGGAACAGATAGGGCCAGCATTGGGGGAGGGGAGTGGCAGCGATTTGTCTAGAGAGGGGAGCTAGGAGGAGACTTTAAGCGGGGAAGGGGGATGACGCATTTGGAGGAGGAAATGGAAGTCATAGTTGGGGTCAGAGAGAGGAATCACGGTGCTTGTATCTGGGCAGATGAGGAGAAGGGGCACGGGAGTATTGAAATTGGGCAGAAGGGACAGTGGAGACATAGGTGGCAGGATAGGTAGGGACTACCAGAAATTGAGACCGAGGTAGGGATGTCTCTGGAACAGAGGGATGCATAGGCACTTGGCAGATTTGGTGGTGGCCAGCAATGCGGTACAGATGAAGTGTGCTGCTTGAGGAGTGAGCTGGAATGAAGGGCGTGTGGAGGTGTGAGAATTAGGTGGGTGTGGCTGGGATGGGTACAGTTTTGATGGGGGTCATTAGGCCAGAATTTTCCAGTTAAGAAGCGTGGGGGGAGGAAGGTAAAAATTGAATTGGAGACCCATCCAAGATTTGAGTTGAGGCAGGTGGGTGTCAGATTTTACCATCTCTATAATTGAACCGAGAGAATGCAAAATACAACTGGAATGAGAAGGCCTTGAGAATGATAGTAATTGAAATCTGGGATCCGAGGAATGGTAATAGATTTGTGGGTGTGACCAGGAATATGACAAGGAATGAGGAGATTCAGTCAGGGGCATCAAGGTGCCTGACTAGACCCTAATTGTGACAGATTTGAAAATTGTTGATGGCGGAAGGTGTAGACCAGACTGGCATTTGGTTGTGATTTGGGAATGAGGGCTGTCTTACAGGGTTAAGATTGTATTTACAGCAGTTTGAACTTGAAGTTTGGGAGATAAATTGGTGCTTTGGAACTGGTGGGACCTGAGAAGTGAGGGTTCTGGAAACTGATGGAATGAGACTGAGTGAGGGCTAGGATTTTAGGGCACAGGTGGGAGAGTCTGTGGAGTGAAGGATACTGGAGCACAAGGGCTCAGTGTGAGGGAAATGAAGAAGTGGCTTCATCATTTGGACGATGGCAGATCTGGTTTGAAAGAACATTGAAATGAGGGTGGTTTGGGAAGGGAATGGGGGAATGAAGGACACCAAAGCGTGAGAAGAACTAGATGGTGGGCAGGTAAGGATGGATGAGCCCTGTTGAAGGACCAGAGGTGCCTGTCTGATTTGAACCCAGCTGGTGTTGAGTGTAACATATATTAGGGTAAGATCTGCAATGGGTATAGTTTGGGAATCAGAGTAATAACTTGCAGAAAGGCAAATTACTGGGAGTGGGGGTGTCAGGAGTGGAGTGACAGATTTGGGGATTGTCTAGATTAGGTGCGTAAAAATGCAGTGCCTTAGATTAGTGCATGTGGCTGTCAGGTTTGGGAGTCGGAGATTTTAAGATGACAGACTGTCCCTGCTGGTATCTGATATAGGGCCACAGCATTTGCCGTAGTTAGGACTGGGTTAACAGATTTGAGGTTGAAATTGGGTTTAATGACTTGGGAACAAATAATTAAAACTTGAAGGCAGGAGGAATGGGGGTGAGATACAGCCAGTGTGCCTATGATAACCCAATAGAAGTTAAGAAAATAGATTCAACAGATTTGGGAGCCATGGGGATATGGGATAACGTTACAAATTTAAGTATGAAATTGGGGTCAGTGGGACTCCCAAATAGTGTTGACTAAACTGGGTAAGGACAGCAAAAGAGCAGTTGTGGCGATTTGGAGTGGAGGAATAAAGGAATACCACCTGTATTTAAGAGAATACAGATCAAGACAAAACTTAATTCAGAACAACCTTGGAGCTTTTAACCCAGAAGGGAAAAGGTCTAGAAGGGAAGTACTCACTGCCTGGGTCAGCTGACTCACCCCTTTCCTCCTTTGCTCCACTGGGTCAAAATTTTTTTCTTTTAAAGACAGTCCCCATCATAGAGGAGTTTTTAAATTTACAATCATTAATCTGTTAGGCATCTCAGAATCAGATCCATAGGAGATAGCCTGAACTTTCAAAAGCACTTGCTTGATAAAGGCAAAAGGGGACAGGGTTGATCCCAAAAAGCACTGGAAGCATACCTAATCCAGTTTACAAGGTAGCGCTTTCTAACTTGCCACTTCTACTGCCTCCCACAGCTGCAGGCCAAATCCTCTCCCACATGTCAGAGGAATCGCTGTGGTCCATGGGCCCAGCTGGCCTGCTTAGAGGGCACAGGGCTGGTATCCTGGCCCCTTGCCAAGGGAGGAAGGGGCCTTCTCACTCCCCACCTAGGTGCTGGTCTCCTTGACACCTTGCCTCCTCCCTGGCAGCAGGGGCTCTCACCCCTCGACAGAGACTTCCTGCTCCTCACATGGATATGGATGGTCCTTCACCCACCCGCGGGTTTAATAAATATTTCAGGCTGGGCGCAGTGGCTCATGCCTGTAATCCCAGCACTTTGGGAGGCCGAGGCGGGTGGATCACCTGAGGTCGGGAGTTGGAGACCAGCCTGACCAACATGGAGAAACCCCGTCTCTACTAAAAATACAAAAAATTTGCCGGGTATGGTGGCGGGTGCCTGTATTCCCAGCTACTCGGGAGGCTGGGGTAGGAGAATCACTTGAACCCGGGAGGTGGAGGTTGCGGTGAGCTGAGAGCACGCCATTGCACTCCATCCTGGGCAACAAGAGTGAAACTCCGTCTCAAAAAAATAAATAAATAAATAAATATTTCAGATGTAAGAAGCATCTGTACAGCAAGAACTATCATAGCCCTACAGAAATGAGGGGGTCGTTTTGTCACAGGGATGTAGGGTGATTGAGGTGAGAACGCAGCTAAGGATATGTTTGAGGAGCAGCTGGAATTTGAGGTAACAGTTTGCTAAGCCTGGGAATGGGAGGAATAGACATGGAGGTGTCTGCAGTAGATTTGGTAAGAAATTTGAGTTTGGGGTGCACTTTGGAATAGATGACTTAATGGCTGACCTGTCTGAGGTTTGGGTATGATGTATTTTCTTATTGCCACATTTGGATTTGAGGTTGGAATGAAGTTTTTCATCTGGAGATGAGAATAACTGAGATTTGTTCTGAGATGGGAGTAGGGTTTGCAGTACATACAAATGGAGGTTTCTCTACTGGGAATATTTGGGATTTGAATGTAAGAATGTTGGGGTGTGGGTGTGACTTGGATTGTGGTTGGACAGTGTCTGGGACCAGGCATTTCTGTTGATTGGGAGTTTACGTGCTGCCAATGGTTAGAGACACTGACGAGCTTTCTGGTATGCTTTGATGGGGAAACCATGAACAAGAGCCACATTAGAATTTGTGGGAGAAGAGTTAAGCAAAGGGGACAAGAGGTGTGAGGAGAGGTGGTGAGGCTGAATCACCACGAGACTCTGAGCGTCCCTTTGTCTTTGTTAATTCTGAAGGTGGGTCATGAGCCGATGCCCCCCACCCTTGGGACCAATGTGCTGGGGAGGAAGGTCCTCTATCTGCCGAGCTTCTTCACCTACGGTGAGTGTGCCTCCCAAGCAGGAAAGCCCACACCAACAGAAAAGAGGCCTCAGGTGGGGAGCAGGACCAGCTGGCCCCGGGGAACCCACTGCGCAGCATGGCACGCAGAGTCGAGCTGGCATGGAGGAGGGGATCTAAGCGTGTACAGAGAGGACATGGTGTCGGGGTGCGAGCAGGTGAACCATACAGCTTTGGTCCAGCTCCTCTGCCTGTAGCTGCCAGCTGCCAGCCCAGACAGCAGGAGGGGACAGACACAGGTGCCTGAGAGAGGGGCCAATCCAGGACACTGGTCCCTATTATTTCTGCTGCCCCGGGTTGTGCCTGGAACATGCGTGGGGGTGATTTCCTTTTGTCCTGTGAGCAGCCTGGCCCTGCTACTCCAGCAGGAGGCTGGGGGGGTCCTCCTGAGTTTTTTTCTTTTATCCCACCTGGGTGTCTTGTTTCCCCTGCATTCCTCAGGCAGTGAGTGGTGCTCACTCACTCTGGTGTCTCCATCTGTTGGTTACAGAATGGTGTGCAGTGAATTGCAGCTTCACTTCTGTGTGCTGCGTGAGGTTGGGCGGGCCACTTACCTGCTGTGGCCTGGCTGCACCCCTTGTCTGCAAAGTAAGGTCAGCTTCTCCTGCCCAGGCCTTCCTGCAAGCTCCCCAACTGTCATCAAGAAGCCCACCTTGCTGCCTCTGCTGCCCATCACCTGGCCCACAGGTGCCGTCTGGCCAGGGCCTTTTCATGTTCACCCTCACTGTCCCTCTCCCAGTCCCTACCCTCACCAGATGACCATGATGAAGGCCTTCTTTAAATGTGCCCTTTTTCTCCGTGTTCACAGCTGGAGTTCCATTGCAGGCAAATCCCCTCCAGTTTCCTGCACCTCTGCTCTTACCTGTTTGGTTGTCTAGAATATTCTCCAGAATCTATCTTTCTGTTGAGTAACTTGGGGCTTGGCCTCTGTCTTACCTTTTCCATTTCACATGCTGTTGGCAGAATTGGGTGTCATATTTCTCTTCCAGTTTTGTCCCTGTGTTGTTGAGTGCAGAGTCTAGGGCCAGGTGGAATGTGTCATCTTGTGAGGAAATGTGTTTGTGTTGTTTTTTACTTAAAAATTGTCAGCGTAGTGGAGAGGGGAATGACAGAAGTAGGAAGGCACCCCACCATTGTGTAGTGAGGCAGTATACAGAGAGGTAAGGCAGCCGGGGCAGATGGCTGCGGCCCTGCACGGGGCTTTTTCTGGATCTGGTTGCACGTGCTGTGTTCTGAGAGGCGAGGTTAGAGCCCAGATCATCTCTATTCATGTGACACAGCCATTCCCAAAAGGACTTAGAGCAGAGGGAACTTGACCCCCATCTTAACTGTCTCTTTTGAGGATGAGCAGAGTTCTCAGGCGTGCCCCCAGCCTGGTTTATATAAATGTAGCTTTAATCTAGGTGTGAGCAGATGTCTGTTGGGGATCTCTGGACACCAGGCCTACTCTGGAGTCAGAGAGGGGACCCGCCATTTGGCTCTCTGGTACAGTGTGGACAGTGTCTGCTCCTCTACTTGTCATGGCTGAAAGTACTGCAGCTGTCATGACATTCTATGGTGTAGAAGAAAGAACTTCCCAGAGGGTTTCCTGGCACTGCAGAAAGACCCAGAATGAGGGAGGCCCTGGGACCCACAGAGGCCCCTGCAGGCATTTCAGCACGCCTCCCTCCGCTCTCACTTGTTCCTCAGTTCTCTCAGAAATGGAGAGAAATGACGGTCCTTATTCCTTCTTTTTTTACAGGTGGGCAGATGGAAGAGGGTAGATGTTTTGCTCAGGATCACAAACAGAGGTCCTGAGGCTCCCTCTCCTCACTAGGATCCACCCTCCCCCAAAGCAAATTTTCCTTTTGCCTGTTCACTCTGTGAAGAGGGCTCCTTGCCAAGTCACCCAGCATCCCCTCCCCTCCTCCTCCTCTCCTTCCAGCCCACCCTCATCTCAGGCAATCACATATACAGGTAACAGGTGTTCTCAGCCTCATGAAAAACCCATGCTAGCTGTGGCATTGAATTGCTGGGCTGGCCGACATCTGCGGAGGAGCAAAAGGCATATTTGCTTCTTCCTGCCTCTGCGCGGTGCCAGAGAGCTAAAGTCATGGTCTAACAGGGGGAGCATGCTGTCTGAGAGAATGTTCTGCTAGCTTCCAGATGCACAGGTTTATAAAAATACCACCCTGCCATTTAAAACATGTTTAAAATGTTGATAGAAAACAATGAATCGTATCCTTAGAAAGACAGACCCTAGTGAAAGAAACACTAACTCACACAGGTAGGGTCTAGCTTCCATAACATTTAAGTTTATTCTATGGAATTGTTCATTGGTGCTCCTGTTGTAGTTACTTCTCCATAGACTTGTTTTTCCCTTGACTAATCAATGCCAACAGGTGCCAGGTGGTATCCTGGGTGTAGCACAGTGACAGGGTGGAGACTGCCCTGGCCGTGGCATGTGCAGGGGGCGTTCTTGAGCCTATCTTCTGGGAGCCCTTTCTTTTCCTTTTTCCCTCCTTTAGGTTGAAGACTTCATCATTCCCTGCGGGCAGTTTCTCGGTTTTTCCTATTTTCTTTTCCTCA
This sequence comes from Pan troglodytes, assembly GCF_028858775.2. NCBI lineage: Eukaryota > Metazoa > Chordata > Mammalia > Primates > Hominidae > Pan > Pan troglodytes. The sequence goes on along the minus strand of NC_072403.2, from coordinate 42,852,936 downwards.
AGAAAAATGTAATTTTTAAGTAACAGAATTGTTTTCTGTGTTGCAGCATTTAAGTTGCTGAGTTGAGAAATCATGGCTGAGTTTGCCAAGTAAAGTTTTTAAAGCAAAAAAAAAAAAAAAAAGGAGGGAGGGAGGGAAGGAAGGAAGAAAATATATGAACTTGTTTGTCAGAAATACATTTTGAGGCCTTTACTAAAAGAAATGGGCTAGAAGACATTTGGGGGTTAGGGCCTGACTGCTTCCAGGTCCTGGACAGATGTTACCTTCTGTGCCTGTAGTCAGCAGTTACCTGAAGGACAAGCCGAGCCTGGTCTGGGTGTGTGTGACCCAGGAGTGGGTGCCCCTGAACTGGGTGTGACTCCTCTGCCACCTCTGTTTTCTTACAGCCAAGTACATCGTGCAAGTGGATGGTAAGATAGGGCTGTTCCGAGGCCTGAGCCCCCGGCTGATGTCCAACGCCCTCTCTACTGTGACTCGGGGTAGCATGAAGAAGGTGAGCCCACACAAAGCCAGGAACAGTCGCCCGAGGCTTCCTCATACTCCCAGCCACCCCTGCAGCAGCCAGTTACCCTGGTCTTGCCTCCTCCTTCCCAGACCATTGGGGGCTTCACTCCAGCCCCATGGGGGAGCTCCCACCCCACAGTTCTGCTTTCCCACAGCTGTGACACCAGATAGTGGCTTTCTTTTTCCCCCAAGCTCCAGACCTGGAGGTTACCTGAGGTGGGCCCAGCCAATAGACACTGCAGAGGAAATATTTGGAGCTGGTTCCTGCCGCCCAAGTCCCCGAAGAGTTCCATGGAAGAGGCGTAGCTGAACTTGGTTCTTTCCCTTCTCTGTTTCAGGTTTTCCCTCCAGATGAGATTGAGCAGGTTTCCAACAAGGATGATATGAAGACTTCCCTGAAGAAAGTTGTGAAGGAGGTGGGTGTTGAGAGTTGGAGAGGGAGAGGTGCGTGGAGGGGAGCCTGATGATTTCTCACCCCCAAGTTGGGCGGGTCATTGACAAGTCGAAGAGTTGGGTCCTTGTGCATGCATGGGTGGGATGGTAAGGGAAGAAGCCCTGGCCTGGATGTGCCGGGAACCCCGGAAAGCCTTCTCAGCCATTGTTGGGCCTAGCCTGGGACCCGACAGCACTCCTGGGTGGGGGACTGGGGAGTGGGCAACAGGTGGAGCCATCCTTGGCAGACCGACCCCATGTGCAGTCCCTGGGACAGGTTTCTCCCTCCTGAGCACTTGTAGCTCCCCTCGAGGGCCAGTTCCAGAGACAGGCCGAGGGTGGCGAGTCCCCACCCCATGCTCTCTTCCAGACCTCCTACGAGATGATGATGCAGTGTGTGTCCCGCATGTTGGCCCACCCCCTGCATGGTAAGCCACCCCCCTTCCCCCGAGACTGTATCTAAGCTGAGGTCGGGGGCGTGGGGTGAGGGGCGCCCCCTCGTGGACTGTACATAGACAGCCGTAGACCTGTTGGGAAGTGGTAGTGGGGTTGGGGGTATTCTACTGGAACCCACCTCACTGAGGAGAGATTGGAATTCTTTCCAAAGGGAGGTGGGGCTCTTCCCAGGCAGTAGAAATGGCATGCTGTGGTCATGGGGTGTAACAGGGAATCCGAAAGGCCCTCTTCCTCTCCTGCTCTCTGAATAGGCCACGTTGTTCAGTGGCCACTCTGCACCTGGCACCCGGTGGCTGGAGCATTATGAGGTGTGGCCCACCACATCACCTGTGTGTGTTTTCTTTTTTTTCCTCAGTCATCTCAATGCGCTGCATGGTCCAGTTTGTGGGACGGGAGGCCAAGTACAGGTGGGTAACTCCTGGGACTGGCAGAGTGGCCCTGTTACCCTTTCAGAGTCAGCCAGGGCAGGCCGTGCTGGGGTTGGTTGCTGCACCTTTTCTGCCCTAGTGCTGTGTGAGTTCAGCCTGCTGCCTGGCTTCTGAGGAATGTGGCAGTGGCTTCAATAGTCTGTCCAGGGGCATTTTCTCTTCTTCATCTCTTATGAAGGGCAGCCCTAGATGAGCCTAGATGCCTTTGCAGAGGGGTGAGTGGGATTGTAGTCAGCTTGGATTAGGATTTCTGGCCTCAGAGCTGATTCTGCCACTTAGGACTGAGCTGGGGTCTCCTTTTGGACTCCCGAAGTAATGCTCTAACGATTTTCCTGGCCCTCATAGGCTGATAGCTCTTTTTATCCCCTATGAAGAAGCCATCCACCCCATGGGCTTGGGGCTCATCCCTTCCATTGTGTACCAGACCCTCACCTAGATCTGCTGCGTGCAGCCCTGGGCAGGTGCCAGGGGCATATGTGTTGACACGGAGGTGGGTCTTGGAGGCATGTGTGAAGGACACACCTGGGTTGCCCTTCCTCTCTTAAGATTCTCATTTCCTGGGGTCAGTGTTTTTTGCAGCTGTCCTGCGGGGCCATCATCCCAGGAAGCTCAGCTGCCATGGTGCCTCATTTTGGGGTCATTAATGGGAAATTGGCCCATTCCCCTAGACTGATTATGAGGTTGGTAGTTGGGACCAGAAGGGTATAATCTGGCCACCACTGTTCTGAGTGGTGGGGCCGGGCCTGGCAGGGCTGGGGTGATCTGGGACCGGGGCTACCCAGGGCTTTGCCTTCCACTGGCTCCCTCTGTTAGTAGGTTGTTATTGAGCTTCCTTGGCATTTCACACCCAAGAACCCACAGCCTGTCCTCTCATCCAGCTTGTCCTCTCATCTCTAACAGGGTGCAGTGGCCAGGGCATGAGTCCCCGGCTCCCTGCTGAGGAGTGCCAGATGTCTTCTCCTAGGCTGGTTCCAGTGCCTCCTCCTGCAGGGCCCTGTATTCTTTCTCTGCCCTCTGGGAAAGTACTTCTCTTTGCTTACTGCCCCCTCCTGCTCTTACTCTTGGGCAGGCCTATGGGCTCCTCTGCTAGAGGGTTGTTTAACCAGAGATAAGTGTGAGGGCTGGGTAAGAGAAGGGCCTGCCGCCTCTGCAGCAGCGGCCCAAGTCAGGAGATGCATTCCTAAACTCCTATCTCACAGAAAACACCAGTAGAGGACTGCTAGTGGGCTGCTCCCATGGGTGGTTGGGCTTCCCCAGTCTCCGTGAACTGTGTAAACTCCTCCTCACCCTGAACAAGCGCTCTTTGCCTTTCTACTTGGTTCTTCATGGTAATAGTCTTCCCCATCCCCGCCAGGACTGGCTGGATTTGAGCAGAACTGGTGGGCTCAGCCCCACACCAACGGGTGGGCTTCTGGTAGGTGACTGCATGACCCTGTATCTCTGTCTTGCCTTCTTCACAGTGGTGTGCTGAGCTCCATTGGGAAGATTTTCAAAGAGGAAGGGCTGCTGGGATTCTTTGTGTACGTGAGTTTATACACCCCATAACTGGCCACGGGCATGGCTCTGCTAACAGGTGTGTCCTCAACCTCTCAGACCACAGCTGCTGGCCTGGGACTTAACTACATGGCCCTGCCCTAGCCTGAGTGCTGCAGCCAGCTCTCTAGAGCTCCATAGCGTGTCCAAGCTGCTTAGCCCTTTTCAGGCCATGGCTCATGTAAAAGTGGAACTGTGTGTCTAGTACATGGGGGAGATGAACTGACCAGCCCCACTGGGCCTCATCCAGTTGTGGTGGGTGTGGGGCTGGTCTTCATGAGCTAAGTCACTGTATAGTCCTTGGCCTCACTGCTAAAACATGACTGAAAATCTGACTTGGACTGAGGGTGGAGCTCTGGAAGCTCACAGGCTGACCACAGCCAGTGGATTCTGTTTGACATTGCTTTTCTGACAAATTAGTTGTTGACGTTAACATTTAAGATATGTTGCACAAAAATCCACATTTCTGGCATCTCTTGAAAAGCCAGAAAATCTTGTCCTGCTGAGTGGTTCTTTCTGTAGAGCATCCATCGGCCAGGACCCAGGACCTGCTTCTTTGGCAGGGCACATGGTCTCCGAGGGCCGCAGACACCCTGTACTTCGTCACATCACATCCAGTATACTTCACCTCTAAAGAAAGCACATACTGAAAAGACTAAGTTCAGAAAGAATAAAGTGCAGACAGAAGCCAGGCTTGATGAGTTGTATTTTGATTTGCCGTTTTAAGGTCTAGGCAGTGACATACATGCTGATAAGTATGTCACAAACGTGATAGACACATGGTATACAACAGTATCTGCTGTACTAGATACAGGGCTCCATATTATTCATAAGAAGTCTTTATATCATGGTTTTCCAGTTTGTGAGATGTTTTTTATTTATGGCCCCTTGTTTAACCAATTAGTGACTACTTGTAGGTGCATGTGTGTGTATATAATACAGAAATATATATACGGTTCTCAGCAGGAGGTGATTTTGCTCCCCGGGGAACATCGGCAGTGTCTGGAGACATCTTGTGGTTGTCACAACTGGCATCTAGTGGGTAGAGGCCAGAGACGCTGCTAAACATCCTACAGTACACAGGACAGCCCCGCAACAAAGACTTATTCAGTCAGGTGTCGTTGCTTGCATCTGTGATCCCAGTTACTTGGGATTAGTCTCAGTGGTTTCTGCAGCTGTCAGGAGACCGAGGCAGGAGGATTACTTGAGGCCAGGAGTTCAAGACCAGCCTGAGCAACATAGTGAGACTTCTGTCTCTACAAAAATGTTTTTAAAAATTAGTTGGGCGTGGCGGCATGCACCTGTAGTCCTAGCTACCCGGGAGGCTGAGGTGGGAGGATGGCTTGAGCCCAGGAGTTGGAGACTGCAGTGAACTATGGTTGCACCACTGCACTCCAGCCTGGGTGATAGAGTGAGACCCTGTCTCTTGGGGAAAAAAAAAATTATTCAGCCCAAAATGTCAATAGTGCCAAGGTTGAGAAACTCTGATTTATATTCACACACACACATATATGTATGTGTAAGTATTTATACATACATATATTTGCACATGTACCTGGTAACAAACCAACATTTGTGACATACCTATCAGCATGTATGTCATCGCCTAGACCTTAAAACAGCAAGTCAAAAAACAACTCATCAAGCCTGGCTTCTGGGTTCTGTCTGTGCTTTATTCTTTCTGAACATAGTCTTTTCAGTATGTGCTTTCTTTAGAGGTGAAGTAAGTTGGATGTGAGGTGACAAAGTGCAGGGCATCTGTGGCCCTCAGGGACCATGTGCCCTGCCAAAGGGGCAGCCCCGGGACCCCAGCCAATGGCTGCTCTACAGAAACAGCCACCCATCTTGAAACACTGCACATGACCACCTCTGGCATTTTTCACACTGCGTAGTTCTCTTCTGGTGTGTGAATAGGATTCCTGCACAACAGATGCCTACTCTTTGGGTTCTTTCTCCCCATGTGATTTTGGAACAGGTGATACTCATACATGTTACAGTGCATAGAAAGCACCAAAGGGTATAGCACAAAGTCAATCTGAGCACAGGCAGGGACGACAAGATTAGAAATTGCATTCACAGAGGTTCCTTTTATTAATACTCTTCATAGATGTATTACATATATTCTTTTGAGTTTTTCAAATATAAGATTTTTTTTTTAATTCAAAAACAAAAATTCTGCTTCTCCTCCCAGGAGACAGCCATCCTTCTCCTGGCGAGCCTCCCAGGGCACTCTGTACCTAAACAAGCAAACACATTGTAAAAAACACAAGAGGCACATGGGACTCACTGACCTCAAACTGGCCTTTTGCCCTCAGCACTGCATCTTGGGGAACCTTCCTTAGCAGTTTATAGAGCTGTTTATCCTAAAGGCCATCACTTAAAAAGTTAGCCCTCCTTGTAAATGCTTGCATAGAATCTTTTTGATAGAGTATTTTCAGGGGCAAAGAGAACAGATGCATTGAGCAGTGTGTCTTCTGAGAGTTGGTTAGGTAAAGAGGCCAGGAGAAAATTACCAACACGTTGGCACTCTTATTATCTGCATTTGGAAATTCCAAATTTGGCAGTATTCACATCTTGATCCCTGGCTTCTGTGGTTTGAAAACTGCTTGAGACTGTTAGCTAATTTATGGCATCCAAAGCGGCATAGAACACCTCCCCATAGGAAAAGGAGCACTACCTTCCCAGTGTGCATAGCTGCTGGACCCTGCAGGCCTCCTTTCTAAGGCTGTGCCATTGGATATGCTAAGATTTTGAGCTTGGAACATCCCTGCCTGCTTCCTGGGTGTGGAGCCCCCAGGAACTGCTCCTCTCCCTCTCCTGCTCATCTCTGCTTACCTTGTTTTTTAGTGGATTAATCCCTCACCTCCTGGGCGATGTGGTTTTCTTGTGGGGCTGTAACCTGCTGGCCCACTTCATCAATGCCTACCTGGTGGATGACAGCGTGAGTGACACCCCAGGGGGGCTGGGAAACGACCAGAATCCAGGTTCCCAGGTTGGTTGGAACAAGGACTTGTCCTTCTTTCCGTGTACTGCTGATGCCCAGGGTCTGGGACAAACTCAAGGATTCTAGGATTCTGAGCATCAGGCCCGGAGGGTGAGAGAGGACCTCTCATTATCCCTGGAGTCATCTTTGTCTAAGGGGAGAATGGCCTCAAGAGGCGAGATTCCAGATTAGTACCCAGACCTGGGAGGAATTAATGGAATGCTTGTCCCTGGGCAGCCTTAGAAACAGACCCCAGCTTATCTAAGGCTGCTCCGAGGCAGTGACCCAACTAGGGCTCAGGAAGTCAGAAGATAGACCAGCTAATAGTGATCACATCTTGACCTTTGCGTCACGTCTTTTGCTTTTTAAAACCCTTTCGTGAACGTTATGGCCTTTGATCTGATGGCATCCTAGTTGTGAAGGGAACAGGGCAGGTATAATGTTCGTTTACCAATACAGAAATCGAGACCCAGAGATCACAAATTCTGGAGAGGCTCTGGGCTCTCCAGAGTCACTCAGCTGGAACTGACAGGGCTGGAATTAGATCCCTGGCCAGGCCAAGGGTGCATTCCTCTGAGTTTTTTCAGATCTGCTAGGAAGTGTACAGTCCGATACACCCTCCTATTTTGTTAGCTGTGGTCTACACAGCCTAGTATACATAGACCTTTCAGCAGGTCGGGTCAGGCATAGGAAGGCCTGGTCCTTTTACACAGCACTTGTTGAGGAAGGCCATCCAGGTACCTGAGGGGTTGACTGGTTCTGCCTGAACCAAGATAAGAGGTAGGGAGCAGCGATGGCTGGGAATTGCAGTGTCCAGACATTCTCACAGTGGGGATCACCTTCAAGAAGGATGGCATTCCTTCTTGAAGTGGCTTTCCCTCCCAGGAGGCTAGGAGGGCCTGGGGACGTGTCTGCCAGAATCACCTGGGTGGGAAGGGGGTCATGTTCAGCATGTGTGTGTGTGTGTGTGGTACATGTCTGTTCTGTGTGGTGAGGAGTGCCCCATCCCAGATGGGAGCCTCTGCTTGCAGGGAGACTGGCCACTTGACCTGGGCAGGTGAGTTTTCACTGGCCTTTCAATGTAAGCAAATTAAAGTGGCTCCATAGAGACCCACCCCATCTGCAATCACAGTGGTACATTCCTGCAGTTCTGCCCCTTCTCGGGGGGCCTTGTGGGTGGGTAAGCTGCTGCTGTCACATACAGAGCAAGGGTGGCCAGGAGTGCACCGCTAAGTGGTTTCTCGTCTAGGTGGGCAGCTGTCTGACCAGAGGCTGCCGTGCTTACATCAGCAACAACAGCAGTCAACAGATTTGTCTAAAGTGTTTTTCGAGTGCTTTTCTGTATGTGGCTTAAAGGCCGAGGTGAGGCTGCCGGGCTGTCAAAGCCACTCAAGCAGACATCTGAGCAAATCTCTGACCAAGAACCCAGGCCATCGATCTGGTGGGATGGCCGCTCCACAGGAAGCTGAGGGTGGGGGAGTCACCTTTCCTCACTAGGAGCTGTTTGCTTCAGCAAAGCAGGATTTGAGGAGTTGGGGTCTGAAGGGGGAAAAGCTTGCTGAGGTGGAGGTGGCGATAAGCCTGGACTTGCCCTCACCTCACCCCACAGGCCAGGATTCGTCTTTGGGTTTCAGGGTGCATGTCTGTCTTAGCACTGACTGCGTGCCAAGCCCTGGATGTTGATCAGGCAGACACGGGCTCAGCCCTTGAGGCTCACAGTCCAGTGGGTTGCACAGGCAGCGGCAGCTGATCCCTCTTACCGGGTCTCCTTCTCGGGACTCCCTTCAGTCCACTTACCCCGTTTCTGCCCCCCAGGCCTTCTCTGGGCAGTGACTGTGAGGGCTGACAGGAAAGGCATGTGCAGCGTGCTTGTGAGGAGCTCAGCACAGAGGGTGGGGTGAGGGCATGTGTTGCCGAAGTCTGCATCCTGAGGTGCCTGTGGCAAACCACTCTTCCCTTCTGTCTCCTCAGTTCAGCCAGGCCCTGGCCATCCGGAGCTATACCAAGTTCGTGATGGGGGTAAGTTGTGCCAGCTGTCCTTCCTTCCCACTGCCTTGCGGACCCAAGTGGGGCCTAGGAGGCCAACCCTGGTAATGGCTGGAGGCAGGTCTTGGTACAGGGTGTTGGCGTGGTGTGTCCCTGCTCCCTGGGCCGGGGTGGGTCACTGGCACTCAGGCCTCTCTGGGTTTCAGATTGCAGTGAGCATGCTGACCTACCCCTTCCTGCTAGTTGGCGACCTCATGGCTGTGAACAACTGCGGGTAGGTGTGCGCCCCTCTACTTGCCACTCTACCTACCAAGGCTGTGGGGTGGGGGAGACCTACCGAGCCCTTCCAGCACTCTGCCCCCTCCCACCTGCTCTGTGTGTAGGCTTGGCCTGCCAGGCACCCTGGCTTCCGCTGGGATTTCCCAGTACCCCCTGGGGTAAACTGTGGTGTCAGGGGTCAGGGTGTGGATGGGTGGTAGCCTGAAGGCATTCCTTCTTGAAGTGGCTTTCCCGTGGCTGGCTGTCTTCCACTGTTCTTTGCATCTACACTCTCCTTCCCTGGCAGGCTGCAAGCTGGGCTCCCCCCTTACTCCCCGGTGTTCAAATCCTGGATTCACTGCTGGAAGTACCTGAGTGTGCAGGTGAGCAAGCACTGGACGGAGGGGAGGCCTTTCCTGTTCTTTGCTACATCTTTCAGCTGAAATGGTTTTGTGGATGCTTCATTGCATGCAAAGATAAGTGGTTTCATGGAATTTAATATTGTGAGGAGATACTTGGTATCTATAAGGCATTTAAGTTTTCATCTTAAATAATTTCAGAAAGGATTTGAGGTGGCTAAGTGTGGGTTTATTTTAAGATTATACATCAGACAAGACCTTTTCTTCTTTGAGTCTTAAAGACTCTTAGGATAAGGATAAGAGAACTCTGGCCCAGGTGGCAGGTGGTAAAGCCCAAGAACTGCTTCTCCTTCAAGTAACATGGGCTGAAAATTCGAGGTCTGTAACCAGTTGAGCTGAGTTCCTGGGTTGTTAGGGCGGCTGGCATTGGAAACCGACTCCTCCCTCCTGCAGGACATTCCTGGGCCCAGGAGAGCCTGTGGGTGGGGCTGGGCCACGTGGGGACCTGGCAGCAGTACCAGCCTTGGGTTCTCGTGTTCTGTACCGAAGCTACCTCTCCCTAGCTGGAGCTCTTGGGCCCAGCAGTCAGGGGTCCAGGCTTTGGCCGAGGGCAGAACCTTGCCTTTTCCTGGCCTTGATTTGCCTCGCAGTGAAACGGGGCAGTGGCCCGGAGGGAGCCAGAGCTCTGAGTGGCCTCAAGGCTGAGAAGAGGACAGATGGGAGGGAAGCAGGGAGGAGAGCCGCAGTTCTTCCCAGTGGCCCTGGTCAGCGTGAGTGTGTCTTGTCCTCCCTGTGAGCACTGAAAGAGTCCTAGACCACTTGGGCTCTGAAGCAAGAGGGGCAATGAGCCTCCTCTCTAGGGCTCTCCTACAGAGTAGCCCCAAAGACACCCCTGGGCAGGAAATGAACCGCTCCCTTCTGCTTCAACACAGGCAGATTCTGCCCTCCAGGGATGTAGGCCGAGGCCGTCCACCCCGGAGCTGGGTCTTTGAGCTCCTGGACCCTTCTTTGCCTGACACTGGCTTCCTCTCAGAGGGACAAGGAAGCGTGGCCTCCCTTTCACTCACCCTACTTTTCCTTCTGGTCCAGGGCCAGCTCTTCCGAGGCTCCAGCCTGCTTTTCCGCCGGGTGTCATCAGGATCATGCTTTGCCCTGGAGTAACCTGAATCATCTAAAAAACACGGTCTCAACCTGGCCACCGTGGGTGAGGCCTGACCACCTTGGGACACCTGCAAGACGACTCCAACCCAACAACAACCAGATGTGCTCCAGCCCAGCTGGGCTTCAGTTCCATATTTGCCATGTGTCTGTCCAGATGTGGGGTTGAGCGGGGGTGGGGCTGCACCCAGTGGATTGGGTCACCCGGCAGACCTAGGGAAGGTGAGGCGAGGTGGGGAGTTGGCAGAATCCCCATACCTCGCAGATTTGCTGAGTCTGTCTTGTGCAGAGGGCCAGAGAATGGCTTATGGGGGCCCAGGTTGGATGGGGAAAGGCTAATGGGGTCAGACCCCACCCCGTCTACCCCTCCAGTCAGCCCAGCGCCCATCCTGCAGCTCAGCTGGGAGCATCATTCTCCTGCTTTGTACATAGGGTGTGGTCCCCTGGCACGTGGCCACCATCATGTCTAGGCCTATGCTAGGAGGCAAATGGCCAGGCTCTGCCTGTGTTTTTCTCAACACTACTTTTCTGATATGAGGGCAGCACCTGCCTCTGAATGGGAAATCATGCAACTACTCAGAATGTGTCCTCCTCATCTAATGCTCATCTGTTTAATGGTGATGCCTCGCGTACAGGATCTGGTTACCTGTGCAGTTGTGAATACCCAGAGGTTGGGCAGATCAGTGTCTGTAGTCCTACCCAGTTTTAAAGTTCATGGTAAGATTTGACCTCATCTCCCGCAAATAAATGTATTGGTGATTTGGAGTTTTTTGTGGGGAGTCTCTTATTTTTGTAAGTTTAAAAATCTATCTATAGAGTCTATCTTTCCAAGTCCTTCCTGTTGGTGTGAGAAGGGGCTGTAAAGAGGCAGGGCAGGGGGCTGCCAGATTGGAGATGTAGGTACCAGAGCTTGGTGTAGCTCAGTCTCCAGGGAGACACTGGGTGATGAGGCTGGGGTGTCAGTTTCCACAGCAGCAATCAGTGCGCAGGTCTGTTGCCAGGGAGACAGGCCTTTCAGAAAGTGTTCCACTCACACCCCTGACTGTCATATCTCAGCACCATTTGAGGATAACGTAGCTTCAAGTTTTACGAAGAGTCACTTGGTGTAGTGGCCATGGTTACATCAGAACGGGCAGACCTCCCTTCCATCAAATGGTTTTTGCCCAGCACTGGAGTCTGTAAGCAGACAAAACTTACAAATATTTTGAGACTCAGCTGGGTTCCCCCAGGTATTTCTCTGCCCTTGCTCGAGGTGACCTGGCTTGTGAGAGTTGGGGTCTGGTGGGTTTGGTCATATTTCCCTCCACAGGTAGGGGCTGAGTCACCCCCGCCAAAGGGAAGGCCCCTGGGTTGCTTGTGCACAAGTGGGTGTTCCCAGTGGCCTAGTAACAGTGGACTCACAGGCAGTTTCACCTCACATGTCCTTGTTTCCCAGGAACGCAGAAGTGTGCCTGTGTGGGTGTTATGTAACTGTACACTGGTTGAGGCCACTAAGGTCTCATAACTTTGTCACCCATATTAACTTTCCTAGGGAAACACCCAAGAGGGCTAAGGTAGTGGGAAGAACACATGCAGGGGTGGGCAGGGCAGGCCTGTAGAGAAGGAGGGCCTCGGGTTCCCAGGCCCTTCAGAGGGGAGTCTGCCCTGTGGCCTTTCTCCAGCCCAGTGTGCTTTCCCACAGCACTGACCACTGTTCTGGGGTATCTTTTCTTCCTGTTGCTCCAGCCTCAGATCCTGTTTTTGCATTGATTAGTTCCTAAGGCCCCCCGAGATTGAGGGGCACCTGTATCTCTGGAGCCTGAGCTAAGCTAGATCTGAAGAGCTCCTCCCAGAAGTTCAGAGAGGCTGCCCAGAGTAGAGAGCAAGGTTTTAGTGGCCTTGGCCAGTCACCCCTGGGAGGGCTGCTGCTGCCCCCAAGTAATTTCCTGAATTTGGGGGTTTCAACTTCATTTCCCAGGCCATCTTCCACACCCAGAAATGGCATGAAAATCTCTTGATACTGTGTCCCAGTTATTGGCTGAGCAAAGTACAGGTTTTTAATCTAATGAAACAGGAAGTTTTCAGTTCATTCAAATTCTTGTGTGTGTGAAATGCTCCTAGACCATTTGATCTTTGGGGGTGAGACCCTGTCCATCTGCCCTCCTAGCACTTGGCGTGTTTCCTGTCGACTAGTCCTGGAAACTAGGATGCCGGGTCCTCATCTGAGAAAGGAGATTGGGTGGGATTGGGCAGGAGGAGACCTCAGCTGCTGGCAAAGGGAGGGGTGACAGGAGGAGTGTCCTCTTCCTCCCGTCCTGGGACACCTCATCCAATGGGCAAAGCTGAAAGGGCCTCTGACAGGCCTTTGGGGACCTCCTTATATATATCCTTACGTATATACCCAAGATAATTGGAAACTTAACGTTCACACAAAAACTGGTATATGAATGCTTAGTAGTATTATTCGTAGTAGCTCAGGAGTGGAAACAGCCTGAGTGTCCGATGACAAATAAAATGGAAATGTTCTATAGAATGTAATGAATATTCCATAGAATGGAATATTACTTGGCAATAAAAATGAATGAAGTTCCGATTCATGCTACGACATGGATGAACCTTGAAAGTATGTTGGCTGAGAGCAGCAACTCACAACTATAATCTCAGTCCTTTGGGAGGATAGCTTGAAGCCAGGAGTTCAAGACCAGCCTGGGCAACATAGTAAGAACTGGTCTCTACAAAAAATTTAAAAATCAGCTGGACATGGTGGCATGCACCTGTAGTCCCAGCTGCTCAAGAGGCTGAGATGGGAGAATCACTTGAGCCCAGGAGTTGGAGGCTGCAGTGAGCTATAATCCTGGGTGTCAGAGCAAGATCCTGTCTAAAACAAATTATATATATTTATATGCTAAGTGAAAGAAGCAGTCACAAAAGACCATAACATATATGATATGTCAAGAATTTATATGGATGTTAAGAATAGACAAATCCATATAGATAGAAAATAGATTAGTGGTTGATTGGGGCTGGGGAGGTTGGAGGGAAATAGGGAGTGACTGCTAATAGGTATGGGGTTTCTTTTTGGGGTGATGAAAATGTTCTAAAATTGTGACGGTTTTACACAACCTTGTGAATATAGTAAAAACCATTGAGTTGCATATTTTAAATGGGTGAATTTTATGTTGTGAGTTATATCTGAATAGAGCTGGAAAAAACATAGAGTAGGCCGGGCGTGGTGGCTCACACTCGTAATCCTAGCACTTTGGGAGGCTGAGGCCGGTGGATCACCTGAGGTCAGGGGTTCAAGACCACCTGTTGACCAAACCCTGTCTCTACTAAAAATACAAAAATTAGCTGGGCGTGTTGGCAGGTGCCTATAATCCCAGCTACTCGGGAGGCTGAGGCAGGAGAATCGCTTGAACCCGGGGGGCGGAGGTTGCAGTAAGCCGAGATCACTTCACTCCAGCCTGGGCGACAAAGCAAAACTCTATCTCAAAAAAAAAAAAAGAAAGTAAAAGAGGGGAGTGTCCTCCTTGGTTACAGGTCGGTTCCCAGCCCTGGCCTGACTTGGGTGGTGTCCTGTTCGACTGCTCACCTTCCAGCGGTGGTCTGGAGACTTGCTCTGCCCCTCCCTACCACCCAAGCCACCCTCAGTCATCCACTACTGCTACCCCAGCATATGTGTGCTTTCCTGATCCTCAGCACCTCTGGACGGTCCTGCTTTGCTCCCCTGGGGAGGGTCTGGGACTCCAGATCCCTTTCTTAGGACTCTTCCAAGCACCTGGGGCTGGCAGAGCCTTGCCTGATGTACATTTCTGACCTTGTGTCCCAGACAGGCCTGGATAGCAGCGCCCCCGTGAAGAGGCCGCATGCCATGCTTTGATCCTGGGCTCCAAACCTACCTAGGCCCCACTGGTGACTCCTGAAGCTGGGGTAGTCAGCCCAGCACCCTTGGCCTTCCTTTGGCTCTTCCCCTTCCTGCCTGCCACCTGTGATTAGGGGGAGGCGAGAGTTATAGGAAGGAAATGAAGGGTGCGTCCCAAAGAGGAGACACTAAATGGAGTGTTTTAGAGGAGGGGGATGAGAAAGAGAAGGAATAGTTGCCACAGGTTGGACAGGTTTTTATTGGAGAGTCAGGAGTTGCTTTCCTTCCCTCGTCCCTGCCTCCCCCACTCAAAGAACCCCACTCCAGTGGGGCTTGTCCTTCATCTGCCCCTAGGAATCCCCATCCCCAGCTACACAGGCACTCAGGGAGAGCGCACATGCTGTGTGGGCAGACAGCCCCAGGCCAGGTAGGCAGTGAGCTCCCTCAAATCCTCCCACCCCCAGGACTCAGGAGGGAGGGGCAGGAGAGGTGTGGGCCCGGTGTGCAGTCCTCAGGCGGCCCCCTGAGCTCGCAGCCAGTCAGGCCTTGTGCCTCCAGGATGGATGGTGTGATGAGGCACATGCCCCGTAGCCTTTCCCTTCCGGAGGGCCTTAACCAAGAAGTATCTTGTTTAGGGGCTGGGGACAGGGTGGGGAAGATGACAGGAGGACAGCTGACCTCTTCACCCTGAGAAGGCAAGAGGCACTTCTGGGGAACAGTCCTGGACTCAGATGGCTCAAGGAAGAGGCCAGGGGACTGGGAGGGGCCGGGGGGTTCCTGGGAAGCCTGAGATCCTCTGTCTGGGAGAGAAGCTGTTGGCCACAGGACAACCTGAGAGTGGGCACATGTAAATACCGCTCAGAACAGTCTGCAGCCAGCTGAAGGATGGGCCTACCCAGAGCTGAGGCACTCCTGGGGCAGTGCCAGGGGCTGGCCCTGTAGACGCCTCCCAGGAGGACAAGAGTGCTGGCCTGGAATCTGGCCAGAAGTTGGGGTGAAGGGGAGCTGCTGGGCCACAGAGCAGGACCTGCCCAGGAAGCTGTGGTCTCTCACTTGGAGGAAGACAATCCAGGTGGGTATGAGGCCAGGGCCCCCCTCACCAGGCCTTGCCTTTGAGTGGTATCCCCTTCAGAAGATTCCAGCCAACACCAGAGGAGGCAGGAGCAGTAGTCCCAGGAGAGGGCCCCACACATGACCAGGGCCCGAGTTCAGCCCTGACACGACGCTAGGCTTGTCAGGGCCCTCTGCACCTGTGGGAAGAAAGAGGCTTTGCCTCAGCCTAGAGACAGCTGTGCCTGACGTCCCGCCCACCCCACCATGCAAGGAGGTGGGGCAGCAGCCAGGGAGGAAGCTCCTACTCAGAGGTTGCATGCCCCACCATGCTCATACCACCTATGCTGGGGCAGGATACTGACATTCCAGAGCCAGGAGGAAAGTGGGACAGATGCTATGGGCCTTACCTGGCAAAGACGACTTCAGAGCCAGGGCACGCCCACCCGTGGCATTAGCGGTGGCAGAGGTATTGGGGAAATTGGGCAGGGACTTGGAGGAGGTGTGCCCCGTGTGGTCCAGTGTGGCCTGCAGCTCACCTGGCTTGTCCTGGGCTGGAAAAACTGAGGCCAAGACCTCACTGGAAGGAGGCAACTCAGCCTCAGCCTCAGCCTCCTCCTGGGCATGGGGTAGGAGCTCCCTTGCCCCTGTCAGGGACATCTTGGCGTCCAGAGAGTTCTCTGGGCTCCTAGAGGGCACTTTTGTTTTGTCTGTCACTTTGTCTGCTGATTTTGGGATAGGAACATGGGTCGATTTGGGGAAGGTAACTGGCTCCTCATCCAAGGAGGGCAGGCTGTGAGCTGCCAAAATGGAAGGGACCTCAGTTGTTACGCAAGGTGGAGCCTCTGTTGCCATGGAGGGCGGGTCTTTCGTTGCTAAGGAAGTTGGGGCCTGGGTTTCCACAGCAGGCAGAGCCTTGGTTGCCAGGGAGCCTGAGACCTCTGTTACCAAGAAAGCCGGAATCCCCGTTGCTAGGGAAGAAGGAGTACCCATTTTCCTAGAGTCTGATGCTTCAGTCGCCCGGAAGGATGGGGCCTCAGTTACCAGGTAAGGCAAATCCTGAGCATCTTCCGAGCTTCCGATGGGTTCTGATAAGACAGACGAGAACGGGCATGAGTGCTGCAAGCAGGACCCCACATCTCTCATGGCACTGCAAACCAAGTGACGCGACCAAATGTCCTACCAGGACACACAAACACACACAGACACTTCTCCAGCGGATATGCCCCTCATTGAAAATAAAAGTTACAAGCCGGGCGCGGTGGCTCACGTCTGTAATCCCAGCACTTTGGGAGGCTGAGGCAGGTGGATCACCTGAGGTCAGGAGTTCGAGACCAGCCTGACCAACATGGAGAAACCCCATCTCTACTAAAAATACAAAATTAGCCAGGCGTGGTGGCGCGTGCCTGTAGTCCCAGCTACTCGGAAGGCTGAGGCAGGAGAATTGCTTCGAACCGGGAGGCGGAGGTTGCAGGTGAGCCGAGATCGAGCCATTGCACTCTAGCCTGGGCAACAAGAGCAAAACTCCGTCAAAAAAAAGAAAAAGAAAAAAGAAAAGAAAAGAAACGTTACTTCTGGTGATTGACACAGTTGCTCCTCTAGCCACCTCCTGGTCCAAGTCTCTCTACATTCGTACTTGCCCTTTTTCAGGGGACTTCTCCAGCGGGATCGCGGTCCCTCACACGCCCCCAGCAAGACAGGCCTCGCCCGTTTGAAGCCTTCTGACCACGCCCACAGGTCTGGCCCCAGCCCGCTCCTCGAGACCCTAACGTGTGGCCACGCCCACCTCTCGCGGGCCCCCCCCCCGAAGCCGCCAGACTTTCTAACATCCTCCCTTTGAAGGGTTGAAATCCGGCCACTTGGAACAACAGGGCGCCAAAGTGGCTGCGCGTGGAGGGCTAAGGGAGCCGCCAGGGGCCCCCGGTGGTTGCATCCCGCCAGGCTCCTTCCCTGCCCACGTCCCGCTCAGTCCAGGGAGGCTCTTAGACCATCCAGTCTGCATCGCATCATTTCCACACCCCCTGCCCCTACCCATCCACCCGTGGACTCACCACAGAGGGAGTTCTTGCAGTGGTAGCCAGAGGGACATTGGGAGCACGGAGTCCCCTCCTGGTAGGGCCGTTTCCCCTTCACGTTCCCCCTACAGGAGGTCAGGAGGATGCTGCGGGGAGGGGGTCGACCCCTCCCAACCCTCTCCCCAACTCCTATACACACACCTACTCTGGAAATGCCCTTGGGTCTCCTGACTGCCAGCCACTGACTTGCTGGGCGACCTTGGGCTCCTCCTGGCCCTCTCTGGCAGATGACAGCAGACCCCCATTGGTGCCTTCACAGCTCCCTGGACGGTATTGCTCCAGACTGACCCCTCTCCTCCCACTCCCTCAGGCTGTGGCCGACTCTACCCTCCCCTTGGCTCTGCCTGTGCCTTCCCCCTCTCCATCTCCAGGGTTCCCCCCGGCACTCACGGAGGCTCATAGTTGCACACCAGTAATTCGATGTTGGTCTCCTCAACACCCTGGAGCTTCTCACAGAAGTGGGAACCGCAGCCGATCCTCTCTGTCTTGGCCCATACCACCTGATGAAGGGCAAACCTAGCAGCTCAGCCCCATGCGAGGTGGCATGGTGCCTTCCTGGCATCCCACTACACCTGCCTTACAGGAGTGGAGAGAAGAGGCACCCTATAGCCTGTGACATCCACATCCCCAAGGCCATGCAGGTTCAGGACAAAACTCTAACCAGGGGGAGGGATGGGGGAGTTTGTCCCTAACAGTCTACTCTCCTCTGCCAACCACACATACCACTTTGCCAGGTCTCTTTTCCTCTCAAAACCTTCCCTCAGCTCCAGGACTGTGATATACCCTCATTAATTTTTTTCTGTGGGCTAGAAAAAAAGGCCTAGAGGCCCTTGCATTTTAAATGAAGGATATATCCAAAGGAAAGAATCTCAAATGGTAGAATTTTAGACCTCAGCAACAAGAAAAGTCCAAGGAGGGGACCAGGAGGAGCCATTTTGGAAGTGGAACTTCCCCCAAATCACAGGTGAGCAGGACCTGTTCTGGTTGTTTCTCAGTGTGGGTCTCTTAACTGCTAGAAAGACTTCTATCTTTATCAAACAGAAAGTCCAACAACATTTGTGTGCTGCCATGGGGTGAGACCGCAGCCTTGCCTTGCTGGTTCTAGGTTCAATCTGCCCAGGAATCTCTGCTGAAATCAGCTGAAGGTCTCCCCGGTGTTGAGCACCTTCTGGGCAGAAACAGCTCCAGAGTGCATGCACCCTCAGCCCCAGAGAAAGCTGGGGTGGAGCTGGGCTGACTCACTCCCTGCTGGGCCCTGATAACAATCCCTGCAGGAGCAAGTGGGTGGGGGTAGAGGGAGGGGGGTGTGGAGGGAGAGGGAGGGGTGGCAGGATCCAGAGGGAAAGGGCCAGGAAGGGTGCTGGGCCCTCACAACTTTCTGACCTGGGTGGGTGCCGCTGGGATTTCCTCCCTAAAGATGAAGACTAAAAATACCATGAAAAAGAGACACTGAGAAATGGAATTGGTGGATGTGGATGGGAAGATGGTTGGTTTCTTTTCTTTTGTCATGTTATTATTTGTACAACACATAAGCACTGGGAGGAGAAAAAATAATTCAGTAACACTAATGTTAATTCCCCTACACACACACACACACACACACACATCTTATCTGCAAGCCCAAACTTTCAAAATGCAGTGAGAACCCAGACAGGAGCAAAGTGTGACTGGGGAGCAGGAAATTCTATCAGAAATCTCCCTGAAGCCTTTCATTCAGCCACAATTTGTTCTTCATCGTTATGCATAATTGTTAAATGCGAAAGAAAAACTAAGCAAAATTGTCTATTTGCTTTATTAGTCCCTGGCAGATGAGAAGTAGCAAATTAGACACCATAATAAATGCAAAAGAGCCACAGAGAGAAGTTAAGGGACTATCTGCTGCTGGGGCAAACAGCCCTGCACTATCTGGGGGAAGAGGGGCAGGATCACTTGGAGCCCAGTACAGTATCGCCTAGGACAATAACCATGGTCCGTAAAATTGGCTCTGTGACACCTAACATGTCCCACCGCCCCCACCCCTTTTTATTTATTTATTTATTTATTTTATTTATTTATTTATTTTGAGACAGGGCCTCCCTCTGTCGCCCAGGCTGGAGTGTAGTGGTGTGATCACGACTCACCGCAGCCTCAACCTCCCGGGCTGAAGTGATCCTTCCACCTCAGCCTCCAGAGTAGCTGGCACGCGCCACCATGCCCAGCAAAGTTTTTTGTATTTTTTTTGTAGGGACAGGGATCTTGCCATGTTGCCCAGGCTGGTCTCCAACTCCTGGCCTCAAGCGATCCTCCCAGCTCGGCCTCCCAAATTGCTGGGATTACAGGGGTGAGCTACTGCGCCTGGCCTAGCAGCCTAGGGGCAGCCGACTCCGTCAGAGGCTTAGACAGCGTATTAGCTGCAGTGAGAGGACAAGATTTGCAAAGTGTCTGAGGGGGCTTGGAGTGAAGCCCGCCTCCTTGCAGCGAGGACGCTTAGGAGGGGTGAAGGCAGAGGTGGCCCCGCCCAGGGAGCACGTGGCCCCACCCCCACGCCGCGAGGCTCCGCCCCGCCTGGCCCGCCGGGCCCACACCTGCGTGTAGTGGCCGCACATCTGGCCTGGGCTGCAGGTGGCGGCGCTGAGGTTGTAGTGCTCACGCTCGTGGTGCCACTCCTCCATGGCCAGCGGCACGTCCATGCCCTCGTCTGTGATGGCGAACAGATTCTCGCCGCGGCGCCCGCGCTCCTTGTTGTGGCCCCACACGCACTGCCGTGCGTAGGCCTTGGCGAAGGCGGCCAGCTCCTCGTCCCATCTCTGCAGGGCAGGTGAGAGAAGGGAGGTGAGGATGCCCACAGATGCTGTGGGGACCAAGCAAAAGGTCGAGGAGGTCGTGGGGAAATCCTGCCGGCACCTCCTTAGCAGGGTGACTCTTGGGCATGGCCTAGAACAGGTCTCTGCTCTGGGTGGGCGTCTGTGGGGCGGTGAAGGATGCCACCCCAGGCCGTGGAGCTGGACCATTCACCAGCTGTGTGACTGCACGGATTGTCTAACCTTTCCGCACCCTCAGAGGGCTGGGAAGAGTGGATGAGGTGGTGTTGGTGACAGTGTTATTATTAAAAGCCTCATGTGAAAAAGGTGGCCATACATGCCCCTGCCTACCTCCCAGGCCTCCTTGAACTTCTCTGAAGAGCACAAGATCACGGTGTGATCGATGTTGAGGGGCTGGGTTGTTTATTCAGCCCATTTCCCTACCCCTCAACCATGAACCTGACTTGAGCGCCGGCACCTTCCTCTCCCTCTAAGCCCCCACCCTCCCCTTGGGACACCCAGCCCCCACGCCTTTACCCTCTGCAGGCTCCCGCCCCAGTGCTGTTCCTAACTGCTCCCAACCCTTGTCAACGGCAACCCCCTTTCTCCAAGAAAATTAAGCGTCTCTATGTGACACTGAATGTCACAGGCCTCTCACCAAGGGGCCTACTTTCAGAGCCTTGGTAACCCACTGTCAGACCCCAGTGACAGTGTTCTCCAGTGGGGACCTCAGGTGAGATGGTGAGAGGGGGAATTTTAGGTTCGGGGCCTTTGCAATTGTGTCCCTGGCTGAGAGGACAGGCCGAGTGTGGGTGGGAAGAGGGATTAACAAGGCATCCAACCCAAAGGATTGAGGAGGGGAAACCTGGATCCCATTAAACGCTGTCCTTGGCTTCTCCTGGAAATCCATGGCCTGGCGGCAGCTCTTGCTCCACCCTATGAGGGCCCAGCCAGCTCTGGGAGCCAGACAGCCCATAAAGCGCCAAAAGCTTGGGTGACCCTGAGGGGAGGTGGCTGTGTGGCCACACCTACTCCCCACCCACTCAAGGCTTTCAGGAGCCGCTGCCTGGCATGGGGATGGGTGCACCTGGCTGGGATAGCTCCACAGCTGTGACCTTGGGTGAGTATCTTTCCCTCTCTGGACATTTTTGTCCCAAATCACTGGCCCCTGAGATTCTCTCAACTCTGGCAACAGTGGGAGACTGGGAGTGGGAAAGGGGCAGGGCGCTGGGGGCCAGAGTCAGGGTGTCTGAGATCACCTGCGAGGTGCCGGGCTGGACTGTAAGTGCCATCACGGTAGGGCATGGATGGATCCCCAGTGTCTGGCGCAGTGCTGGCACATAGTAGGTGCTCAACAGATACTTGTCAACTATTGATGACTGAGACAGGGCCCTTCTTAAAGCAGTCTACCCCTACAGAGCCTGGCTGTAATTTCCATTCTGACTAGATATCTGGAGCCCCACCATTAGCATCATTGCTTTGGTCTTAAGGATTCTCAGTCAGTCATCCAGAGCCCCCTGTGGAGTTGTAAGACTCTCAGCACCCACCCACATTGGCCACATGGTCACCATCTAGAAGCAAGTCCATTCATTCATTCATTCAACAGTCCTGGGCATTGTGTCAGCCCTGGGACAACAGCAGGAACCAAGAAGCCCAAATTTCCATTGACATAAAAGTCATTTGGGCCACCACATGGTAAATGACAGATGTGCCACAAGTACTATAGAGGCACCAAAGAGGGCCATCTAGCCCAGCCAAAGGTGGAGAGGGAGACACCAAGCTAAGTGTTAAAAGATGAGGCATTAGTCAGCTGGAGGGGAGGGGCATCCTAATCAGAAGGTACACATCAGCAAAGGCATGAAGCTGGGAAACATTTTGGCTGGGAAAAGACAAGCTGTTCAGGTGACAGAAGAATAAAGGGCAAGCGGGAGAGGAGGATGGAGAGATAGGCAGGGGCCAGAACACACAGAACCTTCTCAGTTAGGAGCTGGAGCTTTAACCTGAAGCAGCAGGGAGCCATGGGAGCCACTGAAGGATTTTGAGCAGGGTCAGGCCATGTGTTGGATTATTCATTCTGACAGCAGAGGCCAGAAGCTGGGGAACAGGTAGAGGCTATCCTAGGAGTCCTTGTATGGAAGAATGAAAGAAACCTGAACCAGGATTGTGCTGCAAAGAGAAGGGGGTAGGGGTAAGGGTTAGATTTCAAGGACAATTGAACCTGCGGGGTGGCAAAACTGGTGCTGATTAGCTCTGGAGGCTGAGAGAGAAGGAAAAGTTCATGATAACCCCCACCTGCCTCACCCTGGATCCATTCCCTCTTTTGTGTTAATCAGACACTTATTG